>NC_069075.1:130378814-131003814 GCF_025698485.1 Gossypium arboreum
GATTTAGAATTTCAAGTTTATTCCGATGATTGTTTAAGATTCAGAGGCCGAATAAGTGTTCCGAGAAATTCAGAGTTGATTCGGATGATTTTGAACAAAGCACATAGTAGTCGTTTATTTGTTCATCCTGGAAGCACAAAAATGTATAACGATTTAAAATAGCTTTATTGGTGGCATGGCATGAAACGTGATATTTCAGAATTTGTTTCAAAATGTTTAATTTGTCAACAAGTTAAGGTTGAGCATCAAGTACCTTCTAGTTTATTGTAGCCTATTATGATTCCCGAGTGGAAATGGGATAGAGTGACTATAGATTTTGTGTCAAGATTGCCCCGATCTCCGAGGAAGAAAGATACGGTCTGGGTTATAGTTGACAGATTGACAAAATCGACTCATTTCATTCCGATACGAATGGATTATTCTCTTGACAAGCTTGTTGAGTTGTACATTTCAAGTACCTATTTTTATTGTTTCATATAGAGATCCAAGGTACTGCATTTCACCGGCAGACGAATGGTCAATCGAGCGAGTTACACAGATACTCAAGGATATGTTTAGATGTTGCATTCTTGAGTTCGAAGGTATATGGGAAAACTATTTTCCATTGATTGAATTCATGTATAATAATAGTTTTCAATCGAGTATTAAAATGGTACCGTACGAAGCTTTATACGGTCAAAAATGTCAAACACCGTTGTACTGGACTAAACTTAGTGAGAATAAGATTTTTGGGGTCGATTTGATTAAAGAGACTAAATAGAAAGTGAAAGTAATTTGTGATAGTCTAAAAGCAACATCAGATCGTCAAAAATCATATGCAGGTTTGAAATGGAAAGATATTGAGTTTCACATCGGGGATAAAGTGTTTTTAAAAGTATCTCCATGGAAGAAAATACTTTGATTTGGTTGCAAAGGCAAATTGAGTTCGAGATTAATCGGGCCTTTTGAGATCATTGAAAGAATAGGTCCAGTAGCATATCGGTTAGCTTTGCCAAGCGAGTTAGAGAATATTCACAATGTTTTTCAGGTATCGATGCTTCAAAGATACAAATATGATCCCTCGCATGTTATTTTCATGACCGAAGTTGAAATTTAGCCAGATTTATTGTACAATAAAGAATCGATCCAATTCTTGGCTCGTGAGATCAAAGACCTGAAAAATAAGAAAATCGCATTAGTGAAAGTCTTATGGCATCGACACGGAGTTAAAGAAGCTACATGGGAACCCGAGGATGCTATGAGAGAGCAATATCCAAGCCTATTCAGTAGTAAGATTTTTGGGACGAAAATCCCTAAGGTAGGAGAGTTGAAATAGCTCGATTTGAGTTAAATCGGAACAGTGGTTTTGAAACCACAAATATGAGGTCGTAAAATTATTTTAATACTATTTTATGTGTTTACAGCATGTGAATATATATGTGTGAAAATTTCGTGAGCTAATTTTATCATTTAAAAGCTCAATTTGAGAAAAAAGGACTAAATCGCGTAAAATGCAACGAGAGGTCCTTATGATGTTATTAGACCATTGATAGTGGAATTTGACAAAAAAGTGAATTAAATGGATGTTTTAAATGGTTTTTATTTAAGGTTAAATGTGTAATTTAGTAATTAATCATAAAATAAATAAATAAAAAGTCATTTTCCTCTTATTATCATCATCTAGCCGAAATTAAGAGGTGAAAAACACCATTGCTAAGGCTTGAAGGTTCTCCATTGCTCGTGGTAAGTTCATTTTTGCTCGTTTTTTTAATGATTTTTACGTTTTTGTGATCATTACTTTAAGTACTAGCTAGCCCAGGGACTAATTTGCAAAACTGCTTAATATTTTCAAAGTTTCCATTAATGAATTCATGTGTTTTTGAATGATTGATGATGAATTATGAAAGCTTAGTGATAGATTTATATGTTTTGTAGAGTGATTTTGAGTAAAAATGCATATTAGGGATTAAATTGTGAAAAGATGAAAATGTGGGGTTAAAAGTGTGAATAAATGAAGGTTTTGGGCTGCTAGAGGTCCCTATGAAATTCGATCATGCATGGTTAAATTGAATTTCATGAATTTTGTGTTTTTATGAAATAGGGACTAAATTGAGAAAATGTGAAATTATAGGGGTTAATATGTCAAATGCCCCAAATTGTGTGTTTTGGAAGAATTTGAATGAATTGATGAATAAAAGAGTTCATTTTGAATGTATATAGATCAGGAAAGAAAAAAAATAGATTTAGAAAGGGGAAAATCGAATGTTATCGAACAGTCAATTCAGTCTCTCTATTCGGACTATGAGGTAAGTTCATATGCAAATAAATGTTTTTGAATTGAATTATATATGTTTCATTATCACTGAATTGCTATAAATGTTGAAAGAGTAAATATGAGCAAGAATCGATGAAGTTACGACATCCGAAAGTCTCGTACGAACCTTAGGAATAGTATAGGATACAAATGTCATGACATTAGGTTACCGAGATGTGATTACATGTAAGACCATGTCTGGGACATAGGCATTGTATTGTGATTACGTGTAAGACCATGTCTGGGGAATTAGCATCGTATTTGATTTCGTGTAAGACCCTGTCTGGGACAGTGGCACCGATATACGATAACATGTAAGACCATATCTAGGATATGACATTGTAAAAGCTTTATGTGATTTCTGAGTATTCTTAATGATTTCGAATGGTTCAACAAGGAAATTAAAGTTGAGAAAGAATGTGTGAATGAGTTAAATGGCTCAAGAACGTACGAGATTCATACGAGTAATGAAAGGGAAGTATTTGATGAATTCAATTATGATACTGAATATGTGTATTATGAGAAAGGTTTGTGATCTTATAAATCTTTATTCACAGTTGCTTATCAATGGAAATGATATTGATTCATGTGATAATTTATTTGTATATGGTGTGTTCTTTCCCTTTTTTATAGATAAATCGAAGCTAGCTCAGACTCAGGGATAATTAGGAACATCGTCACACTATCAATCATTTTGTTGGTACTTTTGAAGCTTTGTATATATGGTATATGGCATGTATAGGCTAGTGTCACTTTGATATGTTTTGAGTTATGATATTGGTCATGAGATTTGGCTTGTAAATGGTGATGTGTATGGCCATTTAAGTTGGCCTAAATTGTAACACCCCTAACCCGTATCCAACACCGGGATAGGGCTCGAGGCATTACCGGAACTTTACACTTTCAGTATACTAACTCGAGTCACAAAATTTTCTTTTGAATTTAAAAATTTTCAATCATGAACATCTCGTCCCTTGTATAGGCCTTTGAGACCTATAACATATCGAAAGGCAATGCGGCACAAATACGGGCATGTTCGATTAGCCTTGAGCTCGTCAGAAAATTTTCCTTAACTAAAAGGGACACACGCCCGTATAGGTGGAACGTGTGGACTCACACGCTCGTGTATCTTGGGGCACACCCATGCCCTTCAACCATGGGCAACACTGACTTATCAACACGGCCATGGAACACGCCCGTGCTAACTGCCTGTGGACAAAACTGTCATTTTTACACGGCCATGGCACATGCCTGTGTGGCCTACCTGTGTACAACTTTGAGCTAAAGTTTTAAGTGCAGGGGACACACGGCCATAGCACACGCCCATGGGAGGGAATCGTGTGTCACACACGGCCTAGACACACGCCCGTGTGTCCAACCATGTGGACTTTATAAGGCTATTTTCCAAGCCTTTGGTCACCCCTTTATAGTACCTGTGCCTAATGGTTACCAAGTTTGAGAATAAGCATGATTATATACTTGTAAATAGTCTTAATGAAAATAGTTGTATGGAAACCTCATATCATTGGTTTCATACATAAACAGTTATTTCTTATTTAGTGTCATGGGTTCCCATATTACTTTAATTCATCTGAAATTGGCTCAGTCATATGATTCATTGCCAATTGATAGCAATCCATCCTACGTAATTAAAACCATGCATAAAATCGTAGGTCATAGCCTACTTAAATTAAGCCAATTTTCATGGCCATATACAAAGAGATAAACATATTTTTATATGCCTTTACTGGGCAAATCAAATGACACATATAGCAAAATACTCAAAAATACTATACATGCCATTAAACAAAATAAACTGAGTCTTTATACCAAAGCTTGTTTAGTTGATAGTGTGTTCACTCCCCAATTGTCTTCCAATCCTTATAAGTCTTTGAGCTCTGTGAGACAGGGAAAAAGAGAGGGGTAAGCATTTTCATGCTTAGTAAGCTCGAATAACCGGAAAGTAAACTTACCGAGTAATTAGCAAACATCCATACTTATTTCATGAAATCATCTATTATGAAATGATTTCTTATCACATGCACTCAATCAATGAGTTAGTCACATAATCATGTATTATGTAATTTAACTAGATGAGCTCATCATTCAACATTTCATTCATATATGTATATCCCATGTTAATCTCGTTGAGTTTCTAGGAAACCTCTATGGAATACCCATTATCCAACAATTCATACAAATGATTATTCCATCTATGCACTCCCGCGAACCTCACATCATATGGCAGGATTACCAGTCCAGGCTAAATCCCCTATTATATGAACTCATAAGGTGATGTCGGGATTACCAGTCCAGGCTAAATCCCTTATAGCGACAAACACCCTTAATGAGCTCGGATCTGAATTACCAATCCAGGCTAAATTCAGACCCTAATCAGATTACCCGTCCAGGCCGAATCCATCATGCACACATATTCTTCGGGAGGCTTGATCATTCAAGGAACACCCATCCAGTCTAGATTCCTTTTCATACCTGAGATCTCGGATTACCCATCCGGGCTAATACCTTACTGCAACACATGCAGGATCTCAGTTTACCTTTTCAATGAGGGTTTATCCATCGAATTCCCTTTGTCAACCTCAACTGAGATATTTTTCACATGTTATCATCAATATGCATTTCTATGATATTTCATACCAATAACAAATACAATCATCAAGCACTCATAATATGCATATCAAGGGTTTACTTTAAGTTATCCGAACTTACCTGGTACTCTTTTTGGACTTGTGTTTCGGTTATTCTGAAACCTTGCGTTTACCACGATTGACCTCTGAAATTTGTTCCTCGGGATCTATAACAGCAAAATTAATTCATTAATACCCCACATTATATATTTCAAGTTTAATACCTACCCCTAGTCCAAATGATCGTTGCCCCTAACCTTTCACATCTTTACGATTTAGTCCCTAGGCTCGTATAATGAAACACATTCAATTTCTATCTTACCCAAGCCTAACCGAACATTTTTCTCTCTTATGGAAACCCACATTTTTTATTATTTTCCTCGTTTCTACCACACATTTACATCTTTTGTAAAATAGTACCTATAAGGGTTTCTCATGAAAACCTACTTGGAAAAGATGTTTAACACACATTTATCTTTCATATTCTTCCATAATGCATCAAAATACCAATAACTCATGCATGGGTAAATTTTTTAACATGACCCCTAGCATGAAATATGGGTAGAAATGGAAAGAGCAAACTACCAGGATTTCAAAAATACAAAGAACATGAAAAACTGGGCTTAAGAGCACTTACTATTGAGCTTGAATATTGAAGAAACCCTAGCTATGGTGTCCTCCAAATTTCGGCAGCTATGGGAAGAAGATGAGCATATTTTTGCTTTGTTTTTCCCTTTTTATTTCATTAAAATGCCTAATGACAAAAATCCCCTAATGCCCTTTCTTTAAAATTTCATCCATGCAAGCCCATTTTTGTCCAAAAATTTAGAATTTGGGCAAATTGATCTCCAAGACCTTCTAATTCATAATCTATAGCAATTTCATTCAAATTGCTTCTCGAATCCAAGTTTTGTAATTGGACATCTTATACTTAGAATTTCTTCATGAAACTTTAACACATGCATATATTCAAATTCTAGGCCTCATAATAATCATAAAATAAATATTTTGATGTCGAATTTGTGGTCCCGAAACCATTGTTCTGACTAGGCCCTATTTCGGGATGTTACGTTTCTCCCTCCTTAGGGACTTTCGTCCTCGAAAGTCTTACCAGAAAACAGATTCGGATATTGGCTTCTCATGGTTTCTTCCGGCTCCCATGTAGCTTCTTCAACACCATGTCGATGCCATAAGACTTTTACAAGAGCCACATCTTTATTTCTCAACTGTTTAACTTCGCGAGCCAATATCTTAATAGGTTGTTCTCTATAGGTCATGTCCGATCAAATTTCGATCTCAGTCAGCGAAATCACATGAGAGGGATCTGATCGGTATCTCCTTAACATGGATACATGGAATATGTCATGAATCTTTTCCAATTCGGGTGGCAATGCCAAACGATAAGCCAACGTTCCAACTCTTTCAGTGACCTCGTATGGTCTGATAAATCGTGGACTCAGTTTACATTTCTGACCAAATCTCAGTACCTTTTTCCATGGAGATACTTTCAAGAATACTTTATCTTCAACTTGGAACTCAACTTCCTTTCTTTTCAAATCAGCATAACACTTTTATCTATCTGATGCCGCTTTTAAACAATCACGTATCACATTAACTTTTTCTTTAGTTTCTTTAATCAGATCAACTCCATAAATCTGATTTTCCTTGAGTTCTGTCCAGTACAATGGAGTTCGACATTTCCTACCATACAAGGCCGCATAAAGCGCCATCTTCAAACTTGTTTGGAAACTATTGTTGTAGGCAAACTCTACCAATGGAAGGTATTTTTCCCAACTACCCTAAAATTCAAGGATGCAACAACGCAACATGTCCTCAAGAATCTGAATCATCTGCTCAGACTGACCATCGGTCTGAGGGTGAAAAGCTGTGCTAAAATTTAACATCGTACCTAAAGCTTCCAGTAACCTCTTCCAGAATCTTGAAGTGAACCTTGGGTCTCTATCCAAAATAATCGACAGTCGTATTCCGTGGGATCTTACAATCTCAAAAATGTACAAACCGGCCAATCTATCAAGGCAATAATCCGTCTTTACCGGGATAAAATGAGCCGACTTTGTCAGTTTGTCCACTATAACCCATATGGCATCTTTCTTTTACAGAGTCAAAGGTAATCCTGTCACCAAATCCATGGTATGTTCAGCTTTAACTTGCTGACATACTAGGCATTTCAATACAAATTCAGAAACATCTCTTTTCCTACATCTTCTTTAAATCGTTGTATATCTTAGTACTTCCTGGGTGAACTGACAAACGACTGTTTTGTGCTTCTTGCAAAATCTTCCGAATAAGTTCATTGTCTTTGGATATGCAAGCCCTATCTCTAAACATTAAACATCCATTAGGACTAATTCGGAAATCTGACTCAACACCAGACTCACATTAAGGCCTTTTTGCTTGCAAGTCATCATCATTAAGCTGAGTATCATGAATTTCCTGCAGAAATGCTTGCCTAGCCTCCAACTCGGCCAAACCTGAACCATCATCAAGCAATGTCAAACGAGTATCCATGGCTCTCAGTGTATACAGGGATTTTTTACTCAATGCATCGGCGACCACATTCGCCTTTCCCGGGTGATAGTCAATAATCAAATCATAATCTTTAATTAACTCTAACCATCTTCGCTGTCTCAAATTTAATTCTTTCTGAGTCATCAAGTATTTCAAACTCTTGAGGTCCATGAATATACGGCAAGTCTCGCCATACAAATAATGCCTCCAAATTTTTAAGGCAAAAACAATGGCAGCAAGCTCTAAGTCGTGGGTTGGGTAATTCTTCTCGTGAGGCTTCAATTTCCGTGAAGCATAGGCTATCACCTTGCCATCTTGCATAAGTACACAACCCAATCCATTTAAGGATGCATCACTGTAGACCACAAACTCTTTCCCGGTTCAAGTATCACTAAAATAAGAGCTTTGGTCAGCAATGTCTTTAACTTTTCAAAACTTTGCTGACACTTCTCCCTCCATTCAAACTTACCGTCTTTCTATAGCAGCTTCATCATCAGAGTCGCTATCATGGAAAATCCTTTTACAAACCTTCGATAGTAACCGGATAAGCCCAAAAAGCTTCTAACCTTGGTTACATTCTTAGGCGATTTCCATTCAACAATTGCAGAAATTTTACTTGGATCAACTCGGATGCCTTCACCCGAAACTATGACCCAAAAATCCAACTTCCTGGAGCCAAAATTCACTCTTACTAAACTTAGCATACCGTTGCTTTTCCCGCAAGGTCTGTAACACAATTTTCAGATCCTTCGTATGCTCTGTCTCATCTCTAGAGTAGATCAAAATGTCATCAATAAACACAATAACAAACTTATCCAAATATGGCCGAAAGATCCTATTCATTAGATCTATAAACACGGTCGGTGCAATAGTCAGCGCAAACAACATGACAAGAAATTCATAATAGCCATACCTCGTTCTGAAAGCTGTCTTGGGTAAATCCGAGTCTTTAACTCCCAATTGATAATAGCTAGACCTCAAGTCTATCTTGAAGAATACGGTGGCCCCTCTCAATTGGTCAAACAAAACATCGATCCTTGACAAAGCATACTTATTCTTGATAGTCACCTTGTTCAGTTGCCGATAATCGATACATAACATCATCGACCCATCTTTCTTCTTCACGAACAACACGGGGGCACCCCAAGGTGAAAAACTTGGCCTTGCGAATCCCTTATCCGTCAGCTCTTGCAACTCTGCCTTCAACTATTTCAACTCAATTGGTGTCATTCTGTATGGAACAATTGAAATAGGAGTCGTCCCTGGCATCAACTGAATACCAAACTCTATCTCCCTTTCAGGAGGTAGTCCGGGTAGTTCTTCCGGAAACACATCTGGATACTCGCATAATATTCGCACAGACTTAATCTTTAATGCAATTTCCTTAGTGTTCATCACAAGCGCAAGGCTTCGTATCCTTTCCTCATATATCTCTGGGAAAGCATTGCTATGATTAGAACCGGCGGCAAACCCAATTCTCTTAATTCAACCCGTAGAATCTTATCATCCGGGCATTTCAACTTAATATACTTACTACCAGAATTAACAATTACATCATGAAGGGCTAACCAATCCATACCAAATATTACATCAAATTCATCAAATGGTAACAACATAAGGTTAGCCGGGAAACAACAATCTTGAATCGTCAAAGGACAATTTTATAGACTTTATCAACTAAATCCGACTTGCCTAGTGGGTTCGACATTCTAATAATGAATTCCATAGGTTCCACAAGTATGTTAATACTAGACGCCAATCTCATACAGATATATGAATGTGTTGACCCCAGGTCAATTAAAGCAACAACACTTGTATTAAAAAGAGAGAAAGTACCCGAAATAACATCAGGAGCAAAGGCTTCCTCCCGAGCACGTACCGTATACGTTCTTATCGGGGCTCGAACTTCTAATTTTGCAGCGTCTGTAGTCATGACTCGACTGCCACTAGCACTTCCAGGATATCTCATAGGTCAACCTTGTGGAATGGGAGCACTCGACTTCGGAGCTAATTCCTTATCTTTTTCAGCTCGTTCCGGGTAGTCTCTGAGAAAATGATTAAGAGAACCACATCTAAAACATGCGTCACTTTTCATTCGACACTCTCCGAAGTGAAATTTGTTGCAACTCTTACACTTCAATTTTTGATCATCTACACTCCCCACACTAGTTACCATCAGGGAGGAAGACTATTGACCTCGTCGTTTAGAGCTTCTTGATCTACCCGAATATCCCACTAACAAAGTGGAGCGTTCATACAGGCTCCTGGCTTTCTTCGTGGAGAACGAGAGTGTACTACCTCTAGACCTCTTGCTCGCAACTGGAGCCTCACTCTTAGCTTGTTTTCTTTCATTATTAAGTTCCTCGGCCTTTATGGCTTGATCGGCCAATACGGTGAACTCCCGTATTTCCAAGATCCCAATCAACAACTTGATGTCCTCATTCAGACCTTCTTCAAAGCGTTTACACATTTCTGGTTCAGTTTGGACCCATTCAGTTGCGTACTGACTTAGTTGTACGACCTCTCTCGTATTCCACTACAGCCTTGTTACCTTGTTTGAGTTCCAGGAACTTTTTTCGCTTCGAGTCCAAAAACCGCTGGCTAATGTATTTCTTCCTAAACTCTGCTTGGAAGAAATCGCAAGTAATATTTTCTTTTGGCACTACTGAGGATATGGTCTTCCACCAATTGTATGCAGTGTCCTTCAAAAGGGACACAGCACACTTCAAACATTCCTCGAGTGTGCATGACAAATTATCTAACACCCGCGTAGTGTTCTCAAGCCAGAACTCGGCTCTTTCGTCGTCATCATCAACTTTCGCTCTAAATTTCTCAACCCCATACTTTCTAAGTTTATCTACCGGGGCTTTACCAATTCTTATCGGTGCCATACCTCGTGGCACATCCTATTCAAGTCGGTTAGGGGGTGGGGGTGGTCTTGGTATATTGGGGCGATTTCTTATATAATCCCCAAACCATTCATCCATCATATCGAAGAAGGCAGTTTACCTTTCCGACCAAATCTCAATACCCTTTTTCGTGGAGATTCTTTCAAGAATACTTTATCTCCAACTTGGAACTCAACTTCCTTTCTTTTCAAATCAGCATAAGACTTTTGTCTATCTGATGCCACTTTTAAACAATCCCGTATCACATTAACTTTTTCTTCAGTTTCTTTAATCAGATCAACTCCATAAATCTGATTTTCCTTGAGTTCTGTCCAGTACAATGGAGTTCGACATTTCCTACCATACAAGGCCGCATAAGGCGCCATCTTCAAACTTGTTTGTATACTATTGTTGTAGGCAAACTCTACCAATGGCAGGTATTTTTCCCAACTACCCTAAAATTCAAGGATGCAACAACGCAACATGTCCTCAAGAATCTGAATCATCCGCTCAGACTGACCATCGGTCTGAGGGTGAAAAGCTGTGCTAAAATTTAACATCGTACCTAAAGCTTCCAGTAACCTCTTCCAGAATCTCATAGTGAACCTTGGGTCTCTATCCAAAATAATCGACAGTGGTATTCCGTACAATCTTACAATCTCAAAAATGTACAAACCGGCCAATCTATCAAGGGAATAATCCGTCCTTACTGGGATAAAATGAGCCGACTTTGTCAGTTTGTCCACTATAACCCATATGGCATCTTTCTTTTACGGAGTCAAAGGTAATCCTGTCACGAAATCCATGGTAACTTTGTCCTACTTCCATTTGGGAACCGTTGCAGGCTGTAACAGACCTGAAGGCACTTGATGTTCAGCTTTAACTTGCTGACATACTAGGCATTTCAATACAAATTCAGAAACATCTCTTTTCCTACCGTTCCACCAGTACATCTTCTTTAAATCGTTGTACATCTTGGTACTTCCCGGGTGAACTGACAAACGACTGTTATGTGCTTCTTGCAAAATCTTCCAAATAAGTTCATTGTCTTTGGATACGCAAGTCCTATCTCTAAACATTAAACATCCATTAGGACTAATTCGGAAATCTGACTCAACACCAGACTCACATTAAGCCCTTTTTGCTTGCAAGTCATCATCATTAAGCTAAATATCATAAATTTCCTGCAGAAATGTTTGCCTAGCCTCCAACTCGGCCAAAACTGAACCATCATCAAGCAATGTCAAACGAGTATCCATGGCTCTCAGTGTATACAGGGATTTTCTACTCAATGCATCGACGACCACATTCGCCTTTCCCGGGTGATAGTCGATAATCAAATCATAATCTTTAATTAATTCTAACCATCTCTGCTGTCTCAAATTTAATTCTTTCTAAGTCATCAAGTATTTCAAACTCTTGAGGTCCATGAATATACGGCAAGTCTCGCCATACAAATAATGCCTCCAAATTTTTAAGGCAAAAACAATGGCAGCAAGCTCTAAGTCGTGGGTTGGGTAATTCTTCTCGTGAGGCTTTAATTGCCATGAAGCATAGGCTATCACCTTGCCATCTTGCATAAGTACACAACCCAATCCATTTAAGGATGCATCACTGTAGACCACAAACTCTTTCCCGGTTCAAGTATCACTAAAATAAGAGCTTTGGTCAACAATGTCTTTAACTTTTCAAAACTTTGCTGACACTTCTCCCTCCATTCAAACTTATCGTCTTTCTATAGCAGCTTCATCATCGGAGTCGCTATCTTGGAAAATCCTTTTACAAACCTTCGATAGTAACCAGCTAAGCCCAAAAAGCTTCTAACCTTGGTTACATTCTTAGGCGATTTCTATTCAACAATTGCAGAAATTTTACTTAGATCAACTCAGATGCCTTCACCCGAAACTATATGACCCAAAAATCCAACTTCTTTGAGCCAAAATTCACTCTTGCTAAACTTAGCATACCGTTGCTTTTCCCGCAAGGTCTACAACACAATTTTCAGATGCTTCGCATGCTCTGTCTTATCTCTAGAGTAGATCAAAATGTCGTCAAAAAACACAATGACAAACTTATCCAAATATGGCCGAAAGACCCTATTCATTAGATCCATAAACACGGCCGGTGCATTAGTCAGCCCAAACGACATGATAAGAAATTCATAATGGTCATACCTCGTTCTGAAAGCTGTCTTGGGTACATCCGAGTCTTTAACTCGCAATTGATAATAGCTAGACCTCAAGTCAATCTTGAAGAATATGGTGGCTCCTCTCAATTGGTCAAACAAATCATCGATCCTTGGCAAAGGATACTTATTCTTGATAGTCACCTTGTTCAATTGCCGATAATCGATACATAACATCATCGACCCATCTTTCTTCTTCACGAACAACACGGGGGCACCCCAAGATGAAAAACTTGGCCTTGCGAATCCCTTATCCGTCAGCTCTACCAACTCTGCCTTCAACTATTTCAACTCAATTGGTTTCATTCTGTATGGAACAATAGAAATAGGAGTCATCCCTGACATCAACTCAATACCAAACTCTATCTCCCTTTCAGGAGGTAGTCCGGGTAGTTCTTCCGGAAACACATCTGGATACTCGCATACTATTGGCATAGACCTAATCTTTAATGCAATTTCCTTAATGTTCTTCACAAACGCAATGTAGGCTTCGTATCCTTTCCTCATATATCTCTGGGAAACAATTGCTATGATTACAACCGGTGACAAACCCAATTCTCTTGATTCAACCCGTAGAATCTTATCATTCTGGCATTTCAACTTAATATACTTAGTACCACAATTCACAATTACATCATGAAGGGCTAACCAATCCATACCAAATATTACATCAAATTCATCAAATGGTAACAACATAAGGTTAGCCGGGAAACAACAACCTTGAATCGTCAAAGGATAATTCTTACAGACTTTATCAACTAGAACCGACTTGCCTAGTGGGTTCGACATTCTAATAATGAATTCCATAGGTTCCATAAGTATGTTCATACTAGACGCCAATCTCATGCAGATATATGAATGCGTTGACCCCAGGTCAATTAAAGCAACAACACTTGTATTAAAAAGAGAGAAAGTACCCGAAATAACATCAGGAGCAGAGGCTTCCTCTCGAGCACGTATCGCATACGTTCTTATCGGGGCTCAAACTTCTAATTTTGCAGCGTTTGTAGTCACGACTCGACTGCCACTATCACTTCCAGGGTATCTCAGAGGTCAACCTCGTGGAATGGGAGCACTCGACTTCGGAGCTAATTCCTCAACTTTTTCAGCTCGTTCCGGGTAGTCTCTGAGAAAATGATCAAGAGAACCACATCTAAAACATGCGTCGCTTTTCATTCGGCACTCTCCGAAGTGAAATTTGTTGCAGCTCTTACACTTCGATTTTTGATCATCTACACTCCCCACACTAGTTACCATCAGGCAGGAAGAATATTGACCTCGTCGTTTAGAGCTTCTTGATCTACCCAAATATCCCACTAACGAAATGGAGCGTTCATACAGGCTCCTGGCTTTCTTCGTGGAGAACGAGAGTGTTCTACTCCTAGACCTCTTGCTCACAACTGGAGCCTCACTCTTAGCTTGTTTTCTTTCATTATTAAGTTCCTCGGCCTTCTTGGCTCAATCGGCCAATACGGTGAACTCCCGTATTTCTAAGATCCCAATCAACAACTTGATGTCCTCATTCAGACCTTCTTCAAAGCGTTTACACATTTTCGATTCAGTTTGGACCCATTCAGTTGCGTACTGACTTAGTTGTACGAACTCTCTCTTGTATTCCGCTACAGCCTTGTTACCTTGTTTGAGTTCCAGGAACTTTTTTCGCTTCGAGTCCAAAAACCGCTGGCTAATGTATTTCTTCCTAAACTCTGCTTGGAAGAAATCGCAAGTAATATTTTCTTTTGGCACTACCGAGGATATGGTCTTCCACCAATTGTATGCAGTGTCCTTCAAAAGAGACACAGCACACTTCAAACATTCCTCGGGTGTGCATGACAAATTATCTAACACCCGCGTAGTGTTCTCAAGCCAGAACTCGGCTCTTTCATCGTCATCATCAACTTTCGCTCTAAATTTCTAAGCCCCATACTTTCTAAGCTTATCTACCGGGGCTTTACCAATTCTTATCAGTGCCATACCTCGTGGCACATCCTATTCAGGTTGGTTAGGGGGTTGGGGTGGTCTTGGTATATTGGGGCGATTTCTTAGATAATCCCCAAACCATTCATCCATCATATCAAATAAGGCATCTCGGGCCTCTTGTCGACCTTCTAACATCATCCTTCTACTACTACTAGATACAGATTGTTGTACGAAAGCTGGAGCATGGCTCTCGGCTCCCTCGGACTCATCTTGTGCTTGATTAGAAGACATTTACTATATTCAAAACAATTTAAACAATTAGGAGACGCACACTATCAACATTCAAATAATGACATGTATAGCGAACCTTAACATCCTCTAGGGTAGTCCTAGAATCGACTAAACTGTAGCTCTGATACCAATAAATGTAACACTCCTAACCCGTATCCAACACCGGGACAGGGCTCAAGGCATTACCGACACTTTCAGTATACTAACTCGGGTCATAAAATTTCATTTGAATTTAAAACTTTTCAATTATGAACATCTCGTCCCTTGTAGAGGCCTTCGAGACCTATAACATATCGGAAGGCAATGCGGGACAAATACGGGCACATTCGATTAGCCTTAGGCTACTCAGAAAATTTTCCTTAACTAAAAGGGACACATGCCCGTGTAGGTGAATCGTGTGGACTAACACGCCCATGTATCCTAGGGCACGCCCATGTATCCTAGGGCACGCCCATGCCCTTCAACTGTGGGCAACACTGACTTATCAACACAACCATGGAACACACCGTGCTACCTGCCCGTGGATGAAACTGTCATTTTAACACGGCCATGGGGCACGTCCGTGTGGCCTACCCGTGTAACGTCCCAATTTTTGGGTTTTCTGTGTTTTTGTAATTTTTAAAATTTGTGTGTGTTCTGGTTGGTTAAAATATATATTTTAGTAGGTTAGTGGGCCTTTGGAAGGCCCAAACTTAAGTTAAATCCGTGGTAGTCTTCAAAATTTTAATTTTATGAACGGGTGATGCAATTGGCGTTTGGGCTTTTAAGAGTAAAGGGGTAAAAGATGACACAAAAAGGAGTGTGGTGTAGTGGCAAGGTGGCACCACTTAGGGGACAAGGAAGTGACTCCATAGAGGAAGCAAGGGGTCCAAGGTTCAAGTCTTGGCTCTTGCAATATATTTTGGTTTTTCTTTTCAATAAAACTAGAAGCAAGTAGGTACGCTTTAAAGTTTAATGTGTTGGATTTATGAAACAAATGAGTTGATGGCCTAGAAATACTGAAATACCCTTGTAAGGTAGAATTACCGAGATACCCTTATAGGGTAAAATTACCATTTTGCCCCTAGGGTGTTAAATGACTATTTTACCCCTCATTCGTAAATGACTAACTTATGTGATGATTGGGTTAGTTGACGTGGATTTCTGTTAGTTATCGTTAATTCGTAAGTCTAATGTGTTAGTGATCAATTGTAGGATTATTGCGTGGGAGATATCGTCATCAATCGTCATCAATCAGGTGTGTAAACGACACCCTCCCTTAGACTGAATCGGTAAAAGCCCAAATTCTAAAACGTTGGTATTTTGTGAAATCGCGAGCGTGCGAGCGCTCGTGAGATAGTTGTTAATGAATATGGTGCATTTGGATAATTAGAGTGTAAAGTGTGCATTTTCATGCACAACGGTATTTTTGGGCTTAATGGGCCAAAAACAGGCCAACGGGCCCACTTTGGTAAAAAGATGAGGTAAGTACTTCTGATTACTTGGTAAACGTTAGAATGAGCATGAACCTTAGCAATAGGTAATAATTACTGAAATACCCTTATGCAGGCAAAATTATGATTTTACCCCTAGCGTTATTTTTTTTTCTAAAAAGTATGATGTTTTGTTTCTGTATACGTATGCCATGACATATTATTTTTGTTGTATGGGACATGGGTTTATATTGATGAAGGAAGCGTTCTGGCAGCCTCGGCGTAATCTGGTGGCCTCGCCACATATATCTGTTCTGGTGACTTCGTCACAATATCTGGCAGCCTCGCTACAATCTGGTGGCTTCACTACATATATATATATATATATATATATATATATATATATATATTCCGGTGGCCTAGCCACTATATCTGTATCTGGTGACTTCGTCACAATATCTGGCAGCCTCGCTGTAATTTCTGTGGTGTGTAGCGGTTGGGTGGGTCGAGTAGTCTCCCCACATGGTGTAAGGCTGGTACGGGGGTGTTATGGATGGCTCTGGGTTGAGATTTCTGCATGCATTATATATTTGTTCTGTATCTACTATGGGCTTATGGGCTTCATTCTGATTTTTGTACTGGGCCAAGGGCTAGATAAGTCTGACCCTGGGGTTTGATCTGTTTTGGGCTATGGTTGGGTTATGTTACACACTGAGACCGAACTCACCCTTTATTTTCATCTCTGAAGGAAATCCCCAACCATAGTGGGCTTGGAGCTGTGAGGGATTCTGAGTGGCCACATCATCTGCAAAGTTGGTTTTTCTAAGTTAGTTTATTTTATTATTTTATATTCTAATTTAATTTTGGGTTTTAAGTTGTAATAAGGCCGCTATTTAAATTTCTTTTTTCCGCTATGGTTTTATTTTCTGATGATACTTATTTTATGATGAAACTGCTAGTGTTAGGCTGCGCGGGGTTTCAAAATTAATAAACGTTTTGAAGACTCAACAAGCACAACAAATGGATAACCTAAAGATTGATAAACCGGCTTTTCATTCAACCGCTGTTTTACAAAGACCTCCCCAATCACTTAAACCAGCGAATGTGTAATAGCCCTAATTTGACCCTAGTCGGGAAGTGGTTTTGGGACCACAAAATCGAGTCATGAAAATAATTAAATGTTAAATTTCATGTCTATTATATGAGATAATGCATGTGTGAAAAATTGATGCAATGATTTTTATCATTTGAATGTGAAATCATTAAATAGGACTTAAGTTGGAAACTTAGAAAATGTGCTTGGTTAAATTTTTTTTAATGGCCAAACATTATATGATTTAATAGATGAGGATTTGCATGTCAATTTTGCCATTTCCAAATTAGTGGCCGACCATGTTGATTGCTTGAGTTAAATATATGTATTTTATATATATACATTATTAAATGAAATGAATTTAAAACATGAAAACAAAATTAAATAAAAGGAAAAGGGTGACAAAAAAAACAATGTTTTCCATATTTCTTCTTCCATTGCTGTAAGTGAAAGAAAGGTTGAAGCTAAGCATTCGGTCCTTTAGATATCTTGAATTAAGGTATGTTCCATGAGCTTGCTTTTAAAATTTTAGTGAATTTGAGATAGTTGCTAAGTCTTTTACTTAGCCCATGTGTAAATTTTAAGTTTGGTGTTGTCATGTATATTCGGCCATGGAAGTTTTCTACTTCATGGATAGTGTGTTAATGTTTTGAAATAGATATGGTAGAAGGATAAGGTTTGAGCTTGTTAATTCTTGAATTGGTTGAGTTTGATAAAATTTAATATTTGTGGCTTAATTGTTTAATGACAATCGGCTATGTTGAAATGCTAAATTAGTGCTAAATTGTAAGTATTTAATTGAGTGTTAGCCGAAATTGAGCTTATGATAGTAATTAGAATTTGTGAAATTTATGCATTCTGTGGTCCAAGTGTGATAAGAACCATACAGTTATGGCATGTAAGCATGAAGATTAGATGATGGATAATTTTAAATGTGAGATGGTTAGAAGTTGATTTAAAGGCTTAATAAGTTAGTTTAAGGTGAAGTCATTAGCTTATGATATTCGGTTTTGGCTACTATGTGTTGGATCTTGAATATTTTAATGTTTTGAATTAGTAATGGATGAAAGATAATGTTTGAGTTTGCTAAATATTGAAATTAAAAGTTAATTATTTATTTGTTGTGTAAGAGCGAAAGTGAACTTAGGAGATGAATTGAGGAAAATTGTTGTTATATGTTAAATGGTTGAGGTTTTGTTGTCATGTAGTGAAGGAGGGTTAAAATATTTAATATGTCAATTGAGTGAAATGTTAATGTACTAAATCTCATATTAGTTGATAGAAGATGATGCTTAAATTGTTAAAAATTTATTTTAACATAGCCGAATGTGTTCATGAATGAAAGAATTATATTGGTTTTGAAATGTATATCTTTAATGCATTTTTAAGTAATAGTTGAAATTCTTGTTATGAGCGAATTATAATATAACCGAATAAAAGGCATGATTAATGAATTAGTGACAAGTGAATTTGTTTAATCTAGCTCAAGAGCTTAAGGAGCCTAATTCGGATAAGGGAAAAAGCTAAACTTACCAAATAGCATATCCGTAGTCATTCGACGACAGTCAAGGTAAGTCTTTGAGTAATGAAACTTAGCTTATGATTTGATAAAATCATGGTATATAAGCATAATAAATAAATTGTGACCTATTGGTTCTACTTGAATTACATAGTGGGATAAATAATTTGTGCATATGACTTGTAGCCGAATGGTTATAGAAACCATGTTGGATAGCGAAACGAAATCGTGTTCTTTGTATGTGGCTATTGAGCCGAAAGTGGAATGGTTGATAAGCATGTTGTGCTTGTGTTCAAATAATGTAAATGAAATGCTAATGTGTTATGATATATATATAGGTGTACATGATAATGGAGAATTATATCCGGGCTAAGTCCCGAAGGCATTCGTGCTGGTGTTATATCCGGGCTATGTCCCGAAGGCATTCGTGCTGGTATTATATCCGGGCTAAGTCTTGAAGGCATTCGTGCTGGTGTTATATCCGAACTAAGTCCCGAAGGCATTCGTGCTGGTGTTATATCCGGGCTAAGTCCCAAAGGCATTCGTGCTGGTGTTATATCCGGGCTAAATTCCCGCAGGCTTTGTGCTGGTATTATATCCGGGCTCAAAGTCCCGCATGCTTTGTGGTGGTGATTGCATTTGGGTTTTAAATCTAGCAGACTTAATACCGATGATTGGAGTAAGATTATGATTTCGAATGTTCGTAGTAAACTACCATTGAATATGTTCAATACATTAAGTTGGTCAGGTATGTATTATATACTTTTATATGTTAGATTGATCGGAATTGAATCATGAATGCGAAATGAGAAGTATATGTGAAAATCTCATATGTGTATGTGTGTATTCGATTATGGTGAAAGGTTATATGAGATTGATTTGGTGATATACATGTTAAATAATATGAATCTAAATAATGGGTAATAAATCTGCTTGGGACAGCAGTAGTAATGTGATTTCGGAAAATCACCATAAATTTTGAAAGTTGAGCTAGAGGCTGAATAAATTATGTCATGAAATCTTAATGAGTCTAGTTTCTTATAAAAGAAACCATGTAAGCAAAAGAGTTTCCAATAATGAGATATTTGAAGTGGCGTGGAACAGAGTCAAAATGACTTCGAGGTCCCCTGTTCTATTTTCAGAAAATCATTATAAATGGTACAAAAATGGTTATAAGATAAAATTTATATTCTTAGACTCCCTAATGAGTATAGTTTCAAATTAAATAAACGATAACATATTTCGAATCCTGTATAATGAGAAATTTGATTCGTAGTGAAGAGTGGTCAGATTAGTCAAATAGTGAAACAGGGGAAACTTCAATAAAAATATGGTATTGATTGGTCAAACCAAAAATTCTGAAAAGTTTATGGATGGAAGATATATGAGTCTATTTTTAGGGAAAATTAATGGCACTTGATTTGGTGTTTCTTAGCTCCAGTTGTAAATAATTTAGTGACTGTTGCTCAGGAAGACAGCTTGTAGTGAATTTGTGATTTTGTTGCAAACATGGTTAAAACTTGTTAATGAGATGCTTTTCGAGTTCTAATGATCTTATTTGTAATTTCGATATTTGGTTTTAATTGAGTTCAGATTCAAGTGAGGTGAATTTGCTAAATATGCATTATGTTCATGGATACTTGGCCAAAATGGCAATTATCTGGGAATGATTTCTTGAAAATTTGAATAATCGATCTATAAGTAAATTAATTGTTTGCATTGCTTAAAGCTTACTAAGCATTGAAGCTTACTCCGTGTTCTCTTTTCCATTTATTATAGGTATATACTTTAGCTCGAGTTGGAAGGGCCGGAGATATCATCACACTATCGAGTCATTATGTGAGTTGAGAAGATTGTATATCATCATGGTTTAAGGCATGTATAGGATAGACTATAGGTAGAATGATATTTCGACTTTGTATACATTATAGCCAGGCGAAGATGGCTTGCCCATTTTGTTTAGAGAAGCCTTATAATTGAACTAATGTGGTGAAATGTTTTAGTTATAACTTGATAGTAGTTAATTTGTTATTAGATATTCAGTTATGTTTTGATAATGAGTCATTTTTGTAAATTTATAAGAGCTCTTATGGAAAATCAATGAGACATGTTTGCATTGTTGATAATTTATGTCTGGTAAGTATCTTTGACCTTATAGAAGTTTTGTTCAGTCAAGTAATACCTCATCACCTTATTCGGCAACGGATACAGGTTAGGAGTGTTACAGAATGCATACTAATTCGTAACTCCATGTGACACGTCAGATCTGGCAATAATGTCTGGGCTGAGTTTGGGGTGTTACATTTAGTGGTATCAGAGCCAAGTTGCAACAACTCGGCTGTGGAACGGGTCTAAAAACGAGAGTTTGTAAAGAAACACTGAATAAAGGTTTTCGAAAATCGTTTTTTTGGAACTTGATTATAAATTGTTTTCGAGAATGTTTCCAATATTTTCTCTTTACAAATAGATGATTTTAAATATTAAAATCAATTTTCTAAAATTAGTTTTTTTTTTAGAAAGTGGCACATCGAATCTCCGGCCCAAGTCTGTAAGTTTTCTGAGCCTTTCTGATTGTTTCTAAAATATCATTATATGCTTGTACAAATCCTTATCATGGTACTTTAGTTAGGGTATTTGGAACCGTAGAAACTCGATAAGTAGATCGAGACCGTAGCTAGGCACCGCAAAGGAAACAAACTCAAACTCAATTATGTTATTCATAAGACATCGTAATAAACATGAAATATTAAAGCGATTCATAAAATTCTTAATCGATATATCTGAAATGAGTACACGAGCAGCTCATTGAAGAGGCCGTGTACGTGGCCGAGGTAATGCTCAGGCTGAATCTTCGTCTTCAGGACATGTACCGGCAGCAGATGCACCGGTACCACTGGCAACGGAGGTAGAGTCTCATGATCGAGGTGTCGGGGATGATGCTCTGTCCCAAGCAATGCTCCAAGTTTTGGAAAGGGTTACTGGGGCAAGTGCGGGAAACGAAATTCAGGGGTCTATTTCTGAGCGGCTCCGGGCCAATGGAGCAAAGATATTTAGGGGCGTATCTGGTGTAGCTCCAAATGTTGCTGAGTATTGGTTAGAAGCCACAGAGTGGATTATGGATGATCTGGACTGCTCTGTTGAGCAGAAGCTGAAGGGAGCCATATCGTTACTCAGAGATAAGGCTTATCATTGGTGGCTCACGGTGAGAGAGGGAACTCTTGCTGACAATGTGACTTGGGAGCTGTTTAAGACAGCCTTCAAAGGAAAGTATGTTGGGGCTAGTTACGTGGACGCTCGCCGGAAAGAATTTCTGAACCTGGTCCAAGGCAGTAAGTCAGTGGCGGAGTATGAGTCTGAGTTTCTAAGACTGAGCCGGTATGCTTCTGAGATTGTCGCTACAGAGTATGAGCGTAGTGTACGCATCGAGGATGGTCTGAGAGATGAACTTAGGGTGCTGATTGATTCGCAGAGGGAGCGTAACTTTGCTGCTTTAGTGGAGAAAGCTAAGATAGCTGAGGAAGTGAAGCATACAGAAAGACAAAATCGTGAGAAAGATCGGAACCGTTTTAGGAGAGATTTAGGACTTTCAGGTGGTATGAACAGGAATGTTAAGAGAGAAAGGGTAATGGAGCCAGTTTGAGCAGTATCGATGAATGCTGTTAGACCGCAAGGTTGTAGGAATTGTGGGAAGATGCATATGGGTGAGTGTCAGAAACGTTATGGTGCTTGTTTTCGATGCAGATCTATAGAGCATAGGGTTAAGGATTGTCCCCAGGAACCAGATCAGTTCCAAATTTTAGAGCAGAGGGTCGCTCAACCAGTGAGGGGTGGACCATAGTTTCCGAGAGGATGTGGGCAAGGCAGTGGTGGTAATGGAAATGGTCGAGGAAGAGGAGCGCCTAGCAAGGGTGCTGGATTTGCTGAGGCTCGTCAGCCGGCGTTAGTGTATACAGCTCGTCACCGAGAGGAGGGTGATGCACCTGACGTCATAACTGGTACATTTCTGATTTCCAGTATGCCGTACACTACGTTGATAGATGTTGGATCTACCCATTCATATGTTGCATGTGCTATATCTGGGTCGCTGGCTGTGCGCTCTGAGGAGACCATGAGTGGGGCATCTGTACTAAGTCCTTTAGATCATTCGGTTAGGGTAGATAAACTGTATAGAGATGTGCCTATAGAAACTCAAGGAAAAGTTTTCTCCGGAGATCTGATGGAGCTACCTTTTGGAGAATTCAATCTCATTTTGGGAATGGATTGGCTTGTTAAGCATAGGGCTACTCTGGATTGTGCTACTAAGCAAATGATGTTAAAGACCACAAAGGATGAGGAGGTTTTGGTAATAGGCGAGCGTAGGAATTATCTATCTAATGTGGTGTCGGCATTAAGAGTCGAGAAATGGATTCGAAAGAGATGTGAGGCTTATTTGGCATTTGTAAACCAATCAAAAACTAAGGATCTGACAGTGGATAAAGTTAGAACTGTCAAGGATTTTCAAGATGTTTTTTCAGAGGAGCTTTCGGGTTTGCCCCCGAACCGAGAGGTTGAGTTTGGAATCGACTTATTTCCTGGAACAGCACCGGTGTCTATTGCATCTTATAGGATGGCACCGAAGGAGTTGATGGAGCTGAAAGCCCAAATTCAAGAGTTATTGGATAAAGGCTTCATTAGACCAAGTGTGTCTCCGTGGGGAGCACCAGTGTTGTTAGTAAAGAAGAAAGATGGGTTAATGCGGATGTACATCGATTATCGGTAGTTGAACAAACTGGCGATTAAGAACAAGTACCCACTACCGAGAATCGATGATTTATTCGACCAACTTAGAGGAGCTTCAGTATTTTCCAAGATTGACCTTCGATCTGGGTATCATCAGTTGAGGGTTAAAGAGGTGGATATTCACAAGACGGCATTTAGAACTCGGTATGGTCACTATGAGTTCTTGGTTATGCCATTTGGGTTGACGAACGCAGCTGCGGCATTTATGGATCTGATGAATCGAGTGTTCTAGCCATACTTGGATCGATTCGTGGTCGTCTTTATCAACGATATTCTGGTTTATTTTGAAACTGAGGAGAAGCATGATGAGCATCTTCGTATTGTGCTGCAAGTGCTGAGGAAGAATGAGCTTTATGCGAAATTCAGTAAGTGTGAGTTCTGGTTGAGAGAGTTAACTTTCTTGGGGCATGTTGTCTCTGCTGGTGGACCCTCAAAAGATTGAAGCGATTCTGGAATGGAAGCCACAGAGGTCAGTGTTAGAAATTCGAAGTTTTTTGGGTTTAGCTGGGTACTATAAAAGGTTTTTGGAAGGATTTTCTATGATGGCAGCGCCTTTGACAAAGCTTATAAGGAAGGGAGTATCGTTTGTTTGGACTAAGAAACAACAGGAATCTTTTGAGAAGCTGAAGAAAGTTTTGACCAAGGCACCTGTACTAATTTAGCTAGAGTCTGGAAAAGATTTTACCGTATGCAGTGATGCATCACATGTAGGGTTGGGCTGTGTGCTGATGCAAGAGGGTAAAGTGGTTGCTTATGCATCGCGACAGCTTAAACCACATGAAGTTAACTATCTTACTCATGATCTGGAGTTGGCAGTGGTAATTTTTACGCTTAAGATTTGGAGACATTACCTGTACGGAGAAAGGTTTATTATATACACAGATCATAAGAGTCTTAAGTACTTGCTGACTTAGAAGGAGCTGAACCTTAGGCAGCGGAGATGGATAGAGTTGCCTAAGGATTATGATTGCGCGATTGAGTATCACCCAGGCAAAGCTAATGTGGTGGCTGATGCCCTAAGTCGTAGAACTGTATCTGATCTGAAATCCATGTTTGCTCGTTTGATTCTATATGACGATGGTAGTCTGTTAGCAGAACTGCAAGTTAGGCCGACCTGGGTGGATGAGATTAAGGAAAAACAGTTGAGGGATGAGTCCCTGGTTTCTCAATTCTGGCAGGTTAAGAATGGGGATACTTTTAAGTTCGAACTGAATAGTGAGGGAGTTCTGTGTTACCGAGGTAGAGTTTTTATTCTGAAAGACTCTGACTTGAGGCAAGCAATTCTGAAAGAAGCTCATGGAGGTGCTGTGGCGTAATCATGGCAGAGAAGAAGCTACTTGGGAGCCAGAAGTGGCGATGCGTCAACAATATCATCATTTGTTTGATTCAGGTAAAATTTCGAGGACGAAATTTCTTTAAGGAGGGTAGAGTTTTAACGCCCCAATTTTCGGGCTTTCTGTGTTTCTGTGATTTTTAAAATTTGTTTGTGTTCTGGTTGGTTAAAACATATATTTTAGTAGGTTAGTGGGCTTTTGGAAGGCCCAAACTTAAGTTAAATCCGTGGTAGTCTTCGGAAATTTAATTTTATGAACAGGTGATGCAATTGGCGTTTGGGCTTTTAAGAGTAAAGGGGTAAAAGATGACACAAAAAGGAGTGTGGTGTAGTGGCAAGGTGGCGCCACTTAGGAGACAAGGAAGTGACGCCATAGAGGAAGCAAGGGGTTCAAATTTCAAGTCTTGGCTCTTACAATATATTTTGGTTTTTCCTTTCGATAAATCTGGAAGCAAGTAGGTGCACTTTAAAGTTTAATGTGTTGGATTTATGACACAAATGAGTTGATGGCCTAGTGGCGGTGGTGTGAGTTGGCATGTAAGAGGACTTTGGTTTGAATCCCTTGGCACGCAAAGGTTGATTATTTTGCTATGTTGGGACGGCAGGAGTTGGTGTTGGTTTTAAACTCTGGTGATGAGGGGATCCCACATCGGGGAGCTAACATAAGAGTAGATGGAGAGCTAGCTTTAAATAGAGCAAACCATGAGGAAAGTAGGCATACCCTTCTTAGCTGATCCCTTTCACTTTGTGACGTGCTCGTTTGGGTTGGGCGTCAGCTAAGAGTGTTTGGAGCGCGGATTAACTGTAGTCTCCTAACAGGTGTGTATTTCTCATTACTCCAGATGGGGACGGCTATTCGGGACGCATGAAATGAAATGGGCCATGTGGTCCCAATGGGTCCGTAGGCCCAAGTGGATAAGTTGTACAATTATCGAAATACCCCCGTAAGATAGAATTACCAAAATACCCCTGTAGGATAGAATTACTGAAATACAGTTGTAGGGTAAAAATACTGAAATACCCTCGTAAGGTAGAATTACCAAGATACCCTTGTGGGATAAAATTACTATTTTGCCCCTAGGGTGTTAAATGACTATTTTACCCCTCGTGCGTAAATGACTAACTTGTGTGATGATTGGGTTAGTTGACGTGGATTTATGTTAGTTATCATTAATTCGTAAGTCTAATGTCTTAGTGATCGATTGTAGGATTATCGCGTGGGAGATATCATCATCAATCGTCATCAACCAGGTGTGTAAACGACACCCTCCCTTAAACTGAATCGGTAAAAGCCAAAATACCGAAACGTTGGTATTTTTTGAACTCGCGAGTGTGCGAGCGCTCGTGAGACAGTTGTTAATGAATATGGTGCATTTGGATAATTAGAGTGCAGAGTGTGCATTTTCGTGCACAACGGTATTTTTGGCTTAATGGGCCGAAAATAGGCCAATAGGCCAACGGGCCCACTTTGGTAAAAAGACGAGGCAAGTACTTCTGATTACTTGGTAAATGTTAGAATGAGCATAAAACCTTAGCAATAGGTAATAATTACTGAAATACCCTTATGCATGTAAAATTACGATTTTACCCCTAGGTTTATTTTTTTTTCTGAAAAGCATGATGTTCTGTTTCTGTATACGTATGCCATGACATATTATTTTTGTTGCATGGGACATGGGTTTATATTGATGGAGGAAGTGTTCAGCGACCTTTGTCAATAACTGTGGCCTCGCCACATATATCTATTCGGTGACTTCGTCACAATATTTGGCGACCTCATTTGCAATCTGGTAACCGCTACATATATATATATATATATATATATATATATATATATATATATATATATATATATATTCGGGTGGCCTAGCCACAATATTCATATCTGGTGACTTCGTCACAATATCATGACCTTGCTGCAATTTCTGTGGTGTGTAGCGGTTGGGTGGGTCGAGTAGTCTCCCCACATGGTGTAAGGCTGGTACGAGGGTGTTATGGATGGCTCTGGGTTGGGATTTCTGCATTCATGATATATTTGTTCTGTATCTACTATGGGCCTATGGGCTTCATTCTGATTTCTGTATTGGGCCAAGGCCCAGATAAGTCTGATTCTAGGGTTTGACCTGTTTTGGGCTATGGTTGGGTTATGTTACACACTGAGTTCACCGAACTCACCCTTTATTTTCATCTCTGTAGGAAATCCCCAACCATAGTGGGCTTGGAGCTGTGAGGGATTCGGAGTGGCCATATCATCTGCAAAGTTGGTTCTTCTAAGTTAGTTTATTTATATTATTTTTATATTCTGATTTAATTTTGGGTTTTAAGTTGTAATAAGGCCGCTATTTAAATTTTTTTTTTCGCTATGGTTTTATTTTCTGATTATATTTATACTATGACGAAACTGCTAGTGTTAGGCTGTGCGAGTTTTCAAAATTAATAAACATTTTCAAGACTCAACAAGCACAACAAATGGATAGCCTAAAGATTGATAAACCGGCTTTTTATTCAACCGTTGTTTTTACAAAGACCACCCCAATCACTTAAACCAGCGAATGCATACTAATTCGTAAGTCCATGTGACACGTCAGATCTGGCCATAACGTTTGGGCCGGGTTTGGAGTGTTCCAACCCGTGTACAACTTTGAGCTTAAGTTTTAAGGGCAGGGGACACACGGCCATAGCACACGCCCATGGGAGGGAACCGTGTGTCACACACGGCCTAGACACACGCCCGTGTGTCCAACCATGTGAACTTTATTAGGCTATTTTCCAAGCCTTTAGTAACCCCTTTATACTACTTGTGCCTAATGGTTACCAAGGTTGAGAAGAAGCATGATTATATACTTGTAAATAGTCTTAATGAAAATAGTTGTATGGAAACCTCATATCATTGGTTTCATACATAAATGGTTATTTCCTATTTAGTGTCATGGATTCCCATATTACTTTAATCCATCTGAAATTGGCGCATTCATGTGATTCATTTCCAATTGATAGCAACCCATCCTTCGTAATTAAAACCATGCATAAAATCGTAGGTCATAGCCTACTTAAATTAAGCCAATTTTTATGGCCATATACAAAGAGATAAACATATTTTTACATGCCTTTACTGGACAAATCAAATGACACATATAACAAAATACTCAAAAATACTATACATGCCATTGAACAAAATAAACTGAGTCTTTATACCAAAACTTTTTTAGTTGATAGTGTGTTCAATCCCCAATTGTCTTCCGATCCTTATAAGTCCTTGAGCTCTGTGAGACAGGGAAAAAGAGAGGGGTAAGCATTTTCATGATTAGTAAGCTCGAATAACTGGAAAGTAAACTTACCTAGTAATTATCAAACATCCATACTTATTACATGAAATCATCCATTATGAAATGATTTCCTATCACATGCACTCAATCAATGAGTTAGTCACATAATCATGTATTATGTAATTTAACTAGATAAGCTCATCATTCAACATTTCATTCATATATGTATATCCCATGTTAATCTCGTTGAGTTCCTAGGAATCCTCGATGGAATACCCATTATCCGTCAATTCATACAAATGATTATTCCATCTATGCACTCCCGTGAACCTCACATCATATGACAGGATTACCAATCCAGGCTAAATCCTCCATTATATGAACTCATAAGGTGATGTCGGGATTACCAATCCAGGCTAAATCCCTTACAACGACAAACACCCTTAATGAGCTCGGATCTGAATAACCAATCCAGCCTAAATTCAGACCCTAATCGGATTACCCGTCCGGGCTGAATCCATCATGCACACATATTCTTCAAGAGACTTGATCATTCAAGGAACACCCGTCCGGGCTAGTTTCATTTTCATACCTGAGATCTCAGATTACCCGTCCGGGATAAATCCTTACTGCAACACATGCAGGATCTCAGTGTACCTTTTCAATGAGGGTTTGTCCATCGAATTCCCTTTGTCAACCTCAACCGAGATATTTTTCATATGTTATCATCAATCTACATTTCTATGATATTTCATACCAATAACAAATACAATCATCAAGCATTCATAATTCATACAATTATGCATATCAAGGGTTTACATTAAGTTATCCGAACTTACCTAGTACTCTTTTCAGAGTTATGTTTCGGTTCTTCCGAAACATTGTGTTTACCACAATTGACCTCGGAATTTGTTCCTCGAGGCCTATAACAACAAAATTAATTCATTAATACCCCACATTATATTTTTCAAGTTTAATACCTACCCCCGGTCCAAATGACCGTTTTTCACCTAACCTTTCACATCTTTACGATTTAGTCCCTAGGCTCGTATAATGAAACATATACAATTTCTATCTTACCCAAGCCTAACCGAACATTTTTATCTCTTATAGAAACCCACATTTTTCATTATTTTCCTCATTTCTACCACACATTTACATCTTTTGCAAAATAGTCCCTATAAGGGTTTCTCATGAAAACCAACTTGAAAAATATGTTTAACACACATTTATCTTTCATATTCTTCCATAATCCATCAAAATACCAATAACTCATGCATGGGTAAGTTTTTGAACATGAACCCTAGCATGAAATATGGGTAGAAATGCAGAGAGCAAACTACTGGGATCTCAAAAATACAAAGAACATGAAAAACGGGGCTTGGGAGCACTTACTATTGAGCTTGAAAATTGAAGAAACCCTAGCTATGGTGTCCTCCAAATATCGGCAGCTATGGGAAGAAGATGAGCATATTTTTGCTTTATTTTTCCCTTTTTATTTCATTAAAATGCCTAATGACCAAAATGCCCTCATGCCCTTTCTTTAAAATTTCATCCATGCAAGCCCATTTTTGTCCAAAAATTTAGAATTTGGGAAAATTGATCTGCAAGACCTTCTAATTCATAATCTATAGCAATTTCATACAAATTGCTTCTTAAATCCAAGTTTTCCAATTTATTCAATTTAGTCCTTAATTTCCAATTGGACATCTTATACTTAGAATTTCTTCATGAAAATTTAACACATGCATATACTCATATTCTCGGCCTCATAATAATCATAAAATAAATATTTTGATGTCAGATTTATGGTCTCAAAACCACTATTCTGACGAGGCCCTATTTCGAGATGTTACTTAAATTATGTGTTTAATAAGTGATATATGTGGTGTATATATATGGCCTTATGTGTTGGCATATTCTGTAATGGTTATATGTTTGATTGTGTAAGTAGTTTCTAATTGGTGCATTAATGTTTGGAAGATAGCATGTTGTGGCTTGATTTTGAAATGATGAAATGGTGTATTTTGTGACAAGAATTAGTAATTGAAATGATGAAGAAATGCATTTAGAAGTTATGCAAATTTGATGATTTTGATTTATTGATTTGGTATGTTTTGGCCATGTATTTGAGTAATTAAGAGAATTGTTTCTAAATGGTATGATATGTGTTTGAATTGTTATGAAGTGGCTGCCAATTGGGTTGAATTATTGATGCAAATTTTACTTGTGTATGCTTGTGAAAATAGGGTGGCAAAATGGTTATGCAAATAGCCTATTTTTGTCCACACGGGCAGAGACACGGGCATGTGTCTCAACCATGTGCAACACACGGTCATGCTACATGACCGTATGTTCCCTAAGGTACCCTTCGAAATTAAGCCAGTATGCCCTACAGGTTTGACACTGTCTAGACACACGAGCATGTCTACTAGCAGTGTGTGGCATGCGAGCTGGCACATGGGCATGTGGATGGCCATGTGACCCGAGTCAGTAACCTCTCCAGTTTTCCTACGGCCATGGCACACGGCCGTGTCTTCGGCCGTGTGGTACAAGTCAGTATGTTTGCCCTGTTTTCATATGGTCTATGACACGGGTGTGTCTGGTGGTCGTGTGAGGCACACGGCCTTTTCACATGGGCATGTGACCCTTAAGTGCATGAAAATTTTCTAAGTTTCCCAAAGTTTCCAAATGTTATCAGTTTAGTCCCGAACCTCTTCTAAGCATGTTTTAAGGCGTCGTAGAGCCTTATATGGGACAATATGAATGTGTTGGGTGGGTTTTATATGTGAATGCATAAATGTATGTGTTATGTATGTGAATGGTGTGTATTGATTGGTAATGTCTGGTGTTACATTAGGTATTACTTAAGGTATCGTCGTGGAAGAAGGTTCTAAGATTTGGTTGGAAAGGCAAGCTGAGTCTAAGGTTTATTGGACCTTATAAGATCCTTAAAAGGTCTGGACCGGTGGCTTTTAAGATACCGTTACCTCCGGAGCTGGATCATATCCATGACATGTTCCATGTCTCTATGTTGAGGTGGTACCAGTCTGACCCATCTCATATGGTTCCGATTGAGGAGATAAAGGTGAGACTAGATTTACCTTTTAAGGAGGAGCTAGTTTAGTTATTAGATTATGAGGTTAAGGTATTAAGGAACAAAAAGATTCCACCGGTAAAAGTGGTATAGTGAAATCATGGCACTAAGGAAGCTACTTGGGGGCCAAATGACTCGATTTCTCAACAATATCCCCATATGTTCTGATCAAGTAAATTTTGAGGAAGAAATTATTTTTAAGGAGGGTAGAATTGTCACACCCCATTTAAATTTAGTTATCATTAATTATTGAACAAGTGTGAGTTCTAGCCTAGTGGTTAAGAGCAAGCTAAGCTTCCCTTATGATACAAGTTCGATTCCTTCTCCTTATTTTTTTTTTAATTTTTGCATTTAAATTTAAGTCAAACCCCCTATTGATGTCCCTCCTAGTTGCCTTATAAGGGAGATTCTTTCCTCCATTGTATTGCTCTACTTTCCCTCCATACTCCTTTTTCCACTCCATTTCTCCTAATTCATGATCCACTTTTTACTCTCAATGTTCCCCTTTCTTTCCAAATTGTTGAGTGTTGACTAGGTATAGTCGTCCAATCCTTGTAAAGTATGCACATTTTTTTTCATTCTTATAACACTTTTTTTTCTATCTTTCCTCATCCCTTTCAACCTCCTTGTTCCACCCCCTCTTTGTTGCTCACGACCACTTTTTCTTCTTTTTCTTTTATTCTTTGGTGACTTTAATTTATTCCACCACCATAAGCCACTCCTCCTTCTTTGAGCCACCGTTGCACCATCCTTCTTAGCCATTACCACCGTCTGCTACCATAACCACCATCATCCGCCGTTGGCAACCACCGCACACCAATAGTTTTTCTTCCTTCTTTTTTTTCTCTTCTCATCAATTTTTATTTATGTTTATAACAATCTATTAATTCTCTCTAGTTCTGTGATATATTATATATCATTGGCTCCACTCAAAATCTTCGGTGATCCTTACCACTGTGTTCGATTATATGTTTATCAAGATCGTAAGTACTCTAAATCTTAGATGTCAACAACTTTTTTTTACTCTTAAAGAGACGGATGAATACTATATTCTAACTTCGCATTTTTGGGTTGAAGAATTGTTGTCAAAGCGTGCAGTTTTCTGTGATTTAAGGAGTGGAGTTTATATTAAACCGTAGAAGCGTAAGTGTTAACAAAAAATCAGTTTTCTATTCGAATCTCATAATATTGGATTCAATGAAGTAATAAATAAAATATTATCATATCTTAAATATTCAGATTTGGGTCAATATAATACCATGATTTAGATTGGAGATTTTGGATGATCGAAAAGAAGTGTGTGTCTTACCTTACGTTCTTATGTATAAAAAAGTTGAAGTTTTGATCATGTGAATATTATTAATATTAAATATTAGTTTAAGACTTTGTTGGCCGATTATGCTAATGTAATGTTGTAAAATGGGCTGAGGTATGTAATGTGACTACCAACTTTTTGTTGAATTGTCTGTTGATGGATGAATTTTTATGTTTGTTTTAACACTAATGATATGCGATAAAATAGCACGTTTTTTATTAAGTAAATTTGATATCATGATAAATCATGGCCTACTGTTTCTATTAACAAAATCTGATCGTATGTTAAGAATGTCTATTGAGATATATTTGTTTCTATACATCATATCACATTACATGGGGTTGGGATTATACTGAAAGTAGGAAGTTTCTAGTAGTTAAATGATCTACAGATTCTGGTGGCATGACCACATTTATTGCAGCTTGTAGGCAATTCTGGTGGCTTGTCCACAAATTGGTGTGTTATTGTTTGGATGAGTTCTGGGGAACTCTTATACTGGTGTGTAGTGGAGTTGGGTAGGAATATTCTGAAAATTATACATTAAATGATTACGCATGGCACATATGGTGAATTCCTTACTGTTATAATATTTTGTATATTTTTTGGCTTAAGTGTTATTTTTACTGTTATTACTGTATATTTGAAATAAAACTCACACTAAGTTTATTAGCTCACTCCTTAGTTTTTGATATGATTTTAGATAATTCTTGAGATTAAGACTTAGACACGACCGTTGGATGAGTTCTCGATGGTTTTCATTTTCAAATACTTTAAACTTTATTATATGGTTATTTTGGGGACTGTAATAATTTTCTTACGGACTGTGGCATGGTTCTTTATATTTGGGGATTTTCAATTTATTTTTGTATGATTTGAAGTTTCAAACTATTCACTGATATTTTATTGAATATGCAAGAAACATTGATTTTTAATAAAATATGGTTTTAATACAATTTTCCGCTGTAATATTGTAAAATCAATTTTTAACAAAATACAACTTGGTCTTCCTAAAATATTTAATCTTTTCAAACATAACTATAAAGATGCTTGATGAAACTTTTTTCAAAAATTAATATGGTTTTTTCTCAAAACAAAGCAAATAAGCGACATCACTATTTTTAAATAAAAAGGCAAATGGTTTTAAAAAGTGATTTAAAATAGGAATGATTTTCTATGTCATTCTAATAGCTAATGTAATCTTCGGAATTCAGTCATAACATCGAGGCCGAGTTTGAGAGGTTACAAACACACTTATGACAAGGTCATTTGGCAAGCACTGAGTAGTTGCTTTCGTAACAGTATGTTGTTAGGGAGAGCTCAGTCACAATACTATAGTGGAATTACTTCGTGACTAAATGAGTTTATAATTAATAAGTGAAAAGCCAAAACTTAATTGTAAATTATTTGAGGTCTAATTATATATGTCCAATCAGTCCCTCCGTTAGCTCATTGAAACCAAATATGAATTTCTGATTTAAATAGAAATGAACAAAATGAATAGGAAAAAAGAAATGGAAAACATTCACAAAAGATTATGGTTTTCTTCGAAATGGAAAAATGAAATAATTTGGAAATGAATGTTGGTTTCTAAAAATGGAAATAATTCATTTGCAATTCAATATGAATTACTTAAAAATGATTGGAAGAATGAGTTTATGTTTTTGAGCTATTTTGAAGCCCGAAAATGAAAATAAATCATTCGGTCACAGTAAACATGTTGAGTCATGAATTACTAAACATATTTTTTCAAAATTTTTCTAAGGGTAAAATTATCAAACTTTACCTACGGTAAAATTGTCAAAATTTTACTTTGGCTAAAATGGGGATGAGAAAATTTTTTACTATAGAATATTAAAGATTATTTTAGGAAATAGAACAACCAAATCAAGTTGAATCACGTTATAGAATATTGGGTCAAAAGGACCAAAAAGTACTCGTAATTGGACCCGATGTGAGAGAGTCTAAAAACCTCTTGAACACCCTGAATTTTGGGCCTAGAAGTAATAGGCCTTGAGTTTGGGATCAGTTACAAGGCTTCTTAAATAACTTAAATGTGTTTAAATATTTTATAATTGCATGTTTAGTTTAATTTTTAAGTGATTTAGGAAGGGTTGGTAGTGTGGAAAAAGTCCTGGGTTCAATCCAGGGCTTTAGTAAAATTAGGTGGAAGGCTTATTAATAAGGCCTGGTAAAATCTGACACAAGGAAATGCTTAGCCTAGTGGCAAAAGGCGTTGGTAGTAAGCAGGAAGTCCAAGGTTCAAGTCCTGGCCTTGGCGAAAATTTTTATTGCGCATATGATTAGTATGGAAGCTAGCGTTTAGGCTTTATAAATATGTTTGGTGGAAAGGCACAAGAGTGCTTGGGGGGAAGTTGTGAGAAGCATGCTATGGATTTGAGAGGTTGTAGGTTCGAATCCCAGGCTTGGCAAAGTTTTAAATTTTTATTCTTTAAGGAAATTGAGACTTAGGCATATAACCCTTATAGTTAATTGTGATCGAATGGTAGCACAAGATAAGTGGCGGTGCAGTGGCCAGCAGCGTGTTAGAAAGTTTGAGGGTTGGAGTTTGAGTGGTTTCATGCACAAAAGGGAATTCAATTTTACTGTGCAACGCAAGGAAGGATTGCCATTCGGTGGAAGCAATTTGAATGCAATTGTTGGCTAAAATCAAGGTTACGGTGGAGATAAGGATAAGGATTAAGTGTGGATATAATGGTGATAAAATTGGAAAATTTGAATGGAATTTAACTTGACGAGTTTAAGTTGATTGGGGAGTGTAGGTTTGTATTTTTTTTAGTATATATACGTGTGTTGTATGGGAAAGTAAGGGCATTTGTTGTTTTTGTGTGCTTCAGTCGCATATTCTTGGGAGAAATTTCTTCCAACTCTTTTGCTTTTTTTTTTTTTTTTTTGCAAATACCTGAGTAATCTCAAACCCTTCATCTCCTCTTTTATTTAAGCCAATCTCTTGATATTTTCTTCCCTATTTTAATCAAATCAACCTCTTCCATCTTTAACTTAGCCGGTTACTTCTTTTTAATTTAAGAGTCGATTAATACACTTTTGGGGTTGATTTCTTGTTGGCAAGTGATCTCGCGATCGGTAAGTGAATTAGATCTTCTTCGACTTTTGTTAAATATTTCTAGGTTCTTTCGTTTCTACACTCTTAAAAGCTGATTTTTCTTTATCCTCTCCAATACCATTACTTTCATTAACCTATGGTTTCTCCATTTATTTCTCATTCAAGAGTGTGATCGCTGGCTAAGTAGTAGTTGATGGAAAAAGGGGGTTCTAGAGGAGAGGTTGGGATAGAGGCTCCCAAGATTAAGCGATGTAAGGTGTCAGCCGTTAGGGACTTTTCACCTGGATGCAGAAGGGGGACTACATCAGATTTTTAGTTACGTAGGCAAATCGCAGCCGATCAATCTAGTCAAGGCAAGTATAGGTTGTTCTTCGGTAAGTAGTGGATTTATTTTGAATTAATGAGATGTGACTAATGGAGTATAATGTTGAATATAGGTTCGAGCGATTATGAATGCTTAGCACTCCAGGTGATAAGGTGTGTACTTCTACCCTATGATAGCTTGATATAAAGCTGAAGGTGTGTGCATACACTGCACACATGTTAGATCGGCAAATCCCGAAATGCTGAAAAGCCGAAAAGCTGAAATGCCGAAAAGCCGAAAGTTTGGCTATGATAGTCTTGCCAGTGCGCAAACACTCGTAAGGGCGAAATCGATACATTGACTAAGGCCCCATAAGCGATCTGATTAGGGTCGTACTTAAGCCATCTGGGCCCGAATGGGCTAAATGGGTCCGACGGGCCGTGGGCCCAAAATAAGCGAATTTATTGATTTGGTAATAAGTGATGAACTAGTCATGTTGGTTACATGGCTTGGAATTGATTCGGGCCGGATGGGCCATATGAATGTGATTCGGGCCTAATGGGCCATATGAATGAGATTGGGCCTAATGGGCAATATGCATGTATGTAGACTTGTTTGGGCTTTGTAAGGGGTTTTGGGCCTAGTATCTAATAACTACTTAAACAGACATAAAACTTAATTAACTAATTAATCATGACTGTGGACAAGTCATAGGGTTAAAGTGTGGCAATGGGTATATGCATGTCTAGGATTGAATTTAGGGAGAGCTTGGTACTTAAGCGGTCTTAATGACTTACCTCCTCTTCACTGGAATCCTACCTAGCGCATAGTATCTGTTCAATTTAGCCAACGGGGACTTGTTAACGGGTCGAGATAGGTAATAAACCCATAGTAAAGAGAAATTACCGAAATGCCCCTTCAGGCAAAAAATGACTAAAATACCCCTATGTGTTCAATGTAAGATTTATGGATGTTACTTGTATACCTGCTGCATTCATATGATATTCTGTTTAGGTTGCATATGGGTTGGAAATTATGGAACGGAGGAAGTATATAAGGATCGCATGGTTGCTTGACGACCGTGGATCCACCGATGGCTATTAAGCCCAATATTTGATTAACAGCTTGCTGCAATGAAGGTAGTACCGCAACTGGGCTACCATTTATGTGTATTAGATGGGTGGGTCGATATTTATATCCCCACATGATGTGTACCGAGGGACATAATTGGTGTGTAGCGGTTGGATTATTGGGGTGGGTTGCACAGCATTGCATGTATGATGTTATTGTGATATTATTGCGATGTGGGCTTCGGCCCAACTAAGCCTAATATGGGCTAAGGCCCAAAGGCCACCGTTATGGAATTGGGCTCGGGCCCAAAATGACTGATGATTGATTTATACTCATTGAGGGTTGTACACTCTGAGTTTTCAAAACTCACCCCCTCCTTTTAAATTTTTCAGGTGATCCTCAGTAGGCGGTTCGACGGATGGAGGGACTTGGAGGTGACCAACTAGAAAAAAGTTTAGACTTAGACTTTTATGTAATTTTTAATATTTTGATTTTAATTTTTTTATTTGATTTGTGGTGTAATAAGGCCTTTCCACTGGTTATTATTTCAAATTAGGATTATTACTATTTTTATGCTTTATATTTGTTAGAAGTAGAACATGGTTTTTCCTAAACCATAACTGTTTTTTTTTAAATACTACGTTTCTGTAACTCAATTTTTAAATGACAAGTTTTCAAAGATCATCTGTTTTAAATAAAGCTTTCGCAACTAAAAAGAGATTTTACAAAGTAATTATTATCATACAAGAAGGAATAGTTTTTTTAAAATACACCTCGCTTTGAAAGCAACAAATACAAGCTAGGATTTTACTCAAGGTTTTATTTTAAAGAAGGGTTTTCAATGAAAACAAGGTTTTCGAAAAACACTTCAATGTGACACGCCAGATTCGGCCATAACGTCTAGGCCGGGTTTGAGGTGTTACACCTCTTATGTAACTTAAAGGGGCGACAACCTTAGTAGAAATACTAAGGTGTGTCGTCCACCCCACTCCTACTTTTAGTAGGAAGTTGCTTTTCTATTGGAAATAAACCATTACAACTCAATAAGTGTTCTAACTTCTCTTCCTATAAATAGAAGACATCGATAGACTTGTTTATAGAGATTTTATTCTAAACCATCAAATATATTTTTCTAGAATAAGAATTCTATCGGTTTCTATTGAAGAAAAAAAAATTTCACCCCAAATAAAAGAGAGAATTTTTTTCTAGTTCTAAATTTCGATTCAATTGGTTTGAGCTCACACTCGAAGTAGTTCGTGGAATGAGAATAGTGGAGAAGATTGTTTGGTTGGAAGCTAGGAACAACAAATTTCCACTAAGTTGAAACAAATTTATGAATTTGATTAGGGTTTATTGGTATAAATATCACAAACCGGGTCGATTTTTAAAATTTTAATTTTTTGCTATGTAAGAAATCGTTTTCATACCGGGAGTTTTCCAACAATTGGTATCAAAGTGCCAGGTTGTGTTATGTTTATAGTGTAAACTGAAACCAAATCTCTCTCTTCATCTTATTTTATTGATATTTGATAAGATGTGGCATTCTTGTAATTATTCACATGTTTAGGGGAATATATGGGAATGAATGTGATATTCTATATTTTTTATATAGTTGTTATCTTTTTTGCCGAGGTTGTGGTTCTTAGGAAATAGATCATGGACTATCATCTCCACTTATGAATTTTTTTATAGAATTCTTATGAGTCAGAAACGGACATAGGACTTAAATGTAATTTTTCTAAAAAAAATTCATCATGAGGAAAAGATGGAGTGATGTCGTTTGAAGGACACAAGGAAGGCATTGTGGTGAAAAACTATGTATTTTTTGGTTTTATATTTATATTCTAAAAATTGAACCATGAAAACCTTGGCTGGAAATTTTATTTTAATTACCTATCTCTTTATATATTTGTTTAGTGATTCTTAAAGATATAATTGTGATATTTATGTTTGATATGATCCAGTGTTGATCGGTTAAAGATAGGAAGTGTGGTAATGAGAAAATACATGTGTTTTATTATTCCATTCACTTCTTTATGTTATTTGATTACTGTGAGAAGTGTGGTAATGAAAAGATGCATGTCTAGGATTGATTTTGGCAAGGGAAAACTTGGTTTTTAAGTGGTCAATTATGACTTACCTCCCTTTCCAATGACCTTACCTGGTGCACGGTGTACAATTCAAAATCACTTCTTCTATTTTTTTCCTTAAAGAATCAAAATTGTTGATTTTATGAATAAATGAATGTGAATATTATAAAATTGTCATAGCATGTTTGCATATATGAGATAAACATGCCATAGAGTTTAGGAAAGAATGCCACATGTACTTGTCATGCATATATTAAATATATTAATCATTCATGATTGAAATCAGAAATTATAAACCTTACATGTTTTAAAAATATTGAGTGGGAGAAGATCCCTAAACAAGACATACGACCTTCATCAATAGTCTCTTGTGATGGCATGACAAGTGCACTACCCCACGGTAGGATTGTTGTGTGGATTTCACTAAGAAGATTTCTTAAAAGAAAGAAGAATTATCTTATGATCAAATGATAATTGGACTGGCCCTTGTAGTAGGCATTCTCATGCGATTATTCAGGAAATTCTACCTTCAAAAGAGGACAACTAATTAAAGCAAGTTATTCTGTGAGATTGTCCACAATGACTCATTTGTGGTGCATGGTTTGATAGGTGTTGAGTTGATGGTTATGCACTCAATATATTCTAGTTAAGTAACTCTCCATGGAGCTCTACTTAAGTTAGAATGGTGGCCAAACGTTACATGATTATTAGTACGTATGAATGCCTAAGGAATTAGACTCATGTACTAATTGGATGAAAATCCATTTTCTTACTATATAAGGAATTAGATTCATGTACTAATTGGATGAAAATACATTTTCTTACTATTTGATCATGATCACCCTTTGGTGGCTTGATTCAATGCGTGTGGGAATTATCGTTGCAACAGCTTACAGATATTTTTCAAGGTTAATTGTAAGACACATGCATCATCTTAATGTATATTGTAATGTTGCAAAATTTTTCAAACATTTTCTTATATAAAGATATTAATAGATGAATATTTTATTTTTAGTTTGAAAATGACAACTACTCCCTTATTGAACATACTCACTGAAAACAAACTAAAAGGAAATAACTATAATGAATGAAAAAAAAACAGATAATTATCCTAAGCAGTGAGAAACTTAAAATAGTTCTTGATACTAAGTGCCCTCTGGCCATTCAAGCTGAGGCTAGAAAACATTGGGAAGAGTCTAATGAGATAGCTCGTTGCTATATGCTGTCAATTGTAACCAACACTCTATATAAGCAACTGGAGAGCCGTAAGACAGCTAAGGCTATTCTAGATAAGCTAGAAGACATTTTGGAGGCCAAGCTACCTTGGCTCGACAGTCTAGCATAACTAGCTTGATAAATGCCTAAGAAAAGCCTGACACTTCGATTAAAGACCATATGATCATTCATATGGGCTATTTTGTCGAGGTCGCAGACAATGAGGCCAATTTGGACCAACGTACCCAAGTAGAAATGGTGTTCAAAAGTTTGTCCAAGGATTTTGCTAGTTTTTGGGTCGTTTATAACCTTTGGAACAAGAATCTGACTCTTACACAACTCATGAAGGAACTACAGTCCTATGAGTGGGAGGGGAAAACGTGCTAAAAAACTTATAGTCATTGGTTATTCCTCAAAAGGGAGGGGAAAACGTGCTAAAAAGGCAATGCTAAGGTCTTTAGGCCACCATAAGTGGAAACGAAGAGAACTATGAAGTGTAAAACCTTATCTAAGTCCAAATGCTTCTTCTACAGTAAAAAAGGGCATTTCAAGGTGAATTGAAAAGAGTGGAAACAATTCCTAGCTACCAAAGGCAAAGGTATGAAACTCTTTATGATAGAAGCTTGTTTAGTGGATGATTCAATAGACTACTGGATCACTAATTCGAGAGCCACTAATCATGTTTGTGTTTCTCTATAAAGGTTTGAGGAGACAAAATATCTTACAGATAAGAGCTTATCGTTGCAGATAGGGAACAAGACAAGTGTTCCATCTGAGGCAGTGGGAGATGAACATCTTTAATTTGATAATTTTAGGAAGATTATTGTAATAAACAATTTCTGTGTACCAAGTTTCAAAAGAAACTTAATTTCTGTTGCATGTTTATATAAAGACGGCTTGACCGTGACTTTTAATAATGGAATTCCAATATTTAGAAATCATAATCTTTTCTGTAATAGATGGATGTCAAATAATCTCTATTTTATCAAACTAAAGATGTACACACTGCTTGAGATTGAAATATCGAATAAAAGACTTACAACTTCTCACTCTAATTAGGCATACCTTTGGCATTTGAGACTTGGTCATATTAACTGAGAAAGAATTATTAGGCTTGTGAAAGACGACACCTTAAGTTCACTTCAAGAAGTTGATCTTTCATAATGTGAATCGTTCTTAGAAGGTAAGATGACTAAGCGATATTTTAATATAAAAGGAATGAGATTCGGAAAAACCCTAGAACTTGTGCATACTGACGTATCTGGCCCTATAAGTGTTAGTGCAAGAGGTGGTTATGAGTATTATGTAACCTTTATTAATTACTATTCCAGATATGAGTATATATACCTAATGCACCGCAAGAGTGAAACCTTTGATAAATTCAAAGATTTTCGTGCGAAAGTGGATAAACAACTAGGTTTACCTATAAAGGCACTTCAGTGTGATTGAGGTGGGTAATATTTATCTGATGAGTTCTTAGGGTACCTCATAGAGAATGAGATTCTATCCCAAGTAACTGCGTTGGGTACTCAACAACAAAATGGTATGGAAGAGAGAAGAAATTGAACGTTGTCAGACATGGTACGTTCAATGTTAAGTTATTCGAAGCTGTAAATCTCTTTCTGGGATATGTTGTACAAACAACTTGCTATATTTTGAATTATGTGCCAACTAAGTTACATTGAAAACCTCATACAAATTATGTAATAGAAGGAAGCTGAGTCTTAATCATTTTAGGATTTGGGGATGCCCGACCCACGTATTGGATAAAGATGCAAGGAAGTTGGACTCACGGGAAGAATTGTGCATGTTTGGGGATGTCACGTGCACATCTTGGTTTGCATATTGCAAGCAAAAAAGTATTCCCTTAATTTAAAATGTATATTTTTATTCAAGTTTAAGTTTATCAAGAAAAGAAACTTACAAACTTATTACAAGCTCATGATATTTATATCAAATCTATGTAACCAGAATATCAACTCAGTCTGTTGAATTTTTTTTAACAAATCAAAAGACAAAAATTAATTAAGAGTAGTTAAAATATGTATCCATATTTGTAACATCTCGAAATAGGGCCTAGTCAGAATAGTAGCTTCGAGACCACAAATACGACATCAAAAATATTTATTTTATGATTATTATAAGGCCTAGAATATGAGTATATGTATGTGTTAAAGTTTTATGAAGAAATTCTAAGTATAAGGTGTCTAATTGGAAATTAGGGACTAAATTGAATAAATTGAAAAACTTGGATTCTAGAAGCAATTTTTATTAAATTGTTATAGATTATGAATTAGAAGGTCTTGGAGATCATTTTCCCAAATTCTAAATTTTTGGACAAAAATGGGCTTGATGGATGAAATTTTAAAGAAAGGGCATAAGGGCATGTTGGTCATTTGTCATTTTAATGAAATAAAAAGGGAAAAATGGAGAAAAAATATTCTCATCTTCTTCCCATAGCTGCCGAAATTTGGAGGACACCATAGCTAGGGTTTTTTCAATTTTCAAGCTCAATAGTAAGTGCTCCCAAGCCCCCTTTTTCATGTTCCTTGCATTTTTGAAATCCCGAAAGCTTGATCTCTCCATTTCTACCTATATTTCATGCTAGGGTTCATGTTCAAAAATTTACCCATGCATGAGTTATTGGTATTTTGATGGATTATGGAGGAATATGAAAGATAAATGTGTGTTAAACATCTTTTCCAAGTTGGTTTTCATGAGAAACCCTTATAGGGATTATTTTGCAAAAGATGTAAATGTGTGGTAGAAATGAGGAAAATAATGAAAAATGTGGGTTGCCATAAGAGAGAAAAATGTTCGATTAAGCTTGGGTAAGATAAAAATTGCATGTGTTTCATTATCCGAGCCTAGGGACTAAATCTTAAAAATGTGAAAGGTTAAGGGAAAAACGGTCATTTGGACCGGAGGTAGATATTAAACTCGAAATGTATAATGTGGGTATTAATAAGCTAATTTTGTTGTTATAGACCCCGAGGAACAAATTCCGGAGGCCGATCGAGGTAAACGCAAGGTTTCGGAATAACCGAAACATAACTTTGAAATTGTTACCAGGTAAGTTCGGATAACTTAAAGTAAACCCCTAATATGCATGATTGTATGATTTATAAATGCATGATAATTGCATTATTAATGGCATGAAAATGCATGAAATGCATCTTTGATAATGACTTGTTGATAACCGTCTCGGTTGAGGTTAAAAGGGAATTCGATGGATAAACCATGTTTTACATATGAAAGGAGATCCTGCATGTGTTGCAGTAAAGATTTAGCCCAAACGGGTAATCCGTGATCTCGAGTATGGAAAGGAATCTAACCCGGACGGGTGTTCCTTAAATGATCAAGCCTCCCGAAGAATATGAGTGCATTGTGGATTTAGCCCGAACGGGGTAATCCGATTAGGATCTGAATTTAGCCTGGACTGGTAACTCAGATCCGAGCTCATTAAGAGTGTTTGTCATTATAAGGGATTTAGCCTGGCTGGCAATCCCAACATCACCTTATGAGTTCATATAATATGAGAGATATAACCTGGATTGGTAATCCCGCCATATGATGTGAGGTTCGTGGGAGTGCATATATGGAAAGATCATTTGAATGAATTGACGGATAATGGGTATTCCATCGAGATTTCCCAGAAATTCAACGAGATTAACATAGGAAACATGTATGAATGAAATTTTGAATGATGAGCTCATCTAGTTAAATTACATGATACATGATTACGTGACTAACACATTGATTGAGTGCATGTGATAGGAACTCATTTCATATTGGATGATTTCATGATTTAAGTATGGATGTATGCTAATTACTTGGTAAGTTTACTCTTCGATTATTTGAGCTTACTAAGCATGAAAATGCTTACCCCTCTCTTTTCCCTGTTTTACAGAGTTCGAGGACTCATAAAGATTGGAGGACAATTGGAGAGTCAACACACTATCAACTAAACAAGCTTTGGTATAAAGACTCTGTTAATGGCATGTATAGTATTTTTGAGTATTTTGTTATATGTGTCATTTGATTTGCCCGGTAAAGGCATGTAAAAATATGTTTATCTCTTTGTATATGGCCATGAAAATTAGCTTAATTTAAGTAGGTTATGACCTACGATTTTATGCATGGTTTTAATTACAAATGATGGGTTGTTATCAATTGGCAATGAATCACATGAATGAGCCAATTTTCAGATGGATTAATGTAATATGGGAGCCCATGACACTAAATAGGGAATAACAATTTATGTATGAAACCAATGATATTAGGTTTCCATACATCTATTTTCATTAAGATTATTTACAAGCATAATGTTTTTCTTTAAAACTTGGTAATCACTAGGCACTAGTAGTAGAAAAGGGTGACTAAAGGCTTGGAAAATAGCCTAATAAAGTCCACATGGTTGGACACACGGGCGTGTGTCAGGGCCGTGTGTGACACACGGTTCCCTCCCATGGGCGTGTGTTATGGCCGTGTGTCCCCTGCACTTAAAATTTTAGCTCAAAGTTGTACATAGGTAGGCCACACGGGCGTGCGCCATGGTCGTGTTAAAATGACAGTTTCATCCACGGGCAGGCAGCACGAGCGTGTTCCATGGCCGTGTTGATAAGTCAGTATTGCCTACTGTTGAAGAGCATAGGCATGCCCCAAGATACACGGGCATGTGAGTTCACACGGCCCACCTACACGAGTGTGTGTCCTTTTATGTTAATGAAAATTTTCTAAAGATCGAACGTGCCCGTATTCGTTCTGCATTACCTTCCGACATATTATAGGTCTCGAAGGCCTATACAAGGGACGAGGTGTTCATGATTGAAAAGTTTTAAATTCAAATGAAATTTTGTGACCCGAGTTAGTATACTGAAAGTGTAAAGTTCCGGTAATGCCTCGAGCCCTGTCCCGGTGTTGGATACGGGTTAGGGGTGTTACAATATTCTTCGCTTTCCTTGCTTAAACCTTTGGTTTTTGATCACCCGTCAAATAATTATGTGCAGTGTTTGTAAGTGTGACAAGTCAGTTATAATATAAATTGTACAATGAGGCACAGGGTGCTTCAAGGATTGAACCCACAAGAATTGATGATTAAGTGAATTCTAGCTATATACATGCAAATAAAAAGTCTAAGCAACTACTCACTAGATACTATAGTACGACAAGCCATTCAAGAGTTTGATTATATCAATTAACTAACTATATTTGTAAATGACTAAATTGTAATGGAAAAAAATACGAACAAATATGATAATAAGAAGGGGTTGATTGATTTCTATGTGGTTGGTTGAATTCCTAATTAGGGATCTAAATTGCTATTACTCCTAAATTTGCTCTATTTTACTTCTTGGCCTCAACATTACCGATTTCGACAAATTAGTCTGGTTTACCTCTCGACCTCACCGACTAACCTAAAACTTATCAAATTGGTGCCCAATAAGATCTACTCTCGGTCTCACTTATCTTGATTTTCCCTTAGGGGCTTAACCCTATGTTTTGAAGCCTATTTGATTTAGCCCAATTTTGCACATTAGTCTCTGAACCCAAAAATCAATTACCCAACATTTCTATCAATCAACCCCTAAGTATTTAGCCATTCATGCTTGTATTAAAACCTATAATCATTAAGAAATTAAATGAAAAATAACATTAACTTAAACCTTAAGAAAATAAATAAAAATCTAAACTTTCTTGTAAAAGCTTGGATAGAATAACAATGGTAGCAAGAAAAATAAACAAGAACATTAAAGAAGTAATTTTTAACAAATGAAATGTAACAAAGTGAAATGGCATTCAATTAATGGATTAGATTGTAACTACAAGAGAGTTTGAAGGACTAGATAAGTAAATAGATCATAACTATAGTAGTAACTAACTTAACTAACTACAAGAAACTAAGAAACAATAGAAAATAAGCATAAAATGAAACCCTGGACTATGGAGAAGAAAACTAAACCCTAAAAGATGAAGAGAACAGTCTTAAAAACTTAAAAATGTAAAATGTGTCCTTTGTTTCAGCCAATTTGGCTTATTTCAATAGAGTTCACGTATAAAAATATTGACCAAATTGACCCTAAATGTTGAGTTTTGTTTGGGAGACATGTTGGACAAGGATTGCCCCTGTGGTCATTTTTTGTCTCCCTCGATAGAGATATCGGGATACCCAGAACTCGGTATCGCGATATCAACTCCAGTTTTGAAATGAGGGTCCTTGAGAGTCTTAGGTATCTCGATACCCAATGGCCGGTATCACGATACCAATGTTGTGGCTCAAGCTTCGTTTTTTCAATATTTTTAGGGGTATCACGACTTCCATGCTTCGATATCGTGTAACACCCTAAATTTGGGCCTAGTAGGGTTGGGCCTTAAGCATGGGATCGGTTAGAAGGTGGCTTATAAATATTTAGTTGTGCATGAGAATAGCACAGATTGGTTGTTTGCTTTAATGGTTAAGTGAATTGGGAGTGTTTGGGAGTGCCTGAGAAGTCCTGGATTCAAGCCCTGGCTTTTCCAAAATCATTGATTTTGCTCTTAAGTGAATCTAGGCCTTTACATGAAGGCTTTATAAATATTTGGGGTGGAAATGTGACACAAGATGAGCTTGTGGTCCAGTGGTTTTGGCGTCATTAAGGTGGCAAGGGATCCTGAGTTCGAGTCACTCCCTGCTCAAAGGAGTATTTATTTTTCGAGTCACTCCCTGCTCAAAGGAGTATTTATTTTACTCTTTTGCTAAGCCACAAGTAGTGAAGTTTGAATCAAACACTGATGAGGAGAGTTTGAATTGGTCTTGGAGAAATTTGAGGACGGATTTGGGGGAGATAATCTTGGAGATTGGGAGAAAATCAAGGAAGGATTGGAATAATGAGGTATTCTAGCCGAATAAGGACTTGGTTACTCAAGAATTTCGGCTAGGGAGAGTTGGGTTTATTTTTTTCGATTTTGGAGTGTTGATGTTGGTAGTTGCCAAATCTTTTCTTGCCATTTTGGTTTTAGGCACTTTTAGGGAACCGATTTTTGCTAAAGGGATTTAGGAGTCTCTTGTTTTAGTTTCTTTTCTGCCTTTTTCTCAATTAATCGACTGGGCATTTCTTTTCTTAATTTCTTTGTTGTACCAAAACTGAACGATACCTCTCTTCTCTGTTGTTTCTCAAACAATTACTGCTTGTGCTGATTCTCCCTTTCTTCTCCTCTTCTTGATCCTTTTATTCTCTTCTTGTTTTATTCTCAAACTCTAGCCGTATACATCTCTTCCCCGTTTCTATTCTCAATTTGACTGAACCAATCTCTCTCTCCCCCTATTTTCTTTTCGCTTCAATGTTGATTTTAGTTTTTCTTTGGCAGAACATCAGCACCCTCCCTCTCTACTCCAGTTTTTGACTTGTACGAATATTCTGTGGTTAAGTGGTGAGTATTGATTCTTTGTAAATCTTCTTCTCCCTGTTGGTAATCTTGTGCTTAACCTTGTTTTTTTATTACCGTTTAATTGCTAGGGACGAGTGGTGCAAAGCCGATTGTCCCTTCTCCCTAGTTAACCTCGCGATTCAGTAACTATTCTCATTATCTTGCTCAAGTTATTCTTTTGGGTAAGGGATGATAAGGTTGGTTGATACAAGATCTCTGAGGTCGAGTGATTAGTTTTTGGACAACGGTGTAGGTGGGTGATTTTTTGTCAATCGATCAAGGCAAGTGGAAATTTTTCTATGGATATGTATTATTAGGAAGGGGTTGTTTTAACTCTTTAGATAATTGTTAATGGTGGGTTATGATGGATTATAGGTTTGGATGCTCAAGAGTTTTCGTGAAAGCTTGCAATCAGGTGTGTTTCCGTACCTTGTAAACGGTAATAGGCGTCAAAACCATAGAAATGTGCGTATTAGTACCATAATTGCTAATCTGTCAAAAGCCGATAGAGTGTGTATGTTTTTCACACGATGTTAGCTGTAGCAGCAAATCTCAAAATGTCGAAAAGCTAAAAAGCCGAAGGATTGGGCTTTTGGGCCACATGACCGTGCGAACGCTCATGTGATCAACTAAGCCCACGAAACGTGGGCGTACGACGAGGAAGCCTACCATGAGCGATCCCATGGGCTTGGGCCAAAATGGGTCGTATGGGCCCAATGGGCTTGTGGGCCCGCGTGTGTAAACTTAACTGTTAAGTGGGACGTAGATAGACTTGTCACATCATGCACATGACTTAGGTAATTCTGGGCCTTGTTGGGCCTAAATGGGCTGTGTAGACCCAATGGGCTCGTGGGCCCCATACAGATGAAATCTACGGTAAGTGACTAATAAGGAACCGGGCTATGGTGTACACATAACTGCATCTGATTTTGGGCTGAATGAGCCACACAAGTGTATGGGCCCACTAGGGCCGAGTAATGGGTCGTAGGCCCATTTACATCGTTATGTCTATTTAGGTAATTTAAGTCGCTCGAGGCGACAGTAGTGTATAATTACCGAAATACCCCTAGTTTGTGAAATTACCAAAATACCCTTGTAGTGTATAATTATCGAAATATCCTTATAGTGTACAATTGTCGAAATACCCTTGTAGTTTAAAATTACCGAAATACCTTGTAGTGTAAAATTACCAAAATACCCTTGCAGTGTAAAATTACTGAAATACCCCCTGTAGGCCAAAATGACTGTTTTGCCCTTATGGTTAGACGACCGACTTAGACTGTAAATTTGACTGATTTGACTGTGATCGTATGACTGTGTCGTATGACTGATATGCTTTTAATATGTGTTTAAATGACTGTTACTGAGCATGGCCATTTTGCATACATGTGTGATGATTGAGCATGACATACACAACATATTGCATGGGGTTGGGACATTGATACGGAGGAAGTTCTGATAGGGTCGCACGGGTCGCACGAGACGACTGTGGACTGACGGACGGCTTAAAGCCGTGTAATCTGTTTATTGCTCTGTGCCAACTTAAATATGGCTCTGTGCTATCTTGATTATGGCTTTGTGCCGATCGTATTTACTTGTGGCTATGTGCCTATCATATTTATTGATGACTCTGTGTCGATCATATTTACCCGTGGCTGTATGCCGATTATATTAGCGTCGCTGATGGCTATGTGCCAAACTTATTACAGTTACCGATAGCCTTGTGCCATCCTGATTATGGTTTATAACTATTCTATTTATAATCTTGGCCATTCTGTTACGGACAGCTTTGCTGCAATTTTGGTTAGTGCTGCAACCGGTGCTAACATTGGGAGTGTAGGGACGGCGTGGGTGATTTATTCCCTGCAGGTAATGCAGGGTTGGACGGAGGCAAGTGCAAGGTTAGATGGGATGGGTTAGCATGCATCACACATTATGCATATGCAATTGTTTCTGATATGGGCTAGGCCCAACTACTACTGATATTGAGAATGGGCTAAGCCCAATTGATTCTGATGAGAGCTGAGACCCAAGTGAAATTGTACTAAGCTTAGGCCACACACATTATTCTGTTATTGTAATGGGCTCCGACCCAGACTGATTCTGAATTCTGTCAGTTTACTAACTATTTTAATTTAGGAGGGGGTTACACACTGAGTTTTCATAAACTCACCCCGTTTATTAACTATGCAGCTAATCCCTAGCATTAGGAAGATCGGTGTTGTGAGGAACTTGGAGATGGCAACACAACTGCTATTGTTTCTGATTTTCTTTTAAGTTATCTACTTATAAGTACTTATATTTTGATCTGGGTTGTAATAAGGCCTTTTTTAATTTCTGGTTTTTAATTTGGGATTTTTAATTTATTATGTTTTCTATCTGTTAAAAGTAGATTGCGATTTTCCAAAACAATAACTGTTTTTAAAACACTACACTTTCACAACTTAACTTTTAAATATCATGTTTTCGTAAATCGACTATTTTAAATTAAGCTTCCACAACAAACACCATTTTAAGTAGGAATAACTTTCCAGTGAACCACGTTTTGCAAAATAAACAAACGTAAACAGAGATTTTCACAAGTTTTAAATGGCCAGAGGCTTTAAATGGTAAGAAGGGTTTTCAATGGAAACATGGTTTTTCGAAAAACACTTTAATGTGACATGCCAAATTCTTCCATAACGTTTAGGCTGGGTTTGGGGTGTTACATATCTTGATCCCCCCTTCTCAGTGATGTTCTTACTCCATTTGGGCCATCATGGGCTCCCTACATCATCCACCAGCCTCGTTAGATGCCCGGATGCCAAATGGTCATCTCGGGTCTCAAAATAACATAAAATACATACTAATAACTTATTTGTGCAAAGAACTGAAACAAAGTAAAAGCATAACAAAAACATATAAATTGCTCGGAAACAAGCTCTTAAAGCATACTAGGGAGCCTAATTTGATATATCAAATTATGGCAGATCACTTTTTCCATGTTTTTTGAATATCTATGTTGGCAAGTTTTGCCATTTTAAAATTTCGCATCATAACCTAAATATGACTCAATGTGGGGCTAATTTTCCATTTAACTTCAATTTTCTAATGATGGTGTTGGTCCATTTTTTGTCTATGTTTTAAGGCCTACACTTTCCAAGCCCTTGTTCACACAATTGAGCAGGATGAGTTCGCAACTAAGAATTCTGGCATGTAAACATGATTAATCTTGTAATCCTTTACAAATTAAATGATACTATTGTTCTTGTCCTTTCCCAATCTAGTGATTCTAAAGCTATTATTTCCTCTCTCTTTTTATTGCCAACGTCAAAGTGTAATACTTATTCGAAAATTTCATCCAAAACTTTGATGCGAGAATTAAAATTAACTAAGAATTAGTAGAGTATAGACATTAGTGCAGTCGTAAGTTATAATAATAATTCTCTCTAAGAGTTTTGGGATAAAAATTTAATATAAAGGGTAAAATAGTATTTTTGTTTTATTAGGGTACTTTTGACATTTCACATATGCATATGTTAAAATATTAAAATTTATAAATATATGTAGGAAATGAGATGAATTTTTGAACCATCAAATTTCATGTTGATGAATCAATTTGTAACCACACAAATTTTTAAAAAGTTGACCATTTGACCTTACTTTGCATTCTAAATTACAAAAAAGAAAGGCAAAAGGAGGGAATGAACCCCATTTTCTTCTTTTTGATTGGTCACCTCTTTGTAAGAGAGACGAACTATCCTTTTCAAAAAAATTATGATTTTCCATCACTTCTTATTTAAATTTCCACCACCTTTTTTCCATTCTTTTGAAACCCACCTTTAACAAACTTTATGAGTCATTCTCTTTATCATTATCACTCATAAACTAAGGTTTTGATTTGTATTGTGAGAAAATTTGGATAGTGAAAGAAAGTAAGATATTTAAGTTTTCATTACTCCATCAATTTTTTTTTTTTTGCACATTTATGTTCATTTGGTAGTTAAAGCCATTAATATAACAATTTATGTTGAGAATTTTTTATGCAATTCCTAGAACTACCAGTAACTCTTTTTCAACCCTTCAATAGGAGGATAAATACGCTTTAGCTCACTCAAACCCACATCTTCCTACTCTAGCAACAATGTCAATGTCAATCAAGCTAAGACTCAGTCAGTCATTTATGTTGAGATTTTGGTGTGTATATATTGTATAGTTAAGATAAAAGAACTGAGAAAGGAGCTACTAGCAAATGTGTAGAGGGAAAATTTTTAGACCATCAAAAATTCATCATCAGTCATTATTGTTTATCTCTAATTGAATTAAATTTAATTAATAAAGAGATAAATCAAAAAATTAAATCATTTTAAAACTCTTTTATAAAGAAATCATGTTCTTTAAGGATTATTTTATCTCTAATTAAGTAAACTAATAAGAGATAAATAATAGATAAAGGATTGTAACTCTTGTAGAACACTCAAATGAAGAAGCTAAATTTTACATAAACTCTCCTTCACTTGATTGACGGGCACTATAAAAGGGGGTTAGCTCCAAGCCATTCAACACACATTCAAAAGTTCAAGAAGTTTAGTAATTCTCTTCAGAAATATTTGAAGAAACTAAAGAACTAGAAGAAATTATGACAAACATAATAGACGTACTAAAGAAAAGTCACCTTTCGATCTAGTTCAAACGAGGAGAGGAAGCCAAAATTCATTTTGAAGAAAGTTGCCTTTCAATCCAATTCAAATTAAGATAGGGGGTCCAAACCTATTTTCAAGATCAAGCCTCGATGACCATTGAAGCAAACATCATTAATTCAAAATCAAGTCTAAAAGACCCTTGAATCCAACCAAATCAATTACGCAAGCAAACATCTCACAAAAAATCAACTTCAAGATCAAGTCTCGATGACCCTTGAAGAAAATTACATTCTTCTAAAATCAAGTATAGACGACCCTTAGATCGAAGGTCTACTAAAGAGAAGAATCAAAGGAGTTTTTCTTTGTGATTAAGAAATATCCAGATATTGTAACTTTTCTCAGAATTCATAAATAAGAATTTGATTCCAAATTTTTCAAGTCACTATTTAACTTAAAATCTGTGTGTAAAAACGGTAAAGAGAAAATTGTTGATTGCAGAAGAAGAAGGCATGGAGCTCTCTTATTTTTTACTAGTTTTTTCGGGTAAGTTCTCATGGAATTTGCCATATTACTTTGTTAATAGTTAAATTGGTGGATATTACTAAATAAAATTAGTTATAAATTTTTATGAAAATATGGCATGGTCAAATTTTAGAATATTGGTTGATTCGTTATTGAAAAATGAAATGTGAATTGTCTTTATGAAAATGGACTTAAGGATGTAACTAATTATTATCAAACTAAGACTTTTTATGAGTTTGAGAGAGTATATGGAGTATGGTCTTGATATGTGTGTATATGGAATGTGGATTTATGCTAGAGCATGACATTATCATAATGACAATATGAAATGCCTTGAGAGCTGAGATTTTTACTATATGTGAAATTAGAAATCTTGAATGAATTTGATTACGTTATGTATTGGATTTGAGATATGAAAATTGAACATACGAGGAATGTATGCCTTTTGGATTTGAGAATGTGATACTCGAAAGAGTTCAATGATTAAGAATTTAATTTACGTTTCTAAATTTGGTAGAAGGATTAAGATGCATTGAATTTTGGTTATTATTTCATGTTATGCCATCATGACGTTGAATGAAGATACAATTTGGATATGATATTTTGGGTTAACCCAAATTATTGAAAGGTTAGAAGAAAAGTAGAGGAACCATAGAAAAAGAAGGTTTGCATATGACTATAAAGGTTGAAATATTGTGTGGTGTGTAAAAGGGATAAAGGTTAAAGGGACAAAAGGAAAATGTCTTGGTGATGGTGTTTTAAGAAAAAGGATAAAGATTACTGCTATAGAGGTGGAAGCTCAGGCGATATAGTTTATTAAGCTAGAATATCATGGGACTTAACGTTGCAACTAAAAGTGTCATCTACAATAGAAGCAACTACGGCAGAAAGAATTGGTTCAAAGGTTGTCTCGACAGTCGTGCTCATAATTTTTTGTTTTGTTTCCCAGAAGTGGTGCCAAAATGTTAGAACATTTTCAAGATGGAAAAATATTTCGAAAAAAATTGTAAGGAATGGGCTTGAACTAACTTTGCGAGAAAATCAACTAAGAAAGTCGAAGTAAGCACTTTGATCACTCTTTAATACTTAATTTAGAGTTTTATGATAAAAAGGATATCATTAACAGCGATCTCTAAATAAATTTGAAGGGGAGGTCATAACTCTTTTTAGATGTTGTTTCTTTGATTATATTTATTTCTTCTAGCATACTTAATGTTAGAAAAAATTGAAACAAGAAAAAAAAAATATTGTGAATAAGATGGTTTTAATATGTGTATAATACTTTCCTTAAAACTTTAAAATGTCTTTAATATACAACAAAGCCCTCAACACTCGAGTAAAATAGTGAAAATAATTAATAGAAAATTTCTTTACACGAGACATCAATAGGTGTATATTTCCATAATATATCTCTTCATAAGGTCATATCTTTTAATGAAATATTCTTTCATATGATTATAATGTTTTATAAAATAATTTTATATAAAATTATATCTTTATAAGATAATTTTACGAGTAAAAATTATATCTTTATAATACAACTATTTATTAATTTATAAAGTCGCCTTGTGGTACGTTTTAGGGTTTGTCTGCCTTTTGGCACGAGTATAGTTTTCAGGGATTTTCTAGGGTTCAGCGATATTAAAAATTAGGTTTCGGATCTGGGGGAGAATATGGCTGAAGTGAATGTGGTAGGGGCAGATCTAGCAAATCTCCAGATTATGGAAGAGGAAGATGAGCCTTTGGTATTGAATGGAGATGCGGTTTCTACCGATTTAAACTATGAGTTATGTCTGGTAGGGAGGTTACTTATCGAAAGTATTGTTAATTTTTCATTGTTAAAAAATACGATGGCAGATCTGTGGCATCCTTTACAAGGGGTTTCGATTACAGAGATGGAGGACAGGCGAATTCTTTTTAGATTTTATAGTGAAGTTGATCTGAAACTGGTGGTGGATGGCATGCCATGGTTTTTTAATCGACATTTAATAGTATTCCATAGAGTACAAAGGAGGGAGATTCCATCAGCGATTCCATTGTGGACCACGGTATTCTGGGTGCAGGTTCATAATTTACCGTCGGGATTCTTTATAGAAGGCATGGCGCGGCAACTGAGGAATTTTATTGGGATGTTTTATGAGTATGATGCAGCATTGATTACAAAAGGGGTGACTAAATACATGCGGATACGTGTTTTATTGGATGTGCAGAGCCCACTCAAAAGGAAGAAAAAGATATGTACAGGGAGAAATCAATGCATATATGTGTTATTCCAGTATGAAAAATTACCATTGTTTTGTTTCTTATGTGGGCGGCTTGGGCATGGGGAGAATTTTTGTCCTATTCGACTAACCCTAAGTAATCAACAAGTAGAGTGTGGATAGGATATTTCACTAAGGGCAACGCCAAGGAGGGGAGGGCAAGTGGTAAGTAGATGGCTAAGGGATGATACTGATGAAGGAAGATGGACACGTATGAAGTTAGAGGGGGAATCGAGGACAAGAAGATTCGGAGATGATGTGACGAACTAGAAAGATAATTCGGAGGGTTTGGGGGTAGAGAGGCGAGCTAGGAGATATACAAAGAAATTAATAGAGTGGAGGAGGGACGACGAGATGGGAATGCTTAAGGAAAGGGGGGTGGATGCCAAATTGGAAGACATGGCTATAGATTATATGGACGGAAAGAAAAGGCAAAGACACAACACAGAAGGAAGTAGTACTGACATTAGTTGGGGACCGGTGGAGGAAGGATTAAATAATACATTATCGGCGGCCGCTTTTAAGCAGGCCAACCAGGCACAATGAAAATCCTCAGTTGGAATGTTCGTGGTTTGGGGCAGCCACTAGCTATAAATCGTTTCAAAAATAAATTAAGACGCATTCAGCCCAAAATTTTGTTTCAAATAGAAACAAAGGTTAATAGGAAGTGTATGGAGATAATAAGGAAGAAGTGCGGACTTGAGCATGGTATTGATGTTGATGCGGAGGGGACTAAAGGAGGTTTGTCATTAGGATGGAGAGATGGAATGAATTTAACGTTGAAAAGTTATTCAAAATCGCACATAAATGTAGAAGTGGAGGAAGAGGATGAATCAATAGTGTGGAGATTTACAGGGTTTTACGGAACGCTTGTGGAGAACAATCGAAAAGAGTCATGGAATTTGTTACGACAGCTGAAGCATGGGAACAATAAGGCGTGGCTACTATTGGGGGACTTCAACAAAATTCTATTTACACACGAAAAACAAGGGGGACGTATAAGAGAGGAAAGACAGATGAATGCTTTTAGAACGGCTCTTGAAGAATGTGATTTGAATGATTTGGGGTTTTCTGGGAAGTGGTACACTTGGGAAAGAGGTAGAGTGGCTGGGAATAATATTAGGGAACGGTTGGACAGAGGGGTTGCTAACCAAGAATGGTGGAGTCTTTTCAATACTTATTCAGTACAACACTTACAACATGGCTTATCAGATCATTGCCCGGTGTTAGTTGATACAAGAGGGGATGCAAGCCTACAAGCAATTGATGGGCAAAAGCAATTTAGATTTAACGTCGATTGGTTGTTGAGTGGAGAAATAGAGGAGCAAATCAAATAGGGGTGGTTGTCAAACGAAGAGGACATTTTGATGAAGCTCAAAGAATTGGGGGTACGTTTAAGTAATTGGGCGAAGAAAGAAAGAAAGGCTAGGGAACATCGTTCAAAAGTGTTGAATAGTAGATTGTTAAATTTGAGTGCCAAAGACATCAGCGATGAAGTATTAGCAGAGATGACGAAGATTAGATTGGAGATGAATCTGGAAGCTGATAGGGAAGAGCTTTTCTTGGAACAAAGGGCGAGAGTGAATTGGTTGCACATGGGAGATAAAAATACGGCTTTCTTTCATAGATGGGCTTCGTATCGGCGGAAAAAAAAAATAGAATTAAAGGGCTTGAGGATAACTCTAGTAGATGGGTGACTGAGGCTAATGAGATCTCCAAAACAACAACAGATTATTTTAAAAATCTGTTTTCATCAAATGCAGTTAGTAGAAGTGATAATTTAAGCACAGAAATACTTCCTTGTATTACGGAGGAAATCAATGAAAATTTGAGAAAGGAATTTCAAGCATCAGAGATTTTGGAAGCAATAAAATCTATTGCCTCGCTAAAAGCTTTAGGGATCGATGGGTTTTCGGCGGTCTTCTTTCAAAAATACTGGAATATCGTAGGGGAGGATGTTACTAGGTACTGTTTACAGGTCCTCAATGGTCAAAGGAGTATGGAGGAGGTGAATCAGACGAGTATAGTCCTAATTCCAAAGGTGACTTCACCGAAAACTATGGGTCAGTTTCGTCCCATTAGTCTTTGCAAGGTGATTTATAAGATAATTTCAAAGGTGATAGTCAACAGATTTCGTCTTATTTTGCACTGTTGTATCGATGAGAGTCAAGGGGCGTTTGTGCCAGGAAGGTAGATCACAGATAATATATTGGTGGCGTATGAGATTCTATACTCATTCAAGAAAAGAAGGGGGGTTCGAATAAAGGTTTTGCTTTAAAACTTGACATGAGGAAAGCATACGACCGGATTGAATGGTGCTTTGTTGAAAGAATGATGCAGCGACTGGGATTTTGTGAAGAATGGATTACACTTATAATGAGGTGTAAAACTAGTGTCAAGTATACAGTGGTGACTAATGGGAAAATTGGGGAAGAATTTCGACCTACAAGAGGATTAAGGTAAGGAAACCCGCTGAGTCCGTACTTATTCCTTACTTGTGCGGAATGATTTTCATGAATACTTGATAAGGCGAAGTGTGAAGGGAGGATTTTTGGGGCTAGGATTGGTAGAAGCAATATTTCAATAACGCATCTATTCTTTGCTGATGAAAGTGTGTTGTTCGGGGAGGCATCGACTGAGGGTGCTAATCAAATGAAAACTATAATTAACGAGTACGAAGCAGTATCTGGACAACAGGTTAATTTTGACAAATCATTGATTTACTTTAGTGGAAATGTCGAATGAGAAGTCCAGGAAGGAGTTGGGGCCATTTTGGGAGTGCGAATTTCCAATAATCCGGAGAGGTATTTGGGGCTCCCTACAATGGTGGGCAGAAGGAAAAAACAGGCGTTCTCTGAAATGAAAAATTGTTTTGCCAAATTGATCAACAATTTGAGTGTTCGAGTTTTGTCGTCTGGACGAAAGGAGGTATTTATCAAATCCATTTTACAGGCTATTCCAATATATACGATGCAATGCTTTAAATTACCGATTTTATTTTGCCAAGATCTTGAAAATATTATAAGCAAATTTTGGTGGCGCAACTCTAAGAATAATAGAGGTATTCATTGGTGTAAGTGGAGTGATATGTGCATTCCTAAATCGAAGGGTGGGTTGGGTTTTAAAATCCTATCTATGTTCATACGTCCCTTTTAACGAAGCAGGGCTGGAAGATCATTATGCAACCGGATTGTTTATTTGCACGAGTAATGAAAGCGAAGTACTTCCCACGAGAGGAGTTTCTGAGTGCAAGAATAGGTTCTTACCTGTAACACCCCCTACCCGTATCCGTCGCCGGAATAGAGTACGAGGCATTACCGAGGATTACAAAAACACTTACAGATAATTTAAATATATTTTCATAACAACTTGTCTCGATTTCATACTATTTCATATTTAAGCTTTACTCACCAAAGTATTTGAAATATCATCTTTATGCAAATAGCACACATGAGGTACATAATTCCATAGTTAAGAATGAACACATTTATCAAACATATTCCACATTCATATATCAATGTCTTACATTTCCATATATCAATAACTGTCATTTTTCTTGTTTTTTAGATAATTATGTGTAACCATTGATAAGCATGTAATTCACTGTTTCTTCCTATCAATCACAATTTCAAATGACAAATTCGTGTGAATCAGCTCAACCTCATTAGGTGTTTAAATTCTGTCACTTTGATTCACATACTCATAATTTACTAACATATCTTGTCAAACACAATCTCTGAATGATAAAATCATATAATTGAGCTCAATAATAATAATGATAACATTGCTTACATTTCTTTTTCCACATGTTACATTTACGACTTACCAACTTGTCCATCCAAGGAATAGCTTACGGATTTGAGTACATCGTGATCTGAAGCCTGAAATCTAGCTGAAGCACATAAGTGCTAAATGGCAGCCCAAAGGCTAACTGAAGCACATAAGTGCTAAACGGAAGCCCGGAGGCTAACTGAAGCTCATCAGAGCTGAACTGAAACCCCAAAAGGGTTAACTGAAACTCATATGAGTTAACGGAAGCTCGTAAGAGCTAAACAGAAAGCAAACACGAGAATTCGCAAAAAATGTTGAATCTCGGTTTACTTGGGTAATTTACCGTCAATTTATCTTTTTCACTGAAAGATTGTACTCATTTCCTGCGTTCTGTTCTTCCGAAATTCTCAGTTTAATTTCATACTTTTGTACATAATTTACTTATTTTCAACAATTAACATACATAAATATTAATCACCATTCATAAAATAATATTAAAATTTGATAATATTAACAAATGGTCACTAAATTTAGTTATATAAACTCACAAGTTCGATTTTTGTATTATAGCGATAATCATAATTTCATAATAAATATTCCAAATAAAAAATTATATCGTTTCTAATTCAACACTTATCGATTATAATCAGGCATGTAATCAATTTATACACGATTCATTCATATATTTTTGTATATTTTCCTCCTCCTCCTCTCCATCCACATCCTTAGTATAAACAACACACTTGTAGGTAACATTATCTATAATTTTCACTATCTATTTATGTGAATATTCAAGCTGTCTATCTGTGTCATAGTCACTAAATTATTTTTATCTTGAGCTACAGAACTCAATATTAAGATCCATGAATTTTTCCAGAAACTAGATTCACATATCTTCTTACCATAAAATTTTCATAATTTTTGGTTGGGCCAATTAATACAGTTTATTCATTGAAGTCTCCCCTATTCTGCTGTCTGACAGTTCCGATCCTTCTTCACTAAAAATTAATTATCTTCTCGTACAAGATTCGAATGATGTTCTCGTTTGTTTCTCTTGAAAATAGACTCATTAAGGATTCTAAACATATAAATTTAAGCCTCTAATTATTTTTATCCAATTTTTTTATAATTTTCCAAATTCAAAACAGGGGAACCCGAAATCATTCTGACCTTGTCTCACAAAAGTTATTGTATCTCATGATTTAAAATTTCATTTCTTACATAATTTATTTTATAAGAAATTAGACTCAATAAGCTTTAATTTCATATTTTATTCATCCTCTAATTCCATTTCTACAATTTTTGGTGATTTTTCAAAGTTAGACTACTGCTGCTGTCCAAAACAGTTTTAGTGCAAAATGTTGATTTCCATTTTGCCCCAAATTTCACAATTCATACAATTTAGTCCTTGCTCAATTAACCCCTCAATTAAGATAATTTTCTTAATTAATACTTTTATTAAACATTATAAGTTATTTCATAACTATTTAAATTCAGAATTTCCACATAAAACTCTAACTTCAAACTCTTTAACAATTAGGTCCCAAACATTCACTTTCTATTCAATTCTTACAATAAAATCAACATATAAACAATTTAAAACTATAATTCCATGCCAAATCATCATATACTTCCAGCACATATGTATATAAACTTTTAATTTCTTTCATAGAATCAAAAACTAATGAATTCAACAAGTGGACCTAGTTGTAAAAGTCACAAAAACACAAAAATTTCAAGAAATAATCAAGAATTGAACTTACTTAGAGTAAAAATATGAAAAACCAGCTTAATAGAACTCCTACATGGCGTTTTTCTGATGAGAATGCAGAAAAATAAAGAGAAATCTAGATAATTCCACTTTAGTCCTAGCTTTATTAAGTAAATTTTGCAATTTTCCAATTTTACCCTTAATTCTCCTTATTTTCTTGCTGATTTCATGCCCTTGCCGTCCAGCCCAAATAGAACTTGGGTCTATTTTCCTTTTAAACCCTCTTTCGTTTATCAATTAAGCTATTTAATCATTTCCCACAATTTTGCATTTGATACAATTTAGTCCTTTTTGTTCAATTAACTATCAGAACTTTAAAATTTCTTGACGAAACTTTAATACTAATATATTAACACTCCATAAATATTTATAAAAATATTTATGGCTAGATTTAAAATTATCAAGGTCTCGATGCCTTGTTTTCGATTCTAATTATTTTAATATTTATTTTAGTACACTATTCACTATTTTCAATTTTTTTTAACTTCAAATTTAATTTATACTCACTAAATTAATAATATTTCCTACTCAATTGTCGGATTTAGTGATCTCGAATCACTGTTCCGACACCACTGAAAATTAGGCTGTTACATTACCCTTGGTTTACCTGGCGTAGCATCTGGGGAACCCGACGACTACTGGAAGAGGGGATTAGCTAGAGAATCGAGAATGGTTAAGGAGTCAATATATGGAACGATGTATGAATCCCGAGAGCTGGAAATGGCAGAGTTCGATGTCAGTAAATCGATATAAGGTATTCTAAGGTGTCAAATTTAATTGATAGAGATTATGTTACCTGGAAACAAGAGGAAATCCGATCTTTATTTGGGGAAGAACAAATGCAGAGAATTATTGCAATTCCACTGGCGAACAGCGAGTCACAAGATGCCTTAGTTTGGAGGGGGGATAATACAGGGGTATATACAACAAAAAATGGATACAAATGGAGCAATACAATAGAAGTTTCCAATACACAGCAAAATCCTCTGGCTAAGTTTTACAAAAGACTTTGGGTCATTAAGGTGCCAAGTAAGATCAGAGTCCACTTGTGGAGAGTGGCCAAGGAGTATGTCGGTTTTGTATAATCTGAGAATCCGCAAACTAGTGAATAACACGTTGTGCCCAGTGTGCAAAAGAGAGGAGGAGACAGTGAGCCATATCGTCCGGGATTGTTCTTTTACTCGACAAGTCTCACGGGAGCTGGGATGTAGTTCCTCAACATGCAACAGGGAAACAAATTGGAACTTTTGGTTAGCGTCGGTATTTGAACATCTTACCGAAGAGGAGTGCACAAAAAGAACTATTCTTTTATGGGCTATTTGGCATAACAGAAACAAAATGTATCATGAGGGATGTAAGGCTCAAGTGCATGAAGCCGTGGGATTTATTAATGCATATTATGCAGAAATTGTACACAAGAGTGAAGTGTTGAAAAGCAGAAATGAGATTTGCAATAAAACATTGCAGCCACCTAGAGGAGACAGAATAAAAATCAATTTTGATGCAGTTTTCAACAATAGTCAACACAAATCAGTTTCTGGAATCATCGCAAGAAACAATGATGGAAAGGTTATGGCTTCGTGCACTTACCTAGGTGTGAATATGGCCGATCCAACTACGACCGAGGCTAGATCGTGTTTACAGGCAGTCAACATGGCAGAGGAACTGGGATTTCAAGAGGTAGATGTTGAGGGTGACGTGTTGACAGTTATTTGAAAAATAAACATGGAATCAGAGGACATATCTTATATCCGAGGTTATATCCAAGAAATAAAAAGAAAAGTAGGCAGTTTTAGAAGCATAAAGTTTTTGCACAGACAGAGAGAGGCTAACAAAGTAGCGCACGGACTGGCGAAGGAGGGCTGGAAATTCGATGACCCATAGTACTGGATGGAGAAGGTTCTTAGCGAGATGGAGGATCTGGTTAATAGGGACCGAAATAGCAACAATGGCAGATGAGGCGTTCATGACTAGTCCGGATCGGGAAATGAGAACGTGATTCGATGAACTCGTGAAATAACTAGAGGCTCGGGATTGAAAAGTTATTTGCTGATGACGATTTAGAGAAAGAGTCTTAATAGCAACTGATGCAACAAGAAAGGGGGCTCGGGGATTGACTTTTCATTTCTTTTTTCTTTTGCTTAATTGGTTTCATTTGTATTGGCAATTGTAAAGACTAATTTATTTATTTTTTGTTTTCATTTTCCCTAGACACCGATTAGGCTGTCAATTAAAATAGGACAGCTGTAGGAAGTATTTATTGTTTGTGTAAGACATTGGTTAAAATCCTATCAATAAGAGCATCAGTTGAAACGTTCAAAAAAAAACTATTTATTAATTTATTAAAAAAATTATGTGTTGTCCTCTCGTGCCACCTATCGTTTGTTTTTATAGTAAACTCTTTTAGACTATTTTTTGTATGGGATTTATTTTTAAATTATTATCTTGGAATAACAAGCACTGTTCAACAATTGAGTGGTTGGTATCGATTATATTACATTTATAGGAGGATTAAAGAACATACTCCCGACAAGTATGTGTCATCCTGAGAAACTGTTTTCTCGTTAGTGAATTTGGAAATTTTATAATTTTTAAAGTTGAAATATATACGGAGGAAAATGCTTTTTCGTTGTTTCTTCATTTGGATTTCATATGAAATAGAAATTCGTGAGAACGTATGGTATTGGAATCCATTCAAGGCATACACCTCCCAGGCCTGCACCAATTTTTAAAAACAGTAACTTTGAGCTTTGGAGAATGAAAGAAGGAAAGACTGAAAAAGTTCACGTAGTCATACTGAAAAAAAAATGGGCGGCGGGGGGTTGGAAATCTAAAAGTCCAAGCTGCTGATACTCGTCAAAAGAACAATAATCAATTTTTGTCAGAATGCTACTTTTTCTATAAATTAAACGCAAAAGTAGATAGTTTTTTTTTAAGTGCAGGTAAAAGTAGATAGGATGTTATTATATTATAGGATTGAATTAAATTATTTAATATATTATTAAAAAGAATTAAATTAAATTAAATTAAATTTTAATTCATATTTATTTATTTTAAAAATGTTATTTATTTTTGATAAAAATAATATTTTGAAAGTTTTATGACATTATAAATAAATATTTTTATTTGGAGTTGAACTAAAATTAAAAAAATTATATTATTTTTTAAATCGTAAATGATATTACAATTTAATCTTATTTGATTATTTTTAATACTAAAATTACTATATTGATCTATTTAATTGTAGTAAGACTAATTTTATCAAATATTATATATATAATCGATAAAAATATCATGGAGACTCTTGTATTAGGATTCAGATTACATTTTATCTAATTTACTCAAAAATAAGTAAATTAATTTCAATAAGTTAAATTAAAGAGTAAATTAATTTTTATTAAAAATTTTATCTATTTTACTGTTAAAAACTAGTCATATACATGTGACATACCATATTTTACTATCTAATTATTCTATCAATTATATTAATTTTTAATAGTACAAATAAATAAAATTTAAAAAATAACTAATTTACTATTTAATTTAATATATATAAATCAATTTACTCTATAATTTTATTCTTAATATAAAACTTTTCATGATATTTTTAAGCTATATAATGCGATTTATTTATTGTAGTTTTATTTGTGACTGACACTGATATTTCTTTTTAATTTTCCGTTTGGTGGAGTGATACGTCGAATCATCAATCCTTGCAGGTGAACTTAGGGAGAAAATAACACTAGAAAACTTGTGTACTGTCATGTCGGGGGTAACTCCAAGCAAATTTTGGATTGTTTTGAGTAACTAAATTAGGACAGGTGTTCCGTCGCTGCTAATTTGCTTTACTTTTCCTGTTACGTCCCATTAATGTGGCAATAAACATTCATCATTCTTCTTTGGACACATCATAAAAAACCTTGGAATTCCATCTGCCCCTGTTGGCTTTTGCCAGTTTGCTATGCTTGAACAAATAGATCCAAAAATGGTACATTGCTATAAGACACCAAAAACACTGAAAAGCAGAAAAGGGAAAAATGAAGTACGACCACAAATATTTATATTGAATGAAAACCAGCCAAATAGGCAATGCATATCAAACTCACTCAAACCAATACTTATTAAAGTTGAATTGCTAATAACTCCACGAATTAAATAATATATATGAAGAAAAAAACATTGTCCAAGTACAAAAAGAAGACTAACACTTTATATTTTAATCATCATGCATTCATTTAATCAAATTTTATGAGTAATTTATACTTTAGGTCACTTATTTAGCATCAACCTTTATGGTCTCAAGCAATCAATTTCATCAAATTATATCTCTCAACTTATATTATTAATAAGTTAAGTCAATTATACTAACTTCTTTAAGTATTTCTCATGGAAATGTTGGTTTAAAATGCATACTTAACATATAATCCCAAAGTTGATTTTGTTGATAAAACAAGTCACATATACAAGCTAAAATAGTTTTTACATTAGAATTACTTAATAGGGTTAGTATAAGTGATAACAAATTCTTTTGGAATTTGTGGCACATTAAACATTTAATAATAAAAATTATGAATTGAATGAAATTTGATATTAAATTCAATGATTTAAAATATAAAATATTTATTTATTTTTTGTTAAATTTATGTAACCGCATGTTGGTTTGTTGAATGACTTATTTGTTTAAAATGCTTTACATAAAATTCACTTGGTTATTATTATTAGTTAAACATATGAATTAATAAAGAAATTTCTTGAAAAGTCTATATAAGGAGCTACTGGTGCAAGGGTTAGTTGGAGGGATATCTGCTTACCCAAGTTTAAAGGAGGACTACGATTAAAATGTATTGAGGAATGGAACCAAGCTTGCATATTGCAACTAGTTCATTCTTGACTTGCTTCAGAAGGGTCTCTTTGGTTGCTTGGGTTCAGAATTATATTTTAAAAGGGAGTTCTTTTTGGTTAGGTGAGCCAAATTCAACCAACATGTGGAATTGGAAAAGGATTTTAAGTCCTAAGGACCTAAGGAGCTTGCAACAACTTTATTATGAGTCTCCCATAGGAACTATTATGTCTTCTATGATGCTTTCGGAAGATATAATGAAGAAGGCAACTAAGGTTCCACAGAACAGATTGTTGTGGTAACCCTCTCCATGTGCCAAAACATTCAATCATTCCCTAGATGGCTATTCTAAATAGATTGCCAACACGGGATAGGTTGTTCTCTTAAGGGGTTATTTCTAAAAAGAACTGTTTGCTATGCTCCTCTAGTCATGAATATCAAAACCATATTTTCTTTGAATGGTAATATTCTTGCAAGCTTTGGTAGTAAATTCTGGAATTGTGTAGCATTGGGAGAATGGTTGCTTCGTGGGATCAAGAACTATGCTAGGCAGTAACTCATTTTAAGGGTAAGTCCCATATCTCATATCTTCTTAAGTTGGCTTGGAATGCTTATGTACATTTCATCTCGTGCGAAAGAAATGGTAAATTATTTGATAGACCTGCAACTTCTGTGGATCATCTGTTAGCAAGAATTTGAGAAATAACTTGATATCATCTTACTAGAAGGCTTATTAATTCTTTAAATCATTATAATATACAACTTTGTTTGAACTATAAGTTGTTGAATTGATATTTGTGTTTTTTTATTCTTTGATTTGTTGTATAGAACATTATTGTTCTTAATTCTTTGTAGTGGGTTTATTGCTATCGGATAAAATATAAATACTTAAAAAAAAAGAGTTGAGGAAAGTTTGGACCCATTTATTTGGGTGCGGTGGACATTGTCGTATTGTCCATTTGATATTGGAATTATTTGGACCCAGTTAATAATGACCGCTTCACAACTTTACTAAAAAGAAACCGGAGAAGCCAAATAAAGAAAGGAAATTGATGTTGATGTGATGATGCATGGGGTTGGGGGTTGGAATTTTTGGTTTTTCATTTTATGGGTGAATGTAATTGACCTATTAGAATGACACTTGGAGACATTGGCCTCCCAATTTTGCTTCTTTTTTTTTCTTTTTGGTTAACATCGATGAGAAATATCATTAATATTTATTATGTAATAACCAACATAAAATGAATATCCCTATAGCTTTTTTTTTGTTTTATACAGAAAGCTACCAATAATATAAAGGCATGAATTTCAAAGTATTAAAATGCGAATCCAAATTTATTAAATATAATCTCTTAATGCTAATGGCGTGAACAAATTATACTAAATTACAGATTAGGATACTCTTAAATGACTTTTTACTTTTGTTCTATAGATAATTTCAGTATTTGAGAAAAGGAAGGAATGGGATGTGGAGGAATAACCATTGAGAATAGTATGAGCAACAGTCAGAATGTAATTTACCTCCCTAAAAATCCACATCTGGTCCTCAACTTGCCTCCAACAAGCAAATACAAGATCTTCCTCTTCCTAGTGACAAGCAAGACATTTCATTTTACAATCAGATATATATACATCTTGGTAGATGTTACTTTCATCAAGGCACTCAAATTATAGTCTGGCTAAGGATTTATATCATCAAAGGAGGAAGGATCCACTGCATCAAATTTTAGTTTTTCCTCTGAAGATGGCATTTGGTAGGTTTGTTCTTTGATACATGATGGATGGAAAAAGACCAAACGATGTGGATGCCGAAGTTATTGTTTCAAAGCTTTCAAAGCTCTGCAATATCAATCAATTTGCAATACATTTTTGGGTGGGATCTTGACATATCGAGTAACAGTAGAGTTACCAACATACGACTCATAAGATTTATTCTAAGTTTTCAACACATTTTAAAACGTGTCAATCCAATTTCGCAAACTCATATTATGAACATTTTACTTAAGCATTAGTAGATAGAAAATTCTATACAAATTAACTCTAGAATGACGAGGTTTTGGGCTTTGGATCAGCTTTGGGCAAGTTTTACTTAATTAAGATAGGTTTAGATCACTTTAAGACAAGTATTTATAAAGATATCTTGAATTTTAGATAAAGTTGTCGATATGGTTAACTTAGTTGGCACTATTGTCATTATAACAATGAGAAAAACGTGGCCACTAGGATTCAAGCACATTTAAATGCATATTACTTTCCATTTTAAGGGCTTGAAAAGAATTTTGGGTGATATAAGACTCAATCGGTAATCAGCATGAGCATTGTTGTTAATGCAGGAGGATATGGGTTTGAGTGCGTTGAAGCGTATTATCCTCTTATTTATAGGTTGGAGAGGGGGGCTATGAATAGTTCTAGATATTATGTCAAAAATAACAGATATCATCAAAATTTATAATGAGATTATTAAAAAAAAAAGAGATTTCTTTTGATGGGCTAGAAATAAATGTAACTCTTTTAGGATTTGCTAAGGGAAAATAAGTAGTCAAAATTCAAAATTCATATAAATTCTCCTTAGTTCTAAATTAGACTTATTCTTATATAATTTGTTTTTTGTAAAAAAAAAATGGATCCTTAATAATACCAATTATACATGTTGAATTCCTTATCAAAATTCAAATAACGGTATTCTTTTAGAGTTCTTTCTTTATTTTCTTAATAAATAAAAGAATTTGGTAAACATGGTTAATAAAAGTGTTAACTAGTAAGGTAAACAAAGAGAAAAAAAATGTTGATTGACCGCCCGGAGTGTGAATACTGCGTTAAAATATAGAACTACGAGACGGTATCCACAAGTATAAGAGTCTAGTTGTAATATAATTTTACAACGGAGTGGGTGAGTACTTCTAGGATTGTACCCAAAGGAGGCGAAGGCTAGATCAATTTTAACCTACACACTAAAATATCTAATTAATACTTTAATCAAGTTATAGTACGGAAATGTAAATAAGATATTTGTAGGGATTTATAGTGCTAATAATAAAACAAAATACCATAAATGAAAACTAAACCTTAAGAGATACAAAATGTAACACCCCTTATTCGTACCCGAGACCGGGACAAGGTACGGGGCATTATCGTACACAAACATGACATTTCCAAAAAATACGAACTATAAAATTTCATTTCAATTTAAAACCGATCAAACAAAATCATATTGTCTCCATTATGGACTTATGATATCCAAATCATACATTAAAAATGATCCGGGATAGAACCGAGAACTTAAGAAAATTTTATAAAAATTCCTAAGGTTAAGCCTCACACGCCCGTGTGGAGGCAATGCATACTCCTGTGTTCTTGGGAGCACGCTCGTGTCCCTTACCTGTGTAGAATTATTAGAATTTATTTTTCATTTCGAACTTACAGGGGTTTTCACACAACCGAGCGCACGCCCGTGTCCCTAGCCCGTGTCCCTCACATGGCCTAGACACGCCCGTGTCATCGCCCATGCCCAAAAACTTGGACATTTTGTTTATGATGTCATCATCCATCTAGAGGCACACGGCCAAGGCACACGCCCATGTACTAGGCCGTGTCCTCCACACAGTTGAGACACACGGCCATGTCTCTGGCCGTGTGTTTACTACCATGCAAACTGACATACAAATTCTAGGTGCAGGGGACACACAACTGAGCGACACGCCCAAGGGGCTAGATACATGCCCGTGCGTCTACCCGTGTGGACCTTTTTGGAGGCTATTTTCCAAGCCAAGGGTCACCTTCAACATCCATACACATTTATAAACTTCAATGGTATTTAACATGGCCTAAATATGTCCATAACCTACCTTAGCATAGTCTTTTGTATGTTAACCTCATCCCATTGGTTTAGCATATGCTAGGTTATCCTTTTTGCATTAAGGATTACTACTCCAATAATCACATTTTATACTTGGCTCGTTTTATTACTCATTGTCAATTATGACCTAACCATCTCCAAGTGATTCGACCATATTACACATATCCATCCATGGTATATCACATTAACCATCTCATGAAACATTCAAGCATGACATGCAGAATTAGTAGATTTACAACCTTCATCAAAAGGATCCATATCCTAAGGCCATATACAAAATGAATAAGTATATCATTCAAGCCCTTACATTGGCTAGCCAAATGACACATAACAAAATAACCAAGTATCCTGTACATGCCATTATAACAAAATAAAAGTTTTTGTATACCAAAGCGAAACAAGTCGATAGTGTTGACAATGCTCCAACTGTCTTCTAATCTTCATGAGTCTGCGAGCTCTATAAGACAAGGGAAAAGAGAGGGGGTAAGCATTTACATGCTTAGTAAGCCCGGATAACGGGAAAGTAAACTCACTAATTCTTTAGCATACAACCATCTTAAATATTCATGCCAACATGCATAGTATGATTTCCCTATCACATACACTCAATCATCTTGTTAGTCTCATGTCAATACTTTTAAACATTAATCTTAGATGAGCTCATCATTTCAAGCATTTCTATTTTTGTTCCTTATTTTAATCCCATTGAACTTCTTAGAATCTCGATGGATATCTCATTTACTGTCAAATCGTGTGAGTGATCATTTTAAATACGCACTCTAGTGAATCTCGCTCTTACGGCGGGATTACTAGTCCAGGCTAAATCCCTCGTATTGTAAACTCATATAGTAATGTCGGGATTACCAGTCTAGGCTAAATCCCTTACAATGACATGCACTCTAATGATCTTGGATCTGAATTAGTAGTCCAGGCTAAATTCAGACCCTAATTAGATTACCCGTCTGGGCTAAATCCATTTCAGTACACTTATTATTCGAGAGGCTCGATCACTAAAGGAACACCCGTCCTGGCTAGATCCTTTTACCGCCATTTCATTTCGAGAAATCCATTAGATATCCTTTTTATTCAATCGGGATCTTCAATTCTCTTTTAAACTATACTACCACATTTCATGGGTTATCATGCAATGAATATCTAATTGATCATATATTCAAGTATATACATTTTAAGTATATTAAAAGTTTACTTCGAGTTACATGAACTTACCTGGTAATTGTTTTAGATTCGAAATTCGGTTACTCCGAAACCTTTCGTTTTCCATAGTCGACCTCCGAAATTGGTTCCTTGGGGTCTATATCAATAAAAATAAATTATTAATACCTCACATTGTTTATTTTAGGCCTAAATTTCACCCCAGGCAAAATGACCATTTTACCCATAACTTTTCACACTTTTACAAATTAATCCCTAGGCTCGTATAATGAAATACATGAAATTTCTAGGTTACCCAAGCCTAGCCGAATACTTTTCATACTTATAACAACCCAAATTTTCCTTCATTTCACATTTTCTTACCCATTTTTACAACTTTTACAAAATTGTCCTTTAAGCTATTTCCATGAAAACTACTTAGTAAAAGTTGTTTACCATCCTTTAAACTCTCATATCCCTCTATAACTCATCAAAACACAAGCATATCATGCATAGGTAGATTCCTAAACATGAACCCTAGCTTGAAATATGGGTAGAAATAGAGAGAGCATGTTACGAGGATCTTAAAAATACAAAGAATGTTAAAAACGGGGCTAGGGAACACTTACTATTGAGCTTGAAAATGTTCAAAACCCTAGCTATGGGGACCTTTCAATTTTCGGCAGCCATGGAGAAGAATATGACTGAATTTTGCTTCATTTTTCCCTTTTTATTAATTTTATTACCAAATGACCAAAATGCCCTTCCTTACAAACCTTTCAAAATTTTCCATGCATGCCCCTTTTTGTCCAAAAACTTAGAAATTGGGAAAATTTCTATTTAAGGCCTCTTAATTAAGAATCCATAGCAATTTCAGACTAATTGCTTCTAGAATCCAAGTTTTGCAATTTATTCAATTTGGTCCCTAATTTCCAATTGGACACCTTATACTTAGAATTTCTTCATGAAACTTTAACACATGCTTCTTGTCATACCCTATATCTCTTAATAAGCATAAAAAAAATATTTAACATCAGATTTATGGTCCCGAAACTACAATTCTGACTAGGCTCTATTTTGGGATGTTACAAAAAAGTAGAAGGAATCAAATATGATGATGAGTGATTAGCTTGCTTCGGCAATCCCAATCAACTGTCGTTTCGGGTTTCTAGTCAACCAAATAGTTACTACCCTAGCAGGATCTTCTGATCTTCCACTAACATAACAAGTCAGCAAGGACTACTTATCTTCCGAACTCATAGTCGAGACTGACTTAGGGTGAAGGTGTTCACAAATAGGCAATACCAATTTTGGGTTAATTCCCACATTAATGGCTTTCCGGGGTTATCAGGCCTAGGGTTTGTTCCACTCTCTTCCTTTCCCAAATAGTTGATCCGCTGAGTAGCCTTACAAAACAGTTAATAGATCATGCCTCCAATCGCTAATCCCCCATAGAAGGATTAGTTCCTTATGGCTTTCATAAACAATATGGAATAGATGGAAGAATAAAGAATGGTGAAAGAATTTGTAACACCCCTTACCCGTATCCGATGTTGGGACAGGGTTCGAGGCATTACCGAACTTAAACGTAAACAAGCATACAAATCCGTGCCATAAAATTTCATCCAAAATTGAAACCTTTCAGTCACATACAATTTGTCCCTCAAAAGGGCCTACGAGGCCCAAAACATACACCGAGATCAATTTGGGACTACATCAAGAACTTTCAAAACCTTTTTGACAATTAGAGAATTTTTCTTATTTTGGAGAGCTACACGCCCATGTGGGTAGGCCGTGTGGCTTGGGACATGCCCGTATCCTTAACCCATGTAACTCTCTGACTATGACGTCATCAACCAAAATAAAGCCACACAGCTAAGTCATACGCCTGTGTGCTCAGACCGTGTGGCGAACTAAATTCCAAAATTAGGTGTAGACTTCACACTTCCTGGGCACACGCCCATGTCCTAAGGCCGTGCCCTTCAGACGGTAGAGACACACACCCGTGTCTCTACTCGTGTGTTTACTATTGGGCATTCTGTTTTGCATTAATTAGGGTGCAGGGGACATGTAACACTCCATACCCATAACGCACACCGGGGTGGAGTACAAGGCATTACCTAACTCGATATCATGCTTATAACCAACCTCAAGTCATCGAGACTCGGTCCAAATTAAAACTTTTCTATTTCTATTTTAACCTTCTTATTATGGGCCTACGAGCCCTAAATCGATCATTGAAAACTATTCAGAACCATTCCGAGTCCTTAAACCAACCGTAAAAAATTTGCCCTTAAAACAGGACACACATCTGTGTGGAATGGTAACACACCCGTGTGACCATTTCGACATGGTCGTGCTGATGGCCCGTGTAGCTCACACTGTCTAAGCACCTTAGGACATGCCCGTGTCCTACACCCGTGTAGAATTAATTTCTAGTTCATACCTACAGGGGTTTTCACACGGCCAAACACACGCCCGTGTCAATGGCTCGTGTCTCTTACACGGCCACGACACGCCCGTGTGCAAAAACCTGGACATTCTGTTTCTGACGTCAGCATTCCTAAAATGTCACACGGCCATGGCACACGTCCGTGTACTAGGCCGTGTCCTCCACACGGCTAAGACACACGGTCGTGTCTCTGCCCCTGTGTTTATTACCATGCATACTGACTTGAAATTTTTACATGCAGGGGACACATGGCTGGACCACACGCCCTTGGGGCTGATCGTGTGTCACACTTGACCTAGACACATGCCCGTGTGTCTACCCGTGTGGACAATATAAGGCTATTTACCAAGCCTCTTTGCCACCCTTACATACTTAGATTCATACAAATACCAACCAATATAAAAACAAGAACAACTTCTATAATCAAATCAGCCACAATAGACATTTATTTAACCATGACAATTCATATTTTATAAATCAAAATTGTGTTAGCCAACATTTGAGGCTTAATAAAAAATGAAGGGTTCCCAACCCGAGTCATTACAATTGGCCAATTCTCAAAGACACAAAATAATAAAGTCTAAACCCTATACATGCCATATTCAAAAATATAAATCCAACTATACCGAATGCTCGGCTGATAGTGTGATCGATAACTCTGACTTTCAATGATCCTTGAGCTAGTTAGGCGGCACTATAAGGAAATGGAAAGGAAGGGAGCAAGCATAAAAGCTTAGTAAGTTGCATATAAGTAATATACAACATCAATATATTAACAATCACCATGCTCATAATACTAAAGTAAGTATAATTATAACTTACTCATTAGCCTCAATACAAATCACAAATCATGTATATAGAGCTCATATCTCATATGTACTAATTAGGTACCTGTACCACTCACAATACGTTTATACTTTTCTTCATTAGGCTAAAATCATTACTCACCGTTGAGCCATTTGGAACACTATCAGATATTCCATAGCCTCAAACACGGGGTAAGTTACCAATGCCATGTCCCAAACAAGGTCTTACATTGCCTATCATTATCAAGGCCGATGCCATGTCCTAGACATGGTCTTAAATTGACACATATTGTAGTTGATGCATGTCCCAAGCATGTCTTACACTGGCTTATGTCTCGAGGCCGATGCATGTCCCAGACATGTCTTACACTAGCACTCGTCTCAATGTCGATGCCATGTCCCAAACATGGTCTTATACTGGCTCTCATAATGTGGCCAATGCATGTCCCAGACATGTCTTACACTAGCTCACACAAGTGACCCAAATGTTATGTCATGAATATCCGGTTTACTTCCTAAGGTTCCAACGGAAGTTTTACTATCTCAATTATCATTATACATTCTCAATTTCATAATCAATCAATTCATGCTATATAGATTCAATGACAATTCAAACACATATATCAACAATGTAGTTGTATTATTTACATACAACTTACCTCGAATTACAAAATGTATACGACTAGTCGGATTAGTCGATTTGCTTGGCTTTCCCATGGTCTTGGTTCGGATTTGGAAATTCTTGATCTATATTAGAAAAATACACTCATTTAATCACTAAATAAAATTAAGCAATTAAAAATCCACATCTTCAGTAAAATGACCATTTTGCCCCTAGACTTTGGCAAAATGAAAATTGATTTTTATCGAATTTATTCGCATCTTAAGCTTAGTTGAACCCTTTGTACTCTTATAGAAACCTCAAATTCTCATTATTTCACACATTTATCACTTATTTTACAACTTATACAAAATGGTCCCTTTAGGTGTTTTCATGCTAACACCTTTCACAAAAGTTATCTATCATACAACTAAGACTCATATTCTTCCATAAAATTTCAGAAAACCCCCTACATGATCTCATGGAAAAACCCTAGACCTTTAACCATTTTAAAATATATACCCCACATTTGGAAGCTCATGCTTCAAGGGTCTTAAAAATACAAAAATCATCAACAAAGGACATGGAAATCACTTACTTGTGAGTGCTTCAAGTTGTTGTAAATTTTTAAGCTCTCAAACCCCTAAAAAGGCTGATATTTTCGGATAAGAAGAGAGAAATATGATAGCTTTTCCTTTTTGTATTATTAAAAATACAACTAGTCAAAATTGGTGACATAAGCTTCACCTAATTTTGACCTTTTCTACAAAATTTGTCTCCCATGGCCGGCCAAGCTATTGTCTAAGGGTCTAATTGCCCTTTAAAGACCCCCAAATTAGGTTATCTAGCTATTTGACAACTTTAGCTATCAATTTAAGACTTTGCACTTTATGCGATTTAGTCTTTTTTCGCCATTGGGCTCACAAACGTTAAAATTAGCTCACCAAATTTTTCATGCACTATAATAACCATGGTATGACTCTATTTTAAAAATAAAATAATTCCTCCAACTTCGAATTTGTGGTCCCGAGACCACTATTTTGATTAGGCCTTGAATTGAGCTGTTACAGGACACACGACCGGATCACACGCCCATAGAGCAAACTGTGTGTCACACACAGCCTGGACACACCCCCGTGTGTCTACCCATGTGGATAACTTTAAGGCTATTTCCAAGCTTTTTGACACCCTTAAATGCTCATTTAGTCATTCATCTTTGATGGCATGCAACATAGTATATTTAGTCACTCAAATACTCATAAACATGATTAACCCATGCTTTTGTAATGTTAACATATCTCCTATCCAAACCATCATGCTTTCATACGGCATTCCACACCAATTTCATATTCATTCATCAGGCTAAAACTACTTTCAATTTACTCAGTTATACTATAGTTTTGGTCATACTTATTAGCCATGATTCATTTCTTTCGCACATGTTCCATTCGTCACACATCTCATCCACAAGCAATCACGTCAAGCATAACACATTGCATGAATGCATAATTGATTAGGGTTACAACCCAAATAATCAATATGAACCATATTACATGGCCATATACCAAATGAATCAAATATTACCATAAGCCAACACATTTGGCTAGATCGATATGACATATAACATAAAGACCAAGTCCCTATACATGCCATACTTAAAATGTTGAGACTAACTATACCCAATGTCCAGTTGATAGTGTAATCGAGCCTCCGACGTCTTTCGATCCCTGATCTAGCTTGGCAATACTATCAGAAAATGAAAAAGAGAAGGGGAGTAAGCATAAAGCTTAGTAAGTTCACATGCAATTAAATAGCAACATGACCATATATATAGATACCATGGACATAGCATAGTTTACTTATGTGTTATTATAAATTCATAGGCATAGCTTAAATTTGAAGACATAACTTACACATTTTCAATCTTACCAAAAGTTCCTCACATACTGAGCTCATTCATATGATTTTTTCGTACATACTTGTACCAACTCGTAACACATTATCATATTTCCTCATCTTTGACTTACTTGCCGAATATCTAACATCTCGATTTAGGGTCTAGTCGGAACAGTGATTTTGAGACCACAAATACGATGTAAGAAAATTTATTTTTATTATACTTTTATGGTCTACGATTTCAAAAAATGATTTGTGAAAATTTTGTTTGAAAATTTTGACCTTTGGGCACTCAATTTAGTCAAAATGACTAAATCATAAAAAGTGCAAAAGTTGAGTTCTACATGCTAGAGGTGTCCAATTGTTATGAAATTTTAAATTGGAGGTCCTTATATGACAATTAGACCATTGGTTAATTTTTTGGAAAAAAATGGACATGAAATTGGTGAAATAGAAAATTTGAAGTTAGGGGCATTTTGGTCATTTGGTAATTAAAATAATAAAAAAGGAAAATAAAAGCCAAATTTATTCTCACCTTCAACCTTTGGTCGAAATTTGCATGGAAGCCATAGCTAGGGTTTTGTTCAAGCTTTCTAAGCTCAATAGTAAGTCCGTTCTTGCCCTATTTTTAATGATTTTCACATTTTTGAGATATTTGAAGCATGATCTACCTATTTCTAGCCTTATTTTGAGTTAGGGTTCATGTTTAAAAATTTACCCATGTGTGACATGTGTGTATTTTGATTTTTAATGGAGGAATATGTAAGTTTGATGTTAGAGAAATGACTTTTATTAAGTGATTTTCAGTGAAAATGTATAAAATGGCCTATTTGTAAAAGTTATAAAATTTTTCATAAAAGTGTGATTTAGTGGAAATTGTGGGATTCTGAAAATTATTTGGCTAGGATTAAAGAGTGAGGAAACTGAATAAAAATCATTTTACGAGCCTAGGGGCAAAAGTGTAAAAATGACAAAGTTTAGGGGCAAAAATGTAAATTTTCCATAATGTGATTTTTGGATCACATTGAATAATGTGACAAATAAATAAGTTAAATGTGATGTTTTAGATCAAATAAAACTTGGTTTGGACCAAGAACAGGGGAGAAATGCACATTTGACGGTTAGGTCCTATTCACTATTTTTGGTATCAAGGTAAGTTTGTACAAAAATAATGCAACATGTTGTTATTATAATATGTTTAATGTTTAAATTTTGCATGAAATGTATATGAATATGTATTTTCTTTATGGGATGGATTCATGATGACTCGATGATATTCGACAAAGTTTCGAGATAAGGTCCCCTGTAAAACCATGTCTGGGACATGGCATCGGTGTTGATATGTAACGCCCCCACACCCGAGACCGTCGCCGGAGTCGAGTATGAGGTGTTACTAAGCTTAGTTTAACATTTTTAGAACTTTGAATTATTTGTTTCTACATTCACAGCTTTTAAGCTACTTGTGTCACAGTCACAAGAAAAATCGTATCTCGAATTACAAAACTCGAAATTAAGATCTGTAAATTTTCCCTGAATCTAGACTCATAAAACTATCTACTAATTTTTTTCTAGAATTTTTTGTTGGGCCAATTATTACAGTTTATTAGTTAAAGTTACCCCTGTTTCAAGACTCGACTGGTCTGACCTCTGTTTACTACGAACCACATTTCTCTCTGTACAAAATTCATATTACTATGAGGTTTATTTATACTAAAACTAGACTCAATAAGGATTCTGAGGATATAAAATACACCACCTAATTATATCTTCACAATTTATGGTGAATTTCTAAAGTAGGAACAGGGGATTCAGAAACTGCTATGACTCTGTTTCACTAAAATTAAAATATGTTCTAACATATACTTCATTTACTTGTTTCATTTGTTTCATGTGAAACTAGACATAATAAGCTTCAATTTGATATGTATTTCACCACCAAATTCAATTTCTATGATTTTTAGTAAATTTTCAAACTCGCGTTAGTATTGCTACAGATTACATTTATGGTAAATTTCATCCTTTTATGAGTTTTATGCACTAAGTATCTTAATAGTTTTCCTTAACATCAAACATAATCTAAACTAACCATTTTCATAATTTATCATTATCAAGCATTTCCTCAACCATTTCACAACCATACCATAAGATCATTTACACAAAATGGGTATATTGCTATACATGCCATACTTAAATTTACAAGCCATTTACCAAAAATCTTCTGGATAGTGTGACTGAGCCTTCGACCTATCCCGACTCTTGAGCTGGCTTGTCCAAAACTACAATGAGTAAGAAGGAGGGAGTAAGCATAAATGCTTAGTAAGTTCATATGCAAATAATAAGTAACATAACAAACAATTATACCATCAACATTAGCATACATCACTAAAACACATATCACATTTTAATCATTCTTCATCATCTTATTACCTTATCGTGGTTGTATCAATACTCAACCCGAGGGTTAAATACATACCTGTCCAAAATATCCATTTCATATCACTTACCGACACGTCTCTTTACATCTCGAAATTTTCCTCCATTTGAGTAGAACTTTACCCGTTGAACACATCGGAATATAATTCGGATACATGGATAACTTGCACATAAGTGCCACATATTCAATCAAGCAATCATGTAACCCGCCCATAAGCGAACTCGGACTCAACTCAACGAGCTCGGGCGTTCGCATCCATAAGTGAACTCGGACTCAACTCAACGAGTTCGGATGCCTAGTTACATCTCACGAACTCGGACTCAACTCAACGAGTTCGGACATTCGCATCCATAAGTGAACTCGGACTCAACTCAACGAGTTCGGATGCTCAACCATCCTAGTGACATGTCACTTGTATCCTAATCTATTCCTAAGGTTCAAACGGGCTTTTCCTCGAACACTTATCCTTGCCGTCTTCCGTAGAATGCCAAATCAATACTCTGTAACAATTATATTTAACAAGTAGTTCACATAATTTACATATTATTTGAAATTAACCACAAAGCATACATTTCATAATAAAATTCAGCATAACACATAATTAATATCAATAACTTAAAAATAACAATTATGCTACATTATTTACACATGAACTTACCTTGGTACCAAAATACAAAGATTTTGCAATTTAGTCCACAATCTTTTCTTTTCCTCGATTGAGGTCGATTCCACGTCTTTCTTGATCTAAAATAACACATTTAGCTTATTTAATACTCACATTATCAAATTAATCCTTAACTCAAATTTTGGCAAAATTACAATTTTACCCTAAACTTTTGCATATTTACATTTTGCCCCTAGGCTCTGGATTAAAATTTATTCCTTATTCTTATGTTTTACAACATGCTGATCACTTTTCTCTTCTATGGCAACATCAAATTCTCACTCTAACATGTACTTGTGACTATTAGGTATTTTTACCGATTAAGCCCTTTTACTCGCTTTTTGCTTAAAATCGAGTAGTACAAGTTGTCTAACATAATTTAAAACTTCATATTCTATCATAAAACATCAAAATACACAAATTTCACCTATGGGTATTTTTCCAAATATAAACCCTAGGTTAAATTATTGCTAACATAAGCTTTATCGAGTTACCGGGATCTCAAAACGTAAAAATCATTAAAACGGGCTTGGAATCACTTACTATGGAGCTTGGAAGCTTGAAACAAACCCTAGCTATGGAGAACCCTTGAAATTTCGGCCTAATGAAGAAGATGGACAAAATTGGCTTTTAATTTTGTTTTTAATTCATTTTAATAACTAAATGACCAAAATACCCTTACTACTAAACTTTCCAAAATTCCTTCCATGTCCTAATTTTGTCCATGAACTTAAAATTGGTAAAATTTCTATTTAAGACCTCCTCATTAATATTCCAAAACAATTTCATACTAAAAACTTCTAGAATGCAAGTTTTGCAACTTATTCGATTTAGTCCCTACTTTCAATTTAAGCACTTTAGGCATAGAATTTCATCACAAAATTTTCACACAATCATGCAATCATATCATAAACATCAAAATCATTGTAAAATAATTATTTCTATCTCAGATTTGTGGTCACGAAACCACTATTCCGATTAAGCCCTAATTTAGGATATTACAACTCTCCCTCCCTTTTAAAGATTTTTGTCCTCGAAAATCTTACCCAGAAACAGTGTGGGTATTGGTTTCTCATAGTTTCTTCAGTTTCCCATGTAGTCTCTTCTACCCCATGCTTTTGCCACAACACTTTCACAAGTGCAACACTTTTATTTCTTAGTTGTTTGACTTCTCGAGCTAAAATCTTAATCGGTTCTTCTTCATAAGTCATATCAGGTCGCAGTTCAATTTCTGTCGGTGAAATTATATGTGAAGGATTCGAACGATACCGACGTAACATAGATACGTGAAACACATCATGAATCTTTCCTAATTCGGGTGGTAAAGCTAGCCGATATGCTACCGGTCCAACTTTTTCAATTATTTCATACGGTCCAATAAAACGCGGACTTAACTTGCCTTTTCGTCCAAATCTAAGGACTTTCTTCCATGGAGACACTTTCAAAAATACCTTATCACCAACTTGAAACTCAATATCCTTTCGCTTTAGGTCTGCATAAGATTTCTGTCTATCTGAAGCAGCTTTCAAACAATCTCTAATTATCTTCACTTTTTCTTCAGTTTCTTTTATTAAATCAACTCCATAAATCTGATTTTCCTTGAGTTCAGTCCAATACAAAGGCGTTCGACACTTGCGACTATACAATGCTTCATAAGGTGCCATTTTCAAGCTCGTTTGATAGCTATTGTTGTAAGCAAATTCTACCAACGGCAAATATCTTTCCCAACTTCCTTGAAATTCCAATACACAACATCTGAGCATGTCTTCAAGAATCTGAATTACTCTCTCTGATTGTCCATCAGTTTGTGGATGAAAAGCAGTACTGAAATTTAACTTCGTACCTAACGCGTCTTAAAACTTTTGCCAAAACCGCGAGGTAAACCTTGGATCTCTATCTGAAATAATCGATAATGGTATTCCGTGTAATCTAACAATTTCTTTAATATACAGTTCAGCCAACTTGTTAAGAGAATAATTCAGACGCATCGGGATAAAATGAGCCGACTTAGTTAATCATCAACTATTACCCAGATGGCATCTTTCTTTCCGAGTCAATGGCAATCTGAAACAAAATCCATGGTAATCGATCCCATTTCCATTCAGAACCATAATAGGTGGAGTAATCTGAAGGTACTTGGTGTTCACTTTCACTGTTGACAAATTAAGCATTTGGACACAAACTCGATATATCTCTTTTCATTCCATTCCACCAATACATTTTCTTCAAGTCATTATACATTTTCGTACTACCCGGATGAATCGAGAAATAACCACTATGTGCTTCAGAGGATCTTTTGAATCAATTCCTCATTCTTTGGTACACAACCGATCTTTAAACATTAAGCACCCATCGAACCAATTTCAAATCGATCCGTGTCGACTTCACTTTGTTTTCTTTTGGCTAGCAAATCTTGATCATTTTTCCGAGTTTGAAATCTCTTGTAAAACATTGGTTTTGCTCTTAACTCGCTAGAATCGAACCATCATTTGACACTTTCAACCGAGTGTTCATAACTCTCAAAGCAAACAACAACTTTCGCTCAAAGCATCAAGAACCACATTCGCTTTTCCGGATGATAATCAATAACAAGCTCGTAATCTTTCAACAACTCCAACCATCTTCGTTGTCTCAAATTCAAGTCTTTTGTGACATCAAGTACTTAAGACTTTTGTGGTCGGTATATACCGACATTTTCACCATACAAATAATGTCGCCAAATTTTCAAAGCAAACACCACCGCACCAATTCCAAATCGTGAGTAGGATAATTCCTCTCATGAGGTTTTAATCGCCTCAAGCATATGCCACCACTTTTCCTTCTTGCATGAGCACACACCCCAAACCATTTAGAGAAGCATCACTATACACCACAAATTCTTTACCGATTCGGCAGTACTAACACCGGTGCCTCTGTTAATAACTTTTCAATTCTTCAAAACTCGTTGACATTCTTCCGTCCATTCAAATTTAACATCCTTTCTGAGTAATCTAGTTATAGGAGCAGCAATTATAGAAAATCCATTTACAAACCGCCGATAATACCCAGCTAGCCCCAAGAAACTTCTAACTTCGCCACGTTTTTGGTAGTTTCCAATCAACAATGGCTGAAATTTTACTAGGATCAACCCGTATACCATCACCAAACAATATGACCCAAAAATCCAACTTCCGGAGCCAAAATTCACTTTTACTAAACTTAGCATACAAATGCTTTCTCTCAAAGTTTGCAAAACTATCCTCAAATGCTCAAGATGTTCGTCTCATCTTTTGAATAAATTAAAATATCATCTATAAACACCACAACAAATTTGTCCAAGTATGGCGAAATATGCGATTCATTAAATCCATAAACACAAGAGAGCATTTGTCAATCCGAATGGCATAACTAAAAATTCATATTGACCATACCTTGTTCTAAAAGCGCTTTAGGTACATCCGACTCCTTTACCCGCAGTTGGTAATACCGGATCTCAAGTCAATCTTTGAAAACCATGTCGCTCCTTTTAGTGATGAAACAAATCATCAATTCTCAACAGCGGATACTTGTTTTTGATTATCACCTTGTTTAACCGCCAATAATCAACACATAATCTCATAGAACCATCCTTCTTTTCACAAATAACACGGAGCACCCCAAGGTGAAAAACTCGGTCTCACAAAGCCTTTATCACCAACTCTTGCAATCTGCGACTTTAATTCTTTCAACTCTGTTGGTGCCATTTTATATGGAGCAATCGAGATCGGAGCTGTTCCCGGTATCAAATCAATACCAAATTCTACTTCCCTGACTGGAGGCAAACCCGGCAATTCTTCTGGAAATACGTCCGCAAATTCACACACAACCGGCACTGATTCAACTTTCTTTTCAACTTCTTTTGTATTAATTACATACGCCAAATAAGCTTCATAACCCTTTCTCAGATATCTTTGAGCCGACATTGAAGAAATCACACTAGGCAATGCTCTGATTTATCTGATTCAACCCGCAGAGTTTCACCATTTCCACACTTTAATTCTATAACCTTTTCTTTGCAATTTACTATAGCATCATGCAATGTCAACCAATCCATACCCAAAATAACATCAAATTCATCAAACGGCAACAACATCAAGTCGGCCGGAAAGTAATGATCCCGAATCATTAAAGGACATTTCTTACATACTTTATCAACAGTCACACATTTGCCTAACGGATTCGACACTCTAATCATAAATTCTGTATTCTCAACAGGTATATTCATACTAGACACCAATTTCATGCACACATATGAATGAGTAGAACCGGATCAATCAAAGCAATAACATTAACATTATAGAGAAAATGTACCGTAATCACATCGGTGAGGAAGCATCTTCACGCGCTTTAATAGCATAAGTTCTAGCCGAGCCCTTCCTTCGGTCTAACCGTGCATCCTCGCTACATTCTTACCGCTTGTTTCACTTCCAACTTTTCTGGATACCTTCCCTCGAGTCCGCACCACTAGCTTTTACATTCAAATTTTTCTTTCTCACTCTCTGGGGTCTCTAATAAAATGATCCGGAGAACCACATCGAAAACATTCATTTGCTCGCACGGACCAAAATGATTTCTACCACACCACCGGCACTCGGGTTTAACAAATCTCGTATTTCCGCACTAGTGCAGTATAGTCCGAGATTTAGGACCCACATTTCGCTTCCTAAAATTTCCATATGATTGCCCAAATGAAACTTGGGAACGAGGATTCATATTTCTTGACTTTCCGGTTTCTTTGTGAGGGTGCATTACTCATTGGTCTTTTCTTCCAATTTCGTGTTTGATTCTACCTTTTTCTTTTCCTTCAAGAATTCTTCACCTTGCAAGCTCGATCGACAAGTACCACCATTTCTTTTAGTTCAAGGATCCCAACAAATACCTTAATGTCTTCGTTAAGCCCGTCTTCAAATCGTCGGCACATCTTGGCTTCAGAGGAACATATTCCCGCATACTTACTTAATCGAACAAACTCTCTTTCATATTCGAGACTGTCATATTACGTTGCTTCACTCAAGAAACTCTTTACATTTCGATCAATAAATCTTTCACTAATATATTTCTTCCAAACTCTTCTTGAAAGAATTCCCGTGTTACCCTCTCTTCGGTACCACCAAATCAAAGTCTTCCATCAATTATAGGCTGAATCTCTCAACAAAGATGTAGCACATTTCAAACATTCTTCGGTGTACAAGATAATTCATCAAATACCGGATAGAATTTTCAAGCCGAACTCGCTTTCTCGCATCATCATCAATATTTGCTCTAAATTCTTCACCCCTTGTTTACTTAATTCTATCAACGGGGTTCTGTGAAATTTTATCATATCCACTCCTTGAGGCATTGGAGGCATAGGTTGAGGAATTGGGGAGGTGGGGAGGTCGTACATTTGGGTTCGATTGAACGAACTCGGTGTACCATGCACTCATCATTTGGAGAAAGGCTTCGATCCCTTTCCCTCCTCCCCGACCAACAGTGAGGGGTGGGTTTCAGTCGGCGCTGCTCCATCAGCCGAGTGGCGCATTACTCAGACTTCATCTCGCCACACTGGATCGGGATCCATTTACTATATAAAAAATTTCATTTAAAAGGTCAAGTCGTCACACTATCACAATTCATACATATGGCATGTATAGCAAAATCCGTACATACAACACGTAGTCCGAGAACCGACTAAACCTGCTCGATACCACTAAATGTAACGCCCCACACCCGAGACCGTCGCCGAGTCGAGTATGAGGTGTTACTAAGCTTAGTTTAACATTTTTAGAACTTTGAATTATTTGTTTCTACATTCACAGCTTTTAAGCTACTTGCGTCACAGTCACAAGAAAAATCATATCTCGAGTTACAAAACTCGAAATTAAGATCCGTAAATTTTCCCTGAATCTAGACTCATAAAACTATCTACTAATTTTTTTCTATAATTTTTTGTTGGGCCAATTATTACAGTTTATTAGTTAAAGTTACCCCTGTTTCAAGACTCGACTGGTCTGACCTCTGTTTACTACAAACCACATTTCTCTCTGTACAAAATTCATATGACTATGAGATTTGTTTATACTAAAACTAGACTCAATAAGGATTCTGAGGATATAAAATACACCACCTAATTATATCTTCACAATTTATGGTGAATTTCTAAAGTAGGAACAGGGGATTCAGAAACTGCTATGACTCTGTTTCACTAAAATTAAAATATGTTCTAACATATACTTCCTTTACTTGTTTCATTTGTTTCATGTGAAACTAGACATAATAAGCTTCAATTTGATATGTATTTCACCACCAAATTAAATTTCTATGATTTTTAGTAAATTTTCAAACTCGCGTTAGTATTGCTGCATGTATTACATTTATGGTAAATTTCATCCTTTTATGAGTTTTATGCACTAAGTATCTTAATAGTTTTCCTTAACATCAAACATAATCTAAACTAACCATTTTCATAATTTATCATTATCAAGCATTTCCTCAACCATTTCACAACCATACCATAAGATCATTTACACAAAATGGGTATATTGCTATACATGCCATACTTAAATTTACAAACCATTTACCAAAAGTCTTTTGGATAGTGTGATTGAGCCTTCGACCTATCCCGACTCCTGAGCTGGCTTGTCCAAAACTACAATGAGTAAGAAGGAGGGAGTAAGCATAAATGCTTAGTAAGTTCATATGCAAATAATAAGTAACATAACAAACAGTTATACCAGTCAACATTAGCATACATCACTAAAACACATATCACATTTTTAATCATTCTTCATCATCTTATTACCTTATCGTGGTTGTATCAATACTCAACCCGAGGGTTAAATACATACCTGTCCAAAATATCCATTTCATATCACTTACCAATACGTCTCTTTACATCTCGAAATTTTCCTCCATTTGAGTAGAACTTTACCCGTTGAACACATCGAATATAATTCGGATACATGGATAACTTGCACATAAGTGCCACATATTCAATCAAGCAATCATGTAACCCGCCCATAAGCGAACTCGGACTCAACTCAACGAGCTCGGACGTTCGCATCCATAAGTGAACTCGGACTCAACTCAACGAGTTCGGATGCCTAGTTACATCTCACGAACTCGGACTCAACTCAACGAGTTCGGACATTCGCATCCATAAGTGAACTCGGACTCAACTCAACGAGTTCGGATGCTCAACCATCCTAGTGACATGTCACTTGTATCCTAATCTATTCCTAAGGTTCAAACGGGCTTTTTCCTCGAACACTTATCCTTGCCGTCTTCCGTAGAATGCCAAATCAATACTCGGTAACAATTATATTTAACAAGTAGTTCACATAATTTACATATTATTTGAAATTAACCACAAAGCATACATTTCATAATAAAATTCAGCATAACACATAATTAATATCAATAACTTAAAAATAACAATTATGCTACATTATTTACACATGAACTTACCTTGGTACCAAAATACAAAGATTTTGCAATTTAGTCCACAATCTTTTCTTTTCCTCGATTGAGGTCGATTCCACGTCTTTCCTGATCTAAAATAACACATTTAGCTTATTTAATACTCACATTATCAAATTAATCCTTAACTCAAATTTTGGCAAAATTACAATTTTACCCCTAAACTTTTGCATATTTACATTTTTGCCCCTAGGCTCTGGATTAAACTTTATTCCTTATTCTTATGTTTTACAACATGCTGATCACTTTTCTCTTCTATGGCAACATCAAATTCTCACTCTAACATGTACTTGTGACTATTAGGTATTTTTACCGATTAAGCCCTTTTACTCGTTTTTGCTTAAAATCGAGTAGTACAAGTTGTCTAACATAATTTAAAACTTCATATTCTATCATAAAACATCAAAATACACAAATTTCACCTATGGGTATTTTTCCAAATATAAACCCTAGGTTAAATTATTGCTAACATAAGCTTTATCGAGTTAAGGGATCTCAAAACGTAAAAATCATTAAAAGCGGGCTTGGAATCACTTACTATGGAGCTTGGAAGCTTGAAACAAACCCTAGCTATGGAGAACCCTTGAAATTTCGGCCTAATGAAGAAGATGGACAAAATTGGCTTTTAATTTTGTTTTAATTCATTTTAATAACTAAATGACCAAAATACCCTTACTACTAAACTTTCCAAAAATTCCTTCCATGTCCTAATTTTGTCCATGAACTTAAAATTGGTAAAATTTCTATTTAAGACCTCCTCATTAATATTCCAAAACAATTTCATACTAAAAACTTCTAGAATGCAAGTTTTGCAACTTATTCGATTTAGTCCCTACTTTCAATTTAAGCACTTTAGGCATAGAATTTCATCACGAAATTTTCACACAATCATGCAATCATATCATAAACATCAAAATCATTGTAAAATAATTATTTCTATATTAGATTTGTGGTCACGAAACCACTATTCCGATTAAGCCCTAATTTAGGATATTACATGATATGTGAATCAGTGTAAGACCATGTCTGGGACATGGCATCGGCATTGATATGTGAGCCAGTGTAAGACCATGTTTGGGACATGGAATCGGCGTTGATATGTGAGCCAGTGTAAGACCATGTCTAGGACATGGCATCAGCGCTGATATGTGTGCTAGTGTAAGACCATGTCTGGGACATGACATCGGCACTGACATGAGATTTCGTATAAGACCATATCCGGGATATGGCATCGACATGTGGATCCATGTAAGACCATGTCTGGGACATGACTTTGGCACTCTATTTGGTGCATGATGATTCCGAACGTCCTTCAGTATTCCAAGTGGTTCAACGGGTAATTCAAAGATTATATCAAAGTTGTGATAAGGAATGATTATGTCATGATGTAGTACAGGTATGTACGCAAAACTCATGAGAAATGATTCGGTTTAAGATACACCGTTGGTAAGGATGCAAATAAGTAAGTCATGTTTATGAGAATGATTTTGTGATGACCTTGTGGTTATGGGTCTATGTTCATAAGGTATAAATATATGGTAAATTTAATTAATTATCATGTGTGAAGCTTTTAAGCCAAATCGAATTGAGATACCATGTGTTTATTCCTTTAATTTTGTGGTTTAATAAATAACGAAAAGAGGAAAGGATCGACGTAAATGCCTATTAAAAATGGTTATGAATGTATGGATAGATTAGAGTTTTTGGGCATTTGAATGATGTTAAGCTATATGCTTGGAAATGTGAATGTACAAAATTAATGTGTACTAAAACAGTCATGGACAGTAGCAGCAGTTCAACTTTGAAAATCCACCAAAAATTGTGGAAATCGAATTAGAGGGTAAATAAAATATGAAATTAAAGCTTATTGAGCCTAGTTTCACATAGAAGAAACGATGTAAGTAAAAAGGAATTCATATTATGAGATAATTGAATTGTTGTGAGACAAGGTTAGAATGATTTTGGGTTCCCCTGTTCTGGCTTTGGAAAATCATTAAAAATTGTACAAAAATAATTATGGGTTATAATTTATATTCTTAGAATACGGGAACATATTCCAAATCCCTAATGAGGAGATAATTAATTTTTAGTGAAGAAGGGTTGGAACTATCAGACAGCAAAACAGGGGTGACTGTGAAGAATAAACTGTACTTATTGGCTAAACCAAAAATTTTGAAAATTTTATGGTAAGATTATATGCGAGTCTAGTTTCTGGAAAAATTAGCGGAGCTTAATTGGAGTTCCATAGCTCCAGTTATAAATGATTTGGTGACTATGACTCGAGAAAACAGCTTGACATGAATATGTAAAAAGTGCAATTATGCTTGTATTACCTTGAGATCATATTGCGAGAATTAGTAGAAGCATGTTAATAAATTGCTCATTATTTTCATACAGACGTACTAAGCTATATGACTTACCCCCTCTTTTTCCTATGTCCTCTAGGGTCACTAAGCTAGCTCGGGTTGGAGATCGCCGGAGATGCTATCACACTATCATATTATCATCGTGGGGTAAAAGTGAATACAAACCTCTTAAGCTTATGGCATGTATAGGGACTAAGTCACTTTGTTTATATGTTATATTATTTAGCCATATGTATTGGCTTATAATGATTTAATACTCCAATTTGTATATATAGCCATTGTGACAGCCCTATAGTGACCCTAGTCGGAAAGCGGTTTTGGGACCACTAAACCGAGTCACCAAATTATTTGAATGTGATATTTATGGTCTAAAATATGTGAATATGAATGTGCGAAAATTTTAAGCTTCGATTTAGTTAATTGCATGTGAATGTAGTACATAGGACTTGTGTGACACTTTTGAAATGTGATAGGCTAATCTATAAGGATCTAATAGTGAATGTAATCAAAAGGGAGGACTTGCATGTCAATTTTCCCCCATTTAATTACTAGTGGCCGGCCATGACAAAGGGTGATGGGCAAAACATGTCATAAAACATGTTGTGATAATGGTTTATGTTAGAAAAAAATAAAATAAGGAGTATGGGCAATAAAATAATAATGGAAAGGTAAATGATGATGAAAAAAATTGTCTCATCCATGTTCCCCCCCCCCATTGCCGTGAATTGAAGAAAGAAAGTAAAAAAAAAAGTGTTCATTCTTGAACATCTTTGGCTGAATAGAGGAAAGAAAGGAAGGGGAAGAGCTTGAGAAAATCGGCTATGGTGGTTTGCTAGACTAAGGTATGATTGATGTTGTCCTTGAGATTCATGCATGTTTTTAGTTGTTAGTTTGAGTTCTACCTAGCCCATGGTTTAAATATTTGCTATGAGATGGAGATGATATTCGGCCATGGGTGTTGTCTTCTCGGTTGATGTTTGATGTTGTAGTGATGGGCATGAAGATGAGTTAAGTTTCGGCTAAGGTGGATTTGTGTTGATGTCATTTGCATGCTAAGTGTGAAGCTTTGTAATGATACGTGTGATGGTGATTGATGACTCTTGGATTTTCTTTTTGGCATTTTTGAGTTAGACATTAAGTTCTTTGTGTAACCCATGACCAAAATTGAATGGTATGGTGTCTTGATGCATTCGGCCATGGTAGAAAATAGATGTGAAATGGTAGTAAGGTGAAGTGCAAAATGTTAGTATTTGATTACTAGTGTATATATGCGTATTAGCCGAGTTTTGAACTTGAAACAAGATGATATATAATCAATACAAGTAACCATACTTGTAGGAAGTATTACATATAATCGGCCTCAACATAGACATGCATATTTGGCCATAGGAAGAAGATTGGTGTTGCATGTATTCGGTTAGAGGCAAGCATATTGATGCTTTTATCTTGGCTTAGACAATCGGCTAAAAGGAAGTGTGGGTTAATGTGTTGAGTTGATTCATGATTTCATATGTATGTGACTTTAATGTCTAATGTATATATATATGGGCTAAGTACCTTGAGTTCCTCTTTTCGATGCTCAAATGATTAAATCAATTTATTTGTTAAATTAAGCTCAAGAGCAAAGGGGAACTAAATCCGATAAAGGGAAGGAAAAAGTGGTCGAATAGCCATCGAAATCGTTCGACAACATCTGAGGTAAGTTTTCGAGCAATGAGACTTAGTTTATGATTTGATTAAGTCATAATGTATGTGCATAGAGATCGTGTTATAAATCAAACTAAACCATGCTGTTTGTATGTGGCTAGTGAGCCGAAATGGGAATGCTTAATACGTGACTTGTGTTTGAACTCTAATTATGAAAATGAAATTAGATGTGTCATGATTTATTGATATGTGCATGAATGTTCGGATGATAAGCGGGCTAAGTCCCGAGAGCATTTGAGCTAGTGGCTAATTAGGGCTAAGTATCAAGGCATTCGTATGAAGCTACTATATCCGGCTAAGTCCCAAGGCGTTTGTCGAGCTATTATATCCGGCTAAGTCCCAAAGGCATTTGTGCGAGTTATTATACCGGGCTAAGTCCAAGGCATTTGTGCAAGTTACTATAACCGGGCTAAGTCCCAAGGCATTTGAGCTAGTGGCTATATCCGCTAGACTCAAGGTACTTGGTTTGAGAACGAGTGATCTTGCTGTAATAATTTAAATTGATACGCTCGTAAAACCCAACGATGAGGTACGTTTCAGATATGCATTAGGGTGGTGATTTCGTTTAAATAATATTCGCCAAGAAATTAATGAGCTTAGGCCTTGGCTAAGTTGATCTTTTGTGTATGAATATAAGGGTTGGTAATGTGAAGTAAGTATGATATTGAGAATTTGTGCATATGAGATTATCCGTTTAGCCATATGAATGCTATACTTTGGTTGTGTCTAATTTCATGGCTCAAACTTACTAAGCATTAAATGCTTACTCCGTTTCTTTGATTCTCTGTTTATAGATTTTGGGTTCGTCAGCTATCGGACTCGGGAGTGTCGAATTCGAAGTTGCCCACACTATCAAAGCCCCTTTTGGTACACTTTTGGTTGAAGTTTGAAATGGCATGTATAGGACTACCCTTTTTGTTGTTGGTCATGGACCCTTTGGTTTTGTATAAATTTGGATAGCCATGCGAAAATGGCTCATATACACTTTGAGCTTAATATTATAATCGTCTTGTATGATGTTCATTAAGAGGTATGGAAATGTTTGGGAACGATTAGCCATTGGAATGGTTAATCATGATCATATTTTGTGCTATTTATGCAAAAGGGCTAGTTGAATCATGGAAACTATGTAATAGGTAAAGTCTACCTTCAAAATAGATGCTGATAGCAGCAGTGACGTGAATGTGAAAAATAACTAAAAATAGTAGGAATGGAATTAAATAGTGAATAAATTATGTAATCTAACCTTGATGAATCTATTTTCATAGGAAAGTAACGAAACGATCATATGAATAGTATATTATGAAATATTTAAGTTTTCGTGAGACAGGGCCAGAACGGTTTCTGGATTCCCTATTCTGACTTTGGAAATTCATTATAAATTAACCAGAGATAATTAAAAGTCATTCCATATATGTATAGATTCCTTTTCGAGTCTAGTTTCCATAGAAACAAACGGCATCAGTATTGAAGCCCTGTACAGGGAGATATCCAAGTCGTAATGCGAAAAGGTCAGTGTAGTCGAACCCTGAAACAGGGGAGACTTTAACTAATAAACTGTACCTATTGGCTCTACCAAAAATTCTAGAAAAAAATTTGTAGATGAAAATATGAGTATAGTCTCAGGAAAAATTTACGGAACTGGTTTTCTAGTTTTGGAACTCGAGATATGATTTTTAAGGTGACAGTGACGCAGTTAGCCAGCTCGTCTGGAAATTTAAAATGGACTGTGCAAATAAGTGATTTAAGTCTGCGAACCCCTCGTGTCTGACTCCGGCAACGGTCTCGGGTACGGGGTGTTACAGCCATGAGGATGGCTTATGTTGATCTTATTATTATTCATGTGTATGTCAATATCTTATGAGGTGGTTTATATTTGCTTGATGAGTGATGGTTGAATGTGTCCAAGTAGTTATGTTGTTGAGTGACTAAGTTTGATGTTGTATGTATGAAAATGATGGCATGTGGTTGACATGTTAATGTCTTAGTTATGGATATTCGGTAGTAAGAATATGCTTGAATTGGTGTCATATGAAGTGTGTATGTATGTGGGCATACGAGGGTGACAAATGGCTTGGAAAATAGCCTTGAAATTGACCACACGGGCTGAGACATGACAGTGTGTCTTGGCCATGCAAGGGACACGACCATTGGACATGGGCGTGTGCCCAGGCCGTGTGAAGCCTGTATTTAATTTCGAGAATTTAATTTGCCACACGGCCTAAACACACGGGCATGTGCCTTGGCTGTGTGACTTCATTTGTTCATACATAAATGGACAAAGAGTTACACTGGTTAGGGACACGGGTGTGTGTGACCACACGGTCTACCCACACGGGCATGCCCCTATCCACACTGGCGTGTGGCCCTGATTTATGGGAAAATTTCCTAAGTTTCCAAAGTTTTCGGTTTAGTCCCGGACCACTCTCGATGTATGTTTTGGGCCTCTTAAGCCCATATAAGGGACGATATGCATGTGAATGAAATGTTTTAAATCGAACGAAATTTTATGGCCCGGTTATGCATGTGTGATTGTGATTAAGTCCGGTAATGCCTTGTATCCTATCCCGGCGCCGGACACAGGTAAGGGGTGTTACATTCGCAGGTTTGCCCATTGAACACTCAGAATACTATCGGATACACGGAAGACTTGCATATAGTGCTTCAAACGTAGCCACATGCTACCTCATATCATAATCACACATTGCTTGCTCTCGAACTAACCACGGGCCTGCTTACACAAGCTGACAGTCAGAACGTAACTACTTGGGCTGCTCACACAAGCTGATAGGTACTCGTAACACATGCCGGGCTACCCAGTCACCGGTAGAATGTACAAGACTAGAACTCGGATTCACATAATCACATATACATATAATTTCATGAGCTTATAATCTCATAGTTCATAGTGACATGTCACTCGTATCCTAATCTATTCCTAAGGTTCAAACGGGGCTTCTTACTTGTCATTTCGTTGTCGAACGTATCGACATTGTCATTTATACAATTCATGCATAATAAAACACATAAAAAATATATATAAATATAACATTGCTTTTATTTACACATGAACTTACCTCGGTACAAAATATGGACAATTAATTCGATTTAGTCCAAAATCTTGTTCTTTCCCCTGTCTAGGTTCGGACTCCCTTTTTCTTGATCTATAATAGCAAATTCAGTGCATTTAATAATCACATTATTCAAATCAATCCAAAAACTATATTTAGAAAAAATTACGATTTTGCCCCTAAACTTTCACATATTTACAAATTAGTCTCTAGACTTGTAAAATGAAATGTGTTCATTTTCTTCGTTACTCAAGCCTAGGCGAACCTATACCATGCCCATATCAGCCCACATTTTCCTTTATTTCACATTTTTACTACTCATTTTTACACCTTTTACAAACAAGTCCTTTTATGCATTTCTATCAAAAATTACTTAGTAAAAGATGTTAAACACACATCAATATTTCATTTTTTTCCCATTAAACATCAAAATACAAACATGTCACACATGGGTCAAATTTCATACATGAACCCTAGCTCAAAATATGGCTAGAAATGGATAGGTCATGCTTCAAGGACTTTAAAAATGCAAAGAACATAAAAAAGGGGCTAGGGAGCACTTACAATCAAGTTTGAAAAGTTGAAAACCCTAGCTATAGAACCCTTGCAAATTTTGACACACAAGGAGGAAGATGGACACAATGTTGACTTGATTTTTCCCTTTTTATTCTTTTATTTACCAAAAGACAAAAATGCCCTTAAGGCATTTCTTTCCAATTTTTCCTATTCATGCCTATTTTTGTCCAAAATTTTAGAACTTGGTCAAATTGCTATTTAAGGACCTCTAATTAATGATCCAATGCAATTTCATGCTTGAAACTTCTAGAACACAAGTTTTACAACTTATTCAATTTATTCCCTAGAGTTTAATTGGACACTTTAGGCATAGAATTTCTTCATTAAAATGTCACACAAACATGAAATCATATCATGTATCATCAAATAATCATAAAATAATTATTTCTATTTTGAATTTGTGGTCTCATAATCATTTTTTCACCTAGACCCTAATTCGGGATGTTATAAAATTGAAGTGTAGAGTTTAAGAAAAGCTTAATTTATATAAATAATAACACGAATCCTCAAAAGTTGATCGTCTTTACAAATTAGATCTCTCGAAGGAAAGCAACGAATAAATAAATTGAACTCTAAAAAACCTAAGAAAGAAAGAAAGCAAAACTAAATCTAAAGAGAGAATTTAGGTTAATGGAATGGTGTCCATAACATGTACAAAGGAGCCTATTTATAGCCTTTAGGTGGTCGTCATCCTTAACCCTATGTCAGCTGATGTTCTCGAGCTTTAAGTTTGATTGTACTGACCAAAACGACTCTGCTTTGTGTTTAATTTTTGTCCCAGAGTCGATGTCGCGACACACCAAGACTTGTGTCACCACATAGAAGTCAGTATGCTCCTCCTTGGTATGTCTTTTGGGGTATGTCGCAACACCCTTAGTTAGTGTCGCGACATCAAGGGTAGTTTCATCCTTTCTCCGTTCTGCTCTCCATGTTGTGACATCGGATATCCTATGTTACATAGCATCCAATATTGGCATAAAATGTCTTCTAATGGTCTCCTTCACACTTACGAAGTACGTTAGATCTCCCTTACACCTTATTTGGCCCTTAAGGTCAATAAAAGACTCATTTCGCACATTTTATTAGATATAAGTAAAACTAAATAAGCTTAACTAAAATGCAATGAAAATGCTTGTATTCAGGCTCTTTAAGTGCGAAAACTAGTTTAATCTGATACATCAAATTACAATAGATCATCGATCTAATGAAGAAGGAAGGAGTTGAAGGTTGGAAGCAAAATTTGGTCTCATGGAGATAGTTTTGAGGTTCAGCCAGGGAAGTATGTGAGAACAAACCTAAGTGAGTTGTTTACATGATCCTTTTATAGTGGGAAACAAACTTAACTACATTTCTTAAGATTGTTAAGATGGAAGTTTGATTTGATCCTCTTGTAGTGATGGTGATGCGACATCCTAAGATAAGGCATGTTAGGACGACTAGCAATCAATTACTCTAATCTCCACGTGATCCTTAGTGATGGTGATGTGACATCTTAAGACAAGACATGTTAGAAAGACTAGCAATCAATTACTCTAATCTCCACGTGATCCTTATATTGTCTTGGCAGAGGTGCACAATTCTAAAGTTGTCAGGCTATGGTTTGTAAACCAATTACTGGTTCGCGAACTAGTTGTGGGTTTGCGGTATCATTGGTTCCATTGGAAGACACATGTCAAGCTCTTTATGGGTGTGTTGTGAGGTTCGCAAGGTTCCCTCCATAAGGTATAACAACTACCCTTTAGGCGAGTGAAGGTTATAAAGTGACCTTCGTGAGCCTGGTGAAAAAGTAGCAATACAAGTGTTTGTGAAAGAAGCATTTTGAAGTTTATGGCGAAGTGTTATACATTATATAGGGGTTCTCATTTTAAGTTTGAATATATATATTTAAATTTGTGATTTAAATTTTTAAAAATTAAACTTCTAAACTATTTAAATTTATAGCTTGAGAAATGAATGTTATATGCTCATTCATTTGAGTTAAATGATGAATTTGGAAAAATGTGCAATGTGTTATGGTGTGTTGGTTGGATTTCCAATGGAACCATTGTTATCTTTAATATTTAGATGCACATGTCATGTGTTGATTGAAGGAACCATTTGTTGCGCATAGGTAATGGTGCACGCTTGTGCGTGTGATAACTTACCTAAGAAGTTTCGTAGTAGTCGAAGGGTTTCATCTTGTTCATAAATAGGGATAACTTTTTTAGCCTCATTACCATCTACTTTCTAAGTTTTTTAAATTTATGCAATTCTTCTCTTGTTTATGTTCATGGTGAAGTTTAGTTTGGTAGGTTCTAATTACTTTAATTTCTTTATATTGTTATTTCATTTTCGTTTTTATTGTTAGCAAAAAATGACTTCAAGATTGCTTAATTTTCCTACTGAAAGTGAGGAATCTGAGTGTTCAACATCTGTAGAGGAGATGTAAAGATTGTTGGAATGTAGGGAAATTTCATGTTTTAATAATTCCATATATAGATTTGATATTTTGAAGGGAAAGCATCAATTAAGTGACATGAACAATCATAATAGAGAAAATTGTTGGTTTCTTTGCCCTTATATGTTTTTAAAGTAGGGTTTCATCTACCTCTGTATCCTTTTTCGTAGAACTATCAAATTCATGTGGAGTGGCTCCTCGGCTATTGATGGGTTCCTTGTGGTGGACTTTAACGGCATACTTCTTAGATTGCCATCTACATGGAGTAGAAGCTTCTATAAATGTGTTCAGAAGAATATGCATTATAGCCCTTGCTAGTGAAAGTAATCAAAAGGGGTTTGTAATGTTAGCCACTTGAAGGGGAGGAAAAGTTGTTGTCGATAACACGATCAGCAACCTACATTTGAAAAAGGATAAATATATTAAAATTGAGTAAACTCATGGAGAATTCTCTTTTCCTATGTCATGGGTTAAACCTTGCACTAAAAGAAGCACTTGGGACCCTTGCTCTCTAAATGCTGCAAAAAAAAAAAAAAGCTCAACTATAATGACTGTAAACAAGTCATCCAATTAGTTATAAGCAAGTTCATAGCTTGAAGAACATTCGACATTTCTACTTAATAGAGAGAAGTCCAAATGGTTAAATTTATGGGATAAAGCCATGTAATTAGGCTTGGCTATATACGAATAACAATGAAACAACAAAGATCCTTTTGGGATTATGCAAAGAACCAAAGAATTGGTTACTGAGTATGTCTTTTGTATAGAAAATAGATAGGACTATTGAAGCAAAAAAGAAGAAAGCAATGGTATTATTTTGAAGGTTCTAAAAGCTAAAAAAGGGAAAAAATTTATGCAAGTAACTGAAGCTCCGTAAGCTACTAAAACTATTCAAGGAGTTAAAATTTTTTATGTGACTCAACAACCATCTGAAGAGAGTGAAGGACCCAATTTGAAGGTTCACATAAAGAAAATAATAGACCATATTCACATTCTCTTCATTCTATTGGTGAAGGTCCCCTAAGTTAAGATATGATGGATACTAAGTCTCACATAGGCTCTGCTGCACAATCTAGTACTTGAGGTATTACTTTGGATTTTCTAATTTGTTGCATTTATTTTTTTACAGGTTTTTGTATTTTCTAGGTAAGAGGACTATTGTAACCAAGTGAAGAACTTTCATTAAAGATGAATAACCATAGTAAAGAATCTGGAGCCTAGATTCATCCTTTGAGTGTTTTATCGATTTGTAAGATTCTTGATGAAGTTCTCATTGAAATTTTTAATTGGTCTTCTAGTAGTAGTTTTGGTGTGTGTGTGTGTGTGTGTGCGTATGTGTGTGTTGCTTTTATTACTTATTTGTTTGCTAGAACGTAGTATTGAATGTTTTCCCATCATGCAAGGGACATATATGGAGGTGAAAGTTCGTATGCAGAAGGTAATGAAGGTACCTCCATTAACCTTGAGGTCCCTGTACCTAATATATCTATTGGTCCTATCATATCCATTGCACTTGCCTCAACCTCTTTTACAATTCAAATGTTTGTTTCTCTTCCTGCTTGAAAGATCTTTACTTTAATTGTTCTTGCCTTAGCTGCTTCTGGGTCACCAATTTTGGCCACTTTAGACTCAAGCATTAAGGAATCAATTAATCGAAGTCTAAGTGCTATGAGAAGTGAAATCATAAATTAGATGTCTCATATTCCTCCTAAGGATCAACAACAAAAGAAGAAACAGAAGACTGTCCTCAAAATAAAATTGGCTCTTAGAGTTCAACCACACAGAATCAGTCCACTTCCATTACTTCTTCAAGTAGCTCTAGCCAAATTACACCTACTATTCCTTCTTTTCCATCTAGTTTATGAAACAATTTTGCTCCTTTGGTTGGCATATCTTCAAGTTCTAGAGCTTATTCAGTGGCTCTGTTTCCTCAAATATTTCTAGTAATAAGTCTATTATTATGCATTATTCATTTGATTATTCTACCCACAATTTTATTTAAAACTAACAGGTTACTTTGATTCTTTTCTCGTAGGTTCTATCCCTAGTATATCTACCATAATACATGTAACTTCAAGCTTATCTACTTTATCAATTATTGTAACACCCTATACCCGGCCTAGTCACCGAGTCTGAATATCAAGATGTCACACCACCGTCACACATCATACATATTAAAAAAATGTCACATTAATAGGCAATCGTCCTCTTTATTAGCGTTCTTAAAATTTTTTGAGTCAAGCATATATTAAACATGCATTAGCGCCACTTAGCAAAATTCAAAAACAAATTATGTGAGTATCGATACTAAAACAAAGGAATCAATATCGATTGGAAAATTAGTACCAAAACAGCATTCTGTTTCTCGTCTAACAATCAAATCCCAGAAAATATCGGTACATTTATTAAAGTATCGATTATTTTTTACCCCGATTATCGACACTCATGATAATGTATCGATACCAAATTACAATACTGACTTCCTGAACAATGAAATATCACAGAGGTATCATTTTTAAAATCCATATATCGATACCTCTGCTTCAGACACAAAAAAATATAGCATAATAAGGCAAATAATCCATCCCAATCACAAACCATTCAACATGTAACTAATACCACTTCAAATAAACATCAAAATGACCACAATAATAGTTCAATCACCGAAAACATGTCTGAGTAACCAAGCTACATAACAAGAACAATATCCATAAATTCTAAGAATGAATAAGCTATAAAATAACCAAAACATCATGGCAACACTTATGCAATAGTTTTACCACATTATTCAACATCCATTGATCATACATACAATTCATGGCACTTCAACATAGCAAGTCTTCAAACCAAAACAATACCAATGAAATAATTATAACATCCATAAAAAATGCTGGAGAACGAAACCCATAAAATATCATGAGGACTACAATAATAATTAACCAAAGTCTAACCACATTACCTTATCCCCATAGTTCAAAGAATAATATTAGTGCCACCTACGCAAATACTAAAGCCTAACTTGGATCACTTCTTTGGTATCCTCGCACCGCTCACACCGCAAACGCTAAATATTTGCAATGTTTAGAGAGAATAGGTGAGCTTAAACAAGCTCAATGAATGTCAGAGTAACCACAAAGTATACACAATAATAGAGGTTAAACAAGAGCATACTAAATCACATTCACAACCATATTCTAACTAGGTCAAAATAACATATTTACGCTTCATTAAATTATAAAACTAGCATATACTCTTACGTATAACTACACTCAACTTATATACAAATAATTCATTTTACAATAATTCGTCAAGACTAATGTAAACTCGAAATTATATAGGGTTTTTCTATATATTTTTACCACCTTTTACTCAATAAATATGTTAATATTGAGTAATTGTTATTAAAATTAATTTTACTTAATTATTAATATTGGAAATGAATTTATAAAGTATGTGAAATTGTGCTTAATTACATGATTTTTATACCTATTTTATATTATTTCATGTTAATTTATTAATATGTGATTTTTCACTATGTAGAAGGACCATTGAATATGTGATTAATATGAATGAAACATAGACATGCACAAATCAATTCATGTGGATGGCAAGACCATGCAAACTGGGTCATGAGGTTGATAATTTGACTCAGTAAAAGATGTACTAAAAGATGGACATGTCTGATTAATTATTGGATTAATTATTGGACTAGGAAATCATCCAACAAGGGGGAATTAAAGCCTAGTTTTGGCACAAGTAGATGGCTACCCAAAAGCAAGCTTTGGGGTATTTAATTGAAGGTCATTACTGCAACGATATGTTTTTAAGTGGTGTCAGAAACAGTGGTTTCGGGGCCACCAAATTTGACGAGTAAGTTTGTAAATATTATTATTTAATATTTATGAGTCAAATATGGTTTTAAAAAGATTTTTGATTTGATAATTTGTGTTATATAAGCGATTTATTAAGTTTAAGTGGTATGACCCTGAGATTAAGTGGTTTTAAAAAATGAGGTATTGAGACCTTGTTTCTCTAAACCGAGTTGTAAATATTTACAGAGTGCCATTAAGGTGGTATTAAAGTTTCGTTGAAAAATTTTAACGTTTTGATAGTTAATTAATTAAAAAGGACTAAATCGTAAAAGATGTAAAGTTTGATCACTATTTGATTTGAGTGATTAAATGGTTAATTGAATAAAGGAAAAGGGGATTAAATGGAATTAGACCATTTAAGGAGTTAGTGGACAAATATGGACTAGACATTGGTGTTTTATTTAATTATTAACCAAGGTTAAAATGGTAATTTAATAAATTAATTAAAATAAAAATAAAAACATATGTAAAATATGAATAGTTGTCATCTTCTTCCCCATTTTACAATTGAATTCTTCCATGGATGCTAAGCTAGGTTTTGTCCAATTCCAAATTTTTGCATGGTAGGTAATTCTTACCCGTTTTAGTAATTTTTATGTTTTTGAAATCGTTGCAATTAGGTCCAGCTAGCCCGTACCTTCGATTTTGAAACTGTTAAATATTTTGATTGTTGTCATTGATGAAACTTATGATTTTAGATGTTAAATGATGAATTTTAAATATTAGTTGTTATTTAAAAGTATTTTATTCAGTGATTTTTGATGAATTTTATTGATTAGGGACTAAATTGTTGAAATAGTAAAAAAGGGATTTGATGTGAAATTGTTGCAATAATGGGATGTTTTTGATGCCATAAGTATTTGTCTAGACTCAATTTTGGGTAAAAATAGTCAATTTTCATTTTTTAGGACCAATGACTAAATTGAATAAAAGTAAAACTTTAGGGGTAATTTTGTAAAAATTTCAAAAATGACTACATTGCATAAAATATATATTTTTTACTGTCTAAATTAATAGATTGAATGAAATTATTAATTTAGATCAAGATCGGGCAAAAAATCGAGGAGTATGAAAAATTACCAAAATGCCCCTATACTTTGTCATTTCTGCAATTTAGCCAGGTAGGTTCGTATGAACTGTGTTATGTACATGTTGATTAAATTGAATGTTAATATATTATTTTATTGGAAATGAATCAATATATATATATGTTATTAAACAATTTATCATGTTATGAGACGACACAAATCCAACGACGTATGATGATTATCGAGCTCCATTTGAACATTAGGAATTCATAGGATACAAATGAAATTTCATTAGGGTTTTCATGTTTCGAGTGCTAGTCTTGAATTTCCTACCGATGGTTGAGGTCTGGTATGTGTTGCGGATAATCCAAAGCTCGTGTAAGTAGCATCGTGTAGCTTACATTTCAACCCACAGCTTGTATGAGCAGGCCCATTTCATAGCTCGTGTGAGCATATAAGTACAGGAAAGGAGAAAATACAGTTACATGTTTAGCACACTTCGTGTGAGCTATCCCGCATATCTAACGATATTCTATTTGGTTCAACGAGCATGAAATTTACAAGGATATGGTAAGTGTTCTATATGAACCAAGATATGTATGTATGAAAAACTTTGAAATGGTGAGCTACAAGGGAAAATATGTTATGTTGAAATGGATGAAAAATCCAAATGAATCATGTTTAAGTATAATAGCTATCCATATTTAATTACCTATGAGTTATGCTCAAGTATAATGGTTATCCATGTCAAATTCATATGAATCATATTTAAATGAACTAACATGTGTTGTTCATGTGCTTAGGCTTATGCCAAGCTTGTGGATACGGTTGATGTTTATGATTATGCTTGTACTATGCATATGAAACGGGTAAGAAAAGGGAATGATACGATAAGTATGTAATCAGGATGTATTATGATGTTATAAAAAGGTTTAATGAGATAAATGATGTAGTCATATGTGAGTAAATTGCTTATGCTTTGAATGAAGCTATCTATGCCATGGATAAATACTTTGAATTGAGAACTAATAATATTGCCTAAGCTTATGATAAGCATTGGAAATGGAAATGAAAGTAAGTAAATTGAAAGGTGTATAATCTTATAGAAAGATTGATGATTATACATTACATCCCATAACATTCATTTATGTTATCAATTATAAATATATGTGACATTAATGAATTTACTCATTTGTGAGTCGATGGTTATAGTGTGATAAATCTTGAGGCATTGGTATAGAGTTATTTTTAACCTATAATTTTATTATTGAAATGTAACATTATGCTTAAAGTTTATATGAGCTTACTAAGCATACATTGCGTACGTAGTTATTTTCCTTTACCTTACAGATTATCGGAAGCTCGATCAGATTGAAAGCTAGTCTGAGATCCATCACACTATCTATTGATTTTATTTGTAGATTTTGATGCTTTGGTCGCGGTTATAATGGCATGTATAAGTGGAATATGTCATTATTTAGTTGATGATAATGGCATGTAATGTTACTATGAACTTGTGAAACTTATATTATTTTGATGCCTTGATGGTTGGTGTGCTTTTGGCACTTTGATGTTTAATGGTTGGTATGTATAAGATCAAATTGATGCATGGTTTTATGGCCAAAGTGGTAAAAGTTGGCATGTTTGTAAAGTGATCATTTAGGGCGTGTTTTTATATGAAATTTAGTCCAGTATGTTTGTTTGGATTATGACCATTTGGACATAATTCGGTATGTATATATGTTGGTTGTTGGAACTGTGACAGCCCTAAATTGACCCTAGTCGAAAAGTGGTTTCGGGACCACGAAACCGAGTCTTATAAATAATTAAAGGTTATATTCTGTGTTTGTAACACCCCGTACCCGAGTCCGTTACCGGAGTCGAACACAAGGTGCACACAGACTTAACTTAATTGTTTTCACAGTCCTAAAAAAAAAAATTTTTCCAGACTAGCTGGTTACTGCATCACTGTCGCCTTAAAAATCATATCTTGAGTTTTAAAGCTCGAAAACCAGTTTCGTAAATTTTACCTGAAACTAGACTCATAAGTCCATCAACATATTTTTTTATAGAATTTTTGGTCGGGCCAATTAGTACAGTTTATTAGTTAAAGTCTCACCTAATCCAGGGTTCGACTACACTGACCCTCACGCATTACGAATTGGATATCTACCTGTAAAGGGATTCAATACTGATTCCATTTGTTTCTATAGAAACTAGACTCAGAGAGGAATCTATACATATATGGCATGACTCCTAATTATCTCTGGTTAATTTACAATGAATTTCCAAATTCGGAACAGGGGATCCATAAACTGTGCTGGCCCTGTTTCGCGAGAACTTTAATATCTCTTAACATATAACTCATATGACCGTTTCGTTTCTTCCATATGAAAGTAGATTCATCAAGGTTCATTTACATAATTTATTCGCTATTTAATACCATTCCTACTATTTTTAGTGATTTTTCACATCCACATCACTGCTGTTGTCAGCATCTGCCTTTAAGGTAGGCTTTACCTATTTCATGATTTCCATGATTCAATTGGCCCTTTTTGCATACATAGCACAAAGTGTGATCATGATTAACCATTCCAATGGCTAATCGTTTCAAAACAATTCCATACCTCATAATGATCAACATACAAACGATTATAGTACTATGCTAAAAACGTATATAAGCCATTTTCGCATGGCTATCCAAGTTTACACAAAACCGAAAGGTACATGACCTACAACAAAAGGGTAGTCCTATACATGCCATTTCAAAGTTCAACCAAAATTGTACCAAAATGGGGGCTTTGATAGTGTGGATGACTTCGACTTCGATGATCCCGAATCCAATAGCTAACGAGCAAAATCTATAAAACAGAGCCAAAGCAACGGGTAAGCATTTTAATGCTTAGTAAGTCTCAAATAATGAAATCAGCTTTGACTAAAGTATTACATTTACATAACTAAATGAATCACTTTATTAATACACATTCTCATAATCATACTTACTTCACATTACCGACCCTTATGTTTATACACAAAAGAACAACTTAGCCAAAGGCCGGTAGCTCGTTTATCAACTGAGCGAGTACTTACTTGTAAGGGCTCAACTAATTCAAGCACATACGAACATACCTCATTGCTGGGATTTTCACAAGTCTATAAACTGAAATTTTACAGCAAGATTGCTCATTTCGAGTCACGTACCTTTGGGATTCAACCGGATATAACCACAAGCACAATTGCCTTGGTCTTAACCCGGATTTGGTAACTTGCACAATTGCCTTGGTCTTAGCTGGATATAACAACTCGCACGAATGCCTTTGGTCTTAGCCGGATATAATCACTAGCATAAATGCCTTGAGACTTAGCCCGGTATCATTCAAATGCTCATGTACACATATATCAATAATCACGACACATTCATATTTCATTTTCATTACTAAGGCTCAAACACAAAATATTTATCAAACCTTTACAATTTCGCTCAATAGCCACACACAAGGAGCATGATTTCAATATAATTCAAGTAGGGTCATTACTCGAAGACTTACCTTGGATGTTGTCGAGCGATTTCGACGGCTATTCGATCACTTTTTCCTTTCCCTTATCCAACTGTGGTCCTCTAAGCTCTTGAGCTAATTCACACAAATTTAACTTATTAAAATCTCATTATGATAGCTTATGGCCGAATATGACAAGGAGTTTAAATGGTCATATGGCCATCCTTTAGCTCAAATACACAATGGTCATGCACAATTTTTAATCACAACAAACAATTCAATACAATTCATTCAAACATCAAAGTGAAGCTCAAGGTACTTAGCCCTTATATACATTAGACATTAGAGTCACATGTGTACGAAATCACGAATCGAATTCAACACATTAGTTAGTACTCTCCTTAGCCGAATTTTCCAAGCCAAGAATAGGCATCAATATGCTTGCCTCTAACTGAATGCATGCACACCAACCCCCCCTTCATGTGGCCGAATATGCATGTCCATGTTGAGGCCAATTATACACTTAATACCACACAAAAACAGCATACATTTTACTAACTAACGCATTACATATTGTAGCTCAATACACATCTCTCATGTACTTCATAACCAAACATCATCACAAGAAAATATATACCTTGAAATAGTATATATGTCATGCCAATACATCATGTGCAAACATATATACATATAGGTGCAAGGGCGAATCATAAGGATGACTATGACTACCTCATATATTTTCATTATGGCCGAATGCTCCTTCTACCCCATTTACCTTCACAAAGCATGAACTTCATCATCCAACTTACAAGCTTACAATGTCATGAAGTTTAACCTCATGGTATCTATCAAACTCTCACTCAAAAGTGCTAAAAGAATATTCAATAATCATCAATCCACCATCACATGCACCATTACAAAGCTTCACTTTTAGCATGCAAATGATATCACCACAACCTCACCTTAGCCGAATATCATCTCCATGACATAGTAAGGATTTGAACCATGGCTAGTTAGAACTCAAGCTAACTACTAAAATATACATGAATCTCATGGCAAAACATCAAACTTACCTTAATCTAGGTACAAGTATGGCCAAACCTCCTCCTAAACCTCTTCCAAACCAACATGAAACAAGAATTCCTTCCTTCTTCCTTAGAATTTTCAGCCCAAAGGAAATGAAAATGATGAACAAAATTTCTTCTTTCTTTCTCCACAACTCACGGCAATGGGCATGCATGAGACCATTTTTTCTCTTTTTTTTCATTCTTTATTACCCATACTCATTAATCTATATTTTTTTCACCCATGATGCACCAACAAAACATGTCTATGACATGTTTTGCCCATCCTCCTTTGTCATGGCGGCCATTAGCTAATAAAAGGGAAATTGACATGCAAACCCCTCATTTTTGCATGCATGATCAACTAGTCATCACACATTTCCCCTCATTCTTTTAAAGTTTACTACTAGGTCCTTTCTAGTGAAATTCACATTTATAACTCTAAATTAAAGCATAAAAATGTCACACATGAGTTAACACATATTATAGGCATCAAAATAAATATCAAATTATTTTTATGCCTCGGTTTTGTGGTCCCGAAACCACATTCGACTAGGGTCGTTTAAAGGCTGTCACAACTCTCCCCACTTAAAAAATTTTCGCCCCGAAAATCTTCATCGTAAATAGGTTTGGGTAACGCTCTTTCATAGAGTTCTCGGGTTCCCAAGTAGCTTCTTCCATCCGTGTTTGAGCCATAACACTTTTACTAATGGAACCCTTTTGTTTCGCAACTCCTTCACTTCACGAGCTAGGATACGAATCGGTTCTTCTTCATAACTCATATCGGCTTGAATTTCAACCTCGATGGACTAATTACGCGACGGATCAGATCTATAGCGTTGAAGCATCGAAACATGAAAGACGTCGTGAATCTTTTCAAGTTCGGGGCAAAATCAAACGATCACGCGAATGGACCGACTCGTTCGGATATCTCATATGGCCCGATGAACCTCGGACTCAATTTGCCCTTGCGCCCAAATCTGAGTATCTTTTTCCAAGGCGAAACTTTCAGAAACACTTTATCTCCCACCTAATACTCAATGTCTTTTCGTTTCAAATCCGTGTACGACTTCTGACGATCGGAGGCTATCTTCAGATTTTCACGGATTACTTTTACTTTCTGTTCAGCATCTTTAATCAAATCCACTCCGAAAATTTTGCTTTCACCGAGCTCGGTCCAAAACAATGGTGTACGGCATTTACGCCCGTACAAGGCCTCGTAAGGCGCCATCTTAATACTTGATTGGTAACTATTGTTGTGCGAATTCAATCAAAGGTAAATATCGTCCCATGAACCATCGAACTCGAGGATGCAACATCTCAACATATCCTCAAGTATCCGAATTATCCGCCAGATTGACCATCGGTTTGGGGTGAAAGGCGGTCTTTGAAATGCAACTTGGTACCCAAAGCTTCTTGCAATTTCTTCCAAAATCGCGAGGTGAACCTCGGATCTCTATCCGACACAATGTAAATAGGTACCCGTGTAATCTCACAACTGAGAAACGTACAATTCAGCTAGTTTATCCAATGAAAATCCGTGACGCGACGGGATAAAGTGAGCCGACTTAGTTAGTCTATCAACAACAACCCAAATCGCATCCTTCTTGCTTGCTGACAATGGCAGTCCGGACACAAAGTCCATTGTGACTTGATCCCATTTCCACTCGGGTATCGTGATCGGCTAAAGTAACCCTGAAGGCACTTGATGTTCCGCTTTCACTTGTTGACATATTAAACATCTCGAAACAAAGTCGAAAATGTCTCGTTTCATACCATGCCACCAAAATCGACGTTTCAAATCGTTGTACATTTTCGTACTCCCCGGGTGGATTGCCATTCGGCTACAATGGGCTTCGTTCAGAATTATCGAAATAAGTTCCGAGTTCTTTGGAGCACACAGACGACTTCTGAACCTCAAACAATCATCATCATCAATTTGAAACTCCGATTCCTTGTTCGGAACACACTCAGCCCGTTTTGCAACCAACTCATCGTCAACTTTCGAGCTTCACGAATTTGATGAGTCAATAATGGTTTGGCCTTTAATTCGGCTACTAACACATTGTCGGGTAGAATGGACAAGTGTACATTCATCGCTCGTAAAGCAAACAGTGATTTCCGGCTTAAGGCATCCGCGACCACATTAGCCTTTCCCGGGTGATAATCAATAACAAGCTCATAATCTTTTAACAACTCGAGCCAACGTCTTTGTCGCAGATTTAAGTCTCTTTGAGTCATCAAATATTTGAGACTTTTGTGATCCGAATACACATGGCACTTCTCACCAAATAAGTAATGTCAAGATATCTTTAAGGCGAATACGATGGCGACCAATTCGAGATCATGGGTCGGATAATTTTTCTCATGTGGCTTTAATTGTCTCGACGATAGGCCACAACTCGACCTTCTTGCATCAATACGCAACCTAACCCAAGTAGGAGGCGTCACTATAGATGACAAACTCTTTGCCGATTCGGTCTGCACTAATCTTGGAGCTTCCGTCAAATGAGTTTTCAATTGATCGAAACTTTTTCGACACTTTTTCGTCCATTCAAACTTGACATCTTTCAAGCAATTTCGTCATGGGTGTGGCTATCATCGAGAATCCTTTTACAAACCGTCGGTAGTAACCTAAGCAAGTCCCAAAAAGCTCGAACCTCAAGTAATATTTCTGAGGCTTCCGTCAAGATATGGCTGAAATTTTACTCGGTCGACTCGAATACCGATGCAGATACCACATGACCCAAGAAGCTAACCTCTCTTAACCGAACTCACACTTGCTGAACTTAGCGTATAACCGCTTATCCCGTAAAATTTGCAACACTAATCTCGTGTGCTCGCATGTTCGGTCTCATCTCTTGAATAGACCAAGATGTCGTTAATGAACACAACTCTGAATCGATCCAAATACGGTCGAAGATCCGATTCATCAAATCCATAAATACCGCAGGGCATTAGTGAGCCCAACGGCATCACTAAGAACTCGTAGTGACCATATCTCGCTCAAGGCGGTTTTGGGTATATCCGAATCTCGGATTCAAGAATCGATAATAGCCCGATCTCAAATCTATTTTTGAGAACACCGAGGCTCCTTCAGTTGATCGAACAAATCATCGACACGCTGTAACGGATATTTGTTCTTTATTGTCACTTTATTGTCGACAATAGTCGATGCACAACCTCATGGTTCCGTCCTTCTTTTCACAAACAACACCGGTGCACCCCAAGGTGAAAAACTCGGCGAGCAAAACCTCTATCCACCAACTCTTGCAACCGAGCTTTCAACTCCTTTAATTTGTTGGTGCCATACGACACGGAGCTATCGAAATCGGTGTGGTCCCGTGTACAAGCTCAATACCAAACTTTATCTCCGAGCAGTGGCAAACCCGGTAATTCTTCGAAAAACATCCGGTATTCACAAACCACCCGCAGATTCGGTTTTATTTCTAACTCCTTATCATCAAGTACATACGCAAGGTATGCTTCGCACCCTTTCTTACATATACGGGCCAACATTGATAATATTACGGTGGCAACCCCTTCAAGTCCGTAGATTCAACTCGAATCATCTCGTTATTTGCGCACCTCAAATCAATAGTCTTGCTTTTGCAATTCACAACCGCATCATGCACGGTAAACCAATCCAACCCAAGAATAACATCAAATTCATCGAACGGCAAAAGCATCAAGTCCGCGGAAAACAGAACCTCGAATCATTAGGGACATTTCTTACACACTTTGTCGACAAGCACGAACGACCCAAGGATTTGACACCGAATTACGAACTCAAGAGACTCAATAGGTAAAGTCTTCTTTGGATGCTAACGTTCGCATATATAAGAATGAGTAGAACCGTGGTCAATCAAAGTAATCACATTAGTATCAAAGAGAGTGAAAGTACCAGTAATAACATCCGGCGAGGAAGCATCCTCGCGCGCAGATAGCATAAGCCCTAGCAGAGCGCCGAGCCTCGGATCTGGTCATAGCATTTCTAGATCCTCTCGACCACCACTAGCATTGCCCGTATTTCTAGATGGTCTACCTCGAAAGTGGTAGCGCCGGTTTCCCACTCGATCTACATTCTGCTCGACAACCTTGGGCAATCTTTAATGAAGTGGTCAATCGCTCCGCACTTGTAACAGAGCGGTCACGGAATCTACAACTTCCGAATGCCATTTGCCACAATATCGCACTCCGCTCTCTCGGCGATCATTTCCACCATCGGCGATCGACGTGACTCGTGTGGTCACAGGGGTCGATCGCGATCTCGTCTAGAAAAGCCCGGTGTCTCTAGACCGCCTAAGCCATCTCTCGAATTTCTTTGATGACTGTGGGAAGGGCTTCAAGACCTCTTACTGAAACTCCCTTGCTCCCACTTCACTTTTCTTTTCTCCATATTGAAATCCTCGGCTTTGCACGCCGCTCGACAAGAGCCACAAACTCTCGGATTTCCAAAATGCCAACATACTGACTTTATATCATCATTCAGTCCATCTTGAGCGTTACACATCACGACTTCAAGAAATGCATTCCGCTGCATCTGGCTAAGCCTCACAAATTTTCGTTCATAGTCGGTAACCGACATGGAACCTTGTTTAAGTTCAAGAAATTCCTTCCGTTTTGATCCATAAATCGATCGATATACTTTTTCCAAACTCGGTTTGGAAAAACTCCCAAGTTACTTGCTCTCGGGCACAACAGAAGTCGAGTACTCCACCAATAGTAGGCAGAATCACGTAGCAAGGAGATAGTACACTTTAGGCATTCATCGGGTGTACAAGATAGCTCATCGAGTACCCGGATAGTGTTGTCCAATCAAAGTTCAGCTTGCTCGGCATCGTCGCTATCTGTAGCTTTAAATTCAGTAGCCCCATGTTTTCGGATTCTGTCAACTGGTGGCTTGTTGGACCTTATTTGGTCAGTTAACAAAGGCATTGTAGGTGCGGGGGTCGTATTAGTCGGGAATGGAGGTTGTGGAACAGCCGTGTTAGTTCGAATGTATTGGTTGAACCAATCATTCACCACGCTATAGAAAGCTTGCCTAGCCTCATCATTCGGATTGCTAGCAACAGGTCGAGAGTCCCGTGTATTGTCCCTTGTCTTGGGAGCAGCGCCACACTCTCCACATCATCGCCTATCGCTCGGTTGGGATCGGGATCCATTACTATAAATAAACAAAAATTCAAATGTCAGAAATCACCACACTATCAATTAATCACATAATGGCATGTATAGCTAGACCCAAACGTATTACGGTAGTCCTAGAATCGACTAAACCGTAGCTCGATACCAATAAAATTGTAACACCCGTGCGAGTCCGTTATCGAGTCGAACACAAGGTGCACACAGACTTAACTTAATTGTTTTCACAGTCCTAAAAAAAAAATTTCCAGACTAGCTGGTTACTGCGTCACTGTCGCCTTAAAAATCATATCTTGCGTTTTAAAGCTCGAAAACCAGTTTCGTAAATTTTACCTGAAACTAGACTCATAAGTCCATCAACATATTTTTTTCTAGAATTTTTGGTCCGGCCAATTAGTACAGTTTATTAGTTAAAGTCTCCCCTAATCCAGGGTTCAACTACACTGACCCTCACGCATTACGAATTGGATATATCCCTGTAAAGGGATTCAATACTGATGCCGTTTGTTTCTATAGAAACTAGACTCAGAGAGGAATCTATACATATATGGCATGACTCCTAATTATCTCAGGTTAATTTACAATGAATTTCCAAAGTCGGAACAGGGGATCCAAAAACCGTTCTGGCCCTGTTTCACGAGAACTTTAATATCTCTTAACATATAACTCATATGACCGTTTCGTTTCTTCCATATGAAAGTATATTCATCAAGGTTAATTTACATAATTTATTTGATATTTAATACCATTCCTACTTTTTTTAGTGATTTTTCACATCCACATCACTGCTGCTGTCAGCATCTGCCTTTAAGGTAGGCTTTACCTATTTCATGATTTCCATGATTCAATTGGCCCTTTTTGCATACATAGCACAAAGTGTGATCATGATTAACCATTCCAATGGCTAATCATTTCAAAACAATTCCATACCTCATAATGATCAACATACAAACGATTATAGTACTATGCTAAAAACGTATATAAGCCATTTTTGCATGGCTATCCAAGTTTACACAAAACCGAAAGGTACATGACCTACAACAAAAGGGTAGTCCTATACATGCCATTTCAAAGTTCAACCAAAATTGTACCAAAATGGGGGCTTTGATAGTGTGGATGACTTCGACTTGATGATCCCAAATCCGATAGCTAACGAGCAAAATCTATAAAAGAGAGCCAAAGCAACGGGTAAGCATTTTAATGCTTAGTAAGTCTCAAATAATGAAATCAGCTTTGACTAAAGTATTACATTTACATAACTAAATGAATCACTTTATTAATACACATTCTCATAATCATACTTACTTCACATTACCGACCCTTATGTTTATACACAAAAGAACAACTTAGCCAAAGGCCGGTAGCTCGTTTATCAACTGAGCGAGTACTTACTTGTAAGGGCTCAACTAATTCAAGCACATACGAACATACCTCATTGCTGGGATTTTCACAAGTCTATAAACTGAAATTTTTACAGCAAGATTGCTCATTTCCGAGTCACGTACCTTTGGGATTCAACCGGATATAACCACAAGCACAATTGCCTTCGGGTCTTAACCCGGATTTGGTAACTTGCACAATTGCCTTGGTCTTAGCCGGATATAACAACTTCGCACGAATGCCTTGGTCTTAGCCGGATATAATCACTAGCATAAATGCCTTGAGACTTAGCCCGGTATCATTCAAATGCTCATGTACACATATATCAATAATCACGACACATTCATATTTCATTTTCGTTACTAAGGCTCAAACACAAAATATTTATCAAACCTTTACAATTTCGGCTCAATAGCCACACACAAGGAGCATGATTTCAATATAATTCAAGTAGGGTTATTACTCAAGACTTACCTTGGATGTTGTCGAGCGATTTGATGACTATTCGATCACTTTTTCCTTTCCCTTATCCAACTGTGGTCCTCTAAGCTCTTGAGCTAATTCACACAAATTTAACTTATTAAAATCTCATTATGATAGCTTATGGCGAATATGACAAGGAGTTTAAATGGTCATATGGCCATCCTTTAGCTCAAATACACAATGGTCATGCACAATTTTTTAATCACAACAAACAATTCAATACAATTCATTCAAACATCAAAGTGAAGCTCAAGGTACTTAGCCCTTATATACATTAGACATTAGAGTCACATGTGTACGAAATCACGAATCGAATTCAACACATTAGTTAGTACTCTCCTTAGCCGAATTTTCTAAGCCAAGAATAGGCATCAATATGCTTGCCTCTAACCGAATGCATGCACACCAACCCCCCCTTCATGTGGCCGAATATGCATGTCCATTTTGAGGCCAATTATACACTTAATACCACACAAAAACAGCATACATTTTACTAACTAACGCATTACATATTGTAGCTCAATACACATCTCTCATGTACTTCATAACCGAAACATCATCACAAGCAAATATATACCTTGAAATAGTATATATGTCATGCCAATACATCATGTGCAAACATATATACATATAGGTGCAAGGGCCGAATCATAAGGATGACTATGACTACCTCATATATTTTCATTATGCCCGAATGCTCCTTCTACCCCATTTACCTTCACAAAGCATGAACTTCATCATCCAACTTACAAGCTTACAATGTCATGAAGTTTAACCTCATGGTATCTATCAAACTCTCACTCAAAAGTGCTAAAAAGAATATTCAATAATCATCAATCCACCATCACATGCACCATTACAAAGCTTCACTTTTAGCATGCAAATGATATCAACACAACCTCACCTTAGCCGAATATCATCTCCATGGCATAGTAAGGATTTGAACCATGGCTAGTTAGAACTCAAGCTAACTACTAAAATATACATGAATCTCATGGCAAAACATCAAACTTACCTTAATCTAGGTACAAGTATGGCCAAACCTCCTCCTAAACCTCTTCCAAACCAACATGAAACAAGAATTCCTTCCTTCTTCCTTAGAATTTTCAGCCCAAAGGAAATGAAAAATTATGAACAAAATTTCTTCTTTCTTTCTCCACAACTCACGGCAATGGGCATGCATGAGACCATTTTCTCTTTTTTTTTCATTCTTTATTACCCATACTCATTAATCTATATTTTTTTTCACCCATGATGCACAAACAAAACATGTCTATGACATGTTTTGCCCATCCTCCTTGTCATGGCGGCCATTAGCTAATAAAAGGGAAATTGACATGCAAACCCTCATTTTGCATGCATGATCAACTAGTCATCACACATTTCCCCTCATTCTTTTAAAGTTTACTACTAGGTCCTTTCTTGTGAAATTCACATTTATAACTCTAAATTAAAGCATCAAAAATGTCACACATGAGTTAACACATATTATAGGCATCAAAATAAATATCAAATTATTTTTATGCCTCGGTTTTGTGGTCCCGAAACCACATTTCGACTAGGGTCGTTTTAAGGCTGTCACAGTGTTTATGATGTGCGTAAATGCTTGTGTGATAGTTCCATACTTTAATTTGGTCAGTGTATGTGAAATTTATTAGTAGGGACTTATGTGAGACAATTTAGAAATATGCTAGGCAAGTGTTCAAGTGGCCTATTAATATATGTGGGAAAGTGCTTGTCCTTGCATGTCAAATTAGCCAAATTAAAGCATAGTGGCCGGCCATGCTATGGGTGGAAACATGTCACAAACATGTTATGTTAGTGATGTATGTTAGGAAAAATAAAATAAGGAGCATGGTAATTAAATAATGAAAGGGAGGAGTGATGAAAAAAAATGGTCTCATCCATGCCCCCCTTGCCGTGAATGGAAGAAAGAAAAAAAAAAAAAAGGCTTCATTCTTTGGTTGTTCTTGGCCGAATAGAAGAAAGAGAAGAATGGGGAAGAGCTTGAGAAAATCGGCTATGGTGGTTTGCTAGACTAAGGTATGTTTGATGTTGTCCATGAGATTCATGCATGTTTTTAGTTGTTAGTTTGAGTTCTAACTAGCCCATGGTTCAAATCTTTACTATGTCATGGAGATGATATTCGCTAAGGTGGATTTGTGTTGATGTCATTTGCATGCTAAAAGTGAAGCTTTGTAATGATGCATGTGATGATGGATTGATGACTCTTGAATCTTCTTTTAGCATTTTGAGTGAGACATTAAGTTCTTTGTTTAACCATGACCAAAATTGAAATGGTATGGTGTTGTGATGCATTCGGCCATGGTAGGAAGTAGAAGGGAAATATGGTTGTTGTTAGATGAAGTAGAGTCTAACAAATGAGCAATTATGTGCATTAGTTGCTAGATGGAGAAGAATCGGCTTGCAAGTTGTGTGCCAAGGCCGAATATAATTTTGTTTATTAATGAGTAATGCATGTGTTGAATTGATGGAAAGGGAGAGGATGCTTTAATAGTGTATATATGTGTATTAGCCAAGTTTTGAACTTGAAACAAAATGGTGTTTAGTCAATACAAGTGACCATACTTGTAGAATGTATTAAGTGTTGCAATCGGCCTTAGCATAGATGTGTATGTTCGGCCACATGAATGAGTACATAAGTTGATGTGTATGTTCGGGCATAGTAAGCATATTGATGGCTTTATCTTGACTTAGAAAATTCAACTAAGGGGAATATTAGCTAATATGTTGAATTCGATTCATGATTTCGTACATATGGGACTTTAATGTCTAATGTATATATGGGCTAAGTACCTTGAGCTTCTCTTTTGATGTTTGAATGAATTGTATTAAATTGCTTAAGGTGATTAAAAATGCGTATGACCATTGTGTATTTGAGCTAAAGGGTGGCCATATGACCTATTAAATTTCTTGTCATATTCGACCATAAGCTAGCATAATGAGACTTTAATAAGTTAAACTTGTGTGAACTAGCTCAAGAGCCTAGAGGAACAAAGTTGGATAAAGGGAAGGAAAAAGTGATTGAATAGCCGTTGAAGCCGTTCGACAACATCCGAAGTAAGTTTTCGAGTAATGGAACTTAGATTATGATTTGATTAGATCATGTTTTAAGCAAATCAAAATCATGCTCTTTGTATGTGGCTATTGAGCCGAAATTGCAAGTGTGATAAGTGTCTTGTGTTTGAGCTTTGGTAATGAAAATGAAATACGGATGTGTCATGATTTATTGATAAATGTGCATGGTTATTCGAATGATGTCCGGGCTAAGTCCCGAAGGCTTTGTGCTAAGTGACTATATCCGGACTAAGATCCGAAGGCATTTGTGCGAGTTACTAATTCTGGGCTAAGCCCGAAGGCATTGGTGTGAGTTACTAAATCCGGACTAAGATCCGAGGGCATTTGTGCGAGTTACTAATTCCGGGCTAAGCCCGAAGGCATTGGTGCGAGTTACTAAATCCGGGTTAAGTCCCGAAGGCATTTGTGCGAGTTACTATAACCGGGCTATGTCCCGAAGGCATTTGAACGAGTAGCTATATCCGGTTAAATTCCGAAGGTACGTGATTCGGGAATGAGCGATCTTGCTGTAAAAATTTCAGTTAATACGCTTGTAAAATCCCAACAATGAGGTATGTTTCGTATGTGCATTGGAATAGTTGATTCCCTTCGAATAATATTCGCTCAGTCGAGTAATGAGCTTCCGGTATTTGGCTAAGATGATCCCTTATGTATGAATATAGGGGTTGGAATGTGAAGTAGAAATGATTTGAGAATATGTATATTTGGAATTATCCGTTTAGTTATATGAATGCTATACTTCAGATGTGCTTAAATTCTTTGCTCAAAACTTACTAAGCATTTAATGCTTACTCCGTTTATTTAATTCTCTGTTTTATAGATTTTGGTTCTTCAGCTATCGGACTCGGGAATTTTGAAGTCGAAGTCGCCCACACTATCAAAGCCCCTTTTGGTATACTTTTGGTTGAACTTTGAAATGGCATGTATAGGACTACCCTTTTGTTGTTGGTCATGTACCCTTCGGTTTTGTGTAAATTTGGATAGCCATGCGAAAATGGCTTAAATATACTTTGATCATAGCATTATAATCGTTTTGTATGTTGTCCGTCGAGAGGTATGGAAATGTTGGTAACGGTTAGCCATGGGAATGGTTATTCATGATCACTTTTGGTATATGTATGACAAACTCTAGCTGATCCATGGAGGATCATGAAATAGGTAAAGTTTACCTTAAAAATAGATGCTGGCAGCAGCAGTGATGTGGATGTGAAAAATCACTAAAAATTGAAGGAATGGAATTAAATAGTGAATAAATTATGTAATCAAACCTTGATGAATCTATTTTTATAGGAAAGTAACGAAACGTTCATATGAAGAGTATATTGTGAGATGTTAAAGTTTTCGTGAGACAGGGCCAGAATGGTTTCTGGATCCCCTGATCTGACTTTGGAAATTCTATATAAATTAACCAGAGATAATTAGTAGTCATACCATATATGTATAAATTAATTTTTGAGTATAGTTTCATTAGAAACAAACGGCATAAGTATTGAAGCCCTGTACAAGGAGTTATCCAAGTCGTATTGCAGGAAGGTCAGAGTAGTCGAACCCTGTAACAGGGGAGACTTTAACTAATAAATTGTACTAATTGGCTCGACCAAAAATTCTAGAAACAAATTTGTGGATGGATATATGAGTCTAGTTTTAGGGAAAAATTACGAAACTGATTTTTGAGTTGTGGAACTCAAGTTACGATTTTTAAGGTGACAGTGATGCAGTTAGCCAGTTGTCTGGAAAATTTTCAAATGGACTGTGAAAATAAGTGGATTAAGCCCGTTAACCCCTCGTGTCCGACTCCGGCAACGGTCTCGGGTACGGGGTGTTACAGGAACTATTTGGAAATAGCTAGAATGGTGACATTCAAATGGTTTTGATGCATGTGAGAAGTGGTCCCAATGGTAAGGTCATTTTGATATGTTTGATATAGAAACAAGTTAATTGATAAATGGTTAACTATGCACATGTATAGGTATTTTATGATTGATGATATCTTGGCATTTTGGTGCTTTCATGGTTAATTTTAGAATGGTCAAGTTAATGTATGTTTTAGTGACCATTTTGGTATGTTTGTATATGAATTTGGCATGTGGTCATAGCTGTAAGTTTGGTAAGAAAATTAGATGAGAAATGTATGGTTGGTTAATGGCTAAAATTATGCAATGTGTAAGCATGTTTTGTGTTTCTGATTGAGGTGCATTTGGGCATATTGGTTGTAAGGATAGATACCAAATTGATTTAGCTCCATTATGAATGTTTTAGGTACATTTTTGAATGCTTGAAATAGGTACGAATGGTTTGTATGTGTGAGCATGATTAGGGTGAAGGAAATGGCTTGAAAATAACCTATTTTTCGTCCACATGGCCTAAGACACAAGTGTGTGTCGTGTGTCTTAGCCGTGTGTGATACACGGTCACTTGACACGGTCGGGTGCCCCTGTAAGTTTTTATAGCTAGTATTTCAAGAACTACACGACTTGGCACACGGGCGTTTGGCTTGGCTATGTGAACCAAGTTAGGGAGTGTAATAGCCCGATTTTGGGCCTAGTCGGAACAGTGGTTTCGGGACTAGAAATTCGATGAGTAAAATTTTATTTTTATTACATTTTTATGGTCTACGATTTCACGAAATGGTTTCGTGAAAATTTTGTTTGAAAATTTTGACGTTTGGGGACTCAATTTAGTCAAAAGGACTAAATCATAAAAAGTGCAAAACTTGAGTTCTACAATCTAGAGGTGTCCAATTGTTATGAAATTTTAAATTGGAGGTGCTTATGTGATAATTAGACTAGTAGTTGAGTTGTGGACAAAAATGGAGATGGTTAGGTATGTTTGAAATTGTTTTTCATTAAGAGTTTTTTAGTAATTTGGCTAATAAAGCCAAAATAACATGAAAAAAAGATTAAATCTTCTTCATTTTTCATGCTATGGCTGAATTTTGCAAGGGGAGACCATACCTAGGGTTTTCCAAACTTCCCAAGCTCCATAGTAAGTCCGTTCTAGCCTGTTTTGAATGATTTTTACGTTTTTAAAGTTGTTATCACTCGATTTATCTATTTCTACCAATATTTTGAGATATGGTTGAAGTCTAGGATTTTGACCTGTGATAAATATGTGTTTATTTTGATGTTTAATGGTAGATTATGCTAGTTTATGGTTAGAGAAATGACTTTTACTAAGTGATTTTCGGTAAAAATACATAAAAATGACTAAATTGTAAAAGTTATAAAATTTGTCATAAAAGTGTGAATTAGTGGAAATTGAGGGCTGATATGGTTATGAAATTTGTTCAGGTGGGCTTAAAGTACAAAAAAATTGAATGAAAATCATTTTACGAGTCTAGGGGAAAAGTGTAAATATGTGAAAGTTTAGGGGCAAAAATGTAATTTTTTCATAATATGAATTTTGGGTCACAATGAATAATGTGGCTAATAAGTAAGCTAAATTTGATATTATAGATCAAGAAAAATGAGATTCGAACCTAGAACGGGGAAAACGTGAAATTGAGGGTTATGTCCTTCTTTGCTATTTGCGGTGTCGAGGTAAGTTAATGTGTAAATAATGCAATGATATATCATGTTATAATATTTTATTAATGTATGGGTCACTATGATTAATTATTATGAGAAGTGTATGAACGATGTTATAGTCTATGAGCATGACATTGTGAACGAGTTCGACAAATATGTGATATTGAGAAAAATCCCGATTGAACCTTCGGAATAATTTAGGATACAATGTGACATTGCACTAGGAACTATGTGATTATGAGCTCATGAGATTATGTGTATATATGAATATGAATCCAGGTGCTAGTTATGTACGTTCTACTGGTAGCTGGGTAGCCCGGCATGTGTTGTGGGTACCTGTCAGCTTGTGTGAGCAGCCGGTGTAGCTACGTCTTGACTGTCAGCTTGTGTGAGCAGGCCCGTGATTAGCTCAAGAGCGAGCAATGTGTGATATGTGATATGAGGTAGCATGTGGCTACGTATAAAGCACTATGTGCAAGCTTTCCGTGTATCCGATAGTATTCTATGTGGTTCAACAAGTAAATCAAAGATGAGTATGAGAATGAAATTACTACGAGTGAACAGGCATGTAAGTAAGCCTATAATTGTAAATTCATGATTATTGTGCAATTAATTGTTTATTACCCATTGTGATTGATAGTGTACACACTTGTGATGTTGGATATATGATAAATATAAGTGATGATTATGTGTTAGGCTTTTGGGCCAAATTGAAATGTGATCTAATATGTTTATATGCTTGAATTGTATTTCAACGGGTATGTTAAGAACGAGAAAGCATGCGACTATATTGCGAGCGATACAAGTATGTACATAGAACTCATGTATAGTGAATTTGGTAAATGATGAATATGTGGTAAGAATGCATACAAGGAAGTTATGCTGTGAAATATTGGTAACCTTGTGACTAAAGATCTACAGTTATGATGAATGGATATATAATAAGAATTGAAAAATAATCATTTGCTGGGCTTATGAGCCTGATTGAATTGTGCTATAATACGATGTATATACTTAAGCTATGATTCAATAGAGATGTGAAAGATTGTAAAGTTTTATGAGAAAATTATGATTACTCGTAAATGATGTGCATGTTGTTAAGTGAGTTGAAATAACTTGCTAATAATGTGATATGCTATAATGGGGAGATTATGGTTGCTAGTCTAATGCCAAGAGATACAATTAGTGTTTGTAAGATAAAAGAGTAAGCATTATGAATGAGTAAGTGATGGTCATGGGATTTAATGCAAATTGTAATAATAGTATCATTACGAATGGATAAAGTAAATGAATGTTAATAGTTGTATATTATTCGCATATCAACTTACTAAGCTTTGAAGCTTACTCCCCTTCCTTTCCCATGTTTTATAGGTTAATTTAGCTAGCTCGGGTTGGAGACCACCAGAGATGCCATCACACTATCAAGCTATCATTTGGGTATAATTGAACACAAGTATTTTAAGTTTATGGTATGTATAGGGACTTCGTCTTTTGATTAATTATGTCATTATTAATTTGGTTAAGTGTGTTGGCTTATAGTGATTTGGTGATTTATTTTGTCTATGGCCATGAGATATGGTTCATATTGAATATTTGGTTGTAAACCTATTCATATATGCATGCATGTGCCAATGTCATGCATGATGTGGATAAAATTTTTTGGCATGGATGAATTGTGGATGTGGCTATGGATGTTTGATGATGGAATTGTGAGTGAGTGGCATGATAATAACTAAGACATGAGTATGTTAAATGGAAGTAAACTTCAACTCTTAGTGCAGGCAAATTTATAAATTTGGTTTGACAACGTATGAAGTTTTATGCATGTATTAGTAAAGATGGAATGATCATGATCATGTCTTGTTTGTGTATATTTTAGGTGCTCAATTATGCCATGTTAAGTGTCGTTATCAATATGTGTTTGTGCAAATAAGGGTGGCATTTGGCTTGGAAAATAGCCTTGTAATTGTCCACACAGGTAGACACCCAGGAATGTGTCTAGGCCGTGTGTGACATACATTCAGCCCCATGGGCATGTGATCCAGTCATGTGTCCCTGCACCCTAATTAGGTAAAATAAAATGCCCTATAGTAAACCCACGGGCAGAGACACGACTGTGTGTCTCAGCCGTGTAAAGGACACGACCTTAGCACACGAGCGTGTGACTTGGTCGTGTACCCCTATTTTGCTGATGACATCATAAATAGAGAGTTACATGGGCTGAGGACACGGGTGTGTCCCAAGCCATACGGGCGTGTGTGACCACACGGCATACGCACACGGGCGTGTAACTCCCCAAAATAAAAAAATTTTCTAAGTGTTGTAAAAGTTAAGAAAGTTATCGTTATAGTCCCGAACCACACCCAATGCATATACAGAAAAGATGTTATCTCTATTTTAATTGATTCCAGAGCATGTAAGCATTTCTTTTTTCTCGTTTTCTCAGAGGAATCATCAGGATCTTTATTATTTTCTTATGATTGATGTTCTCGGACTTCTGGTATGGTATCACATCTTGGATTTCGTTATCTTGATTTTCTTATTATCCTTATTTCATAAATTATCAATCATGGCTCCTCTCTAAAGTGTGTTCTTTGATTTGGGATAACTATGTCTATTATGATTATGCTTCTGGTTCGATCATATAAACTGGTGATTCTTGTATCCGAATTTCTCTAATTTTCATGTTAAAAGTTGACATCGACAAAGGTATAAGTGGTGAAATCACAAGCTTCAATTTGTATGATGGATTTCTTTTCTTAGGAAAGTTAATTAAAGTCAATGCATTCAATTGAGATGTCTTTGTTTCTTTGAGCCAATATGATTGTAAAGGTTTTTGATAGCATGATAAGAGAATTTTGAAAGACTGTGTGTTTGAATTGATTTAATAGCATAAAGAAAGGAGCATTTTGATATGTTATTGTTTGATTGTTGAGATTGACTCAGTTGTGTTGTCAGAACAAGTTGGTCAGTCGAAATGTGATTTGAGTCATATGTATTCAAGTATATCCTCGGATAAGAGAATGAATTCTGTGCATTCACGAGTATGTGGACGGACAGTCTGAATGAAGAATTGATATTCTTGAAAGCCTGATACAGTAATATATATATATATATATATATCTATTAGATTTGTTCTAATCGAATAATGATATCATGATTAAAGTTGTCTTGCTTGATAAAGTTATCACATGTGAAAATTTTAGTGGTCTGTTACATGTTGGCAAAATTGAAAAAAGTTGAAGGTATTATTAACTGAAGCTTTAGTCCTGAGTTCAGTTTGAAATGAATAATGAATTTATGATTTTTCAGTGATGCACTACTGAATGGATTGGAATGTGTTTTATTACTAGAATGTAAAGTGATGGTTCATGTTTTCAGAAGGTTATTGTCACATTAAAAAGAATTGTTCGACCGGTGATTTAGAGATGGCCACTTTTATGTCTGTGTTGAGAATTTGAAGATATCTTTTTTTCGATGAAAAGCATCATATGCTTCATGATTCCAAGAGTTTAAAGTATCGAATGTCATAGAAAGATCTGAAGTTAAGATAGTGTTAAAGACTTGAGCTATTGAAAGATCGCGAGTAGTTATTGATTAATCTCTAAGAGAACAGATATAGTTACAGATGCTGAATCGAGAAATCTTTGTTTATGTTGTGAGTGGGTTACACAATTGATCTTAATTGATGATGATCTAATTTTAGCTAGATTAAAAGCTAAAGTGATGCTTTCATTGCAAGATTGAAAATCTCAGAAATGTGTTAGTGAGTAGTAATCTAAATGTGTTCAGAGTGAGTTTACTTCTGATGCTGAATTTCAAGTCAGACATGAATCCTATTATTATTGTTATTTTGAGAAAGAAATTGTGTATTGATGAATCTAGAGCTTATGTAGAAGTTTTTTAACGAGGCTCAGTGGTAGCACATCTGTTCATCCAAGAGTATAAACGGTGTAGTCATATGAAGTTGATGTTCTGGAAATTGTGTATGTTACATAATAATTTTGAATTTATGTTCAGATGTCTATTTGTTAGCAAGTAAGCCGAACATCAGGAGCATTCAGGATTATTGTAGTCAGTGATAATACTAGTGTGTTATAAGATAGAGTAGCTAAAGATTTCATATCGAGAATTATTATATCTCTGGAAAGGAAGATGTTATTTGGATTGTGGTTAATCATTTGACAAAGAAGAATCCGTATGATCATTTCAGTATGTACAGAGTTTTTTTTGATAGATTAACTGAGCTATTTGTGTTTCTGAGAAAGTAATCCATATCCTTGCTAATATGCCTCGACTCTGTGTGTTAAAGTTCAAAGATGACTAGAAAGAGATATTCAAATTTGCGATTCTAAAGAATTAGTAGAAGTGATTTATGAAAGTTGACAGCAACTTTAGACCGACATTATTAATATACAGATTTGAAAGTTTAGGATTTTGGATATCAGATTCGATGACAGAGTGTTTTTGGAATATACTACCTTGAGGAAGGTTCTTCGATGGGGTATAAGAAACTAAGAGCAAGATGCTCTAATCTCTTGTCTGATAAGATTTTGGGGGACGAAAATCCCTAAAAGGGCGAGAGTTGTAACAACCTGATTTTAGGCCTAGTCAGAACAGTGGTTTCTGGACCACAAATTCTACGAGAAAAATTTTATTTTTATTATATTTTTATGGTCTACGATTTCACGAAAAGATTTTGTGAAAATTTGGTTTGAAAATTTTGACGTTCGAGCAATCAATTTAGTCAAAAGGACTAAATCATAAAAAATGCGAAACTTGAGTTATAGAATTAGAGGTGTCCAATTGTTATGAAATTTTAAATTGAAGGTTCTTATGTGGTAATTAGGCCATTAGTTGAGTCGTGGACAAAAAATGGAGATAGTTTAGTATGTTTTAAATTGTTTTTCATTAAGGGTATTTTAGTAATTTGGCTAATAAAGCCAAAATAACATGAAAAAAAGATCTCATCTTCTTCATTTTTCATGCCATGGCTGAATTTTGCAAAGGGATACCATGGCTAGGGTTTTCCAAACTTTCCAAGCTCCATAGTAAGTCCGTTCTAGCCTCGTTTTTAATGATTTTTACATTTTTGAAGTCGTTATCACTCGATCTATCAATTTCTACCAATATTTTGAGATATGGTTGAAGTCTAGGGTTTTGAACCATGATAAATATGTGTTTATTTTTATATTTAATGGTAGATTATGCAAGTTTATTGTGACAGCCCTAAATTGACCCTAGTCGAAAAGTGGTTTCGGGACCACAAAACCGAGTCACAAAAATAATTAACCATTATATTTGATGCTTATTATGTGTATATATGCATGTGTGAAAATTTCATGTTTGAATTTAGTCAATTGCATGTGAATTTAGTTAATAGGACTTATGTGTGACACTTTTGGAATGTGATAGGTTAATCTATAAGGATCTATTAGTGCATGTTATGAAAATAATGGGTTTGCATGTCAAATTTCCACCTATGACAAGTAGTGGCCGGCCATGATGGGTTATATACATGCAATATGTATTAATTATTAGTTAGTAGCTTTATATTATATAACATAAATAAATAAATAAAAAAGGAAAAAGTAATTGAAATAATGAAATGAAGGGTGATGAAAACAAAGCTTGAGTTTCTTTCTTCTTGGCCGAATGTAAAGAGGAAGATGGGAGAAAGGCATTCGGTCATCTTAAGTGAGCATTAAGGTAAGAAGTTATGTTAATTCTTGAAATTTTGGTTAATCTTGAATGAGGTATCAAGTTATTTTTGTGACAGTCCTAAAGTGACCCTAGTCGGAAAGCGGTTTCGGGACTGCTAAACCGAGTCACCAAATTATTTGAATATGATATTTATTGTCTAAAATATGTGATTATGAATGTGTGAAAGTTTTAAGCTTCGATTTAGTAAATTGCATGTGAATTTAGTCAATAGGACTTATGTGTGACACTTTTGAAATGTGATAGGTTAATCTATAAGGATCTATTAGTGCATGTAATCAAAGGGTGGACTTGCATGTCAATTTTCCCCATTTAATTACTAGTGGCGGCCATGACAAAGGGTGATGGGCAAAACATGTCATAAAACATGTTGTGTTAATGGTTTATGTTAGAAATGATAAAATAATAATGGGAAGGTAAATGATGACAAAAAAATGTGTGTGGTTGCCCCCTCCATTGCCGTGAATGGAAGAAAGAAAACAAAAGAAAAGAAAAAATGTTCATCTTCTTCTCCTACCTCTCTCAAGCGAAATTAACCAAGAAATGGAAGAAAGCACACCTAAGGCATTCGGCCATCTTGTGTGGGGGAATTAAGGTATGATATCATGTGATTCTTTTGGAATTTTGTGAAGTTGAGTTTGTTTTGGTGCTCATAACATGACCCATGTGTTAATTTTTGAGTTTGTGTTGCAAGAAACATTTGGTTATGTCCTTATATGTCAAATTGATGATAAATTTTGATATTTGGTGAATGAATATGGGTTTTGGTCATGGTAGATAACAAAGAATGTGGTTGTTGTTCTTGTTAATTTGGATGAATTTTTGGTGGATAGGTGCTTGAATCAAACAAATGATCATGTGTGTACACTAGGTGCTAGTTGAGAAGAATCGGTCACTATATTGGAGGCCATTGCCGAATATGAGTTTAGTTATTGAGAGGGATGAATGTGTTTTGAGTTGAGGGAATAAAAGAATGCTTAAAGATGTGTCACAACAAATTATATGTTAAGCTAAGGTTGTTAAATTATCAATCTTTCTCCCTACCCGAATATGTGTTTATAAAGTTGAGTTGTTAAATAGATTTTGAAGTTAGCCCATGCATTTATTTTTGAATTTAAGAAGAATGATACATTCGACTATGCTTTGATGTGCTTGGATTGTTGTTCATTGAGTAAATGATTGAGGAATGGTTAGAAGAATTTGAATGCTAAACTAGTTGATTTGTTTGATGATATATATATATATATTCGGCAATGGGATAAAATGTGTATTAAGGTAAGTTTCATGGTAATTATGCTTGTGATGTTGGGTTAATATTCGGCATTGAGTAATGTGGGGTAAGGTGATTAATCGGCTATGAAATTAGCTAAATTGAATAGGTCATTTAATGATATGCTTAGTATAATGTATGATCTTATAACTTCGGTTTAGTATTGAGATAAAGGTTAGATGTATGATTGGATTTTGGTATGTGTTAAATTGGTCAATCAAAGATTAAATGATATGTGATTGTTAAGTGAATAATATTAGTTAAGTACTTAAGCAAATCTATTGTTTTACTTAAGCTTAAGAGCAAAGGGACCAAAGTCGGATAGGGAAAAGAGAAAGTAAGCGAATAGCCGTGGACATCTAATCGTCGACCACTTCCGAGGTAAGTTTTAAGCGATTAAACGTTGAGTAAATTCAATCATAATAGGACATAATGAGTTGATTTAATAAGATATGATGTGGCCATGATATGTCTTAAACTCAAATGGTAAGTTCATAAGTGTTTGGACTTGGAAATTTAAGAGCAAATTGTAATAATTTGCTTGAAAGAGCAGTAATGTGATTTTAGAAAATCACTATAAATTGTTGGTGTGGAATTATAGGCTGAGTAAAAATGTAATCAAAGCTTAGTTGGTCTAGTTTCTTATAAAAGAGACCGTGGAAGCAAAGAAATTTCCTATAAAGAGATATTTAAAGTTGTGTGGGACAGTGTCGAATGACTCGAAATCCCTGTTCTGTTTTTGGAAAATCAATATAATTTGTAAAAAATGGTTATAAGATAAGATTTATATGCTTAGACTCCTTAATGAGTCTAGTTTCAAATGAAATCAAATAGAACACATTATGAATTCTGTACAATGAAAAACTTGATTCGTAGTGAAGAGTGGTCAGATTAGTCAAACAGTGAAACAGGGGAAACTTTAAGAAAAATCTGGTATTGATTGGCCAAACCTAAAATTCTTAAAATTTTATGCATGGAAGATATATGAGTCTATATTCAGGGAAAATTAACGGCAATTGATTTTGAGTTTTGTAGCTCCAGTTATAAATAATTTAATGACTATTGCTCAGGAAAACAGCTTGTGGTGAATATGTGAATTTGTTGTAAACATTGATCAAACTATTTGAGTTGCTTATAAGCTATGGCTGAAATTGATGTCCAAGAGAAATATATATAAGATATGTATATGTGGTAAAGCCGAATGGCTAATGTGAAATATATATAAGATATGTATATGTGGTAAAGCCGAATGGCTAATGTGAAATATATGTGTGATATGTATATGTGGTAAAGCCGAATGGCTAATGTGAAATATATATGAGATATGTATATGTGGTAAAGCCGAATGGCGAATGTGAAATATGTATGAGATATGTAGATGTGGTAAAGCCGAATTGCGAATGTGAAATATATATGAGATATGTATATGTGGTAAAGCCGAATGGCTAATGTGAAATATATGTGTGATATGTAGATGTGGTAAAGCCGAATTGCGAATGTGAAATATATATGAGATATGTATATGTGGTAAAGCCGAATGGCTAATGTGAAATATATGTGTGATATGTAGATGTGGTAAAGCTGAATTGCGAATGTGAAATATATATGAGATATGTATATGTGGTAAAGCCGAATGGCTAATGTGAAATATATGTGTGATATGTAGATGTGGTAAAGCCGAATGGCTAATGTGAAAAATATATAAGATATGTATATGTGGTAAAGCTGAATGGCTAATGTGAAATGTATGTGTGATATGTATATGTGGTAAAGCCGAATGGCTAATGTGAAATATATATGAGATATGTATATGTGGTAAAGCCGAATGGCGAATGTGAAATATGTATGAGATATGTAGATGTGGTAAAGACGAATTGCGAATGTGAAATATATATGAGATATGTATATGTGGTAAAGCCGAATGGCTAATGTGAAATATATGTGTGATATGTAGATGTGGTAAAGCCGAATGGCTAATGTGAAATATATATAAGATATGTATATGTGGTAAAGCCGAATGGCTAATGTGAAATATATGTGTGATATGTATATGTGGTAAAGCCGAATGGCTAATGTGAAATATATATGAGATATGTATATGTGGTAAAGCTGAATGGCGAATGTGAAATATGTATGAGATATGTAGATGTGGTAAAGCCGAATTGCGAATGTGAAATATATATGAGATATGTATATGTGGTAAAGCCGAATGGCTAATGTGAAATATATATGAGATATGTATATGTGGTAAAGCTGAATGGCTAATGTGAAATATATGTGTGATATGTAGATGTGGTAAAGCGGAATGGCGAATGTGAAATATGTATGAGATATGTGTATGTGGTAAAGCCGAATGGCTAATGTGAAATATATATGAGATATGTATATGTGGTAAAGCCGAATGGCTAATGTGAAATATATGTGTGATATGTATATGTGGTAAAGCCGAATGGCTAATGTGAAATATATATGAGATATGTATATGTGGTAAAGCCGAATGACTAATGTGAAATATATGTGTGATATGTATATGTGGTAAAGCCGAATGGCTAATGTGAAATATATATGAGATATGTATATGTCGTAAAGCCGAATGGCGAATGTGAAATATGTATGAGATATGAATATGTGGTAAAGCCGAATGGCTAATGTGAATGTTGTAACATGTGATTAAATGTACATGAAACTTGGAAATATATTCCGGGTGAGACCCGATGACTTCGTGTGGAGATTTTGTCCGGGTAAGACCCGATGACTACGTGTGGAGATTATGTCCGGGTAAGACTTCGTAATAAGAATTGCTTATAAATATATTCAATGCGAAAGGTTAAACAGGTATGTACTCCAAGTTTATATATGATGCATACGAGAGCAATCTATGGGACTATTCCTATGATTATGTGACATCGGATTAGTGTGAGAGGTTATGTGAAATCATACGATATATCTATGTCACATGAGCTCACTTTTATGTGAGAGTTTATCTGCCTATTGTATATGATGAGATGTGCATATTCGGTAAAGGGATGGTATGCCCGAAGGAAGAGTGAAATAAAAATACGAACAACTATGTTATAATTTGATTGTTATTTGTTGACACTGCTTAAAACTTACTAAGCATTGTAATGCTTACTCCGTTTACTCTGTTTCCTCTGTCTTATAGGTCTCATTGTGAAGCTACAGGCTCGGGGATCGTCAGCAACTAGTCACACTATCACTATCCACCGCTTGTTACTGCTATGTTTAGAACTATTTTATGGCATGTATAGAATAGACTAGTGGCGGAAGAATATTTTTGGTTAATGTATATAAGCCATGCGAAAATGGCATCTTTTGAATGTTTACTTAGTGAAGTTTATATTTTACCTTTGGCTGTGCTTAGTACTTATTTAAATGAACAATCTTTAATTCAAGAAAAAGTTCAAAATTTTACTGTTCTGACGTGAGTTACAAGTCCGGCAATGCCCCCTTACCTATTCTGGCGACGGTTACGGGATAGGGGTGTTACAATTTTAGTAACCCATGTTGAATTTTTGATTGTGGGAATGAGTAGGGCTTTCGGCTATGGTAATTAATAAGGGTGATGGTTGTTGTTTCATGATAAATTTAGATGAACAATGGTAGATAAGTGTTTGAACTATACAAATGAGCATATGTGAGCATTGGGTGCTAAGGGAAAAGAATCGGCTACCTTATTATGTACCAAGACCGAATGTGAATTTGATTATGTTTGAGTAATTTATGTACTTAAAATTGATGTAGTATAAGTTACCATGTTCTTGCCGAATATGTAATTGATAAAGGAGGAGTTTGTTATTGAACGTTAGGCTAAGTCCCTAGTGGATGGATGAATTGATAATAATTGTGTATAAAGATTTGCTTTACTATGTTTTTGTTAACAAGATGAGAAATGAGTTAAGATGGTCTTGTGATATGGTCGCTAAGTGGTATGGAAATGTTTGGTAATGACTAGCCATTGGAATGGCCAATCATGGTCCTATTGGTGCTACGTACGTCATGGCTAATCGGGATTTCCCTTGAAAATAATGTATGTTAATTTGCTAGTTGATTCATGGAAAATTATGAAATAGGTAAAATCTACCTTAAAATAGATGCTGACATCAGCAGTGACGTAAGTTGGAAAAATCACTAAAAATAGTAGGAATGTAATTAAATAATGAATAAATTATGTAATCGAACCTTGATGAGTCTATTTTCATATGGAAAAAGCGAAACGACCATATGAGCCGTATTTTATGAGATGTTTAAGTTTTCATGAAACAGGGCCAGAACGGTTACTGGATCCCCTGTTCTGACTTTGGAAATTTACCATAAATTAACCAGAAATAATTAGAAGTCATGCTTTATATGCACAGATTCCTTTTTGAGTCTAGTTTCATTAGAGACAAACGGCATGAGTATTTAAGCCCTGTACAGGGAGATATCTAAGTCGTAATGCATGAAGGTCAGAGTAGTTGAACCCTAAAATAGGGGAGACTTTAACTAAAACTGTACTAATTAGCCCGACCAAAAATTCTAGAAAAACATTTGTAGATGGATATATGAGTCTAGTTTTAGGGAATATTTACGGAATCAGTTTTCGAGTTTTGGAACTCGAGATATGATTTTTAAGGTGACAGTGACGCAGGTCTGGAAATTTTTAAAATGAACTGTGAAAATAAATGAATTAAGTTCGTTAAGACCTGGTGTTCGACTCCGGAAACGGTCTCGGGTGTGGGGCGTTACAATTCAAATGGTTGTTTAAATAATATTCGGTTTATTAGTATATGTATAATTAGTTAAAGTGTAAACTTTGCATGTGTATTAAAGGTTTTTATGTGATATTCTGCCTTGGGAAATCTAAGCTTAAAAAGGTTTGAATGTTAATTGGGTTGTCTCTTTAATGGCCGAATGTGCTAAAAGCTAATGCATGATTTAGTTTAATCGATGTAATGATACAAATTATGATATTTACTTGTGGTTTTGAAGTATAGAAAATTTGTTAAGTTGATTAAGTGGTTGCCGAATGTGAAATTTAGGTAAGGAAATGTGTACAAATAATATTTGTATGGATAATTGGTTTAAAGGGGTCGGCATTATACATTGTTGTTATGGTGCTATTAATGTAAAACACTTTAGTATAGACATATATACATATGGTCACTTAGAACGTATTGAGATGGCCAAATAAGGCTAACGATGAGTATGCTTTGATTTTCTATAATACTTAGTAATTTGTTTAAGGTGATTAAAGATGTGTACGATTATTTTATATTGAGCTAAAAGTAGTTATATGGCCTATTAAATTTCTTGTGGTATTCGGCCATAAGCAAGCACAATGGGATTTTAATAAGTTAAATTTGTTTTAGTTTAAGCTCAAGAGCTTAAGGAGCCTAATTCGGATAAGGGAAAAGCTAAACTAACCAAATAGCCGATCTGTAGTCGTTCGACGACATTCGAGGTAAGTCTCTAAATAATTAAACTTATTTTGAGTTTTGATTAATGGATAGTATTATAGAAATGGCTAAATTGAAAAATATGACGTGGCCATGATATGTTCTAAGGCCGAATGGAAAATTTTACGTATTTGAATCAATTTACTAATGTGATTTTGTATCTAAGACGAAATAAAATGACAAGGCGTAATATCTAGCTTAAGATCGAATGGCCAATGTGATGAATGTGAAAGTGTGTATATGTGATAAGGCCGAATGGCCAATGTGATATATGTGTAAGTGAATATGTGATAAGGCCGAATGACCAATTGTGAAAAGTGTGCAATATTAGATATTTAATGAGGCCAAAGTTAGTAAAAATATAAATATATATTAAATGAATTGTGCTGAGATTGCATCCGGGTTAGAGACCACGGCTTCATCTTGGGATTGTATCCGGGTTTAAAGTCCGTGAGGCTTAATCTTTGGTGAATTAAGTAAGATTATGATCTTGAATGTTCACAATGAGCTACCATCAAGTAAGTACTATACATTTAAGATGTTCAGATACATATTACCTCCTCATTTGTAAGTTTACCTCAAAGTGAATCACTAGCATTCAAGAAAAACGTATATGTGATTGATTATTATATTGCGAAAATGAGGATGACCTAATCAGTCTTGGTATGCTTGTATAATGTAGTATATACTAAGCTTTCATGTATGTACTCGTGTACATTCAGCCAACGATTCGGTGAATTATTAGTATTAAAGAACGATACATATGTGGGAATGATTATTATATCTTTGAATAAGGGAATAATCTATTCGGTCAATGGTTGTTAGTATGACAAAGTATTCGATTTAAATTTATCGTATGAGCTTTAAGTAAAGATAAGTATGTGCTGAGATTTATATATGTAATTGTGCATATTCGGCCAAAAAGGCCTTATAAATTGAGAATAAATTGTATTCGGCTAGATGTACAAATGCAAGGGAAGGATTGTATTTTGTCGACCTACGTATATGTGATAAGGTTTATGTTTGGTTCTTTGCGTACCCATACTGTAATTCAATACATGCCACGTTGAAATACTCGAAAGTTTTGATGCGATTATGAAATAAGGAATTAAGTTTATATATATATATATATATATTCATGTATGTGCATGAAACGAGTACGTTTGAGCAAGTGATTATGATTATTGAAAGAGTATATGTTATGCTAAATGAGTAGTGACTCTATGAATCTATTCATGATAGATTATGTTATTACTATGTGCTTCTAAATATGGAAACTAAACGTGGTAAAAGTATTATGTTTTAGTTTGATTGATTGAATTAGAAGTAGATATGAGGTTTCTAGATGCGAAAGACTATGTGAATCAAATTTGGAAGAAATAGATAAACTATATATGCGTGCATGAGGTTTGAACTATTTGACGGAATGGTGAGATCTCTTGATATTGTTAAACGGGGTTTCTGCAAGGTCTAAGACGATGAGGCTTAGTAATGAAACGACAGTTAAAGATGTTCAATACATTAAGTTGGCTAGGTATATATCAGGTACTCGTATGTGATTTTAAATTCGGATTAGATCAAAAGTATACAAAGCGATGCATATGTGAATAAGTGTATGAATGCAAATGTGGCCACAGTCCATGTGACTATGATACATTTGGCTAATGTGTTATGCCATAAGAATGTATTCGATTAAACTATAATAGAGGCATTTAGATTGGAGTGTATTTATGAGCTAAGTGTACCTTGTGAGCATACGAATATTTGACCATTTTGGTCATTATCATGAAATAATTTGTGGTATCTAAATGATGTGGTTATTGAAATTATAGTTCGTTATGGAACTCTAGATTGACTTCATTGATTAGAAAAAAAATCGAGCGATAAAGGATAATTGAATTTGATTCTGCAAAATTATCGTTTTACTTAAGACTTACTAAGCTTATGTAAGCTTACTCCGTTTGTCTTTTGTCTTTGTTTTATAGATTGTGGACTCTGATTACCAGCTCGGGGATCGTCAACACTTCATCACACTATCTACTATTATGGAAACCTTGTGATTTGGATTTAGCTTATGGCATGTATAGGATATATTATACTAGAATGATATCATAACTATTGTTTATAAGCCATGCGAATATGACATCCTTTGGAAGTCTACTTTTATAAGTTATAAGTTTGATCTTTGTTTGTGTTTAGAATTTAATTAAATGAACAATCTTTATTCACGAAAAAGAAAAAGAAAATGTTCAAAATTTTACTGTTTTGATCTGCTTCCAAATTTTTTGGTAACGCCTCGTCCTATTCCGACGACGGTTACGGGATAGGGGTGTTACATTTATGGTTAGAGAAATGAATTTTACTAAGTGATTTTCGGTAAAAATACATAAAAAAGGACGAAATTGTAAAAGTTATAAAATTTGTCATAAAAGTGTGAATTAGTGGAAATTGAGGGCTGATATGGTTATGAAATTTGTTCGGGTAGGCTTAAAGTACAAAGAAATTGAATGAAAATCATTTTACGAGTCTAGGGGCAAAAGTGTAAATATGTGAAAGTTTAGGGGAAAAAATGTAATTTTTCCATAATATGAATTTTGGGTCACAATGAATAATGTGACTAATAGGTGAGCTAAATTTGATATTATAGATAAAGAAAAACGAGATTTGGGCCTAGAATGGGGAAAAGTAAAATTGACGATTAGGTCATTCTTTGTTATTTTCGGTGTCGAGGTAAGTTCATATGTAAATAATGCAATGATATATCATGTTTTAATATTTTATTAATGTAAGAGTCACCATGATTAAGACAAGTGCATGAACGATGTTAGAGTCTATGAACATGACATTGTGAACGAGTTTAACGAATATGTGATATTGAGAAAAACCCCGTTTGAACCTTAGGAATAATTTAGGATACAATGTGACATGTCACTAGGAACTATGTGATTATGAGCTCATGAGATTATGTGTATATATGAATGTGAATCCAGGTGCTAGTCATGTACGTCCTACTGGTGGCTGGGTAGCCCGACATGTGTTGCGGGTACCTGTCAGCTTGTGTGAGTAGCCCGTGTAGCTATGTCCTGACTGTCAGCTTGTGTGAGCAGGCCCGTGATTAGCTCGAGAGTGAGCAAGGTGTGATATGTGATATGAGGTAGCATGTGGCTACGTATGAAGCACTATGTGCAAGCTTTTCGTGTATCCGATAGTATTCCATGTGGTTCAAGTAAATCAAAGATGAGTTGAGAATGAAATTACTACGAGTAGACAGGCATGTACATAAGCCTATAATTGTAAATTCATGATTATTGTGGAATTAATTGTTTATTATCCATTGTGATTGATAGTGTACACACTTGTGATGTTGGATATATGATAAATATAAGTGACGATTATGTGTTAGGCTTTTGGGCCGAATTGAAATGTGATCTGATATGTTTATATGCTTGAATTGTATCTCAACGGGTATGTTAAGAACGAGAAAGCATGCAACTATATTGCGAGCAATACAGGTATGTACATAGAATTCATGTATAGTGAATTTGGTAAATGATGAATATGTGGTAAGAATGCATACAAGGAAGTTATGCTGTGAAATATTGGTAACCTTGTGACTAAAGATCTACATTTATGATGAATGGATATATGATAAGAATTGAAAAATAATCATGTGTTGGGCTTATGAGCTTGATTGAATTATGATATAATACGATGTATATACTAAGTTGTGATTCAATAGATATGTGAAAGATTGTAAAGCATTATGAGAAAATTATGATTACTCGTAAATGATGTGCATGTTGTTAAGTGAGTTGAAATAACTTGCTAATAATGTGATATGCTATAATGGGGAGATTATGGTTGCTAGTCTAATGCCAAGACATACAATTAGTGTTTGTAAGATAAAAGAGTAAGCATTATGAATGAGTAAGTGATAGTCATGGGATTTAATGCAAATTGTAATAATAGTATCATTACGGATGGATAAAGTAAATGAATGTTAATAGTTGTATATTATTCGCATATCAACTTACTAAGCTTTGAAGCTTACTCCCCTTCCTTTCCCATGTTTTATAGGTTAATTTAGCTAGCTCGGGTTGGAGACCGCCGGAGATGCCATCACCAAGCTATCATTTGGGTATAAGTGAACACAAGTATTTTAAGTTTATGGTATGTATAGAGACTTCGTCTTTTGATTAATTATGTCATTATTAATTTGGCCAAGTGTGTCGGCTTATAGTGATTTGATGATTCATTTTGTATATGGCCATGAGATATGGTTCATATTGAATATTTGGTTGTATACCTATTCATATATGCATGCATGTGCCAATGTCATGCATGATGTGGTTAAAATTGTTTGGTATGGATGTTTGATGATGGAATTGTGAGTGAGTAGCATGATAGTAACTAAGACATGAGTATGTTAAATGGAAGTAAACTTCAACTTTTAGTGCATGCAAATTTATAAATTTGGCTTGACAAAGTATGAAGTTTTATGCATGTATTAGTAAAGATGAAATGATCATGATCATGTCTTGTTTTTGTATGTTTTAAGTGCTCAATTATGCCATGTTAAGTGCCCTTGAAGTGATAGATGTGTTTGTACAAATAAGGGTGGCAATTGGCTTGGAAAATAGCCTTGTAATTGTCCATAAGGGTAGACACACGGGCATGTGTCTAGACCGTGTGTGACCTATGGTCAGCCCCATGGGCATGTGATCCAGCCGTGTGTCCCTTGCACTCTAATTAGGTAAAACAAAATACCTAGTAGTAAACACACGGGCAAAAACATGACTTATGTCTCAGCCGTGTAAAAGACACAGGCTTAGTACATGGGCATGTGACTTGGCCGTGTGCCCCAATTTTGCTGATGACGTCATAAATGAGAGTTACACGGGCTGAGGACACAGGTGCGTCCCAAGCCACATGGGCGTGTGTGACCACACGGGCTACCCACACGGGAATGTAACTCCCCAAAATAAGAAAATTTTCTAAGTGTTGTAAAAGTTCAGAAAGTTCTCGGTATAGTCCCGACCACACCCAATGTGTGTTTTGGGCCTGGAGGGCCCTTATAAGGGATGTTATGTATGTGAATGAAAAGTTTTAAATTTGGACGCAAATTCATATCTCGGTTTTGTATGATTGTGTGAGTTTATGTCCGGTAACGCCTCGTACCCTGTTTCAGCGTCGAACACGGGTAAGGGGTGTTACAGAGAGTTACATGGGCTCAGATATGGGCTAGGACACGGTCGTGGGTTCCTACTTTGAATGCCTACACGGCCTAAGACACGTGCGTGTGTCTTAGCCGTGTGAGTCACATGGTCTGGCCACACGGCCGTGTAGCCCCTGTAGTATGAGTTTTTCTATCTTTTGTCATGAAGTTCTAAATGTTTTCAATTTAGTCTCGAATCGTTTCTAAAGTGTTTCTAAGGCCTCGGGGGCTAAAAAAGGGACATTATGCAAGTGTTTTGCATGGATTATGATATGATTTATGGAATGTAATGAATGTTTTAATGTTAAGTTTTTTTGATAATGCTCCATAACCCTATTTTAGCGATAGATACGGGTTGAGGCTGTTACACTTACTGTTGGAAAATAATCAGAAACCAGCCTAACAACTTTGTTGTTGAAACCGTCCACCCTATTGCTTTTAATAGCCTTGGTTTGAATTCAAAATGAGGAGACTAAGTCATCTCGTTTTCCATGAATTGTGGCCAGCCATAAGTGAGAGAAAAGGAAGGAATTTAAATTCTATTTTTAGCAAACTCTACCTCTTACCGTCACCTATAAATACCATAAAAATCCCACTTTTCAAAGCATCCCTCAACACTCATCTCTCATTCATTCTCTCATTCATCATTCTTTCTCATTTCCCTTTTCATTTCCCTTGCATAGCCACCATCTCCCTTTCTATCCTTTAGCCAACATAAGCTTTGTCAAAATTATTCTTTGGCCGGCCACCATGAAACCTTTAGAAAAGAAGCATCGATTAAAATAGAAGAGCGCATCAGTCAAAATCGATCCAAAAGGCTGCCAAACTGAATAGAGTTTACTCTTTCCTCTTGTTATTTATTTTAATTATTTTTGCGTTGAGTTTATTGTTTTTGACATCAATTATGGTATTTTAAATCCTATTTGCTAGAATGATTATGTTAATTCAATAAGATTTATTTTATTCATGTTTAATATGTTTGGGCCTCAGCCGATCATGTTTGCAATTAATATCATGATGCATTTCATTCATAAGTGATTGGGTGCATTCAAATTAGCTAAGCGATCCTAACCAGATGACAGCTAATAGACATAGAATTGAAAAGTGCAATGCTCAATTTAGGTCATTAAACCCGACTAAGTTGACGTTTATAATATCTTTCGTTAGCTCTATTATCTTGCATATTTTTTAGGTTTATGTGATTAAACTGTTGCAAACGTAAATGTCCCTGTGACCTTGCATAAATGCTAAGAAACCCTTAATCTAATATAATTAGTAAAATGCATATTTCACTAAGTAAAAGATTCGATAGGACTTAATTTGGTTTCCAAACTCATGAAAGATTGAGTTGCCATGGAATGTTTTCCAAACATTGTTAAGCATGATGAAAATGAATTGAGTTGATTAATATAATTATCCTAGCCCAATTAATTTTGATTGTTTTTGTTCCTACAGTCATTCATTCATACAGTTAGGTAAATTGCATCTAGATTAAAATTTCATCAAGGATCAATATTTATATCTAGTTAATTTCACGTAGTCTAAATATCACCATTCAAATTATTGTGTTTTAATATCAAATTGTAAATTTATAATTTTACAAATAATTGATTAACACACACAGTCCTTGTGGAGATGATAACTCATTTTTACTTACTTATTACTTGAATGACTGTGTACATTTGCGCAAACTGCGTTACAAGTTTTTGGCACTGTTTTTATGAAATTATTTTTGTAGTTTGGTTTTTATTTAATTTCTAACTTTACTAATTTATTCTTTATTTTTAATTTATTTATCAGGTGTTTATGAGCATAGATTAAATCATCGATCTATCACCTGTAGACCTTGTGTAACACCCTTAACCAAAATCCGATCGCTGGATTTAGGCTAAAAAGGTATTACCGAGCTGAACATTAAATTTCTCATCCACATTAACTAACATAAACAGAGATCGAGCTTTATACATATTGATCTTTGTGTTATATATATGCCATTTTCATATGGCTAAAATATTTACAATTACAAAATATAGTTATCTTCAGCCTAACCTATACATGCCATATCAGGACCAAAATAAAACTGTACCAAAAAGATCGATAGTAGGATGAATTGTTGACGATCCCTGAGTTGGTGGCCAAAATCAACAATCTATAAAACAGAGAAATAAGGAATAGAGTAAGCTTTCGAGGCTTAGTAAGTTTTAAGCATTTCAAACAATTAAAACTTGTCATTTAAATCGAACATTAAGTATAACAGAACTCGTATTCTAATTATATATTACTTGGCCGAATATACACAAGTACACTAATTATAAAGCCTATTGGTCGAATATATATATATGAATACACAAGAAATTTTCAGCACATATTTAACTATAGTATATGGCTCATACAATTACTTTAAGTCACATACTTTCATATAATGACATACATTGACCGAATAGGTCATTCTCTTATTCTTAAATACCGTATTCATCCACACGTATATATATATATCGTTCTTTAATACTAATAATTCACTTGAAAATCATTTCACATATGAGTACATAATACATACCGTAACATGTTAAATATATAGTACTTACTCGACGGTGGTTTTCCGCGGATATTCAATGTCGTAATCCTACTTAATTTACTGGCATCAAACCTGTCAAGTCTTAGAACTTGAAACAAATTTCTAGCACCAGCCTGCGGGAATTTAAACCCGGTATAATACCAGCTCGTAGCCTGCGGGTCTCTAGCCCGGATAGCATTCTAGCACGAAGCCTGCGGGTCCTTAAGCCCGGATAACATTCCAGCATATAGCCTGCTGGTCTTTAAGCCCGAATACAATACCTCAAGTATCATGCATATTTAATCATATATTAACACATCTCATTGAACATGTCACATTAGTAGTCATTTGCTACATGCGAATATAAGCTCCATATACATTTCATTAATTAAGCTTAACCCGTATTGACCATTCGACTATAGTTCATAAACTTAGATTATTTATCACACAACTTAATTCAAGTAGAATCAAAAGGTCACAATTCATCTAATATACACATAACAAGGCATCATAAATTTTTATACTAAAGGCAACTACTCAAAACTTACCTCGGATATCGTCGAACGATTACAATGGCTATTCGATTACTTTCTCTTTTCCCTTATCTGAGTTTGCCCCTCTATGCTCTTGAGCTAATTCAAACAAATTTAGCTTATTAAAATCCCATCATGCTAGATTATGGTCGAATATGACAAGAGATTTACTAGGTCATATAGCTACCTTTAGCTCAAATACGAAATGGTCATACCTATTTTAATCACTTTAAACATTCTAATACAATTTAATTAAACATTTCTCCAAGTATACCATTATGACCGAATATACATATCAAATAAATAGCTTACTTAATACATAACTCACATAGCCAAAGTACATATAACCCTAATGACTGAATATGTATATCACCAAAATTCCTGTGATTTAACCTTTAACTCCTTTTAGCTGAATATCCATTAAATATCTAGTTCACATACACAAACACAAAATTACTATGGCTTATCATATTTTCATGTACATATCTTAACTATATAGCCGAATATATATATATAGTTCATCAAACCGATATTTATTTCTATTCCCTTAACACATATGGATCAATTTGACATGCATTTACCTTTGGCACATTCGGTCATTTAAGCAATAACCTATCTAGAATTTAAGCATTTTATACTAAAAATTCTCCCAAGGCCAAATTCATATACATCTTTTAATACTCATACAAAGTTTATATTTCAAATAATTTGTGCATACACCATTAACCTACTAATTAACTAAACACTTTAAAAATTTTCTTTAACTAAACATATATTCGGCAATGACCACAACAATTTAACAAATCTTAAAAACAATCTATAACATTTTAAATTCATCTTATCCCCCCTATAACCGAATGTGCATATATATATATATAAAAACTCAAATAACAACAAAATTTTCTTTCCAAAATACATATATATACATACGACAACTTCAATTCATACCTCTCAACAATGAATTCAACTTATTCAACCATCATTTAAGCTACTTTAACATATAAATAACATCTTCCCAAAAACTTATCAAAATAACACAAATTTAACAACTTGCCAAATGGATATATGTTCAATGATTCATGAATTTAAACCATTGGTTAACTATACTATGTACTTATCAATTTAATTTCATAATCAATTACAAAAAAAATCACATTACATACCTTTAGATTGAGATAACCATGGCCGAATGCCTTGGCTTCTTCTTCAATATTTTTCTTTCTCAATTTCGGCAATGAAGAAAGAAAGATGAGCACCTATTATTTTATCATATTTTTCTTATTTTACTAATTATTTTTATTTCAAAATAATGCCATTACTTATTATAATACTTAAATAAAACATATATTATCCATCAACCATCATTATGGCCGGCCACTATATTAAAAGTGGTCTATTTGACATGTAAGTCCCCCATGTCAATAGTTCATGCATTATTTGGCACTTTAAAATTTACCTATCACATTTTCAAGTCTTATCACATGAGTCCTATCTTATAAATTTCACATACAAATGACAAAATCAAAGCATTAAACTTTCACACATGCATTTACACATATAATAAACATAGAATATAATGATTAATTATTTTTATGACTCGGTTTTGTGGTCCCGAAACCACTTTTCGACTAGGGTCAAATTAGGGCTGTCACAACTCTCCCCCACATAAAAAATTTTCGTCCCCAAAAATCTTACCAGTGAATAAGTTAGGATATCGATCTTTCATAGAGTCTTCAAGTTCCCATGTAGCTTCTTCAACCCCATGCTTAAGCCACAGTACCTTTACTAATGAGAATTTCTTATTTCGTAGTTCTTTTACTTCACGAGCCAAAATACAAACCAGTTCTTCTTCATAGCTCAAATCAGATTGAATCTCAACCTTAGATGGATTAATTATATGCGATGGATCTAATCTATAACGTCGAAGCATCGAAACATGAAAAACGTTGTAAATCTTTTCAATGTGACACCCCGAATGTGACCCTAGTCGGAGAGTGGTTTCGGGACCACGAAACCGAGTCACAAGAATAATTAAGTGTTATATTCCGTGCTTATTGTATGTGGAATTGGTATGCGTAAATATTTCGTGTCTCGATTTTTATTAATTAGGTGCTAATTTATAAGAAAGGACTTAGTAGTGAACTTTGAAAGTACGATAGGGAAATATGTGATGACTAATTAAAGCATGCATGCAAAATAATGGACTTGCATGTCAAATTTCCCTTTTTTACAAGTGATGGCCGCCATGACAAAGTGATATGGGCTAAACATGTCATGAAACATGTTTTGTTGGGCATTAGGAGAAATCATAAACAAATAAGCATGGGTAAGAAAAGAATGAAAAAAAATGTGTGTGAGAGTAGCATTCCCCATTGCCGTGCAACCAAGAAGAGAAAACAAAAAAATTTGTTCATCCTTTCTCATCTTTTGGCCGAAAATCATAAGGAGGAAGAAAGGATTTTTGCTCCATTTTTGGTTTAAAAGAGAACTAGAAGGAGATTTGGCCATACTTGTACCAAGATTAAGGTATGTATGAGGTTGTGTTTGGAGTTTCATGCATGACTTGGTTACTAACTTGATGTGCATGTTAGCCATGGCTCAAATCTTTGTTATGCCATGGAAATGGTATTTGGGCAAAGTTGTTATGGTGATAAAGCCATTGCATGCTAAGTGTGAAGCTTGATGATGATGCATGCAATGATGGATTTTCTATTCATGAGTAAGATTTTGAGTTTCTCTTTGTTTTATCATGATTAAAGTTGAAAAGGAGCATGATTGTCATATTCGCCATGATGCATTCTTGAGCATGATTCATGCTTCTTGCATGTTAGTTAAAATTTGTGTTTTGGATGGCTATGGACACCTTGAAAATTCGCCATGCTCATATATGCATATATATGATTGCACATTATGTTTGGTTATGAACTAAGTGATGAATATATTGATTTAAAGAAGAAAATGTGGAAGAATGCTTGTGAAATTGCAAGCACAATTCGCCTAGCACACATATAAGTGCTTGATGCTATATTATAAGTTTTGGGCCACAATGTGCAAAGCATTAATTAGTAGATTGCATGCTGTTTTTGTGAGGTATTAAGTGCAAAATTGACCTCAACTTGTACATGAATATTCGGCCTTGGGTAGCCTATTGAAGGCCTTAGCATTTCCTTGATGCTCAAATAAATTGTATTGAATTGCTTGATGTAGTATAAAATGTGCATGACCATTGTGTATTCAAGCTAAAGAGTGGCCATATGACCATTTAAAATCCTTGTCATATTCGGCCATAAGCAAGCACAATGAGGTTTTAATAAATTGAATTTGTTTGAATTAGCTCAAGAGCTAAGAGGGCCACAATTGGACAAGGGGAAGGAAAAGGTGATCGAATAGCCGAAAAAGCCGTTCGACAACATCCGAGGTAAGTCCTCAAGAAGTGACCTTACTTGAATTATGTGAGATGAAATATGGATGTGTATGATTATTGATTATGTGTGTATGAGTATTTGAATTCCACCGGGTTAAGTCCCAAGGCGAATATGCTAATGATTATAATTGTGTTTGAGCCTTAGTAACGAAAATGAAATATGTATGTCCAATGATTATTGATGTATGTGTGCATGAGAAATTGAATGATATCCGGGCTAAGCCCAAGACAACTATGCTGGAAATTATATCCGGTTAAGACCAAGGCAATTGTGCTAGTGGCTATATCGGGCTAAGGCCCAAGGCATTCGTATGAAGTTATTCTATCCGGCTAAGACCAAGGCATTTGTGCACGTGATTAAATCCGGTTATATTCAAGAATCTTGGGCTGGAGGTGAGTGTTGGTTGTCGAAATGAATTTAATTAGTACACTCGGAAAGCCCAAAGGATAAGGTACGTTATCGTGCATTGGAAAGTCGGCGTGTTTGAGCAACATTCGCTCAATCGACTAATGAATTTCAGTTATTGAATTGATTGATGCTTTGCGAACTTATATAATGATGAAGTATGAAGTAAGAATGTGTATTAATGAAATGATGCATTTGGCTATGTGAATGTATTGCTGTAAATTATAGTTCATTATATTCCTTGAGACTTACTAAGCATAAAAATGCTTACCCGTTGCTTTGGCTCTTAGTTTTCTAGATTTCGCTCGAGGCAATCGGATTTGGGATCGTTGAAGTCGAAGTCATCCACACTATCAAGCCTCCATTTTGGTATAAATTTTGGTTGAACTTGAGATGGCATGTATAGGACTACCCTTGTTTGTTAAATATGTTGTAATATAAGTATGTACGGCCGTGCGAAAATGGCTCGAAAAGGAAGCATGAACTTAGACTAATTGTGGGTTGTATGTATATATTTTGTGTCATGATGTGGCTATGGCTTGGAAATGGGAATGTTGGTCATATGATCAGCCATTGGCATGGTTAAAATGATCATATATGAACCTATGTATGGTAAGGCTAGTTGAATCATGGAGACCACCAAATAGGTAAGTCCTATCTTAAAACAGATGCTGCCAGCTGCAGTGGCATGAATGTGAAAAATCACCAAAATTCATAGGAATGGAATTAGATAGTGAATAAGCTATGTAAATGAACCTTGATGAGTCTATTTTCATATGGAAGAAACGAAACAGTCATAGGAGTTACAGGTTAAGGGATATTAAAGCTATTGTGAGACAGGGCCAGAATGGTTTCTGGGTTCCCTGTCGCAACTTTAAAAATTCACTATAAATTATCCAAAAATAATTAGGAGATATATCTTATATTTACAGATTCCATTTTGAGTCTAGTTTCATTAGAAACAAACGACACCAGCATTAAAGCCCTGTACAGAGAGATATTAAAGTTATACCGCGCGAAGGTCAGAGCAGTCGATCCCTGTAACAGGGGTAACTTTAACTAATAAACTGTACCAATTGGCCCGACCAAAAATCCTAGAAATAAATCCATGGATGGATATATGAGTCTAAATTCAGGGAAAATTTACAAAACCAGTTTCTGAGTTTTGAAACTCGAGATATGATTTTTAAGGCAACAATGACGCAGTTTTCCAGCCTGACTGGAAATGTCAAATTGGTGGGCAAAAACATGTGAACTTGGTTTGTTAACCCTCGGGTCCGACACCGGCGATGGTCTCGGGTTTGGGGTGTTACATTCAAGCTCAGGGGGTAAAATCAATCTGTATGCGACTGGCCCAACTCGTTTGGATATTTCATTTGGCCCGATGAACCTCGGACTCAATTTGCCCTTACGGCCAAATCTGAGCACCTTTTTCCAAGGTGAAAATTTAAGAAACACTTTGTCTCTGACTTGATATTTAATGTCTTTTCGCTTTAAATCCGCATACGATTTCTGACGATCTGAAGCTGCTTTCAGACTTTCACGGATCACTTTTACTTTCTGCTCAACATCTTTAATCAAATCAACCCCGAAGATTTTACTTTCACTAAGCTCGGTCCAAAACAACGGTGTACGGCATTTACGACCGTACAAAGCCTCGTAAGGTGCCATCTTAATGCTTGATTGAAAACTATTATTGTAAGCGAATTCAATCAAAGGCAAATACCGTTCCCATGAACCACTAAACTCAAGGATGCAACATCTCAACATATCCTCGAGTATCTGAATTATTCGCTCGGATTGACCATCAGTTTGGGGATGAAAAGCGGTGCTAAAATGCAACTTGGTACCCAATACTTCTTGCAATTTCTTCCGAAATTGCGATGTGAATCTTGGATCTCTATCCGACACAATAGAAATAGGTACCCCGTGTAACCTTACAATCTGAGAAACATACAACTCGGCTAGCTTGTCAAGTGAATAATCCATACGTACGGGAATAAAATGAGCCGACTTTTTCAATCTATCAATAACAACCCAGATCGCATCTTTCTTGCTTGAGGACAATGGCAACCCGGATACAAAATCCATTGTGGCTCGATCCCATTTCCATTCAGGTATCATGATCGGCTGAAGTAATCCTGAAGGCACTTGATGTTCCGCTTTCACTTGTTGACATATCAAACACTTCGAAACAAAGTCAGAAATGTCTCGTTTCATACCAGGCCACCAAAATTGACGTTCCAGATCGTTGTACATTTTCGTACTACCCGAGTGGACTGACATTCGGCTACTATGAGCCTCGTTCAAAATCACCGAAATAAGTTCCGAATTTCTTGGAACACACAATCGATTTCTGAACTTCAAACAATCGTTGTCATCAATTTGAAACTCTGATTCCACATTTGAGGCACAATCAACTCATTTAGCCACCAATTCATCGTTGACTTTCTAAGATTCACGTATTTGATGAATCAATAATGGTTTGGCTATTAATTCTGCTACTAACACATTATCGGATGAAATGGACATGTGTACATTCATCGCTCGCAAAGTAAACAGTGACTTGCGACTTAAAGCATCGACAACCACGTTAGCCTTTCCTGGGTGATAGTCAATGACGAGCTCATAATCTTTCAACAACTCAAGCCAACGTCTTTGTCGCAGATTCAAATCTCTTTGAGTCATCAAATATTTGAGGCTTTTTTGATCCGAATATACATGACACCTCTCTCCAAACAAGTAATGTCACCATATTTTCAAAGCGAATACGATGGCAGCTAATTCGAGATCATGGGTCGGATAGTTTTTCTCATGTGGCTTCAATTTCCTCGATGCGTAAGCTACAACTCAACCCTCTTGCATCAATAGACAACCCAGCCCAAGTAAGGATGCATCACTGTAAAAGACAAACTCTCTACCGGATTCGGGCTGCACTGACACACGAGCTTTAGTCAAATAAGTTTTCAATTGATCGAAACTTTTCTGACATTTTTCTGACCAATCAAACTTAACATCTTTCTGAAGTAGTTTCGTCATTGGTGTGGCTATCATTGAGAAACCCTTTACAAACCATCTGTAGTAACCGGCAAGTCCCAAAAAGCTCTGAACTTCAGTAACATTTCTCGGAGGCTTCCAATCAAGTATGGCTGAAATTTTGCTCGGATCAACTCGAATACTGGATGCAGATACCACATGCCCCAAAAAACTAACTTCTCTCAACCGAATTCACATTTCTTGAATTTCGTATAAGCGCTTGTCTCGTAAAATCTGTAATACCAATCTCAGGTGCTCAGCATGTTCAGTTTCATCGCGTGAATAAATCAAGATGTCATCTATAAACACAACTACAAACCGGTCCAAATACTGTCTGAAAATTCGATTCATCAAATCCATAAATACCGCAGGGGCATTAGTGAGACCAAATGGCATCACTAAGAACTCGTAGTGACCGTATCTCGTTCTGAAAGCAGTTTTAGGTATATCTGAGTCTCGAACTCTCAATTGATAATAACCCGATCTCAAATCTATCTTTGAAAACACTGAGGCTCCCTTCAGCTGACCAAACAAATCATCAATACGCGGTAACGAATATTTGTTCTTTATTGTCACTTTATTTAATTGACGATAGTCGATACACATTCTCATGGTTTCGTCTTTCTTTTTCACAAACAATACTGGTGCACCCCAAGGGGAGAAACTTGGTCGAGCGAAACCTCTATCCGTCAACTCTTGCAACTGAGTTTTCAATTCCTTCAATTCCGTTGGTGCCATACGGTACGGAGCTATCAAAATTGGTGTAGTCCCAGGTACAAGTTCAATGCCAAACTCTACCCCCCGAACAGGTGGTAACCCCGGTAACTTCTCGGGAAAAACATTCAGATAATCACAAACCACTGGTACTGATTCAAGCTTCTTTTCTGATTCTTTACTATCAAGTACGTACGCAAGATATGCTTCACACCCCCTTTTTACATATTTCTGAGCCAACATCGAGGATATCATTGTGGGTAACCCGTTCACGCCAGCAGACTCAACTCGTATTATTTCATCATTTTCACATCTCAAATCAATAGTCTTTCTTTTGCAATTCACAACTGCATCGTTCACAGTCAACTAATCCATACAGAGAATAACATCAATTTCATTCTGCACACTTTGTCAACTAGCACATATCGACCTAAGGGATTCGATACTCGAATCACAAACTCAGTAGACTCAACAGGTAGAGTCTTACTGGAGGCTAAAGTCTCACATACATATGAATGAGTAGAACCAGGATCAATCAATGCAATCACAATAGTATCAAAGAGAGTGAAAGTACCCGTAATAACATCTGGTGAAGAAGCATCCTCGCGTGCACGTATAGCATAAGCTCTAGCAGGAGCACGAGCCTCAGATCTAGTCGTAGCATCTCTAGACCCTCTCTGACCGCCACTAGTATTCCCCGTATTCCTAGAGGGTCTACCTCGAGCTGTAGTAGTACCCGGTTTACCACTCTGATTCACATTCTATTCAGACAATCCCGGGCAGTCCTTGATAAAGTGGTCGGCTGATCCACACTTATAACAGGAGCAGTCATGAAATCTACAACTCCCTGAATTCCATTTCCCACAAGACTTGCACTCGGTCCTGTCTCGATGATCGTTTCCAACACTGGAAACAGAAGTGGCTCGCGTACTCACAGGGGGTCGATCACGGTCTTGTCTGGAAAAGCCCGAAGTGTTCTTAGATCGGTCCGAATCATCTTGAAATTTTTTCGGTGACTGCTGAAAGGGCTTTCCCAAAGATCTTTTATGGAACTCTCTAGCTCCATCTTCAGCTTTTCTTTTCTCTTTACTGAGCTCTTCGGCTTTGCAAGCTCGCTCGACAAGTACTACAAACTTTCTGATTTCAAGAATGCCAACAAATAGTTTTATATCTTAGTTCAATCCATCTTCGAAATGTTTACACATTATATCTTCTAAAGAAACACATTCTCGGGCATACCGGCTAAGTCTCACAAATTTTCGTTCATAATCAGTAACTGACATGGAACCCTGTTTAAGTTCAAGAAATTCCTTCCGTTTCTGATCGATGAATCTCTGGCTGATATACTTTTTCCAGAACTCGGTTTGGAAAAACTCCCAAGTCACTCTCTCTCTGGGCACAACAGAAATCAGCGTATTCCACCAATAGTAGGCAGAATCACGTAGCAAAGATATAGCACATTTTAGGCATTCATCGGGTGTGCAAGACAGTTCGTCGAACACTCGGATAGTATTGTCCAACCAAAATTCGCTTACTCAAAGATCATCACTATCTCAGTAGCCTTAAATTGAGAGCCGTGCTTTTGGATTCTGTCAACCAGGGGCTTATTCAACCTCATTTGATCAATTATCGGAGGTATTGTAGGTGCAGGGGGTGTATTATTCGGGAGTGGGGGTTGCGGAATAGCCGTATTAGTTCGAATGTATTGGTTGAACCAATCTTCATCATACTATAAAAAGCCTATCTGGCCTCATCGTTCTGATTGCTTGCGATAGGTTGAGAGTCCATCGGCACTGTCCCATGCGCGAGAGTAGGCGCTACACTCTCTACATCATTAGCTACCGCTCGATTGGGATCGGGATCCATTACTAAATGAAAACACATTTTTTTAACTGTCAGAATTCATCATACTATCGTATTAATACTATATGACATGTATAGCAAGACTTAAACACTCTACGTTGTCCTAGAATCAACTAAACCGAAACTCTGATACCAATAAAATGTAACACCCTAACCCGAATCCGATCGCCGAATTTAGGCTAAAAAGGTATTACCGAGCTAAACATTAAATTTCTCATCCACATTAACTAACATAAACAGAGATTGAGCTGAATACATATTGATCTTTGTGTTATATATATGCCAATTTCATATGGCCAAAATAGTTACAATTACAAAACATAGTTATCTTCAGCCTAACCTATACATGCCATATCAAGACCAAAATAAAACTGTACCAAAAAGATCGATAGTGGGATGAATTGCTGACGATCCCCGAGTCGGTGGCCAAAATCAACAATCTATAAAACAGGGAAATAAGGAACAGAGTAAGCTTTCGAGGCTTAGTAAGTTTTAAGCATTTCAAACAATTAAAACTTGTTATTTAAATCGAACATTAAGTATCACAGAACTTGTATTCTAATTATATATTACTTGGCCGAATATACACAAGTACACTAATTATAAAGCCTATTGGTCGAATATATATATATGAATACACAAGAAATTTTCAGCACATATTTAACTATAGTGTATGGCTTATACAATTACTTTAAGTCACATACTTTCATATAATGACATATTTTGACCGAATAGGTCATTCTCTTATTCTTAAATACCGTATTCATCCACATGTATATATATATATATCGTTCTTTAATAATAATAATTCACTTTAAAATCATTTCACATATGAGTACATAATACGTACCTTAACATGTTAAATATATAGTACTTACTCGACGGTGGTTTTCCGCGGATATTCAATGTCGTAATCTTACTTAATTTACTGGCATCAAACCTGTCAAGTCTTAGAACTTGAAACAAATTTCTAGCACCAGCCTGCGGGAATTTAAACCCGGTATAATACTAGCTCGTAGCCTATGGGTCTCTAGCCCGGATAGCATTCTAGCACAAAGCCTGCGGGTCTTTAAGCCCGGATAACATTCCAGCATATAGCCTGCGGGTCTTTAAGCCCGGATACAATTCCTCAAGTATCATGCATATTTAATCATATATTAACACATCTCATTGAACATGTCACATTAGTAGTCATTTGCTACATGCGAATATAAGCTCTATGTACATTTCATTAATTAAGCTTAACCCGTATTGACCATTCGACTATAGTTCATATACTTAGATTATTTATCACACAACTTAATTCAAGTAGAATCAAAAGGTCACAATTCATCTATTATACACATATCAAGGCATCATAAATTTTTATACTAAAGGCGACTACTCAAAACTTACCTCGGATATCGTCGAACGATTACAATGGCTATTCGATTACTTTCTCTTTTCCCTTATTTGAGTTTGCCCCTCTATGCTCTTGAGCTAATTCAAACAAATTTAGCTTATTAAAATCCCATCATGTTAGATTATGGTCGAAAATGACAAGAGATTTACTAGGTCATATAGCTACCTTTAGCTCAAACACGAAATGGTCATACCCATTTTAATCACTTTAAACATTCTAATACAATTTAATTAAACATTTCTCCAAGTATACATTTACGACTGAATATACATATCAAATAAATAGCTTACTTAATACATAACTCACATAGCCAAAGTACATATAACCCTAATGACCGAAAATGTTATCACCAAAATTCCTGTGATTTAACCTTTAACCCTTTTTAGCCGAATATCCATTAAATATCTAGTTCACATACACAAACACAAAATTCATATGGCTTATCATATTTTCATGTACATATCTTAACTATATAGCCGAATATATATATATATATATATATATAGTTCATCAAACCGATATTTATTTCTATTTCCTTAACACATATGGATCAATTTGACATGCATTTACCTTTGGCACATTCGGTCATTTAAGCAATAACCTATCTAGAATTTAAGCATTTTATACTAAAAATTCTCCCAAGGCCAAATTCATATACATCTTTTAATACTCATACAAAGTTTATATTTCAAATAATTTGTGCATACACCATTAACCTACTAATTAACTAAACACTTTAAAAATTTTCTTTAACTAAACATATATTCGGAAATGACTACAACAATTTAACAATTCTTAAAAACAATCTATAACATTTTAAATTCATCTTATCCTCCCCATGACCGAATGTGCATATATATATAAAAACTCAAATAACAACAAAATTTTCTTTCCAAAATGCATATATATACATATGGCAACTTCAATTCATACCTCTCAACAATGAATTCAACTTATTCAACCATCATTTAAGCTACTTTAACATATAAATAACATTTTCCTAAAAACTTATCAAAATAACACAAATTTAGCAATTTGCCGAATGGATATATGTTCAATGATTCATGAATTTAAACCATGGGTTAACTATACTATGTACTTATCAATTTAATTTCATAATCAATTATAAAAAAAATCACATTACATACCTTTAAATTAAGATAACCATGGCCGAATGCCTTGGCTTCTTCTTCATTATTTTTCTTTCTCAATTTCGGCAATGAAGAAAGAAAGATGAACTACCATTATTTTATCATCTTTTTCTTATTTTACTAATTATTTTTATTTCAAAATAATGCCATTACTTATTATAATACTTAAATAAAACATATATTATCCATCAACCATTATTATGGCCGGCCACTATATTAAAAGTGGTCTATTTGACATGCAAGTCCCCCATGTCAATAGTTCATGCTTTATTTGGCACTTTAAAATTTACCTATCACATTTTCAAGTCCTATCACATGAGTCCTATCTTATAAATTTCACATACAAATGACAAAATCAAAGCATGAAACTTTCACACATGCATTTACACATATAATAAACATAGAATATAACGATTAATTATTTTTATGACTCTGTTTTGTGGTCCCGAAACCACTTTCCGACTAGAGTCAAATTAGGGCTGTCACACCTTGAAATCGAGTGAACATTTAGACAAAGAAGGCACGAGAGATTTGCTCAATAACAAGTCGAGACGGACCTTGGAAATCAAAATGATGGACAAGGTAATGGAATCAATCATGCGCACTGTAACACCCCGTACCCGAGACCGTTTCCGGAGTCGAACACGAGGTGTTAACGGACTTAATTCATTAATTAAACAGCTCATACAATTCATTTTAAAATTTCCAGACAAGCTGGCTAACTGCATCACAGTCGCTTTAAAAATCATATCTCGAGTTACGAAACTCAAAATCCAATTCCGTAATTTTTCCTGAAACTAGACTCATATATATATCTACTAATTTTTTCTAGAATTTTTGTTGGGCCAATTAGTACAGTTTATTAGTTAAAGTCTCCCTGTTTCAGGGTTCAACTACTCTGACCTCAGTGTATTACGAATCAGATATCTCCTGTACAGAGCTTCAATGACTATGCCGTTTATCTCTAATAAAACTAGACTCAATAAGGAATCTGTACATATAAAGCGTGATTTCTAATTATCTTTGTAAAATTTATGGTGAATTTCCAAAGTCAGAATAGGGATCCAGAAATCGCTCTGGCCCTGTTTCACAAAAATTTAAACATCTCATAAAATATAGCTCATATACCTGTTTCGCTTATTCCATATGAAAATAGACTCATCAAGCTTCGATTCCATAACTTATTCATTATTTAATTCCATTTCTACTATTTTTAGTGATTTTTAAACTCACATCACTGCTGCTGTCTGAATCTATTTTATGGTAAATTTTACCTATTTCATGGTTTCCATGGATTAGCTAGCAATTTGACATACATAATACCAAATATGATCATGATTAGCCATTCCAATGGCTAATCATTACCAAGCATTTCTATTTCCATACCACTCAATAACCATATCATAAGACCATATATATAAAATGATTATAATGCTATACATGCCATACTCAAAATATACAAGCCATTATGCCAAGATGGTATACGGATAGTGTGAGCGTGCCTCCGACCGTTTCCGATTTCGAGCTGGCTTGTCAACACTACAAGGAATGAAAAGGAGGAGTAAGCATAAATGCTTAGTAAGCTCACATGCAAATAGCAAGTAACATAACCATATAAGCAAACATAAAACATCATTTGCATAATCATCACCAAGACATTCATATCACCTTTTCATTTATCATCTTACCATATTGTTGTTATATCGAGTTTTCAACCCGAGGGTTAAGTACATACCTGTTCAAATTATCCATTTCACAACACTTACCAATACGTCCCTTTCATCTTGAGTATTCCTCCATTTGAGTAGAACTTTACCCGTTGAACACATCGGAATATAATTCGGATACATGGATAACTTGCACATAAGTGCCACATATGTAGCCAAGCTACCATGTAACCCGCCCATAAGTGAACTCGGACTCAACTCAACGAGCTCAGGCGTTCGCATCCATAAGTGAACTCGGACTCAACTCAACGAGTTCGGATGCCTAGTTACATCTCACGAACTCGGACTCAACTCAACGAGTTCGGATGCCTAGTTACATCTCACGAACTCGGACTCAACTCAACGAGTTCGGACGCTCGCATCCATAAGTGAACTCGGACTCAACTCAACGAGTTCGGATGCCCAAATATCCCAGTGACATGTCACTTGTATCCTAATCCATTCACGAGGTTCAACGGACCTTTTTCCCAATCATGTGTCTCAACCATCTTCTACGGAATGCCGATACGATACTCGGTAGTATTTCACATTTTCCAAGTATATCACATAATTTGGCATATTATCAAACAATTATCACAAGTATAATATTTCATAATAATTATCATATCATTTAAAAAAACATTAAAACATTTAAAATAATAACTATGTTACCAACATTTACATATGAACTTACCTCGTATGCGAAAATGGCTATTTTTACCATTTCGTCCACCACTTGGTATTTTCCCCATTTTAGCCCGAATTTCAGTTTTCCTTGCTAATCGAGCTTGGAAGCTTGAAAAACCCTAGCCATGGTTTCTCCTTGCTATATTCGCCATGGGGTTGAAGATGAGCAAAATTGGCTTTTAATTTTGTATTTTAATTCATTTTACCCTAAATGACCAAAATGCCCTTACTACTAAACTTTCCAAAATTCCTTCCATGTCCAATTTTTGTCCATAGACTTAGAAATTGGTAAAATTACTCTTTAAGGACCTCTAATTAATAATCTAATTCAATTTTATGCAAAATACTTCTAGAACACAAGTTTTGCAATTTATTCAATTTAGTCCCAAATTTCAAATTAAGCACTTTATGCATAAAATTTCTTCACGAAATTTTCACACAATCATGCAATCGTATCATAGACCTTAAAATAATCATAAAATAATTATTTATATCTCGGATTTTGTGGTCACGAAACCACTATTCCGACTAGGCCCAAAATCAGGATATTACACGCACAACCCAATCTTTATTGCTGATGATAGGGATCGTGCTATTAAACAATATGCTATGCCACTCTTCAATGAGTTAAATACGAAAATTAAGAGGCTGAATATCGAGGCACCCCAATTCAAATTGAAACCAGTGATGTTTCAAATGCTCCAAATGGTGGGCTAGTTCAATGGTATGCCCACGAAAGATCCACATCTTCACCTTCGATTATTGATGGAGGTGAGTGATTCGATTAAGATAGTTGGTGTGACTGAAGATGTAACGCCCCTTACCCGTACCCAAGACTGGGACAAGGTACAGGGCATTACTGTGCACGAACATGACATTTCTGAGAAAATTTTGGAAGATAAAATTTTGTTCTAATTGAAAACCAATTAATCATATTCATGGTGTCCCTATTATGGACCTACGAGGCCCAAGACATGCATTGAGAATGGTCTGATACTAAACTGAGAACTTTAGAAAGTTTTTAGAAAATCTATTTGGTTAAGCCTCACATGCCCGTCTAGAGGCAATGCACACGCTTGTGTGCTTTAGGACACGCCCGTGTCCCTTACCCTTATGGAATTAATTGAATTTATTTCTCATTTCAAACCTATAGGGGTTGATAAATCATAATTTATACATATTTTTATCCAATGCTCAACACATTTATGGATGGTTTCTCCTTAGAATTGGTGAATTCGATGCTCCTAATCCTTTAATTTCATGTTTTATACTTAGGTGAGCATAGGGGAGTAAAAGAGAGAGAAACGGCCGAAAATGGAGAAAATAGACCTACATGGGAAATCAACACGACCTGGACTTCCTCACACGGGCGTGTCACACGGCCGTGTCCCTTTGGCAGGATCGAAGCATGACTTACACGGGTAGACTACACGTCCATGCCTATTTAACAGCCTTGACCACGGGCTAGAGTAATCACACACGGGCGTGTCCCTGCCGAGCCCAAGTATAACCCTATTTAGAAAAGGCCAATTTTGAGGGCTCTTAGGCATTCTAAAGCCTATTTAAACACCTGATGAGGCACTTAGGAAGGGAACACAAAGTAGGAGGCAAGAAATTACTTAAGGGAAGCCGATTGGTCCATCTCAGAAACTGGATTCATCATCAAGACTGAAGATCTCCCTTCAATTTCCATTCAGGGGTTTTGGGTTTTCTTTATGTTTTGTATTCATTATTCTTTTGAGATATTTTCTTCTATAACTATGATCTAAACCCCCTAAATACCTAAGGGGAATGAAACCTAATACGGATCTTGTTATTATTATCTAAATTGTATGATAAATATTTGACTTGTTCTTAATTATGTGTTCTTAATTCTTGTTTCGATATTCCAGGATATTGATTCAAGTTAAGCTCTTATTCAGAGGAGGAATAGACCCTGTCTAAAAGTACATTTGTCATAATTAAGTGGAGTTGGTTGCGCGCCTAGAGATAGGGTGACAAGATTTTGCCGAATTAGGGGGAAACCTAATAAGGGGATCCATAGATCGAGTTAATGCAACACTAGATGTTAATTAGAAAGAGATTTCAATTAATCAACCTAGGGTTAGACGTTATTAGTCTCGAGAGAGATAATAATATAACTTAGGGATTTGTACGGATCAAGTCAAATGAATAAATCGTCTGATTCAGAGTCAAATAACAAGTGAAGTCTAGGTGGATTTTTCCTTGGATATTGTTTTAATCAATCGAGTTTTCCCAAAAGCTTTTTTCTAATTTTCTCTCTATGCACTCTTAGTTTAGTTAATTAGTTTAGATAAACAAATCCCTTAATTTTTAGGCTAGATAATTGATAAACCGTAATTTATACATATTTTTACCCCATGTTTAACGCATTTTATGGATGATTTCCTATTAGAATTGGTGAATTTGATGCTCCTAATGCTCTAATTTAATGTTTTATACTTAGGAGAGCATAGGAGAGTGAAAGGAATGAGAAACGGGCCAAAACTAGAGAAAATGGGCCAAAGTACGAAATCAACACGGCCTGGACCTACTCACACGGGAGACCACACAACCGTAACAATTTGGCAGGCTCGAGCACGGCCTGAAGTAATCGCACACGGGCGTGTTACACGGGCGTGTTACACGGGCGTGTTACACGGGCGTGTCCTTACTGAGCCCAAGTTGAGCCCAATTCGGAAAAGGCTAATTTTGAGGGCTCTTAGGCATTCCAAAGCCTATAAATACACCCTAGAGGAGGAAGAAAAGGGAGGCACAAAATATTGAGTAAGGAATTACTCCAAGGAAGCCGATTGATCCATCTCAGAACCCGGATTCACCATCAAGACTGAAGATCTCTCCTCAATTTCCCTTCAAGAGTTTTGGGTTTTCTTTATGTTTTGTATTCGTTATTCTTCTAAGATGTTTTCCTTTTTAATTATGAACTAAATCCCCTAAATACCTAAGGGGAATGAAACCTAAGACGAATCTTGTTATTATTTCTTAATTGTATGATAAATATTTAACTTATTCTTAATTAAGTGTTCTTAATTCTTGTTTTGATATCCCAGGATACTGATTCAAGAGAAGCTCTTATTCAGAGGAGGAATAGACCCTGTCTAAGAGTACATTTTCCATAATTAAGCGGAGTTGTTTGCACGCCTAGACATAGGGTGATAAGATTTTGTCAGATTTGAGCGAAACCTAATAAGGGGATCCATAGATTGTGTTAATGCAACCCTAGGGTGTTAATTAGAGAAAAGTCTCAATTATTCAATCTAGGAATTAGATGTTATTAGCCTTGAATAGGGATAATAACATAACTTAGGGATCTCTATGGTACAATTTAAATGAATAAATTGTCCGATTCAGAGACAGAATAACCAGTACAGTCTAGGTGGATTTTTCCTTAGGTATTGTCTTAATTCAACCGATTTTCCCAAAAGTAATTCCCCAATTCCATTCTCTGTTAATTCTTAGTTTAGATAATTAGTTAGTTAAAACAAAAACCTCTCTATTCTTAGGCTAGATAATAAAAAGACAGTTATTACTAGTACTATTAGTTCCCTTGGGTTCGACAATCCGGTCTTGCTAAAACTATACTACCGTTCGATAGGTACACTTGCCTACATCGCTATAATAGTTAGTTTCAAGAACGATTAATTATAAGTATTTAAAACCTATCACGAAATCATACGATGAAGTTTTTGGTGCCGTTGCCGGGAAACTAAAATATTAGGAACACTCAATTTTTATTACTTTAGCCATTTATTTTTCTTGCAATCTAATTTTATTTTTAATTTTATTCTAATTTACTAATTTTTTTTCTTTCTTCTGGCCGTTTTTTTATAGTTTATGACTAGAAGAAACCCGTCAGGACCACTACTTTTTGATGAAGAAATCGATCGCATAATGCGTAGAAACCAAAGAGAAATAAGGCGAAGCCTAAGATACACAGAGAACGAGCAAGAAGATGATACTCAACCCCCAACCGAAGAGATGGCTGAAAACCAAGACAATCAGCTACCTCCTACAATTGCGGCTAATCAAAATCCTGCTCCACGCACTATGTATGATTATGCTACACCTTCTTTAATAGGAACTGATTCGAGCATAGTTAGACCTACTGTAGCTGCAAATACTTTTGAACTAAAACCTAACACTATTCAAATGATACAACAATTTGTTCAGTTTGATGGCTTGCAGGATGAGGATCCCAACGCTCATTTAGCCAACTTTTTAAAACTATGCAATACATTTAAAATTAATGGTGTTTCTGATGATGCCATTCGTCTTCGGTTATTCCCTTTTTCGTTGAGGAACAAAGCTAAATAGTGGTTGAACTCATTACCATGAGGGTCAATCACTACTTGAGAATAAATGACCGAAAAATTTCTATTAAAATATTTTCCGCCGGCTAAAACAGCCAAATTACGTAATGATATCTCTTCGTTTGTACAGATAGACTTAAAAACTCTTTACGATGCATGGGAGAGATACAAAGACTTACTGAGAAGGTTCCCTCACCATGGGTTATCGCTTTGGCTTCAGGTTCAAACATTCCATAATGGCCTGAATCCTTCGACTCGGCAAATGGTTGACGCAGCTGCTGGCGGAACCATCAATAATAAAACACATGAAGATGCTTATGAGTTTATAGAGGAGATGTCACTGAATAACTGTTAGTGGCAAGTCATGAGTACAAAACTAACTAAAATAGCAGACATTTATAATGTCGATTCGATTACTATGCTATCAAACCAGGTGGAACTTCTAAATAAAAAGATTGATAGTTTTCTTAGTTCTTCATAGGTTCACCTAGTAATGCAGTTTGATGCAAGTGGAGGTGGAACAAGTCATTCGGAATACTAACCTTATGGCACAACATTGATAACGAGCAATTAAATTATATGGGTCATAATCCTCGACCTCAAAACAATCCATATAGTAACACTTACAATTCAGGTTGGAGGAACCACCCCAATTTCTCGTGGGGCAGTCAAGGAAGTCAAAGACCACAACCACCTTCAGGCTACCAACAACCATCCTACCAATAGGAAAAGAAATCGAACCTTGAAGAGATGCTCACAAAGTTTATCTCGGTGTCAGAAACCCGTTTCTAGAACATCGAGAAAGCACTTAAAAATCAACAAGCATCAATCCAAGGGTTCGAAACTCAGATAGGCCAGCTTTCCAAACTAATCTCCAAACGACCAAAAGGAAGCTTGCCAAGTAATACTGAACCTAACCCAAGGGAACAACTCAACGCGATTAATGTTCAAGATGAAGAAGGATTTGTTGAGCCTGAGCCAGAACCGAGGCAAGAAACTGTGGTAAGCAAAGGTCAAGGTGAGGTAGATCACAATAAAAACAAATCGGTGAATGTCGAATATAAACCTCGTGTGCCATACCCCAACGCGACAAGGAGAGACCGCTCAGATGAACAATTTTGGTAAATTCCTTAAAATCTTAAAAAAATTACATATTAACTTACCGTTTATTGAATCTCTATCATAGATGCCAAACGCAATGAAATTTTTAAAGGAGCTTTTAGCAAATAAGTGGGAAGATGGACGAGGCATCACATCTGGAGCTGAACACAGTTTGCTCAGCTATTCTCCAGAATTAACTACCAACAAACTTAAAGATCCAGGGAGTTTTACAATTCCCTGTTTAATTGGTAGTTTAGATGTTAATAATGCATTAGCTGATTTGGGGGCTAGTATTAACGTCATGCCTTACAAAATGTTCAAACAATTAGGTCTCGGGAAACCCAAATAGACTAGGATGAGCATTCAATTAGCAGATAAAACTATAAGATTTCCTAGGGGTATTATTGAAGATGTGCTAGTTAAAATCAATAAATTTATATTTCCCGTTGACTTCATTGTTCTAGACATAGAGGAGGATAGCAACACTCATTTAATTCTAGGAAGGGCCTTTTTAGCAACTGCTAAAACAATTATTGATGTTGGCACAGGTGAACTCACACTCCATGTGGGAGACGAAACAGTCACCCTTCAAGCTCGCAATTCTGGCAATACAATGGAAATTGAGGGTGATCGTCTAAACCATTCTACTAAAACTAATAATATGGTGCAACCTTCTTTGTAGGAAATAAGTCTGAAGGAAGTACATGAACCATTCTCAAGCAATAGTAGAGGACCCATTCAAGAAGATCGAAGGCTACAAATCGAGGAGCTAGATGAATGAAAGACACATAAACCGAGAACACTTAACAAACCGAATCTACGACAGAACAAGCTCAATCCCTTTCCAAAAATCAACTTAAGGTTGGAGATAGAGTCTTATTAGATGCCACTGATCCCCACATTGTCGCTACCACATCGAATCAAGAAATCCCTCTTACGGTACTCAGCATTTTCCCATTCGGTACGGTCGAGGTGAGTCATCCCAGGTTTGACACTTTTAAGATAAATAACACCCGTTTAAAACCTTATTTTGATGAGATTAATAGCAGGAATAAGGAGTATAAACTCCTCAAACCACCATGATCATTCAACGGAGAGGTAAGTCGAGCTTAGACTATAAATAAGCGCTTCTTGGGAGGCAACCCGAGCACTAATTGTATTAACTTCTTTAAAATTTAGTCTTCAACATCTAACTTACTAATGGAGTGCTTGAATAAAGGTTTTCCACAGGGACACGGCCAAGAGCACGGGCATGCTTAGGGCAGTGTGAAAACAGGACAACAATTTTTCCCAAACACGGGCTACGATAAAATGCCACGGAAGTGAGACATAGCCATGGTCGAACCTGCCAAAACAACACGGGGGTGAGACACGCCCGTGTGGAAGAACCATGGGTGAACCTGTTAAAATAGCACGGTCGTACGACACGCTTGTGTCTAGCATCCGTGGACGACACGATCAAAATAACATGAGCGTGCGCAGAGGTACATAACCGTGGGAGAAGCGAATCACGCCAGACACAACCGTGCGACATGATCATGTAGCCACACGGCCTAGACACACGGGCATGCCAGAAGGCCGTGTGACAACATCTCAATTTGCGACGAACACGGACGGGACACGATCCACACGGGCGTGTGCACCGGCTGTGCCACTTGAAAATTTTGATTATTTATCTTATTTTATCTTATTTTATTTATATTTCTTTTATTAAGTTTTTAAGATTCATTTGTTTTTTTTTAAACACGGATTATCTTTATCACTACTATCAGATTATTCCCTTAACTCTCCTTTTATCATTCAGAATCATGCTTGGCCTCCAGCTTTATTTCTAATACTTGATCTCGCCAATCCAAGAATATCATTCATTCTTAATTCAGGAAGTTGCACTTCTCTCCCTATCTTATTTTTATATTCTAATATCTACCTTTGTACATTAAGGGCAATGTACATCTTAAGTGTGGGGGGTATTTATTTCATTATCAGAAAAATCCCTGAATGACTACCTTGTGCTCTTGAAAAGCTTTCATATCATATGTAGGATAAATTTGATTGATTATGATTTTTATTGATATACCTTGAATTAAAACATAAGCATTTATGCATTGATTGTTTAAACTTTAAGACATTAGAGAATCAAGCATGATAAGTTGATTTTTAAGAATTTAAAGTTATAGGTTGTTTCCCCAAGTCTAGGTATTACTTTGAATTGGAATTCACGAGTTTAAACATAAAAAAACCATAATTTTTGTCAGATTTTTGAGCCTTTTCAGCATCTATTAATTCTTTCATGCTCACTTTTATTATTGGTTTGAGTGCGTGAGTATTGAACTGTTATTCTAGAACTTGCTTGATTATGCATGTCGAGACCACACCATTTGATTTGATATGTCAAAATGATTAAGGCACTTAGGATTAACCCACTCATGCCATGAAAAGCCTACCTCCACGATTAACCTCTAGTGAACCCCCTTAAGCCTAACAAGCCATTTCTTGTATTACCCTTAATATTAACCCTTAATCCATTATTGTTGAAATCCCCTAAATTAATCCCTATTTTTGTCGAGATTTGAGTTGAATAAATTGCTTAGCTATGTCTTGTCCTTAATAGTTAGTCTATGTTATTTAACTTGTTTTTTCTAAAAAACTATATATACACATTAGTAATTCCATATTCTGAGAAGAAGCTCTGTTGTACGCAAATGATGATTAACTCTTTTTCTAGTTAGGCAAATTTTCAATTCAATCTTGATTCTAACCCTTTCTTTCAGCTTGTGACCACACCCCCTAACCAAGCCTCATTACAACCCTCTAAAGACCTTTTGATTGATGTTTCATCTCAATTTATCAGTGGTGGAGATTTGATTTTCATGCAAGTCTATGGTAATGACTTTTCATTATTGACTATTGAGTGCTTCATTTATTGTCCTTAAAACACCACAGTGATTTGAGTGAATTGATAAATCGTAAATTATACACATTTTTACCCCATGTTTAATGCATTTTATGTATGATTTCTCATTAGAATTGGTGAATTTGATGCTTCTAATGCTTTAATTTCATGTTTTATACTTAGGAGAGCATATGAGAGCGAAAGGAACGAGAAACGGGCTAAAAATGGAGAAAATGGACCAACGTACAGAATCAACACGGCATAGACCTCTTTACACAAGCAGATCACACGGTCGTATCAATCTAACAGAATTGGAGCATGACTCACACGGGCGTGTCCCTACCGAGCCCAAGTTAAGTCCAATTCGAAAAAGGCCAATTTTGAGGGTTTTTAGGCATTCCAAAGCCTATAAATACACCCTAGAGGAGGAGAAAAAGGGAGACGAAGAATAGGGGGTAAGGAATTACCCAAGGAAGCCGATTGATCCATCTCAGAAGTCATATTCATTATCAAGACTGAATATCTCTCCTCAATTTCCCTTCAAGAGTTTTGGGTTTTCTTTATGTTTTGTACTCTTTATTCTTCTGAGATGTTTTCTTATTTAGTTTTGAACTAAATCCCCTAAATACCTAAGGGGAATGAAACCTAAGACGAATCTTGTTATTATTTTCAGAATCGTATAATAAATATTTAACTTGTTCCTAATTATGTGTTCTTAATTCTTTTTTTGATATCCTAGGATACTGATTCAAGACATGCTCTTATTCAAAGGAGGAATAGACCCTGTCTAAGAGTACTTTTGTCATAACTAAGCGGAGTTGATTGCACGCCTAGAAATAGGGTGACAAGATTTTGCCGGATTAGGGTGAAACCTAATAAGGGGATCTATAGATCGAGTTAATGCAACCCTAGAATGTTAATTAGATAAAAGTCTCCGTTATTCAATCTAGGGATTAGACGTTATTAGTCTTGAATAGGGATAATAACATAACTTAGGGATTTCTATGGAACAAGTTGAATGAATAAATCGTCCGATTCGGAGCCAGAATAACAAGTAAAGTCTAGGTTGATTTTTCCTTAAGTATTGTCTTATGTCAATCAATTTTCCCAAAAGCAATTCGCCAACTCTTTTCTCTGTGCGTTCTTAGTTTATATAATTAGTTAAATTAAAAGAAAACCCATTATTCTTAGGCTAGATAATAAAAAGACAGTCATTACTAGTACTTTTGGTTCCCTTAGGTACGATATCCCGGTCTTACCATTACTATACTATTGTTTGATAGGTGTGCTTGCCTTTTCCTCGTGATAATAGTTAGTCTAGGTTTGATCTTCATTATAAATATTTATTACTTGTTACGAATCACGCGATCAAGTTTTTTGGCACCGTTGCCGGGGAACTAAAATATTAGGAACGCTAAATTTTTATTACTTTAACCATTTATTTTTCTTGTAATTTAATTTAATTTTATTATTATTATTTATTAATTTAATTTTTCTTTCTCTTGGCTGGTTTTTATAGTTTATGACTAGAAGAAACTCGTCGGGACCATTACTTTTTGACGAAGAAATCGATCGTATAGTTCGCAAAAATCAAAGAGAAATAAGGCGCAGCTTAAGATACATGGAGAACGAGCAAGAAGACAATACTCAACCCCAAACCGAAGAGATGGATGAAAACCAAGGCAATCAGCTACCTTCTGCAATTGCGGTTAATCAAAATCCTGCTCCATGTATTATGTATAATTATGCTCAACCTTCTCTAATAGGAACTGAATCTAGCATAGTTAGACCGGCTGTAGTGCAAATACTTTTGAACTGAAACCTAACACAATTCAAATAATACAACAGTTTGTTCAATTTGATGGTTTGCAGGATGAAGATCCCAACGTTCACTTAGCAAACTTCCTGGAATTTTGTGATACATTTAAAATCAATGGCGTTTCTGATGATGCCATTCTTCTTCGGTTATTTCCTTTTTCTTTAAGGAACAAAGCTAAACAGTGGTTGAACTCGTTACCACGAGGGTCAATTACTACTTGGGAACAAATGACCGAAATTTTTTTACTAAAATACTTTCCGCCAGCTAAAACGGTTAAATTACGTAATGATATCTCTTTTTTTGTGTAGATGGATTTAGAAACACTTTACGATGCATGGGAGAGATACAAGGACTTACTGAGAAGGTGTCCTCACCATGGGTTACTCCTTTGGCTGCAAGTACAAACATTCCATAATGGTCTGAATCCCTCGACTCGGCAAATGGTTGACGCAGCTACTGGCAGAACCATCAACAACAAAACACCTGAAAAGGCTTATGAATTCATTGAAGAAATGTCACTAAATAACTATCAGTGGCAAGTTATGAGGTCTAAGCCAACAAAAATAATCGGCGTTTATAACGTCAACTCAGTTACTATGCTATCAAATCAGGTAAAACTTCTCAATAAAAAGATTGATGGTTTAGTTGTTTCTACGCAGGTACATCCAATAATGAGGTGTGACTCAAGTGGAGGAGGTGTGCATACAGAATATCAATCCTTCAATCCCACAACCAAAGAGAAACAAGTCAACTATATGGGTAACAATAACTTTAGATCTCAAAATAACCCATACAGTAATACTTATAATGCAGGTTGGAAGAACCACCCAAATTTCTCCTGGGGTGGTCAAGGGAATCAAAAGCCACAAAATCCACAGGGTTTTCAACAACTACCCTACCAACAGGAAAAGAAGCCAAATCTTGAAGAGATGCTCTCAAAGTTCATATCAGTGTCAGAAACTCGTTTCCAAAATACCGAGACAGCACTTAAAAATCAACAAGCATCGATCCAAGGACTCAAAACTCAGATAGGCCAGCTTTCCAAACTGGTCTCCAAACGACCACAAGGTAGTTTACCAAGTAATACCGGACCTAACCCAAGGGAACAACTCAACGCAACTAATACTCAAGATAACGAAGGAATCGTTCAGCCTGAACCAGAACCGAGGCAAGAAACTGTGGTAAGCAAAGGGAGAGATGAGGTAGGTCAAAATACAAACAAACAGTGACTGTCGAATATAAACCTCGTGCGCCATACCCTAACGCGATAAGGAAAGACTGCTCAGATTAATAATTCGGCAAATTCCTTAAACTTTTGAAAAAAATTACATATTAACTTACTATTTATTGAAGCTTTTTCGCAGATATCAAATGCAAAGAAATTTTTAAAAGAGATTTTAGTAAATAAGCGGAAGTTGGATGAAGCATCGCATGTAGTGCTAAACGCAGTCTGCTCAGCTATTCTACAGAATAAGCTACCTCACAAATTGAAAGATCTAGGCAGTTTTACAGTTCTTTTCTTAATTGGTAGTTTAGATATAAGTCATGCATTAGCTGATTTAGGGGCTAGTATTAACGTAATGCCTTACCAAATGTTTAAACAACTAGGTCTTGGGAAACCTAAACAAACTAGGATGAGCATTCAATTGGCAGATAAAACTATAAGATTTCCTAGGGGTATTATTGAAGATGTACTTATGAAAGTAGATAAGTTCATATTCCCCGTTGATTTCGTTGTTCTAGACATAGAGGACGATAATAACATCCCTTTGATTTTAGGAAGGCCCTTTTTAGCCACTGCTAAAACAATTATTGATGTTGGCACAGGTGAGCTTACGCTTCGTGTGGGAGACGAAACGATCACCCTTCAAGCTCGTAATTCTGGCATCACATCGAACATTGAAGGTAATAGTCCACACCAATATGCTAAAATTGACAATATGACTTTGCAGAAATTAAGCTTCAAAGAAGTTTACGAGCCATGTTCCAGAAATAATAAAGGACACATTCATGAAGAACGAAGGCTACGGATAGAAGAGCTAGACGAATGGCGAGTACAATAAACCGAAACTATATCAAAATAAGGCCGATACCCTTCCAAATCAACTTAAGGCTGGTGATAAAGTCTTACTAGATGCCTCAAATCCCCACATTGTCACTACCACACTGAATGAGGAAATCCCTCTTACGGTACTCAGTATTTTTCCATTCGGTACGGTGGAGGTGAGTTACCCCAAGTTCGGCACTTTTAAGGTAAACAACACCCGATTAAAACCCTATTTTAATAAGATTGATAGCAGGAATGTGGAGTATAAACTCTTCGAACCACCCTGACCATTCACCGGAGAGGTAAGTCGAGCTTAGACTATAAATAAGCGCTTCTCGGGAGGCAACCCGAGCACTAACATATTTTGATTTCTTTATTTTCAAATTCTAACACTTTAAATCATTAACTTTATGTTTCAATTGCAAAGTTTCTCAGCACACACGGGCGTGCCTAAGGCCATGGCCAAGCAGGGGAAGAAACACGGCCGTGTGATAGAGCCGTGTGGAAGCAGGGCATGATTTCCTGAAAACACGGGATGCGATAAATCCCCACGACATGGCCGTGGGCGAACTTGATAGGTGAACACGGGCATGGGAATGGAAAAACACGAGTGTGCCAAGGGCAAGGCTCGATTCTATTTCGTTGACATGGGCATGAGACACGCCCGTGCCGTGAAGCCGTGGACAATAATACACGAGCGTGGTACCCTAACACATGGGCGTGGGAGAAGCGAACAAAGCTAGGCATGACCATGCGACATGGCTGTGTACCACACACGCCCAAGCCACACGGGTGTGGGATAGTAGCCGGGCACGACCTAAATTGTGAAATTTGAAAAACACGGGATCACCTTCAGAGTACACAAGTGTGGCCCTAGGCCATGTGCACCTCCCCTATATAAGTAAATCACTGTTCATTTTCTTCTTCCTTTCAAAACCCTAGCCGAAATCTCCCATTCTCCACTCCCTAATCCCCATTTCGGGCACCATTCCCCACATTCTCATTTCCCCAACCCCTAAACCATCCTAAAATCCACTTCCCCTACATTAATCCTCACTTTCCCATCTCTTTTCCCTCCATTTTCTTTCCACACAGCTGTACCCCTTGCCACGCCCGTGCACAGCCTCCAATTTCATTTTTAAAGCTCAATATCTTTCCCTTAGCACCTTCAATATCATCTTCAAGAGGAAAGAAAACTGCCGTACCAGCCTCGAAGAAGAGGAAGGGAGTGTCATCTTTTGTGGGTCCACATGGCAAACCATCCAGTGATGAAGATGTTTAGAAATATTTATTTTATTATTTTATGTTTTTAATTTTTATTCAAACTACTTTTTATTTTTCTTTTTTATTTTTATTTTTTCGCAGATTTAAAATTTTATTATAAATTTCGGTTATTTCTTTTCGAGTACTTATTCTTCCTACTATCCCCTAAAAAGTTCATGATTTTATCACAGTTATAAAGAGCTCTTAAGCTCATCCTCACATAGGAGCTAAAACTCCACCGGGAAAGGTTCTCCACGACTGCCATGTCCTGCTCGACCATTACCATAGCTACCATTAGATATAATATTTTTTTGGCACAGGACTTATGGCCTAATGAACCTCTACGACCGCCGGAGTATCCTCCTCCACTCTCGAACCGATCACTCTCCAAAACTCTAGTTCGAGGAATTCATCATATAGGAAGTTTCACTTTTCTCCCTATCTTATTTTTATACTCTAATATCTATCTTTGTACATTGAGGGCAATGTACATCTTAAGTGTGGGGGGTATTTATTTCATTACCAGAAAAATCCCTGAATAATCATCTTGTTCTCTTGAAAAAACTCCCATATCATATTTACGATAAATTTTAATTAATTTATGATTTTGATTAATATATCTGGAATTAAAAAATAGGGATTTATGCATTGATTATTTAAACTTTAAGACAATAGAGAATCAAGCATGATAAGTTCATTTTTAAAAATTCAAAATCTTAGGCTATTTCCCCAAGTCTAGTTATTACTTTGAATTGGAATTCACGAGTCTAAACATCAAAAAGCCATAATTTTTGTGAGATTTTTGAGCCTTTTGAGCGTCTATTCGTCCTTTCATGCTCACTTTTATTATTGCTTTGAGTGCGTCAGTATTGAACTGTTATTCTAGCACTTGCTTGATTATGCATATCGAGACCACACAATTTGATTTGATATATCAAAATGATTAAGGCACTTGGGATTATCCCACTCATGCCATGAAAAGCCTACCTCCACGATTAACCCCTAGTAAACCCCCTTGAGCCTAACAAACCATTTCTTGTATTACCCTTAATATTAACCTTTAACCCATTATTGTTGAAACCCCCTAAATTAATCCTTATTTTTGTCGAGGTTTGAGTTGAATAGATTGCCTAGCTATGTTTTGTTCTTGATATTTAGTCTATATTATTTAACATGTTCTTAAAAAAAAAACACAACTATGTATGCATATCTGTAATTTCATATTCTGAGAGAAGCTCTGTTGTACGCAAGTGAAGATTAACTCTTTTTCTAGTTAGGAAACTTTTCAATTCAATCTCAATTCTAACCCTTTCTTTTAGCTTGTGACCACACCCCCTAACCAAGCCTCATTACAACCCTCTAAAGACCTTTTGATTGATGTATCATCTTAAATTAAAGTGGTGGAGATTTGATTTTCATGCAAGCCTATGGTAATTACTTTCCATTATTGACTATTGAGTGCTTCCTTTATTGTCCTTAAAACACATTGAGTGATTTGAGTGAATCTGTAGTGAGGATGTAAAACTCTATGATATTCTGAATTAAAGGTAATTACTTAGATGAGGGAAGACACCTATGTTTTCAGAATAAAATGCTCAACTTGGAATGATTGAAACTTTTATGTTCTTTTAGTTAAATTCTGAATGTATGATTACCTACGGATTAATTTGAGATATTATTGATAGAAATTATAAGTTGAGAAGGATTTATTTTGATTATGAGTTGAGAATTTTGCTTGAGGACAAGCAAATGCTTAAGTGTGGGGGTATTTGATAAACCATAAATTATACACATTTTTACCCCATGTTTAATGCATTTTATGGATGATTTCTCATTAGAATTTGTGAATTCGATGCTTTTAATTCTTTAATTTCATGTTTTATACTTAGGAGAGCGAAAGGAACGAGAAACCGACCAAAAACGGAGAAAATGGACCAAAGTACGAAATCAACACAGGCTGGACCTCCTTACACAGGCATATCACACGGCCATGTCAATCTGGTAGAATTGGAGCACGACTCACACGGGCATGTCCCTACCGAGCCCAAGTTAAGTCCAATTCGGAAAAGGCCAATTTTGAGGGTTTTTAGGCATTCCAAAGCCTATAAATATGCCCTAGAGGAGGAGAAAAAGGGATTACCCCAAGGAAGCCGATTGATCCATCTAAGAAGCCGGATTCATTATTAAGACTGAAGATCTCTCCTCGATTCCCCTTCAGGAGTTTTAGGTTTTCTTTATGTTTTGTACTATTTATTCTTCTGAGATGTTTTCTTATTTAGTTATGAACTAAATCCCTTAAATACCTAAGGGGAATGAAACCTAAGAGGAATCTTGTTATTATTTTCTGAATTGTATGATAAATATTTAACTTGTTCTTAATTATGTGTTTTAATTCTTGTTTTGATATCCCAGGATACTGATTCAAGACATGCTCTTATTCAGAGGAGGAATAGACCCTGTCTAAGAGTACTTTTGTCATAACTAAGCAGAGTTGATTGTGCGCCTAGAAATAGGGTGACAAGATTTTGCCGGATTAGGGTGAAACCTAATAAGGGGATCCATAGATCGAGTTAATGCAACCCTAGAGTGTTAATTAGAGAAAAGTCTTAGTTATTTAATCTAGGGATTAGATGTTATTAGTCTTGAATAGGGATAATAACATAACTTAGGGATCTCTACGGAACAAGTTGAATGAATAAATCATCTTATTCGGAGCCAGAATAACAAGTACAGTCTAGGTGGATTTTTCCTTAGTTATTGTCTTAATTCAATCGATTTTCCCAAAAGCAATTCTCCAATTCCATTCTCTGTGAATTCTTACCTTAGATAATTAGTTAGTTAAAACAAAAACCTCTTTATTGTTAGGCTAGATAATAAAAAGACAGTCATTACTAGTACTTTTATTTCCCTTGGGTTCGACAATCCGGTCTTGCTAAAACTATACTACTGTTCAATAGATACAATTACCTACACTTTCCTTTTCATCATGATAATAGTTTGTCTAGGTTTGATCTTCATTATAAATGTTTATTACTTGTTACGAATCATGCGATCATGAATCTTTAGTGAGGATGTAAAACTCTGTGATATTTCGAATCAAAGGTAATTACTTAAATGAGGAGAGACACCTATGTTTTCAGGAGAAAATGCTCAACTTGGAATATTTGAAACTTTTATGTTCTTTTAGTTGAACTCTCAATGTATGATTACCTATGAATTATTTTGAGATATTATCGATAGAAATTATAAGTTGAGAAGAATTTATTTTGATTATGAGTTGAGAATTTTGCTTGAGGACAAGCAAATGCTTAAGTGTGGGGGTATTTGATAAAACGTAATTTATACATATTTTTACCCCATGTTTAACGTATTTTATGGATGATTTCCTATTAGAATTGGTGAATTCGATGCTTCTAATGCTTTAATTTCATGTTTTATACTTAGGAGAGCATAGGAGAGCGAAAGGAGCGATAAATGGGCCAAAACTGGATAAAATGGGCCAAAGTACGAAATCAAAATGGCCTGAACCTCCTCACACAAGCAGACCACACGACTGTGTCAATTTGGTAGGCTCGAGCACGGCCTGAAGTAATCACACACGGGTGTGTTACACGGGCGTGTCCCTGCTGAGCCCAAGTTGAGTCCAATTCGGAAAAGGCTAATTTTGAGCGCTCTTAGGCAGTCCAAAGCCTATAAATACACCCTAGAGGAGGAAGAAAAGGGAGGCACAAAATAGGGAGTAAGGAATTACTCCAAGGAAGCCAATTGATCCATCTCAGAAGCTGGATTCACCATGAAGACTGAAGATCTCTCCTCAATTTTCCTTCATGAGTTTTGGGTTTTCTTTATGTTTTGTATTCGTTATTCTTCGGAGATGTTTTCCTTTTTAGTTATGAACTAAATCCCCTAAATACCTAAGGGGAATGAAACCTAAGACAAATGTTGTTATTATTTTCTGAATTGTATGATAAATATTTAACTTATTCTTAATTATGTGTTCTTAATTCTTGTTTTGATATCCTAGGATATTCAAGATACGCTCTTATTTGGAGGAGGAATAGACCCTGTCTAAGAGTACATTTGTCATAATTAAGCGGACTTGTTTGCGCGCCTAGACATAGGGTGACAAGATTTTGCCGGATTAGGGTGAAACCTAATAAGGGGATCCATAGATCGAGTTAATGCAACCCTAGGGCGTTAATTAGAGAAAAGTCTCAATTATTCAATCTAGGGATTAGACGTTATTAGTCTTGAATAGGGATAATAACATAACTTAGGGATCTCTACGGAACAAGTTAAATGAAAAAATCGTCCGATTCAGAGCCAGAATAACAAGTACAGTCTAGGTGGATTTTTCCTTAGTTATTATCTTAATTCAATCGATTTTCCCAAAAGCAATTCTCCAATTCCATTCTCTGTGAATTCTTAGCTTAGATAATTAGTTAGTTAAAACAAAAACCTCTTTATTCTTAGGCTAGATAATAAAAAGACAGTCATTACTAGTACTTTTATTTCCCTTGGGTTCGACAATCCAGTCTTGCTAAAACTATACTACTGTTCGATAGATACAATTGCCTACATCGCGATAATAGTTAGTTTCAAGAACAATTAATTATAAATATTTAAAACCTATCACGAAATCACGTGATCAATAATAAAAGGAAAGTAATTACTAGTACTCTTGGTTCCTTTGGGTTCGACAATCTGGTCTTGCCAAAGCTATACTACTATTCGATAGGTACACTTGCCTTCATCGTGATAATTGTTAGTTTTAGGAACAATTAATTATAAATTTTTAAAACCTGTCGCGAATATCACATATAAGGGCTTTTCACATGGTCGAGCACACGCCTGTGTCCTTGGCCCATGTACTTTACACGGCCAAGACACATGCCTGTGAGATAGGCCGTGTCCTCCATACGGCTGAGACACATGGTCGTGTCTCTACCCGTGTGTTTAGTACCATGCATTCTGACCTAAAGATTTTAGGTGCAGGGGACACAAGGCCATACCACACGCCCATGGGGCTGACCGTGTGTAACACACGGCCTAGACACACGCCCGTGTGTCTATTCATGTGGACCTTTTTGGAGGCTACAAATCTAAGCCAACGGTCACCCTATATAACCATTTATATTCGCAAACATTAATGATTTTTAAGATGGCATAAATATGTCCGAATACCATAAATGTGACATCCCTAAATTGACCCTAGTCGGAAAGTGGTTTCGGGACCACTAAACCGAGTCATAATAATAATTAACCATCATAATTGATGATCATTATATGCATATATGCATGTGTGAAAATTTCATGGTTGGATTTTATTAATTGTAAGTGAATTTTTATCAAATAGGACTTATGTGAGAAAAATTTAGAAATGTGCTAGGCAAATGTAAGGTGGCCTATTAATACATGTGGGAAAGTGTTGTCCTTGCATGTCAAATTAGCCAAAATGAAGCATGATGGCGGCCATGCTATGAGTGGAAACATGTTGCCAACATGTTTAATTAGTGGATTATGTAGAAAGAATAAAGAAATGAAAATAATAAAAGAAATAGAAAAGAAAAAAAAAGTGTGTGTGGATGCCTTTCCCCCCCCCATTTGCCGTGAATTGAACAAGAAAAACAAAAAAAAAGTGCTCATCCTTCCTCAAATTTCTTTCAATTGCCGTGAGTGAGAGAGAGGGGGTTTGGAGAAGCTTGGCCATACTTGCAACTAGAGTGAGGTATGTTTGATGTCATTCCTTAAGATTCATGCATGTTTTAGTTGTTAGTTTGAAACCTACCTAGCCCATGGCTTAGATTTCTTTGCTATTTGATGGAGATGAAGTTCGCCATGGAGGTTGTCTTTTTGGTTGGTTGTTTAAATGTTGTTGTGATGAAGCATGAAGAGAAGTGAGATGAATGTTTAATAAAAGGAGATTTTAGATCCTTGAGTTCTTGTTGTTATGTGTATGTGCATGAGTATTCGGCCATGCTATAGAATCTATGTGCAAATGATAAATGCTTGGTACATTCGGCTACATGGGATAATGAAAGTTGTATTAAGTTAAGGTGCATACTTTAATCTAAGTGTTGAGAAGTATTTGGCTAAGATAGCTAAAAGGTGGGTGTTGCCGATTTTTAGATTTAGATTATGAGAGTGGTTATAATGGGCCTTAAGATGGTAATCTTAAGAAATGTTAAGTAGATGATATAATTGAAGGGTGAAGTGGCTAATAGGGACTCTCAATGAAATTATGCCTAGGCGAATGTATCATGAAATGAATAAAAATGCTAAATTGTGGTTATATGTATATTCGGCCAAGGAAGCATGATATGAAGCTTGATAGGCTTGAAAGATGAATGACCGAATGAGCTATAGGTCATGTATGGGTTAATTTTATGCATATGTGTGTGTGGCATTAGTAGTTAATGGCATTCGGCATCGTTTAACTAAAATTAGAAATGAATCTTAAAAGTTAAATAGGTTGCCCTAGTGGCCGAATGTGTTAAAAGCTAATGTATGGACAAATGATACTGAATGAATTGGTTTCGAAATGTATATGGTTGCCGTATGTGTGTGTTTGATTGAGAAGTAAATTTGTTTGATTTAGCTCAAGAGCAAAGGGAACTAGATTGGATAAAGGAAAGGAGAAAGCAAACGAGTAGCCGATTTGGAACCGTTCTACCCCAAACAAGGTAAGTCATTAAGCACATATGTTTGATATTGCTTAAATGATTGGAAAATCTATGCAATTGTGTTTAATGGAATGCTATATATGTATAAATGAAATTGTATGTGTATGGAGTGAGGATAATTGTTGAATGTAAAAGAAATAGTGGAATGTGTAGAAAGTTTGCTTTCGGCACTATGTAAAAGGGCAATACGTGTGTATGGTGGCGAGATTGGCACTAAGTGTGCGTGCTGGAAATATATGGCACTACGTGTGCGTGCTGGAAAAATATGACACTATGTGTGCAAGCTGAAAAAGTACTGCCTTTGGGTGTGCGAGCTCGAAGGGTATGGCATTGTGTGTGCGGGCTTAAATTTCGTGGCACTAAGTGTGCGAAATCGAGTAGTAAGCACTGTGTGTGCGTACTCTATATATATATGGAGGGTGTGTCTCCATTGAATTGAGTATGGACAGCGGATCGGGTAAGTACCTCGAGCCCATGACGAATAGAAAATACGTTCATGCTTGGGGTTGAATCTGGTAAGCCTTAAATCTATGTGATGATTGAAATTGCATGGTTGTGCTGGAAAATGAGTTAATGTGTAAAATGCTTGATTATCTTGTTGTGTACAATATGAAATGGGGATGTATGACTTGGTGCGAGATTGGACCGAAAGGTCCGAGGTATTATGGTATAGATTCGATATGGATGAATACCTAGCCTCGTTTGTTGTACATGTTGTAGTAACTTTATCGATGGATTGATGAATGCTTATGACTTCTGAGTTATAAACTCACTCGGTGTTTTCTTGTCACCCATTTTAGGTCTCTCGGACTCTTATTGTTTGCGTGATCGGGACTGTCGTTGAAGTCATCACACCGCTGAAATCTTGTGGTATTGTTTTCGTTGTTGAAGAACATTTGGCATGTATAGGCTATTATATTTTGTCGAATTGTGGGTTGTAAACTTTAAGCCATGTGAAAATGGCCTATGTAGTCGTCGAGTGGGATGCTAGAACCTATAGCCACGAGTCTTAGAAACTCTAATTTTGATAAGGTGGCCATAATTTGTGTCATGTATGATGGATGATTAAGGCCAAGGAAAGATTCATGAAAATGGCATAGTCTACTGCAGTAACTGTTGCGGACAGCAGCAGTGAGATGAGATTGAAAAATCACTAAAAATAGTAGAAGTAGAATTAAATAGTGAGTAAATTATGAAATTGAACCTTGATGAATCTATTTTTATATGGACGAAACGAAACGACCATATGAGCAGTATACTGAGAAATATTAAAGTTCTCGTGAGACAGGGCCAGAACGGTTTCTGGGTCCCCTGTCGCGACTTTGAAAATTTTCCATAAATTATCCAGAAATAATTAGGAGTCATGCCTTATATGTAAAGATTCAATTTTGAGTCTAGTTTCATTAGAAACAAACGACACCAGTATTAAAGCCCTGTACAGAGAGATATTCAAGTTGTAACGCGCGAGGGTCAGAGCAGTCGATCCCTGTAACATGGGTGACTTTAACTAATAAACTGTACCAATTGGCCCGACCAAAAATTCTAGAAATAAATCCATGGATGGGTATGTGAGTCTAAATTCAGGGAAAATTTACGAAACCAGTTTCCGAGTTTTGAAACTCGAGATATGATTTTTAAGGCGATGGTGACGCAGTTTTCCAGCCTGACTGGAAATGTCAAATTGGTTGGTACCTTAAGGGGATTTGGCCGTTAACCCCTCGTGTCCGACACCGGCGATGGTCACGAGTTAGGAGTGTTACAATAAATGGTCTATTGCATGTTAACTTCATCTCATCAGTTATGTACATGCTAATTATCCTCTTTGTATTTAGGATTTTCATCTTATTCAAAAACACATTTAGACTTGGCTCATTGTTATAACTCATTGCCAATTATGACCTAACCATCTCAAGTGATTTGGCTACGTTTCATATGTCTTCCAAAATAACCAGGACATATAGATGCCATTGAAACAAAATAAAGTATCTATATACCAAAGCAAAACAAGTTGATAGTTTTGACAATGCTCCAATTGTCTTCCAATCTTCACAAGTCCACGAGCTCTGTAAAATCGGGAAAAGAGAGGGGATAAGCATTAACATGCTTAGTAAGTCTGGATAACAAGAAAGTAAACTTACCAGTTATTTAGCATGCAATCATATAAGACATTCAGGCCAAACATTCATAGTAAAATTTCTTGTCACATATACTCAACCATCAAGTTAGACTCATGCCAGTACAAAGTAACATCCTTCATGGATGAGTTCATCAATTCAAACATGTCTATTCCCATTTAACATTTTAATCTCGTCAAATTTCTTGGAATCTCGATGAATATCTTGTTTACCATAAAATCATGCCAGTGATCCTTTAAATACGCACTCCCATGAACCTCACTTTTATGGCGGGATTACCAGTCCAGGCAAAATCCCCCACAACGTAACTCACAGAGTAATGTCGGGATTAGCAATCCAGGCTAAATCCCCTACAATGACATATACTCTTAAGAGTTCAGGTCTGAATTACCAGTCTAGGCTAAATTCAGATCCTATTCGAATTACCCGTCCAGGCTAAATCCGTCAAGCACACATATTCTTCGGGATGTTAGATCACTATAGGATCACCCGTCTAGGCTAGATCCTTTATACCATTATTTAATTTTCGAGTAATCCATCAGACATCTCTTTTTATTCGATTTGGACATTTCATCATAACATTAATAAGTCCTGAGTTGTCATACAATAAATATTACTGTTATAATTCATATATGTACATATGTATTTAAAGATAGTTTACATTTGAGTTACACGAACTTTCCTTGTAACTGCTTAGGTTTCGTATTTCAATTATTCTGAAACTTTTCGTTTTCCACGATCGATCTCCGAAATCGATTCCTCGGGGTCTATATCACTAAAAATAAATTATTAATACTTTATGCTATTTATTTCGGACCAAAAATTCACCCCCGGGCAAGATGACCAAAAATTTACACAAATTGCTTCTAGAATCCAAGTTTTACAATTTATTCAATTTGATCCCTAATTTCCAATTAGACACCTTACACATAGAATTCCTCCATGAAACTTTAACACATGCTTACTTGCATATTCTACGCCTCATAATAATCACAAAATAAATATTTTGTCATCAGATTTGTCGTCCCGAAACCACTGTTCTGACTAGGCCCAATTTTGGGATGTTACATTTCACCCTTTAGGGATTTTCGTCCTCGAAAGTCTTACCAGTAAACAGGTTCGGATACTGACTTCTCATGGTTTCTTCAGATTCCCATGTGGCTTCTTCCACTCCGTGTCTCTGCCATAGCACTTTTACCAAGGCTTTATTCTTGTTTCTTAATTGTTTGACTTCTCGAGCCAAAATTTTGACCGGTTCTTCACCATAGGTCATGTCCGGTCTAATCTCAACTTTCGTCAGCAAAATCACATGTGAAGGGTTCGACCTATATCTCCGTAACATGGACACATGGAATACATCATGAATCTTTTCCATTTCAGATGGCAAGGCTAACCTTATAAATCAGCATATGACTTTTCTCTTTCCTTTTCAAATTGGCATATGACTTTTGCCTATCCGATGCCGCTTTCAAACAATTGTAGATCACTTTAACCTTCTTTTCAGTTTCCTTCATCAAATCAACACCGTGAACCTGGTGTTCCTTGAGTTCTATCTAGTACAATGGTGTCCAACACTTTCAGCCACACAATGCCTCGTAAGGTACCGTTTTTAAACTCGTCTAGAAATTGTTGTTGTAGGCAAATTCCACCAATGGTAAATATTTTTCCCAACTACCTTGAAGTTCAAGGACACAACACCTTAACATGTCCTCGAGAGTCTGAATCATCCATTCATACTGACTATCTGTCTGTGGGTGGAATGTCGTACTAAAACTCAACTTTGTACCCAAGGCTTTTTGCAGCTTCTTCTAAAATATCGAAGTGAACCTAGGGTCCCTGTCCGAAATAATTGATAATGGTACCCCGTGTAATCTCACAATCTCGGATAAGTACAAGTCAGCTAATCTGTCAAGAGAGAAATCTGTCCGCACAGGAATAAAATGAGCTGGGTTCGTTAGTTTATCAACTATAACCCAAATGGCATCTTTCTTCTTCGGTGTTAACGGCAATCCTGTCACAAAATCCATAGTATTCTTGTCCCATTTCCATTCGGGAACCATCACAGGCTGTAATAAACCTGAAATTACTAGGTTTCAGCCTTGACTTGTTGACATATCAAGCATTTCAATACAAATTAAGAGATATCTCTTTTCATGCCATTCCACCAATACATTTTCTTCAAATCATTGTACATCTTGGTACTTCCCGGATGAATAGACAAACGGCTAGCACGTGCTTCTTGCAAAATTCTATGAATAAGCTCGTCGTCTCTCGGTATACAAATCCTATCTCTGAACATCAAACAACCATCAGGACCAATCTGGAAATCTAATTCGGTGCCTGTCCCATATTGAGTTCTCTTGGTTTGTAAATCGCTATCATTGATCTGAGCTACACAAATTTCTTGTAGAAACGTTGGCTTGGCTTTTAACTCTACCAAAATCGAACCATCATCTAACAAGGCCAACTGCATGTTCAAGGCTCTTAAAGCAAACAAGGATTTTCTACTTAGTGCATCTGCAACCACATTTGCCTTTCCCAGGTGGTAGTCAATGATCAGTTCATAATCTTTAATCAGCTCTTACCATCTTCGTTGCCTCAAATTCAATTCTTTTTATGACATCAAATATTTCAAACTCTTGTGATCTGTGAATATACGGCAAGTTTTGCCATACAAATGGTGCCTCCAAATCTTTAAGGCAATGGCAGCTAGCTCCAAGTTGTGTGTTGGATAATTTTTCTTGTGAGACTTTAGTTGCCTCGAAGCATATGCTATTACTTTTCCTTCTTGCATAAGCATACAACCCAGTCTATTTAAGGACGCATCACTATAAATTACAAATTGTTTTCCCGATTCAGGTTGTACTAAAACTGGAGCTTCTATCAATAATGTCTCCAATTTATCAAAACTTTGCTGACATTTTTCTGACCATTCAAACTTAACATCCTTTTGTAGTAACCTCTTCAAGGGAGTTGCAATCATCAAAAATCCTTTCACAAAGCGTCGGTAATAATCAGCTAAGCCCAAAAAGCTTCTAAGCTTTATTACGTTCCTTGGCAGCTTCCACTCGACAATAGCAGAAATTTTATTCGGATCAACTCAGATGCCATCACTTGACACAATATGACTGAGAAATCTGACTTCTTGAAGCCAAAACTCGCTCTTGCTAAACTTAGCATAGAGTTGCCTATCCTGTAAAGCCTGTAAAACAATCCTTAAATGTTCAGCATGTTCGGACTCATTCTGAGAATAGATCAAAATATCATCTATGAATACTACTACAAACTCGTCCAAATACGATCATAATACACAATTCATTAAATCCATAAACATAGCTGGGGCATTTGTTAGACCAAAACGCATGACGAGGAACTCGTAGTGACCATACCTCATCCTGAAGGCAGTCTTAGGCACATTTGCCTCCTTAACTCATAACTAGTAGTGGCTGGATCTCAAATCTATTTTTGAAAATACGATGGTTGCCCTCAACTGATCGAACAAGTCGTCAATCCTAGGCAAGGGATACTTTTTCTTGATAGTTACCTTGTTGAGTTGTTGGTAGTCTATACATAGCCTCATAGAGACATCTTTCTTCTTTACAAATAATACCAGAGCACCCTAAGGTGAGAAACTCGGTCTTGTAAAACCTTTATCTGTCAGTTCTTGTGTGACAGCCCCAAATTGACCCTAGTCGGGAAGTGGTTTCAAGACCACAAAACCGAGTCATAAAATTTATTTAAAATTTTATTTGCATATCTTATATGTGTGATAGTACTTGTATAAAAATTTGATGTTTTAATTTTATAGGAGGAATGTGAATTTTGCTTGAAAGGATTTAGTTGAGAGACTTAGAGAATTATGATAGGTAAATGAGTAAGGACCAAATAGTATTAAAATAGGAAAGATTGGATTTGCATGTCAAAATGCCCAATCCATGTTAAGTGGCCAGCCAAGCAAGGCTTCATCCCACCAAGTTATGTTGTTTATCATTTTATATTGGCAAGTAAAATTAAAATAGATGAGAAATAGAGATTAATAAAAGAGATAATGGAAGAGGAGTGTTCATCTTCTTCTCCATCTTGCCAAAACTGAAACTAAGGGAAGGAAATAGAGAGGTCTTCATTTATGAAGTTCGGCAACCCTTTTTGCTAGTTGGAGGTGAGTCTTGAAGTGTTGTTTAAACCTTTGTTTATACATGTTTATCCAATTGTTGCATACATTTTTAACAATGTCAAGAAACTCAAGACTACTATGGAGATTTGGAGCACTAAGCCGTACATCAAGAGTTAGGGGTAGAGGTTGTTTTCATGTTATATGGCATAAGTAGAGGTTGAAATGAGGTTGGAATTGTGAAATCATTAGTTGGGTAGCAAATGGTGCATTCGGCCACATAGGGTAAAATGGGATGTTCATCTTATTTGTTGTTTCATTCTCATGAGAAATGGGTCAAGTGTTCATGAGATAAAATTTTGTGATTTGATGAGTTAAAGGTGATAGCATAGTTGATATATATATATATATATATATATATATACATATTCGACCATCAATAAGGAGCATATGTGATGTCGAGTTGAGCTTGGTCATTCGGCCATAGATGCATATATATGTAAGCCCATTCGTAATATTACCTTAGGATTACGTATACATATAACCGATGAAAATGAGAAATTAACAAGGGTGATTGCGAATGCCCAAGTATGGATATGCATGTGTGATTGGACTACTGATAGTATGGTGATTGCATAAGGTTATTAGTAGAATAGCTCAAAAGCATAAAGTAGAAATATATGAATTTGTCATGTGTCTCCTATGCTATGAAATTATTAATATTTTGATATAAATATTTAGCAAGGCAGTTAAACTAGTTAACTTATTGATTTAGCACAAGAAGTTAAAGGGGAGAATCAAGCAAAGGCAAGGGAAAGAGCATCGAGTAGTTGAGTTGGAACCGTTTTACCTAACACAAGGTAAGTCATTAAGCATATATTTGTTATTGATTAAATGATCGTAATATCTATGCAATTGTGTTTAATGAGATGAAATATATACGAATGTATGTGTATGAAAAGATGATATTGATGAATGTAAAAGAGATAGTGAAAAGTGTAGAAAATTTGCTTTCGGCACTAAGTGTGCGGGCAATAAGTGTGTACGGTGACGAGAATGGCACTAAGTGTGCAAGCTGGAAATATATGGCACTAAGTGTGCGAGCTCAAATTATATAGCACTATGTGTGCGAGCTGATTTTATAGCACTAAGTGTGCGGATTCACTATATGCTCTTGCATTACAATTGGCACTGAGTGTGTGACATTACCGAGTTAATCCCGGACAGCGGATCGGGTAAGTACCTTGAGCTCATGACGAATAGGCAATATGCTCATGCTCGGGGTTGAGCTTGGTAAGCTTTAAATCTATGTGATGATTGCAATTGTATGATTATGGTGAAAATGAGTTGGTGTGTGAAAATGCCTCAAATATCTTATTATACGGAATATGAAATGTGGATGTATGACTTGGTATGAGATTGAACCGAAAGGTCCGAGGAATTATGGTATAGTTTTGATATGGATGGAGTACCTAGCGTCGTTTATCGTTTCATGTTGTGATAATTTTATTAATGGATGGTTGATGAATGCTTATGACTTCTTGAGTTATAAACTCACTCGGTGTTTTCTTGTCACCCATTTTAGGTCTCTTGGACTCATATCGTTTGCGTGTTTCGGAACCGTCGTTGAAGTCATCACACCATTGGAAATCTTTTGGTATTGTCTTCGTAGTTAAACTAGGAGAACATTTGGCATGTATAGGCTATTTGGTTTTGTTGAATTGTGGGTTGTAAACTTTAAGCCATGCGAAAATGGCCTATGTGGTCGGTTGAGTGTGATCCTAAAACCTATAGTCACGAGCCTTAGAAACCTTAATTTTGATAAGGTGGCCATAGTTGTATTATGTATGATGAAATAGTTGGCCATGGAAGAATTATGAAATAGTCATTGTTTGCTTGAGAACAGATGCTGCCAGCAGTAGTGAGGTGAGATGGAAAAATCACTAAAAATAGTATAAGTAGAATTAAATAGTGAATAAATTATGAAATTGAACCTTGATGAATCTATTTTCATATGGATGAAACGAAACGACCATATGAGTCGTATTTTAAGAGATATTCGAGATTTTGTGAGACAGGGCCAGAACAGTTTCTGGATCCTCTGTTTCGACTTTGAAAATTTACTATAAATTATCCAGAAACAATTAGGAGTCATGCCTTATATGCATAGATTCCCCTTTGAGTCTAGTTTCATTAGAAACAAACATCATGATCATTGGAGCTCTGTACGAGATGATATCCAGGTTGTAATGCGCAAAGGTCAGTGTAGTCGAACTCTGAAACAGGGGTGACTTTAACTAATAAACTATACTAATTGGCTTGACCAAAAATTCTATAAAAAAATGTGTAGATGGAATTATGAGTCTAGTTTCAGGGAAAATTGACGGAACTGATTTTCGAGTTCTGGAACTCGAGATATGACGTTTAACGTGACAGTGACGCAGTTAACTAGCCTGCCTGGAACAGAAATCAAATATTTCAGAGAGACAAATAAAGGGAAGTAAGCCCGATAACACCACGTGGTCAAATCCGGTGACGGTCACGGGTTTGGGGTGTTACATCTTGGAACTGTGTTTTTAATTCTTTTAGCTCGGTTGGTGCTATCCTATACGGAGCAATAGAAATAGGAGTTGTCCCAGGCACCAGTTCAATACCAAACTCTACTTCTCTAACGGGAGGTAATCCGGGTAGCTCTTCTGGAAACACATCCAGATACTCGCATACTATCGGTACCGATCCCAACTTTAACTCAAATTCTTTAGTATTCAACACAAAAGTAAGGCAGGCTCCATACCCTTTTCTCATATACCTTTGAGCCATCATTGAGGTAATCACAACCGACGGAGTATCCAACTTTGTAACATCCAGAAATAGGGCCTAAACAGAATAGTTGTTATGAAACCACGAATTCGAGGTCAAAAAAATTTATTCCGATTAATTTTAAAGGTTTATTCATTGATTGAATAATTTTGTAAAAATTTCATGAAGAAATTTTATGTATAAGTTATTAATTTGATAATTAGGTCTAAATTGTAAAATTAGCAAAATCTGTGTTCTTGATAGTAAAGGCGATTTAATTGAAATGGGTTCTTAAAGTGGAGGTCCTCATTTATAATTAGACCATTATATTTAAGTTTGGACAAAAATGGGCAAGAATAGGACAAATTTGAAAGAAAAGTCTTTAAGGGCATTTCGGTCATTTAGTAATTAAAAGAATTAAAAAGGGAAAATAAAGCCAAAATTGGTCCATCTTCTTCATGGAGGCCGAATATAGCATGGGGGAAGCCATGGTTAGGGTTTCCAAGATTTCCAAGCTCAATAGTAAGTTCGTTCTAGCCTCGTTTTTAATGTTCTTTACGTTTTGGAGTCTCTTGTAACTTGATTTAGCTTATTGTAGCAATAATTCATGCTAGGGTTCATATTTGGAAAAATAACCATAGGTTAAATGTTTTTATTTTGATGTTTTATGGTAGAATATGAAGCTTGAAATTATGTTAAACAACTTTTGCTAAGCGATTTTAAGTGAAAACGAGTAAAACGACATAACCGGTAAAAATACCTAATGTTCATAAGTACATGATAGAGTGGGAATTTAATGCTGCCAAAGAAGGGAAAAATGTTCAGTGTGTCATAAAACATAATAAAAATGGATAAATTTTAATATCTGAGCCTAGGGGTAAAATTGTAATTTTGCCAAAGTTTGAGTTAAGGAATTTTTTGAATAGTAAATTAATTAAATAAGTGAAATATGATGTTTTAGATCCCAGAAAGTGAGATTTGGACCTAAAACGGAAGAAAAACTAAAAATCGAGAAAGTTGGTAAAATAGTTGTTTTGGTATCGAGGTAAGTTCATATGTTTAATAAGCATTTAATTATGCATATTTGAATGATAAATTGATATTTTTGCCATAAATACTTTAGTATTGAGTTTCAGATATAATGATTAATGTTCGATAATAATTCAATATTGGAAAGAGAATTTGTATAATTTATATGTAAGACAATATTTTGTATTATGGCTTTGTATGATAACAAGAAAGTATTGACTAGTATAGATTGATGAGAATAAGTTAAGTTGATGATATGATGAGATTGAGAATGTAAGTATGTAAGTTGAGTAGGATTTTATTATTATGCAATTATTGTTATTAGTATTGTTATTATTGAGTTATGCGACTAACCTTAAGAATTTGAGCAAGTATGTTTCAGCTATGACTTGACAAGGCATTGATATCTCAAATTCCATGGTTGTACGATGGTAATTAAGGAAGAATTGACGGAAAATTCCATGTTCATAACATGGAATTTAAGGAGGAATTGACGGTTAAGGATACCATGTAAGACCATGTCAAGACATGGCATTGATAAGGCAAGGATCCCGTGTAAGACCATGTCAAGACATGGCATCGACATTGATTAAGGACTCCATGTAAGACCATATCAAGATGTAACATTGGCACTAAGATAAGGATACCATGTAAGACCATGTTTGGAACATGGAATTTGGTAAGACAAGGATACCATGTAAGACCATGTTTGGAACATGGCATTTGGTAAGATAAGGATATCATGTAAGACCATGCCAAGGCATGGCATTGATAAGTTCTATAAGGCAAGAAAATCATGTAAGACCATGTCAAGACATGGAATTGATGAGTTACTATAAGGTAAAGGTTCCATGTAAGGCCATGCCAAGGCATGGCATTGGTGAGTTCATAAGGCAAGAATACCACGTAAGACCATGTCAAGACATGGCAATGGTAAGTTCAAAAAGGAAAAGGTTCCCAAGTAATCCAAAGAGTAAGTCAAAGAAACGACAAGGTGAGAACATGAAGAAAGAGTACATGTATGCATTTAAGGCTTTTTTAATATTGAGATTGTAAGTAATTGAGATTATCAAGTATTAAATAAGTGATGAGTTTTGAGTTATGCTTGTGACATTTTATGACATGATTGGCAATATGCCTATATTATGAAAGAGTACTCATGTGTTAAGTGAGATGTTGCAGGTATGTAAGCAAGCTATTAAGTAAGGTTCCTTTTGTATTCTGAGCCTTTGGTAAGGTTACCGATGAGTAAGATGGGAAAGTAAGAACTTAACATTATTTAAGCAAATTATGACAGCGTAGTAGTAAGCTAAATTGATTGCTAATGCTTATTATTTTACATGTGAACTTACTAAGCTTTATAAGCTTACTTCTTTCACTTTCCCATGTTTCAGAGTACTTAAAAGAAAGCTTAGGTTCGAGGTCATCGGAGATCACTTCACACTATCGACTATCAAGTTACCAAATGGGTATCTTCGTTTACAAACGTTCTAGTTTATGGCATGTATAGGGACTTAGCCATTTTGTGTGTATGTCCTTATGATATGGCTAAAGAATGGTATGTAAATATTTGATATTTATTAGCTATTGAAATGGCTCATGAAGAACATGTTTCGGTGTTATGTATGCCTAAATGATAGTTAATATAAAGAAATCATGAAAAAGTGAAATTAGCATTAAAACAGTATTGAACAGCAGCAGTGATGTGAACTTGAAAAATCACCAAGAATTGTATAAAAACAATTATGTGATAAATGAGATAAAGAATTAAATCTTATTTAGTCTATTTTCATATGAAAGAAACAGAGTAAACAAAAGAAGTGTATATTAAGAAATATTTGAATTTTAGTGAGATAGGGTCAGAGTGATTTCTAAATCCCCTATTATGACTTTATAAATTCACTAAAAATTGTACAAATATAATTAGGATTTATATTTATATTTCTAGACTCCTTAGTGAATCTACTTTCAAGAGAAACAAACAACATGGTTATTTGAATTCTGTACAGGGAGAAAATTGATTTGTAGTGAGGAGAGGTCAGAGTAGTCAAACAGTGCAACAGGGGAAACTTTAACTAATAAATTGTACTAATTGTCAAGACCAAAAATTTTGGAAAAAAACTAGCAAGAAGATATATGAGTTTAGTTTCAAGGAAAACTCACAAATTCAAATTTTGAGTTTTTTGACTCGAGTTATGATTTATTTAGTGACAATGATGCAGGTGGGCAGTTTTATAAGGAATAATGAAATAAATTGTTTTGATTTGTCTAAGTATTCAGAAAGTTTTTAATGTTCCCGGTTTGGTCCTGAACCGTTTGAATTACATGTTTTAGAGTCTCGAGGGCCCTTTTTAGGGACATATTGATTGAATGCAAATAAATTAATTTTAAAAGAAAATTTTATGGCCCAAATTAGTAAGTTAAGTCAGGTAATGCCTCGTGCTCGACTTCAGCGACAATCTCGGGTAAGGGGTGTTACATTTATTGGTATCAGAGCAAAGATTTAATTGATTCTCAAAATATTCAGTATGAGTAAGTTTCTAGCTATACATGCCATATTAAACTATGATAGTGTGATGACTCCCGACCCAGATATAAAATGTTTTGTCAGACAGATGCGCACTCAAATCGAGCTAAGTTTGATAGTACAGACAGTATGTTTATGATGAGTTGAGGCTCATAAATGTAAGAATAATGGTTCATGATGTTTATGTGATAATGAATAAATTGTGAATAAGAATTGTTCGGGAAATATGAAAGATGAGATAAGATGAAATGAAAGTTTATATTGAGATAAATGTTCATGTTAAATTGGCATTTGTATGATGCTATATGTATAACTAGAGAAGTTGAGTGAATGCTATGAGTAATTTTACTCGAGATTTATGAATGCATGTATAAGTGCACTAATTTGCATAAGATGATCATGAAGTCATTGTATTATGAACGTGCATGTTAAGTTGCTTGAAGCAAATTGTATAATTGTGATAATATTTTAATATGATGAGTGTTAAGTTATATGCATGAGTATGTAAGAGGCAAGTTAGAGGTGTTACAACCTCACCCCCCTTATTAGTAAGGTAATTCAGAATGAGATTTCATGAAATTCAGATTGAATAGGCTAAAGTGGAAAACGAAAGAGTTCAGTGACAGATTTATTGACGATGTAATTAGAGTCAAGAATGATTTAGCAAATGAACACAGTTGCAGAAAGGATGCCAGGTTAATAATAAAATCATCTGGATAACTGAAATGCCATAGTAAAAGAAAGGTCAGGCTCAGCTAATACACTCATTCAAGTATGATGTGTAAGGTATATGATTGCTAGATTTTCTTCCGAATAAATTCCAACTGTGAATGGGATAATGTGAATTTAGTAATGACAGAATTAGACAGAGGAATAATAATTGAGCTGTATTAATAGTTGAATGTAGAGTTTATAGTTGAGAAATTATAGAAAAATCTTTTTCGACTATTATATTTGTACATTTACTTTCAGAGATATATATATATATATATATATATATAAATATATGCAAGATCATAGATGCAATTCGTGCAGTATGAGAATGTTAGCTAAATTTACAGACAGATGAAAGCATTATAGTTTGTTTGAGCTGTGATTGATATTACTCTATCTATTCTAGCTTTCTACTTCAGCGTGCAGATGGAAGGTTGACAGTAAGATCTGTATGATGTTAGTGATCTGTATTGTTAACTATTGCTTAATTAAAGTAAAGGAAAATTTTATGGCTTTTGTCATAGTTATTCCCAGTGCTTGTGAGTATTATCCTTTCCTTTTGGAAATTTTCTGAGATGCTATTGAAACCTTAACTGTTCTACATGAGATGTGGTTACTAGGAATTCTGCGTAGCTCCATGTTCTGAGATTTTATTATCTCGATTTTATTAATAAATTACTGTTCAAAGTATCAACCATGAGACATTAGCAGAAAATGCTCTATTGATAAAAATGGTTTCTTCTTATTATGAGTATGTTTATGATGATTACGAGTTCGGGCCTGATAATGAAAGCACAGAGGTATAGTTATCAGAGGTAAAAAGATTCTGCTTTTGCATTGGTTATTATTGAAATTTGTGTTTAAATCTCTCAGATGATCAGGATGTTTTATTTTCAACCGGGACATTATTTACTGAAGTAATTGAGAAGTCAGTCTTATTATGGCATTATAATTTTTGAGTAGTATGAATATTGTGGCCTCAGTGTAGTTCAGTTCAAACATGTGTATTGATTTTCATTTTTTGCATAATCTTGATATATATATCAGTGATTTAAAGACCGAATGCTATGTTCTTTCGAGTTATGCAGTAATAATGATTTGTGATTAGCTCTTTGAAGAAATCACGACAGAATGTATGTTTGAGATATCATGACAGCATAGAGAAGAGTAGTTTTTGAAAAGTTAATGTCTTTTAGTTGAGACTGATTCAGTTGAGCAGTTGATTGAGTTATATGTATGTTTGAATTATTCATGGCTTCAGAGGTAAATACTGGTTTTTCATGTATAAATAGATAAATGACCCGAGTAAATAGTACATATTCTAGAGGTTATGGTACAAAGTTGTATACACATATCAAAATGGTTACATCAATGGTATATTTTTGCAAATCCAAGTTGTCTAATTGTCAAAATTCTCATTGTATGAAGTTTACTTTGGCTTGAATTCATGCTAATAAAGTATAAACATTTGAAGATATTGACAATTAAAGTATCCATTATGATTCAGCTTGGTTTGAATAAAGAGTTTATGGTTTCTAGAAATGTGTTAATGAGAAATCAAGAGATTTAGCAACAATTATGATGCCTAGCACTGTGATAATTATTTGATTATTTGAGAAGTACAGAGATGGATGATAACTTGATTTAGTTATACTAGTAAGAGTGTGAAATGTTATGTACCAGACTTTGAATCCGATACCTGAAATTTTAGAGAGTTAAAGTTTATTTTCAAGTATTTCAGAAGCTATTTTAGTTAGTATTGATGTTTGTGTAAAAATGTGAGGGTATTTGAAGAATTGTGTAATAGAATTAGCATTATCATCAAAAGGTTAAATGAGCTATGGTTGATTGCTTGAAGAAGTGTGTATTCTTCTCAGTACGAATGAGTTTTTCTACTGAAGGATTATTTGAGTTATTCATTTTAAGGTTGTCAATTCATTCAGAGTGTAAATTTTAGTTGTTATGGTTGGAAATCTAGGGTTGCACCGTGACTTCAGAAGAAAGCTATAGTAAGTTTTGACCATGAGATTGCTAAATCTTACTTCATGTCACCTTTGCACTGATAGTTGAATTGAGGAAGAGAAATTCGTAGAATTAAATTGAGCAGAAAGGATTAGAGGAAAGTGAAAATTAATTACAAAAATTAGTGACAGATTATAAAAAATTGTATATAGAATCAAAAGGTAAGAATATTGACACTTACAAGAGAAACAAGTATTTTTTTTTTGAAAGTATCTTAGTGGCAGAGAATTTCCATTTTGGTATGAAAAGAAGAGTTAGTTGCGTTTCATCAGAGAGTATGAGGGTAATGATAAAATAAGGTCAGTTACTCATCAGTAGGTATTTCAGTTCAGAGTCTTAGTTTAAGAAGTAAAATGTTGGGTATGCCAAGGCTGAATGAGAATTCGAAAGTGTTGCTAGAAATCGATTTCGAATCCATTTGTAGGTAAGATTTTTGGGGACGAAAATCCCTAAATGGGGGAGAAATGTAACATCCCGAAATAGGGCCTAAACGGAATAGTGGCTGTGAAACCATGAATTTGAGGTCAAAAAAATTTATCCCTATTAAGTTTTAAGGTTTATTCATTGATTGAATAATTGTGTAAAAATTTCGTGAAGAAATTTTATGTATAAGTTCCTAATTTTATAATTAGGACTAAATTGTAAAATTACCAAAATGTGTGTTCTAGATAATAAAGGGGATTTAATTGAAATGGGTTCTTAAAGTGGAGATCCTTATTTAGTAATTAGACCATTATATTTATGTTTGGACAAAAATGGGCAAGAATAGGACAAATTTAAAAGAAAAGCCTTCAAGGGCATTTTGGTCATTTAGTAATCAAAAGAATTAAAAAGGGAAAATAAAGCCAAAATTGGTCCATCTTCTTCATGGAGGCCGAATATAGCATGGGGGAAGCCATGGTTAGGGTTTCCAAGCTTTCCAAGCTCAATAGTAAGTTCGTTCTAGCCTCGTTTTTAATGTTCTTTACGTTTTTGGAGTCCCCGTAACTTAATTTAGCTTATTCTAGCAATGAATCATGCTAGGGTTCATATTTGGAAATATACCCATAGGTTAAATGTTTTTATTTTGATGTTTTATGGTAGAATATGAAGCTTAAAATTATGTTAAACAACTTTTACTAAGCGATTTTAAGTGATTTGCTAAGCAATTTTAAGTGAAAGCAAGTAAAACGACATAATCGGTAAAAATACCTAATGTTCATAAGTACATGATAAAGTGGGAATTTGATGTTGCCAAAGAAGGGAAAAATGTTCAGCTTGTCATAAAACATAAGAAAAATGGATAAATTTTAATTTCTGAGCCTAAGGGCAAAATCGTAATTCTACAAAGGTTTAGGGGAAAAATTGTAATTTTGCCAAAGTTTGAGTTAGGGAATGTTTTGAATAGTAAATTAATTAAATAAGTGAAATATGATGTTTTAGATCCTAGAAAAGTGAGATTTGGACTTAAAACTGGAGAAAAACTGAAAATCGAGAAAGTTGGTAAAATGGTTGTTTTGGTGTCAAGGTAAGTTCATATGTTTAATAAGCATTTAATTATGCATATTTGAATGATAAGTTGATATTTTGGCCATAAATACTTTAATATTGAGTTTCAGATATAATGATTAATGTTTGATAATAATTCGATATTGGAAAGAGAACTTGTATAATTTATATGTAAGACCATATTTTGTATTATGGCTTTGTATGATAACAAGAAAGTATTGACTAGCATAGTTTGATGAGAATAAGTTAAGTTGATGATATGATGAGATTGAGAATGTAAGTATGTAAGTTGAGTAGCATTTTATTATTATGCAATTATTGTTATTAGTATTGTTATTATTGAGTTATGCGACTAACCTTGAGAATTTGAGCAAGTATGTTTCAGCTATGACTTGACAAGGCATTGATATCTCAAATTCCATGGTTGTACCATGGCAATTAAGGAAGAATTGACGGAAAATTCCATGTTCATAACATGGCATTTAAAGAGGAATTGACGGTTAAGGATACCATGTAAGACCATGTCAAGACATGGCATTGATAAGGCAAGGATCCCGTGTAAGTCCATGTCAAGACATGGCAGCGACATTGATTAAGGACTCCATGTAAGACCACATCAAGAAGTAGCATTGGCACTAAGACAAGGATACCATGTAAGACCATGTTTGGAACATGGAATTTGGTAAGACAAGGATACCATGTAAGACCATGTTTGGAACATGGCATTTGGTAAGATAAGGATATCATGTAAGACCATGCCAAGGCATGGCATTGATAAGTTCTATAAGGCAAGGAAATCATGTAAGACCATGTCAAGACATGGCATTGATGAGTTACTATAAGGCAAAGGTCCCATGTAAGACCATGCCAAGGCATGGCATTGGTGAGTTCATAAGGCAAGGATACCACGTAAGACCATGTCAAGACATGGCAATGGTAAGATCAAAAAGGAAAAGGTTCTCGAGTAATCCAAAGAGTAAGTCAAAGAAATTAGAAGGTGAGTGTAACAGTCTGGTTTAGACCCTAGTCGGAATAGTGGTTTCGAGACAATAAATTCGAGTCTGAAAAATATTTTAATATTATTTTATGTGTCTGTAATATATGAATTTGTATTTGTGAAATTTCTGTGATTTAATTTGCCTGTTTATGTGCTTAATTATGAAAAAAAAAGAATTTAATCGCATAAAAGGTGAAATTAGCATGCTACATGTTTAATGTATGTTTTTGAAATGGCTTTGGACAAAAGAGTCCTTATGTAGTTATTTGACCATGTAATGTATTAAATGACCTTGTTAGACATTAGCAAATAGTTTATTAATGTTTAAAGACAAAGGTAAAATAGTAAAAAGGTATATTAAGTTAATATACATAAAACAAAACATGAAAATGGCCATAAACACATTGTTTTTACTAAAAATCAAAGGAAAAAGAAAGAAAAGGGCTTCCTAGGGTTTTGCTCTTGTTCACCTTGATTAAGGTATGAATTTTCGTCCGTTTTTGATAATTTCTATGTTTCTGTGATCGTTGCTTCGTGTTCTTCAAAGCCCATGTCTGAATTTCTATTTCTGTTAAAGATTTCGTGAAATGCCATTGTTGATATCATGAGTTTTGTAATGTTCACTACAGGAAAATAGGGCTTTAGAGGCGTTTTTAGCTGCGTTTTAGCAAAAAACGCCGCAAAAATTGTAAAAAATAGAGCAATAGTGGCGTTTTTCTAAAAACAGAGCAATAGCGGCGTTTTTTGCTAAAACACCGCTAAAAACAGAGCAATAGCGGCGTTTTCGGTAAAACGCCGCTAAAAACCATTGCATTAGCGGCGCTTTCGGTAAAACGCCGCTAAAAACCAGAGCATTAGCGGTGCTTTCGGTAAAACGCTGCTAAATACCAGAGCATTAGCGGTGCTTTCTGTAAAACGCCGCTAAATACCAGAGCATTAGTGGCGCTTTTGCTAAAACACCGTTAAAAGTCATATAACCCCTAAAACCCTAAACCTAAAAAAAATCATAAACACTAATCTATAACCCCTAAAATAATAATTATTAAAAATTATGATTATACAATATATTAAATATTTTCTTATATAATCGTAAAAAGTGATAGCATTGAATTTAAAATATTGAATTAATTATCATTATAGTTTAAGGTTTATGGTTTAAGATATATGGTTTTAGGGTTTAAAGTTTAAGAGTTAATTAGTATTTGAAGGTTTAAGATGAATTATGGGTTTAGAGATTATGGTTTAGTGTTTAGTATTTAGGGTTGGAGTTTAAGGTGTAAGGGTTTGGGGTTAGGGGTTAAGGGTTTAGGGTTTAGTGTTTAGTGTTTAGTGTTTATTGTTTATGGGATAGGGGTTAAGAGGTTTAGGGTTTAGATTAATTAGTATTTTTAATTTATATATTAAACGATTTCTTATATAATTGTAAAAGAGATAATATTAATTTGATTATAGTTTAAATTATTTAAGAGATAATAGATAAAATTTATATATATTAAATGGTTTAAGATTTAATCTAAAAATATTTTGATATATTAAAAATAATTCAATTCAAATTAATTCCTCTACACTTAATTTATTTAAGTGAAATTTAAACTTAAAATTTAGTACTTATATTTTAATTTGATTAGTTTTAGTCCTGTATTTTCAAATTGATCAATTTTAGCTTTTGTACTTTTCAAAATTTAAAATTTTAGTCATGATCACTTAAATGATAACAATTATATATGTTTGGTTAAATTCTACTATTATTCTTGGTATTGTGCGTAAAGTTGTAGGTTGAGTTTATGTTATCCAATTAGATCATTCTTGGTCCCTATACTTTTCGAATTTTGAAATTTTAATTTTGACACAAATGACAATCGTTAAATCAGAATCGGCTTTTTGTGAGTAATATGTTTGTTACATTAGATTTTAGAAATAGCAAAACTTAATGAATTTAATAGCTACCATTTAATTAATACTACAATTTCAAAGTTTCAAAATTCTAGTGACTAAAAATAACAAAATTAAAGTAAAATGACTAAATCCACAACTTACATATAATTCAATGTCTAATAGAAAAAAATATTTAAAAATATTTAAACTTGTTTATATTTAAAAATTAATAAATATCAAATGAAAATAACATGTATATATTTATAAAAACAATTAAAACAATATCATTAGGTTTAAGTAAATTTATGTTAAGTATTTATAAATATGATGCGTTTTAATAAAATTTAATTGGAGATTTAAGGGGTTAGTGGCGTTTTTTTAAAAAACGCTGCAAAAAAAATAATTTTTAACTTAAACGGGATCTTTTTCCTTTCTAAATTTTTTTCTTTTTCTCATGCCCGACACTAAATGTAACACCCCAAACCCGGCCTAGACGTTATGGCCGAATCTGACGTGCCACATTGAAGTTAAAAACCCCTGTTTCGTTTTAGTGCGTTAAAAACTGACTGTTGCTAAGCTAACAAATTGAATGGAAGATGGGCACCAGGTAGGAATCCGTAACAGAGGAGGTGAGCCATGAAGGCTGCTTAAGTACCAAGCTCTTCGAATGGATCCAATCCTATACATGCCCACAACCATTGCCACACTTGGTTATATCGATTTGAAATTTATTTAAGTGGATATCTTTGAGAAATCAGATAATCGTAACGTTGTGTTGTTTGGAAAACAAGTGTCGTTTTGAAAACGCGTCCTAAGTCTAGCCCATTTAATATCAACCAGTTTAGAGTTATTAAAAATAAAATAATCCCAGAAAAGAAAAGAAAATAAAGATTGAAAGGCCTTATTACAACCCAAAGAAAATAAAATAGTAAATAAGATAACTTAAAGAAAACCAGTCACTTGTTTCAAAGCCCAAAAGCAATCACTGTGGCCACTCTGAATCCCTTCCGACTCCAACTCCCCAAATCAAGGCTCACCTGCAAGGTTAAGGAAAGGGGGTGAGTTTGGAAACTCAATGTGTAACAGCCCCTTTCGGAGCCCAAAGCAATATCAGCCTGCTAGGCCTAAGCCCACATCCAATCTCAACATATACTGGGCCGAAGCCTTTTCATATTTCATATATTCGGCGAAGCCTTTATCAGAAGCGGTATGGCCCATAGGCCCATTTCAATATCACATGTAATGTCGATGAAAGAGTGAATGCAAACCCATTTGGGGAGACTACTCGACCCACCATCCGCTACTCTCCACCCGTACCAATCAACACACCATGTGGGGAATGACTCAACCCATCCAACCAACACACCACTGGCAGCTTAGCTACTTTATCATATAACTGGAGGCCTAGCCTCTTTCAATAACTGGGGCAAAAGCCCTTTCGGTAAACTGGGGCATAAGCCCTTTTCGATAAATTGGGGCATAAGCCCTGTTCGGTAAACTGGGGCATAAGCCATTTTCAATAAACTGGGGCATAAGCCCTTTTGCACTTCCTCCATCCATATAAAAACCCAACCCAATGCATTTATGAATACATCATGTGCATATCATACATATCATGTGCATATCATATCAATCATGTATATCAAAATCCCATGTATCAAATTATAAGTAAACCCTAGGGGTATAACGGTCATTTTTACCTAGGGGCAAAACAGTCATTTTTATAATATAAGGGTAATTTCATAATTTTACCAATATTAGGGTTTTCCATTTTCATTATTAGTTACTAACCATTCATATGTTTTAAACAGCGATTCTGGCCCATTTTTCGCGATACCGAGCTATTGGGCCAGAAACCCCTAATGGGCCCTACATAGCCGATTTAGTCATCTAGGCCCATTTAGCCTATTTTCCATAATGGTGTTACCAGTATTAATGCGCAATTTAACAGGTTTTCATTTTCTACCAATTTTACCCAAATGGGCCCGAAAGCCCATTGGGCCCCACTTCAGCCCCTCGAGGCCCAACTTATCGTAATGCCAAAAATCATGCCCTTACCTTTTCCAACATTCCTGATCATCAACCTAGTGAATCTAACTAACCAATGAGCGTTCGCTTGCTCACAAGTCCTCGAAATGCCAAAATTTTGGCATTTCAGCTTTTCGGCATTTATCGTTTCAAGCTATGAAAAAGGGTTCGTTACACACCTGTTTTGTGATATTCCTCGACGAGATCTCTTATACGATTTCTCCTTTGCCGAAGTTGATGACTAGATCTAGTCACTCTGATGATCCCAGCTAATCCAAGTCGACACTACGCCTTGCAGCTCCTCCACTATACAAACCATAAAAAGATTAAAAGAAGAACCCAATAAGGCCTATACCCACATTCGGCCACCTCCTTAACCTATAGGGGTTTCGGCTTTTCTTAACCTCCATAATACTGAATTGATTAAGGCCACGAGCACTTACCAAGGTTCACCTACCCAACTGCTTCCAATCCCGTGCTAACTCTGATTCAACGCAGTCCTAGCTCCAAAACACTAGCAGAAATCGCACCACAAGGATCCTAAGAATCGACCACCAAGTCACCCAAGGGTGCTGTGCTTTCGGCTTTTGGGTCACTGAAGAAAAAGTGGTTATGGACCAAAAAAAGGGTGTTGAAAAAAGATTTGAAAGCCTTTTGAAATAACAAGAATCGGCTAAAAAGAAAAAGAACAAGTGTATACCTTTATAGATAAATCGACTTCCCTTGACTCCTTCGGGATTTGGCTTGTTGCTATTCGGTTAGCAATGAAAAGAATGATAAGTTCGGCTTTTACTATGAATGAAAGAGAGGAAGAATGAGAGGAAAATAGTTTGTGGAATAAATAATGGAAGAGAAATGAGAGGGATTTGCTTAAGAACAATCGGCACAAGTGAAAAGAAGGAAAAAAGAGAAAAATTCCACCCTAAAACCCCAATAGCCGAATTTGCTCTAAACCTTCCCCTTGACCGGCCACCACTTCCCCCATTTCAAATCTCCTAAAATCTCTCCTAGATACGCTCCCCCTTATCTCTCCATCATCCCTAAAATCTCTCCCCTTATCACTCCTTAATCCATGCACTTGATTAATTCAAACTCCTCCAACAGAATCCACTTGGGTTCCAAGGCCTACCCTTCCTGCACATAAAAATAAATAACCTTATTTGCCAACACAGGGAATCAAACCCAGGTCTTCCTCTATGCTCCACACGCCACCATTTTAGGAGCTTAGTGGCGTCACCCTTGCCACTTTACCAAAGCTCTTTTTGTGATATATTTTATCCACAACCTTACATAAGGTCATCTAGCCAGTACCCCTAACTCTTAAGTCCCAAATTCAAAAATTCTACCGGGTTTTGGCCAACACATGGGCCTTCCATAAGCCCATTTACATACTCAAATTATGAATTTCACAACCACATATCAAATTTTTAAAAACTTTACTAAAATATCGAGAATCGCGAAAAACCCGAAAATCAGGATGTTACACTAAAACCCCTAACTTTTTCCCTTAAAATCAGTATCCTCAAAACACCCCTAATCTCACCCCTCCGTTGCCCTTTTCAATAAAGAAACTCTCCAACAGCAGCGTCTCCATTGTCTAGATGTCTCTTGCTTCCTTGGCGCCGGAGGAAGAGGTGTGGCTGCTCTCCGGCCGATTAGCAAAGGAGAGTTGCTTCTTAAAGTTCCAAAATCTGCCTTAATCACAACTGACTCTCTTCTTTAAAGAGATGAAACTTTGTCTCTTGCACTCAAATCCCATCCTTCTCACTCTTCTACCCAGGTTTACTTTTGTGTTTCAGTATTCGATATATGTTTTAATCTGCGTTTCAACCAAACACAACGACTGGACTAAAGTAATTTGCCTATTTTCATGTATTCACTGTTTGTTTGTTATATGAAATCAATAAAGGAAAGGCTTCTCCATGGTACCCTTATTTTCTGCACTTGCCTCATAGTTATTCCATACTCACCGCTTTCGATGAACTTGAAATGCAAGCCTTGCAAGTTCTGTCTCTTATTTTACCTCTTTTGCTTTTGCTTTTGCTTTCTCACATTTGCTTCACTTGTATTTCTTTTTTTCTTTTTTTTTCTAGCCTTGCTATTTATCTTGTTCTTAGGTGGATTATGCCATCTGGGCTACTCAGAAAGCTGTCACAAAAGCTAAATACGAGTGGGAACAAGCCTTCACTCTCATGAAGGAACTTAAGCTTAAGCCTCCACTTCTCACTTTCAGGGCTTGGATTTGGGCTACTGGGACTGTAAGTTCACAGTGTTTATACTTCTCTGGGTTTTTCTTTTTCGATTTTTATTTATGTTGGACAGCTTTAACTTAGACTGTTATGCACATTTCACACGTATATGTATGGATAAACAAGCATACATGGGTTCCTAATTTTTCTTCTCGTGTCTCTACTTAACATTTTCCTACATATTATTGCGTTGATAAAGGTTCAGATTATTGCTCGGGACAAAATAGCGCAGACTTCCGGAAATATATGTTATTTATGCAAACATTTCTTAGTAAGATGAGATTAAAAGTTTGGAGTGTCAAACAAATAATACTGTTTGAAAAGTTCAGAATTGGAACAGACTGCTGCTTTAAAGTATCTGTATTGATGGTTATGTCATCACCCAAAGTATGCTACTCTTGCGCCACCGGAGCTTGCTAATTCTTTGTATTATGCATATGTAAGTACACTGGGGTATAATTCTTTTTTTTTTTGGTTAGTTTTTTTCTTTTGGAACAATGCCTTGATATTGCAATCTTGGTTTGAATGTAAGCCGCTTCCTCTAATGTTATTGTGAGATAGTTTGCTTATGTTGTGAATGCTGTGATTACAAGAGTGTCTTTTTGCATATGATTTCCATGACTGCAGTGATTATATTTTGGACTTAGAGTTTTACATACGGTGACAGGATATAATTTTCCTTAAGATTACTAGAAGCTTATCCCTAACATTACATTTTGGAAATGTTATTGTTATATTCTGGTGTTAATCAAAGTGTTTTCTGCTATACATGTGATAACCCAACATGTCAATCTTTTGTGTGCCAAACTCATATGGGTTGCATCATCTTTTCCTCTATTTCTCTTCTTTCTTATCTTTCAATGGTAAAGTGATGCATTGGTGTGTTATACAGCTCTCTTATAGGGTTGAATTATTTACTTGCTCCATCTTTGTAACCTTAGGCTGCTAAAAAGATGCTCCAAATAACATGTTGCACCTAGTTGGACCTTAGAAGACAAACTAGCTCTTCTGTTCAGCTCCATGTAATTAATTATTTGATTTGTTGAAGCTATTGGTTGATTTAGATGATTTGATTATGCACTTCCTCAATTTACATATACCTTTGATCATTTCTTCCAAAATGCCTTTTTTAATGAATTCAGATCTTGCATATGCGTTTGATTTGTTTAGCCTCATTCTTGAGATTGTCCATTTAAAATTATTCGATGATAAACTTCCCTTTGCCTGTGGTGGCCATATTTTCAGCACTATTGAATTTAGTCTTTTGGTCTATGTCTAGATCTTTAGGCACTAGATTTGAAGCCAAACTATGTGTGTGGTTGGGCAAACATGGGTATCGATTCGCCAACCGGGTTTGTTATCTCCTGCCTTTGTTCTCTCATTGTCTTGACATTCATGAAAAGGAACGCATTTCTTACTTTATGTCTTCATTTCCTTTTGCATATTAAATTTATGCTTATTAATTAAACAACATAAATGATATTTTTTAATCTCCTTAATTATTTGGGTCCATCCTACATAATAGTCAAATTTATTAATCAACTAGCCACTATTATTTGCGTGACTTAAGATTGAGTCCGGATTTCAGCAATTTTTAATGTAGTCAATGTTATTCAGAATTTTTTAATGTAGTCAATGTTATTCCGGTATAAAATACAGTTGGTACTAATTATATGAGTGCTTCTTGATTGATTTCGCCTTACCGATGAAGTATGGTATATCGGTAGATAAAAAATGAATTTTACAATATAGTTTTAGATTTAAAGTTAAATATTTTATTCTTTATTTTGGATTTGTAGAAGATTAAAATATGTCATAAGTCCATGTACGCTTTTAAATTTTGAAATTTACTCCTATAATTTTATTTTCAAGAATTTAGTTTATCTATTTTTAGATTTTAAAACAACGTTAATAGTTGGACTTAAATTTTGAATATGGAAAATATATGGACTAATTTCTAAATTTTTAATAGTAGAAGGATTTAAGGCATATTTTTAAATTTTTCAATTATGGATAGTATGGGATGATCTTATTGTTTAATTTATGGAATACTTTTTTACTTGTTCATTTTGAAATTGTTTAGTGATAGATTGTATTTGCAAGGCTTATTAAAAAGTATTTTATATTATTGATTAATATTTTATATTTAATATTTATAAATATTATATAATTTTTTAAATAACAATAAATATGAAATAAACCAGATAATATTGACTTTATTAATAAAAATAAAACAATCAAATCTATTTAAGTGCATATATTTTTTAATCAATTAAAATTATTTTGGTTTGGTTTTGAAGATCACTTATCCACAAAGCATAAATCATTCTATAATCCATCAGATTTATGCTTCTTTTTTCTTTTTTTTAGTGTTTTTGTTATACTTTTCGGTGTTCAGCCTTATGAAACACTTTTTATATTTGTCTTTTTTAAATCTTTGGATGTTGTCATTTTTTTGATAGTTTATTGCCTGTTATGTGTTTTATTTTTTTTCGATTGTTTATTTCCCTTTGATTTAACAACATTTTCTTGCAAATCTTGAATAATTGAATCCTAGAATATATGTGTTTGAAATTTATTGATGTGGTCTGTGAGTTACTTTTTTGTTGTTTTATGCTATTTATTATGATTTACTAAATAAGAGAACCTAAATTAAGAAAAAAAATAGGTGTCTGAAAAAAATGGTAGTTTTAATTATTGTTTCCTGCTTCAAGTTGAATGCTGTCCATATATGATTTTGAATGCTGGAAATTTGCAGCATTTAATTTCCTGCTTGAAGTTGATTAAACCATGCTATAAATGCAAAACATTTATATGCTGTTCACATGCTAAATTAACCATTAGTGAGCTTAAAATTGATCTATTCGAATGTGTTAAATTCATTGTTCAATGTGATGTTATTTATGCTAATGTATTGAGTATATTAAGTTGTGCAATTTGATGTTATATGTGGCGTTAATGTTGACTTGTTAATTGCATATTTTATTATTAATTTGACGTTATATGTGTCATTCATTAACTTTTGTTTCTTTTTTCTTAGGTTTGAGTTTTTGTTGGATGCATGATTCAGGATTAGCTGAATTCATGCATAGTGACGACTTGTTTGAGCTAATTGCTGATCTTAAAGTGTGCATTCTATCATTATTTTGTTCTATTTGTATTTTGTTAGATTTCTGACCCAAAATTGGGCCTAGTCAGAACAGTGGTTTCGAGACCACAAATTTGATAACAAAATATTTGTTTTATGATTATTATGAGGCCTAGAATATGCAAGTAAGCATGTGTTAAAGTTTCATGGAGGAATTCTATGTGTAACGTATCCAATTGGAAATTAGGGACCAAATTGAATAAGTTGTAAAACATGGATTCTAGAAGCAATTTGTGTGAAATTGCTTTGGAATATTAATTAGAGGTCCTTAAAGAGTAATTTGCCTAATTTTTATGTTTTTGGACAAAAATGGGCATGCATGGAAAATGTTGGAAGTTTAGTAAGGAAAGACATTTTGGTCATTTGGTAATAAAATCAATAAAAAGGGAAAATGAAGGAAAAAATCATCCATTCTTCTCCCTCTTGCTGTCGAAATTCCAAGGGACACAATAGCTAGGGTTTCTTCACTTTCCAAGCTTAATAGTAAGTGACTCCTAGCCCCGTTTTTAATGTTCTTTGTATTTGTAAGATCCTTGTAACATGTTCTCTCCATTTCTACCCATATTTTAAACTAGGGTTCATGTATGCAAAATGACCCATGTGTGACATGTTTGTTCTTTAATGATTTATGGGGGAATATGAAAGTTGGATGTGTGTTAATTGTAACACCCCGTACCCGAGCCCGTTACCGGAGTCGAACACAAGGTGCACACAAACTCAGCTAAATTGTTTTCATAGTCCATAAAAATTTTCCAGACTAGCTGGTTACAGCATCACTGTCGCTTCAAAAATCATATCTTGAGTTTTAAAGCTCAAAAATCAGTTTTGTAATTTTTCCCCGAAACTAGACTCATAATTCCATCAACATATTTTTTTCTAGAATTTTTGGTCGGGCCAATTAGTACAGTTTATTAGTTAAAGTCTCCCCTGTTGCAGGGATTGACTACACTGACCTTTGTGCGTTACGAATTGGATATATCCATGTACAGGGCTTCAATACTGATACCGTTTATTTCTATAGAAACTAGACTCAGAGAGGAATCTATACATATATGGTATGACTCATAATTATCTCTGGTTAATTTACAATGAATTTCTAAAGTCGGAACAGGGGATCCAGAAACTGTTCTGGCCCTGTTTCACGATAACTTTAATATCTCTTAACATATAATTCATATGACCGTTTCGTTTCTTCAATATGAAAGTAGATTCATCAAGGTTCATTTACATAATTTATTCACTATTTAATTCCATTCCTACAATTTTTAGTGATTTTTCAAATCCACACCACTGCTGCAGTCAGCATCTGTTTTTCAGGTAAACCTTACCTATTTCGTGGTTTCTATGGACCAACTAAAGTTTTGTCATACATAGGTCCACATATAATCATTTTTAGCCATTCCAATGGCTGATCATTTGCTCACACTTCCATTCAGTCCGTAGCACATCATAAAACCATACATATATACATAAGCACAATGGTCTAATGCCATACTCCACTTTTACGAGCCATTTTCGCATGGTCGTACACACATACATCACAAAAGTACTTAAAACGCAACAAAAGGGTAGTCCTATACATGCCATTTCAAAATCCAACCAAAATATATACCGAAAGGGACTTTGATAGTGTGGGAGACTTGACTTCCAGAAATCCCGAGTCCGATAGTGACAAGCCAAAATCTATAGACAGAGAAAGCAGAGAAACGGAGTAAGCAATTTATGCTTAGTAAGTTAGAGCAAGGATTCCAGCACAACAAAAGCATAACATTCATATAGCTAACGGATAATTTCATATGCTAAATTCTCAATATCATACTTATTTCACATTCCAACCCCTATATTCATACATAAGGGTTCATCTTAGCCAAATGCCAAAGCTCATTTCTCGATTGAGCGAATATTATTCGAAGGAATCAACTATTCCAAAGCACATACGAACATACCTCGTTGCTGGAATTTTCAAGCGTATTAGCTGAAATTTTACAGCAGTTCATTCATTCTTGAATCACGTATCTTGAGTTTAAACGGATATGGCTACACATTCAAATGCCTTCGGACATAGCCCGATTCTGAGAACTCGCATACGAATGCCTTCGGGACTCAACCCGGATTTAGTAGCTTGCTCGAAAGCCTTGGATCTTAGTCCGGATTTAGTAACTCGCACGTATGCCGTTGGATCTTAGTCCGGATTTAGTCACTTAGCACAAAGCCTTGGGACTTAGCCGGATATCATTCGAATAACCATGTACATTTATCAATAAACCATAACACATTCACATTTCATTTTCATTAGCAAAATTCAGACACAAGTCACTTATCACATTTGTAATTTCGCTCAATAGCCACACACAAAGAGCATGATTTTAATTTGCTTTAAACATGATCTAATCAATTCGAATTTAAGCTCTATTGCTCAAGAACTTACCTCGGACGTGGTCGAACGATTTCGATGGCTATTCCACGACTTTTCCTTCCCTTATCGGATTTAGCTCCCTTTGCTCTTGAGCTTAATTTAACAAATAAATTGGTTTTATCATGTGAGCATCGAAGAGGAATTCAAGATACTTAGCCAATATATATACTCATTAGGCATCAAAGTCGCATATGTACGAAATCATGAATCGAACTCAACACATTAGTTAATATTCCTCTTAGTCAATTTTCTAAGCCAAGAATGGGCATCAATATGCTTGCCTCTAACCAAATGCATGCACACCAACTTCCCTCATGTGGCGAATATACATGTCCAATTTGAGGCCAATTATACACTTAATACCACACAAAACAGCATACATTTTACTACTAACGTATTACATATCGTAACTCATTGCACATCTCTCATTTACTTCATAATCGAAACATCATCACAAGCAAATATACACCTTGAAATAGCATATATGTCATACCAATACATCGTAATGCGAACATATATACATATATATGCTAGAGCCAATTCTCAAGTGGCTTATATCCAAATATATACACATATCCAAAGCTTAAATCTTACTTACCATGCAACATGCATGAATCATACTTATGGATATAACATGGCGAATACCACAACACCATACCATTTCAATTTGGTCATGGTAAAACAAAGAACTTAGTATCTCATTCAAAAAATGCTAAAAGAAAATCTAAGAATCCTCAATCCTCCATCACATGTATCATTATCAAGCTTGATATTTAGCATGCAATGGCATTAACACCATATTCACTTTGGCGAATTTCATTCCCATGGCATAACAAAGATTTGAACCATGGGCTAACAAGAACATCAAGCTAGCAACTAAAAACATGCATGAATCTCATGGCACAACCTCAAACATACCTTAATCTTGATGCAAGTATAACCAACCTCTTCCTAATCCTCTTCCAAACCAAGTATGAAGCAAAACTCCTCCTTATCCTTAGTATTTTGGCCAAAAGAGAGTGAAAATGGATGAACAAAATTTTTGTTTTCTTTCCTACCTACGGCAATGGGGAGGAGAAGCCTTCACACACACACATTTTTTTTATTCCATACTCCTTATTTTATTTATTCCAACATAACCCACTTACCAAACATGTTTCATTACATGATTTTTGCCCATAATTCCTCGTCATGGCCGGCCACTAGCTATTGGGGGGGGGGAATTTGACATGCAAGTCCATTGTTTTGCATGCATGCTTTAATTAGTCATCACACATTTCCCCATCATACTTTCAAAGTTTTCTACTAGGTCCTTTCTAGTGAAATTCACATTTATAACTCTAAATCAAACATCGGAAATGTCACACACTAATTAACACATATCATAAGCATCAAAATGAGCATTAAATTATTTTTATGCCTCGGTTTTGCGGTCCCGAAACCACATTCCGACTAGGGTCAATTTTGGGCTGTCACAACTCTCCCCCACTTAAGAAATTTTAGTCCCCGAAAATCTTACCGGTAAATAGGTTTGGATATCGCTCTTTCATAGAGTTCTCGGGTTCCCAAGTAGCTTCTTCTATCCCGTGTTTGAGCCATAACACTTTCACTAGCGGAACCCTTTTGTTTCGCAACTCTTTCACTTCACGAGCTAGGATACGAATCGGTTCTTCTTCATAACTCATATCGGCTTGAATTTCAACCTCTGATGGACTAATTACGTATGACGGATCAGATCTATAGCGTCGAAGCATTGAAACATGGAAGACGTTGTGAATCTTTTCGAGTTCAGGGGGCAAAATCAAACGATACGCAACTGGGCCAACTCGTTCGGAGATTTCAGATGCGATCCAATGAATCTCGGGCTCAACTTGCCCTTATGGCGAATCTGAGTATCTTTTCCACGGCGAAACTTTAAGAAACACTTTATCTCCCACGATACTCAATGTCCTTTCGTTTCAAATCCGCGTCACGATTTACGACGATCTGTGGCGCCTTTAGACTTTCACGGATTACCTTTACCTTCATTCAGCATCTTTAATCAAATCCACTCGAAAATTTTGTTTTCACCGAGCTCGGTCCAAAACAATGGTGTACGGCATTTACGCCGTACAAAGCCTCGTAAAGCGCCATCTTAATACTTGATTGAAAACTATTGTTGTGGCGAATTCAATCAAAGGTAGGTACCGTTCCATGAACCATCGAACTCGAGGATGCAACATCTCAACATATCCTCAAGTATCTGAATTATCCGCTCGGATTGACCATCGGTTTGGGGGTGAAAGGCGGTGCTGAAATGCAACTTGGTACCCAAAGCTTCTTGCAATTTCTTCCAAAATCGTAAGGTGAACCTCGGATCTCTATCCTACACAACAGAAATCGGTACCCCGTGTAATCTCACAATCTGAGAAACGTACAATTCAGCTAGTTTATCCAATGAAAAATCCATACACACAGGGATAAAGTGAGCCGACTTAGTCAATCTATCAACGACAACCCAAATCGCATCCTTCTTACTTGCTAACAATGGCAGTCCGGACACAAAGTCCATTGTGATTCGATCCCATTTCCACTCGGGTATCGTGATCGGCTGAAGTAACCCTGAAGGCACTTGATATTCCGCTTTCACTTGTTGACATATTAAACATCTCGAAACAAAGTCGGAGATGTCTCGTTTCATACCATGCCACCAAAACCGACGTTTCAAATCGTTGTACATCTTCGTACTCCCCGGGTGGATTGCCATTCGGCTACAATAGGCTTCGTTCAGAATTATCGAAATAAGTTCCGAATTCTTTGGAACACACAAATGACTTCTGAACCTCAAACAATCGTCATCATCAATTTGAAACTCGATTCCTTGTTCGAACACACTCGGCCCGTTTTGCAAGCAACTCCTCATCAACTTTCTGAGCTTCACGAATTTGATGAGTCAACAATGGTTTGGCCTTTAATTCGGCTACTAACACATTGTCGGGCAGAATGGACAAGTATACATTCATAGCTCGTAAAGCAAACAGTGATTTTCGGCTTAAGGCGTCCGCAACCACATTAGCCTTTCCCGGGTGATAATCAATGACAAGCTCATAATCTTTTAACAACTCGAGCCAACATCTTTGTCGCAGATTTAAGTCTCTTTGGGTCATCAAATATTTGAGACTTTTGTGATCCGAATACACATGGCACTTCTCACCAAATAAGTAATGTCGCCATATCTTTAAGGCGAATACGATGGCAGCCAATTCGAGATCATGGGTCGGATAATTTTTCTCATGTGGCTTTAATTGTCTCGACGATAGGCCACAACTCGACCTTCTTGCATCAATCGCAACCTAACCCAAGTAGGAGGCGTCACTATAGATGACAAACTCTTTGCCGATTAAATTTGTACTAATCTTGGAGCTTAGTCAAATGAGTTTTCAATTGGTCGAAACTTTTCGACACTTTTCCGTCCATTCAAACTTGACATCTTTACGAAGCGGTTTCGTCATGGGTGTGGCTATCATCGAGAATCCTTTTACAAACCGTCGGTAAGTAAAGCAAGTCCCAAAAAGCTCGAACCTCAATAATATTTCTTGGAGGTTTCGATTAAGTATGGCTGAAATTTTGCTCGGGTCAACTCGAATACCGTCGAGATACCACATGACCCAAGAAGCTAACCTCTCTTAACCAGAACTCACACTTGCTGAACTTAGCATATAACTGCTAATCCCGTAAAATTTGCAACACTAATCTCAGGTGCTCCGCATGTTCGGTCTCATCTCTTGAATAGACTAAGATGTCGTCAATGAACACAACTACGAACCGATCCAAATATGATCTGAAGATCCGATTCATCAAATCCATAAATACCGTAAGGGCATTAGTGAGCCCAAATGGCATCACTAAGAACTCGTAGTGACCATATCTCGTTCTGAAGGCAGTTTTGGGTATGTCCGAATCTCGGATTTGCAACTGATAATAGCCCGATCTCAAATCTATTTTTTAGAACACTGAGGCTCCCTTCAGTTGATCGAACAAATCATCGATACGGGGTAACGGATATTTGTTCTTTATTGTCACTTTATTAAGCTGACGATAGTCGATGCACAACCTCATGGTTCCGTCCTTCTTTTTCACAAACAACACTGGTGCACCCCAAGGTGAAAAACTCGGGCGAGCAAAACCTCTATCCACCAACTCTTGCAACTGAGCTTTCAACTCCTTTAATTCCGTTGGTGCCATATGATACGGAGCTATCAAAATCGGTGTGGTCCCAGGTACAAGCTCAATACCAAACTCTATCTCCCGAACAGTGGCAAACCCGGCAATTCTTGGGAAAAACATCCGGTATTCACAAACCACCGCATGATTCGGGTTTTATTTCTAACTCCTTATCATCAAGTACATACGCAAGGTATGCTTCGCACCCTTTTCTTACATATTTCTGGGCCAACATTGATGATATTACAGCTGGCAACCCCTTCAAGTCCGTAGACTCAACTCGGATCATCTCATTATTTGCACATCTCAAATCAATAGTCTTGCTTTTGCAATTCACAACCGCATCATGCACGGTCAACCAATCCAACCCAAGAATAACATCAAATTCATCGAGCGGCAAAAGCATCAAGTCCGCGGAAAGCAGGAACCTCGAATTACTAGGGGCATTTCTTACACACTTTGTCGACCAGACGTAACGACCCAAAGGATTTGACACCGAATTACGAACTCGAGAGACTCAATAGGTAAAGTCTTCTTTGGATGCTAAGGTTTCGCATATATAAGAATGAGTGGAACCAGGTCAATCAAAGCAATCACATTAGTATCAAAGAGAGTGAAAGTACCGTAATAACATCTGGCGATGAAGCATCCTCGCGGCACGTATAGCATAAGCTCTAGCGAGAGCGCGAGCCTCGAGATCTGGTCGTAGCATCTCTAGATCCTCTCTGACCACCACTAGCATTGCCCATATTTCTAGATGGTCTACCTTGAGCAGTGGTAGCGCCCGGTTTCCCACTCTGATCTACATTCTGTTCAGACAACCTCGGGCAATCTTTAATGAAGTGGTCAACTGATCCACACTTGTAACAGAGGCGGTCACGGAATCTACAACTTCGAATGCCATTTAACACAATGTCGACACTCGTTCTATCTCGGCGTTCATTCCCAACACGGCAACGAAGTGCCTCGTGTACCCATAGGGGTCGATCACGATCTCGTCTAAAAGGCCGAAGTGCCTCTAGACCGCCCGCATCATCTCGAAATTTCTTCGATGCTGTTGAAGAGACTTTCCGAGGATCTTTTACGAAACTCTCGGTTCCCACATCAACTTTTTTTTCTTTTCTAAGCTCCTCGGCTTTACAAGCTCGCTCGACAAGTACTACGAACTCTCGTATTTCAAGAATGCCCATGAACATTTTTATATCTTCATTCAGCCCATCCTCGAAGCGTTTACACATGATAGCCTCGGACGAAACACATTCCCGAGTGTATCTACTGAGTCTAACAAATTTTCACTCGTAGTCAGTAACTGACATAGAACCTTGCTTAAGCTCAAGAAATTCCTTCCGTTTTTGATCAACAAATCTCTGACTGATATACTTCTTCCGAAACTCAGTTTGGAAAAACTCCCAAGTTACTTGCTCTCGGGACACAACAGAAGTCAGAGTACTCCACCAATAGTAGGCAGAATCGCGTAGCAAGGAGATAGTACACTTTAGGCATTCATCAGGTGTACAAGATAGCTCATCGAGTACCCGGAGAGTGTTGTCCAACCAAAATTCAGCTTGCTCGGCGTCGTCGCTATCCGTAGCCTTAAATTCAGTAGCCCCGTGTTTCCGGATTCTATCAACTGGGGGCTTACTTGACCTTATTTGGTCAGTTACCGGAGGCATTGTAGGTGCGGGGGTTGTATTTGTTGGGAATGGAGGTTGTGGAACAGCCGTATTTGTTCGAATGTATTGGTTAAACCAATCATTCATCACGCTATAGAAAGCTTGTCTAGCTTCATCATTAGGATTACTAGCATTAGGTTGAGAGTCCGCCGGAGCTGTCCCTTGTGCGGGAGCAGGCGCTACACTCTCAAGATCATCAGCTACCGCTCGGTCGGGATCGGGATCCATTACTATAAATAAACACATTTCAATTGTCAGAAATCACCACACTATCAAATAATCACATAAAATGGCATGTATAGCTAGACCCAACACATTACGGTAGTCCTAGAACCGACTAAACAGTAGCTCTGATACCAATAAAATTGTAACACCCCGTACCCGAGCCCGTTACCGGAGTCGAACACAAGGTGCACACAAACTCAGCTAAATTGTTTTCACAGTCCATAAAAATTTTCCAGACTAGCTGGTTACTGCATCACTGTCGATTCAAAAATCATATCTTGAGTTTTAAAGCTCGAAAATCAGTTTCGTAATTTTTCCCCGAAACTAGACTCATAATTCCATCAACATATTTTTTTATAGAATTTTTTGTCGGGCCAATTAGTACAGTTTATTATTTAAAGTCTCCCCTGTTGCAGGGATCGACTACACTGACCTTCGTGCGTTACGAATTGGATATCTCCATGTACAGGGCTTCAATGCTGATGCCGTTTATTTATATAGAAGCTAGACTCAGAGAGGAATCTATACATATATGGCATGACTCATAATTATCTCTGGTTAATTTAAAATGAATTTCTAAAGTCGGAACAGGGGATCCAGAAACCGTTCTGACCCTGTTTCACGAGAACTTTAATATCTCTTAACATATAATTCATATGACTGTTTCATTTCTTCCATATGAAAGTAGATTCATCAAGGTTAATTTACATAATTTATTCACTATTTAATTCCATTCCTACAATTTTTAGTGATTTTTCAAATCCACACCACTGCTGCAGTCAGCATCTGTTTTTCAGGTAAACCTTACCTATTTCGTGGTTTCTATGGACCAACTAAAGTTTTGTCATACATAGGTCCACATATAATCATTTTTAGCCATTCCAATGGCTGATCATTTGCTCACACTTCCATTCAGTCCGTAGTCACATCATAAAACCATACATATATACATAAGCACAAATGGTCTAATGCCATACTCCACTTTTACGAGCCATTTTCGCATGGTCGTACACACATACATCACAAAAGTACTTAAAACGCAACAAAAGGGTAGTCCTATACATGCCATTTCAAAATCCAACCAAAATATATACTGAAAGGGACTTTGATAGTGTGGGAGACTTGACTTCCGAAATCCCGAGTCCGATGGTGACGAGCCAAAATCTATAGACAGAGAAGCAGAAAGCGGAGTAAGCAATTTATGCTTAGTAAGTTAGAGCAAGGATTCCAGCACAACAAAAGCATAACATTCATATAGTTAACGGATAATTTCATATGCGCAAATTCTCAATATCATACTTATTTCACATTCCAACCCCTATATTCATACATAAGGGTTCATCTTAGCCAAATGCCGAAAGCTCATTTCTCGATTGAGCGAATATTATTCAAGGAATCAACTATTCCAAAGCACATACGAACATACCTCGTTGCTGGAATTTTCAAGCGTATTAGCTGAAATTTTACAGCAGTTCATTCATTCTTGAATCACGTATCTTGAGTTTAAACGGATATGGCTACACATTCAAATGCCTTGGGACATAGCCCGATTCTGATAACTTCGCACGAATGCCTTGGGACTCAACCCGGATTTAGTAGCTTGCTCGAAAGCCTTCGGATCTTAGTCGGATTTAGTAACTCGCACGTATGCCGTCAGATCTTAGTCCGGATTTAGTCACTTAGCACAAAGCCTTGGGACTTAGCCCGGATATCATTCGAATAACCATGTACATTTATCAATAAACCATAACACATTCACATTTCATTTTCATTAGCAAAATTCGACACAAGTCACTTATCACATTTGTAATTTGGCTCAATAGCCACACACAAAGAGCATGATTTTAATTTGCTTTAAACATGATCTAATCAATTCAGAATTTAAGCTCTATTGCTCAAGAACTTACCTCGGACGTGGTCGAACGATTTCGACGGCTATTCCACGACTTTTCCTTCCCTTATCGGATTTAGCTCCCTTTGCTCTTGAGCTTAATTTAACAAATAAATTGGTTTTATCATGTGAGCATCGAAGAGGAATTCAAGATACTTAGCCAATATATATACTCATTAGGCATCAAAGTCGCATATGTACGAAATCATGAATCGAACTCAACACATTAGTTAATATTCCTCTTAGTCAATTTTCTAAGCCAAGAATAGGCATCAATATGCTTGCCTCTAACCGAATGCATGCACACCAATTGCCCTCATGTGGCGAATATACATGTCCAATTTGAGGCCAATTATACACTTAATACCACACAAAACAGCATACATTTTACTACTAACGCATTACATATCGTAACTCATTGCACATCTCTCATTTACTTCATAATCAAACATCATCACAAGCAAATATACACCTTGAAATAGCATATATGTCATACCAATACATCGTAATGCGAACATATATACATATATATGCTAGAGCCGAATTCTCAAGTGGCTTATATCCAAATATATACACATATCCAAAGCTTAAATCTTACTTACCATGCAACATGCATGAATCATACTTATGGATATAACATGGCGAATACCACAACACCATACCATTTCAATTTGGTCATGGTAAAACAAAGAACTTAGTATCTCATTCAAAAAATGCTAAAAGAAAATCTAAGAATCCTCAATCCTCCATCACATGTATCATTATCAAGCTTGATATTTAGCATGCAATGGCATTAACACCATATTCACTTTGGCGAATTTCATTCCCATGGCATAACAAAGATTTGAACCATGGGCTAACAAGAACATCAAGCTAGCAACTAAAACATGCATGAATCTCATGGCACAACCTCAAACATACCTTAATCTTGATGCAAGTATAACCAACCTCTTCCTAATCCTCTTCCAAACCAAGTATGAAGCAAAACTCCTCCTTATCCTTAGTATTTTTGGCCAAAAGAGAGTGAAAATGGATGAACAAAATTTTTGTTTTCTTTCCTACCTACACGGCAATGGGGAGGAGAAGCCTTCACACACACACATTTTTTTTTATTCCATACTCCTTATTTTATTTATTCCAACATAACCCACTTACCAAACATGTTTCATGACATGATTTTTGCCCATAATTCCTTGTCATGGCCGGCCACTAGTTATTGGGGGGGGGAATTTGACATGCAAGTCCATTGTTTTGCATGCATGCTTTAATTAGTCATCACACATTTCCCCATCATACTTTCAAAGTTTTCTACTAGGTTCTTTCTAGTGAAATTCACATTTATAACTCTAAATTAAACATCGAAAATGTCACACACGAATTAACAAATATCATAAGCATCAAAATGAGCATTAAATTATTTTTATGCCTCGGTTTTGTGGTCCCGAAACCACATTCCGACTAGGGTCAATTTTGGGCTGTCACATTAAACATCTTTTCCTAAGAGATTTTCATGAAAAACCCTTAAAAGGACCTTTTTGCAAAAGGTACAAAATATATGGTAGAAATGTGAAATAGGGGAAAATGTTGGCTAGTATGAGTTTATAATACATTCGGCTAGGCTTGGGTAACCAAGGAATTGCATATATTTCATTTTACGAGCTTAGGGACTAAGTTGTAAAATTTTGAAATGTTAGGGGTAAAATGGTTATCTTGCCCGGGGGTATTAATAATTTATTTTTACTAATATAGACCTCGAGGAACTGATTTTGGAGATCGATTGTGGAAAACGAAAGGTTTCGGAATAACTGAAATACGAAACCTAAGTAGTTACCAGTTAAGTTTGTGTAACTCGAATGTAAACTATCTTTAAATACATTAAAGACGTATGTACATACATGAACTATAATAGTAATATTTATTGTATGACAACTCAGGAATTATTAATGTTATGATGAAATGTCCCGGTCGAATAAAAAGAAATGTCTGATGGATTACTCGAAAATGAAATAATGGTATAAAGGATCTAGCCTAGACGGGTGATCCTATAGTGATCTAGCATCCCGAAGAATATGTGTGCTTGATGGATTTAGCCCGGACGGGTAATTTGAATAGGATTTGAATTTAGCCTGGACTGGTAATTCAGACCTGAACTCGTAGGAGTATATGTCATTGTAGGGGATTTAACCTGGACTGGTAATCCCAACATTACTCTGTGAGTTACGTTGTGGGGGATTTAGCTTGGACTAGTAATCCTACCATAAAAGTGAGGTTCACGGGAGTGCGTATTTAAAGGATTACTTGCATGATTTGATGGTAAACGGGATATCCATCGAGATTCCAAGAAATTCAATGGGATTAAAACATTAAATGGGAATAGACATGTTTGAATTGATGAACTCATCTATGAAGGATGTTACTTTGTACTGGCATGAGACTAACTTGATGGTTGAGTATATGTGATAAACCGTAATTTATACATATTTCAATCCCATGCTTAGCACATTTTATGGATGATTTTTCCTTAAAATTGGTGAATTCGATGCTCCTAATGCCTTAATTTCATATTTTATACTTAGGTGAGCATAGGAGAGTGAAAGGAATAAGAATTGGGCCAAAAACAGAGAAAATGGGCCAACGTACGAAATCAACACGGCCCGGACCTCCTCACAGGGGCTGTAATAGCCCAATTTTGGGCCTAGTCGAAAAAGTGGTTTTGGAACCACTATTCCAAGGCCAGCGAAAATTATTTTAGTATTATTTTATGTGTTATAATATAATTTTATAAGTCCATGTAAATTTTGGTAAGTTAATTTTAGCGATTTCTAGTCCAATTTCGAAAAAGGACTAAATCGCGTAAAAGGTAAAAGTTGTGTGTTAATGCCTAAATGTGTTAATAGACTAGAAAACTAAAATTGGAGGCATTTAAAGGGAAATTAGACCCTTTTTAAGTGTGTGGCTGGCCAAGGGGAGATCAATTGGTCAAAAAGCCAAAATTTGTGGCTTTTAGGTGTTTTAATTGACTAATTTGTAATAAAATAAGGAAAAAGAAATAAAATGTCATTTCTCTTTCATTTATTCTTCTTCCTCACGAAAATGGAAGCAAAGAATGGGGGTTTCGAATTTTAAATTTTCAGCCACTTTAAGCCCTAACAAGTAAGTGATCTTTGGTTGTTTCTTGATGATTTTTACATTTTTGGAACCCCTAAAGCATGAGCTTTCATATGAGGGGTCTAGTTTACAAAATGATGAAGAGTCTAGGGTTTTTCCATGAGAGTAAATGTGTTATTTTCTGTGTTTTTATGGAAGATTATGAGTCCTAGTTGTCTAATAAACAACTTTTGTGAAAGAAATTGCATGAAAACACCTTAAAAAGGGCTAGTTTGCCAAGTTGTAAGATAAGGTGTTAGTGTGTGTAATAATGATTTTTGTGAGTTTCCATAGTTATGAAAATGGTTTATCTAGGCTTAAGGAGTAAATAAATTGAATAAAAATCATTTTTCGAGCCTAGGGGCAATTTGGTAATTTTGGCAAAATAGAGGGGCAAAATTGTAAATTTTGCCAAATTGTGTCAATGGACTAATTTGATTACTACGTTGTTTTAATAAGCTAAATGTGATGTTTTTGATGTTGAAAATCGAGATTTGGACTTAGAACAGAAAGAAATCGATTAAGGGATGATTACGTCATTTTCACCTTTATGGTATCGAGGTAAGTTCGTATGGTAACAATAATGCAATATCATTCTTGAATTAAAATTCTTTATTGTTATGGCATTAAGTGTATGAAATATTAGAAGTTTGTATGAAATTAATGCTCAATTTCATTATGATGTGCTTAATACTTGATATTGTACAAAATGTGGATGTATGCCTCTATTGGAATTGACTTGTGAGGATTTAATGAAAATGTGATGATATGTGTGCTAGTATAAGACCATGTCCGGGACATAGCATCAGAACTAACATGAAACATCGTATAAGACCATATCCGGGATATGGCAACGATATGTGGATCCATGTAAGACCATGTGAGGGACATGGCCTTGGGCATTCTATTCGGCATATGACAATTTCGAACATCCTTTAGCATCCCGAGTATTCAACGTGTAACGAAATGGATGATGTGATGAAATACCTAAGGAGGGCATGTTAAAGAAGGTATGATTATATACTTTAATACGAGTAGGTACAGGTATGTACTTGAGTTATGTTACAAGTTGTACAAGTAGGTACATTAAGCTTATGAGTAACTTAGCCTTGACAGATTTGAGTTACTGCAGTAGCGTAACTTTGAAAATACACTAAAAATAGTGGAAAATGAGTTAGAAGCTGAATAAAATATGAGAATAAATCTTATTTAGTCTAGGTTCTTATAAAATAAACCGTGTAAGCAAAAGAATTTCCTATAATGAGATATTCAAAGTTGCATGGGATAGAGTCAGAATGACTTCGAGATCCCCTGTTCTGATTTTAGAAAATCATTATAAATTGTAGAAAAATATTTATGAGATATGATTTATATGATTAGAATCCTTAATGAGTTTAGTTTCCATAGAAATAGATGATAACATTATTTGAGTCCTGTGCTATGAGATAATTGAACTTTAATGCAGAAAGGTCTGAACTGTTAGATAGTGAATTAGGGGTAACTTTGAGGAATAAAATGTACTAATTTGCTAAACCAAAAATTCTGAAACATTTATGGTAGAAAGGTACGTGAGTCTAGTTTCAATTAAAATTAACAGAACTTAATTTGGAGTTTCGTAGCTCTAGATATAAATAATTTAGTGACTGTTGCTCAGGAAGACAACTTGTCGTGAACTTGAGTATATGTTGTAAACATTGATAAAACATGTAAATGAGCTGCTAATTGTTTTCATATGAACTTACTAAGCGTAAAGCTTACCCCCCTTCTTTCCTATATTCTCTAGGGTTGCCAGGTTTGCTCGGGTTGGAGGCCATCAGAGATATTATCACACTGTCGAGTTCACGCTATTGGTGTAAGTAAATCCTAGTGTTTCGAGTCTATAGCATGTATAGGGTTTTAATGTTGAGTATGTGATATTATGATTTAGCCAAAGGTGTTGGCTTGTATTGATAAAGTGTTGTAGCCATGTGAATTGGCCTATGTTGGCTAATGATGTTGTGGGCCTAAATGTTTATTCATATATATGTATGATACTATCTCTTGTGATGTGGCTTATAGCATGTATGCTTAGAGATTGAAATGAGATTCATTGATGAGTTAGTAACTGATGCAAGATTAGGTGATTGATAAATAGTTAATAATGCCTTATGAGTGGTTGGTGGAAATGATTATGTATGCTTAGTGATGGAAATGAGGTTTGTGATGTAATGATAGTTATGACTAGTATGTGATAATGATGTGAGCAAATTCTATGGTTTTTATTGCATAAGAAAATGACTTGAGCATAACATGTTTGTAGATGTTTAAGAGCTCAATTATGCCATGTTGTATGTTATTGGATAAGTATGTGTGCACATGTTGTGAGGGTGACAAATGGCTTGGAAAATAGCCTTGTAATTGTCCACACGGGTAGACACACGGGCGTGTGTCTAGACCGTGTGTGACATACAGTCTGCCCCTGTAACACCCCTATAACCTGTCTCCGTCGCCGGAGTGGGTTATGAAGAGTTACTAATCCGAAACTCAACATTAGTACATACACATTTACATAATTTCATTAGCAATTATATTTATAGCCAAGCCCAATCAAAGATAGAAATTCAAACTTATATCGACATTCAAAAGTTGCCATATTCACATGGCTTATATACAAGGACATCTCAAAATATCATTCACTTAAGTCTATTCTATACATGCCATACTATCTCAAAATATAGTAGTACCAAAATGATAGATAGTGTGACGAATTCCTGACGATCCCCTCCTCGAGCAGGTGACTGTAATCAACAATCTATAAAACAAGGAAACATAACAAACGGAGTAAGCTTTCATAAGCTTAGTAAGTTTTAAGTAATGCAACAAATAAACTCAATTATAGATCAATTATCCAATTTCTCAAGAGATCATTTTCTAAATATATTACCATTTGGCCGAATATACACAAGCACATGATGCACAATTACATTATCATTTCACTTAATCTGAATTCATATAGCATAAATCAATAAATTGAATATTTTCACATATTTTCACACCTTGACCGAATGTATCATGATCATAGATATAGGTATAACATTTATTCACATATGTATCACATTATACACTTATGATTCAATTCAAATCATACTCACATATAAATACAAAATATGTACCTGGCCAACTTAACGTGTTGAATGTATTCATTTTGCCGTTCTAACACGAGGTATCTTAGTTTTAGACTTTTATCAAATCACCGGCATTTAGCCTACTAGGTTTAAAAACCTGAATTCATTCACCAGCATTTCACCTGCTAGGCTTGAAGCCCAAATAATATCTCACCGGCATTATAGCCTGCTACGCTCAAAGGCCCGAGTGGTATTTCACCGGCATTATAGCCTGTTAGGCTCAAAGGCTCGAATAGTACTGTGCGATATTCAAATCAATAAGTTTCATATAATATAATCACACCAAATTGGATACAAGCATCATTCGAACATACATCATTTAATCATAAAAGTATATCACATTTTACTTCCATTACAATTGCCATTCAGCCATATACATATATGACAAGTAATACTTAATTCTTATAATATGTCATGTCATTATCAAAATATATATATTTAACTACTTAAAACTTACCTCGAATATATTTGAATAGTCTCGGATCGACTATTCAACTACTTTCTCTTTTCCCCTGTCCAACCTTGGTGCTCTATGCTCTTGAGCTAATTCAAACAAAATTTAACTTATTAAGTCCCATCATGCTAGCTTATGGCCGAATATGACAAGAAACTTAATAGGCCATATAGTTACTTTGCTCAAATATAAAATGGTCATACACATTTTTAATCACATTAAGCAATTTACCTTAACATATAACCCACATAACTAAAGTACATATAACCCTAATGACCGAATAATTTGAATATGTATATCATTAAAGTTCCTATGATTTAACCTTTAAATCTTATAGCTGAATATTCATTGTATAATAACTCTCATGCACAAGCACAAAACTCATATGGAGATAATATAATTTGATAAACAATCACACATACAACCTAATATACATATATGACATGCTCGAACATGCTATTATAAATTAAATACATATTGCGATCTTAACATAGATTTCAAGGCTACAATCAACAATTGCATTTATTCCTAAATAATAGACTAAAACCATCATGGAACATTTCACTAACTCATTACCTTGCATATCCGAATTTCATTCATTAATATACATACAACTCCAAATATTATATCATGGAACAAATGCCGAATTACAAATTAGAATAAAATCAAAACATAACTCTTACCATGATATAAACATATTAAAACATTTTTTTATTTATCCAATTCGGATACAACAAAATAACCTTAGATATCAAATCTCTTACAACACATTGACTAAATCAACAACCAAATACACTTATATTTTTATCCATGCATATTATAACCGAACCAGCCACACAAACTCAACCTAAAAACATTAACCTTTCCCAAAACATATATTACCTATCTCAAACTTAATTTATAACCATCTAAACCATTTAAAACATCCAACACCAAACTTTTCTTTAACTAAACACATTTTCGGCAATGACAATGGCAATTTAACAACCTTAAATCCAACTTATAATTTTTTTTTTTTTTGCATATCACAATCAAAGCATCCACTCCATTCCATCATTTTAAAACACAAACAATACTCAACTATCACCTAAGTTCACATTCGGAAACTCACCAATACACAAGCCGATTTTTTCATAACATCTAAACTACCTATATGAACATTAAACTATCTCAAACATCACCCATTTGCAATTATTCATTAAAACATAAAGACAACAATCATCCCCTTCAAAAATCTTCCATAGCCGAATACTCAAATCACTACCAATTCAAAATTTTGACATGGGCTAAGTAAGGGACTTAGTAACTAGCTTAATATATGCTATAATTTCAAAAACTAACATGAATTTCATACCTTAATCCAAGCTCAAAGTGACCGAATGCTATCTCCCCTTTTCTTCTTTAGGGTTCGGGTAAGCTAAGGAAGAAGATGAAATATACATTTTGTTTTTCTTTTGTTATTCTATTATAATTTCTTATTTTAATTAAATTTTTTATTTCATAAATTAAACCATTACCATTATAATATTAATATATAATACATAATTTGCTTATCATCATCATCATGGCCGGCCACTTCAACTAAAGTGGGAAATTTGACATGCAAATCCACTTATTTACACCATAAATTATTTGGCCATTACAAAAATAACCTATCATATTTTCAAAAATTTTCACACAAGTCCTATTTAATAATTTCACTCACAAATGACAATATTAAAGGATGAAATTTTCACACATGCACTTTCACATATAATAAGCACAGAATATAACATCTAATTATTTTTATGACTCGGTTTTGTGGTCCCAAAACCACTTTCCAACTGGGGTCAAATTAGGGCTGTCACAGCCCCCATGGGCGTGTTGTCCAACCGTGTGTCCCCTGCACCTAAGTTTTTCAAGTCAGTATGCATGGTAGTAGTACATGGGTAATAGACACGGCCATGTGTCTCAGCCGTGTGAAGGACACGATCATAGGACACGGACGTGTGGTTTTGGCAGAATGTCCGGGTTTTTGGACACGGGTTCGGGACACGTGTGTGTCCCTAGCACACGGGTGAGTGCTCTATACCTTCACGGGTGTGTGAAGCCTTGATGCAAGAGATTTTCTAAGTTTTTCATGAGTTCTCGGTTGGGTCCCGAACCACCCCGGATGTATGTTTCGGGCCTCGTAAGCCCATATATGGGACAAATTGCATGTGAAAAGGAAAGTTTTAAGTTGATTGAAATTTTATGGCACGGTTTTTATGTGATTGATTGAGTTTAAGTCAGGTAACACCTCGAACCCTGTCCTGGCGTCGGGCATGGGTGAGGGGTGTTACACGGGCAAACCACACGGCCGTGTCAATTTGGTAGAATAGAAGCATAACTCACACGGGTTGACCACACGTCCGTGCCTATTTAACAGGCTTGACCACGGCCTGAAGTGTAACACCCCGAATTTGGGCCTAGAAGTATTGGGCCTTGAGTGCGAGTCCGTAAGGAGGTTGTGTATAGATATTTAATTGTGCAATGAAATGACACAATTAAATGTCTGCTTTGGTGGTTAATGGCCCTGAGAAGTGTTAGAGAAATCTTGGTTCAAACTTGGGCTTTAGCAAAAATTTTGGTATTAAGTGAAAAAAAAACCTGGATGCTTGGGTGAGGGTTTTTAAATTATTGTGTTAAATAAATGACACAAGGAAGCTTGTAGTCTAGTGGTTGTGGCGTCATTAAGGTTGTATGGGAGCCTGGGTTCAAGCCTTGGCTCTTGCAATTTATTTTGGTTTTTTTTTAAGGGAACCTGGACTTTGGCCTTTAGACCTTATAATTAATTGGGGATAAAATATGACACAAAAAGCCTTGTGGCTTAGTGGCAAGTAGCGTGTGCAAGATTCGAGGGAGGCATGGGTTGAATCCCATGGCAAGTAAGGAGCATTTATTTTGCTAACAGGGGGCGGCAAGAGTTGGTGTTGAATTTAAACTCTAATGTTGGAGGGATCCCACATTGGGAAGCTAACATAAGAGTGGTTGCGAAGCTGGCTGTAAATAGAGGGAACCATGAGGAGAGTAAAGGTACCTTTCTTGGCTGATCCCTTTCGCTGTATGGCGTGCTCGTTTGGGTTGGGCGTTAGCTAAGAGTGCTCAGAGCGTGGATTAACTCCAGTCTCCTATCAGGTGTGTATTTTCTCGCTACTCTAGCTGTAGGATGGCTACTTCGGGTCGCGATGGGCCGAAAGGGGCCATGTGGGCCTAATGGGCCTACGAGCCCAATTGGATAAGTTGTTTGATTGTGTAGTAAATATTGGACTAGGCTAGGTGAATCTCATATTTGTGGCTAGATTTGGACTAAAAGGGCCACACGAGCGTGTGGGCCCATTTGGGCCGAGAATGGGCTTAGGGCCCTTCGTATTATTATCCCTATTTAGAATACTTTAGTTTACCAATTACAGAAATTCCCTCGACTTGTAAAATTACCAAAGTACCCTCGATTTATAGAATCACTGTTTTACCCTTGATTTACAAAATTACTGTTTTACCCTCGATTTACAAAATTACCATTTTACCCTCGATTATGAAATTACTAAAATACCCCTATAGGGTAGAATTACCAAAATACCCCTAGTTTGTAAAATTACCAAAATACCACTAGTTTATGAAATTACCAAAATACCCTCAATTTGTAAAATTACCAAAATACCCCTGGTTTACACAATTATAGAAATACCCTTGACTTTCTAAAAATTATAGAAATACCATTGTTTACAAAATTACTAAAATACCCTTGGTTTGTAGATTTACCAAAACACCCTTGTAGGATGAAATGACTAAAATACCCCTAATAGGTAAAAAGATTGTAAAGCCCCTGTAGGGTAAAGTGACCGTAATACCCCTGTATGGTAAAATGACGAATATGCCCTTATGTTCCGTATGACTGATATGCTTAGGATTTACATATATTGATATTGGATTAGTTAAGTTTGAGTGATAGGTGGTGGTTATCGTAGGTGATTGATTCTGGAAACGTTTCAACTTCAACCCATAACAGGTGTGTAATAACCCTCGCAGTAGCTTAGATTAATATTCACCGAAAAGCCGAAATGCTAAAATTTCGGCATTTCAGGAACTTGTGATTTTGCCTTTGCTTAAAGATGCGATAGATATGATATGCTCGGTGTTTGGATCGATGGAGCAGGTAAGAGCGCAATTTTGTGCACGATGGTAAGTTGGGCCTCAATAGGCTGGAATCGGGCCCAATAGGCTTTCGGGCCCATTTGGGTAAAACTGATAGAAAATGGAATCTGGAAAAGTTGCATGTTAACACGGTTAGTATTGTTGTAAAATTTGGATTAAGCAGGCTTAGTGGGCTAAATCAGCATTCGTAGGGCCTATTAAGGGTTTTGGGCCTAAAAGCCCGAATTTGATAAAGTGGGTTAAAGATCATTGTTTAAACACTCGAAAATATTGACAATTGTAATGAACATGGAAAACCCTGATTTTTGGTAAATTTATGAAAATACCCTTATAATATGAAAAATGATTGTTTTGCCCTTATGGGCAAGTGACTGACTTGGACTGTGTGGTTGACGAATTTGATTGTGAATATATGTTGGTGATATGAATGACTTGACTATGATTGTTTGATTCAAATATGGGCATGACATTCTGCATACATGACATATTGCATGGGATATGGGTTATATTGATGGAGGAAGTGCTAAAAGGGCTCTACCCCAGTTTATCGAAAAGGGCTTTGCCTCAGTTTATCAGAAAGGGCTTTGCCCCAGTTATTAAAAGAGGCTAGGCCTCCAGTTATATGATAAAGCACTATCTTTGCCGATGGAGAGTTTGGTTGGGTGGGTTGAGTTATTCCCCATAGAGAGCTTGGTTGGTACGGGTGGAGAGTAACAGATGGTGGGTCGAGTAGTCTCCCCAAATGGGCTTGCATACATTCATTGACATTACATGTGATATTGAAATGGGCTTGCATACATCCATTGAAATTACATGTGATATTGAAATGGGCCTAAGGGCCATACCGTTTACAGTAAAGACTTCGGCCCAGTGATATGATTTATGAAAAGGCTTCGGCCCAGTGTATATCAAGACTAAATAGGGCTTTGGCCCAGATTGTCTTGATCTGAGTGTTATTTCTTGTTTGTTTGTTATTGGGAATACACACGAGTTTTCATAAACTCACCCGTTTCTAACTGCAAGTGTAATCCCTAAGCTTAGATGGTTTGGAGCTGCGAGGGACTCGGAGATGGCCACACTCTTGTTTACATTTCTTTTAATTGCAATAAGTAGTGATTTATTTCTTTATAAGTTTTATCTTATTAATATTATTATTTGGTTTTGGGTTGTAATAAGGCCATTTTAATTATTTTTTGGGATTATTTTATCTTATACCCTATATTTTTCGATAACAATATGAGTTAGACCTAAGCGCGTTTCCAAAATGATAATTATTTTCAAAATAACATACGATACAATTAATCGGTTTATCAAAATATCTACTTAAATGAATTCCAACTCATTTTCTCAAAACCTAACCTAGCACCAAAGTGGCAATGGTTGTGGGCATGTCTAAGATTGGATCCAATCAAGAGCTTGGTACTTAGCGACCTTCTAGGCTCACCTCCTCTGTTTGGATACCTACTTGGTGCACAGCTTCCATTCACTTTATTAACTTAGCAAAGACTATCTTTTAAAACACTAAGAAGGACGTTGAAAGAGGCATGGGTTTTCTTAAAAACTTCAATATGACAAGTCGGATTCGGCCATAATGTCTGGGCCAGGTTTGGGGTGTTACATGAAGTAATCGCACACGGGCGTGTCCCTGTCGAGCCCAATTTTAGTCCAATTTAGAAAAGGCCAATTTTGAGGGTTCTTAGGTTTTCTAAAGCCTATAAATACACCCTAGAGGAGGAGGAAAATGGGGACGCAGAGAAGGAAGCAGGGAACTGCTCAAAGAAAGCCGATTGATCCATCTCAGAAGCCGAATTCATCATCAAGACTTAAGATCTCCCCTCAATTTCCCTTCAGGAGTTTTGGGTTTTTCTTTATGTTTTGTATTCATTATTCTTCTGAGATGTTTACCTTTTTAGTTATGAACTAAAACACCTAAATACCTAAGGGGAATGAAACCTAAGATAGATCTTGTTATTATTATCTTAATATTGTATGATAAATATTTGACTTGTTCTTAATTATATGTTCTTAATTCTTGTCTGGATATTCTAGGATATTGATTCAAGTTAAGCTCTTATTCAGAAGAGGAATAGACCCTGTCTAAGAGTACATTTGTCATAATTAAGCGGAGTTGATTGTGCGCCTAAAGATAGGGTGACAATATTTTGCCAGATTAGGGTGAAACCTAATAAGGGAATCCATAGATCGAGTTAATGCAACCTTAGGGAGTTAATTAGAAAGAGATTTCAATTATTCAACCTAGGGTTAGACATTTTTAGTCTCGAGAGGGATAATAATATAACTTAGGGATTTCTACGGATCAGCTCAAATGAATAAATCGTCAGATTCAGAGTCAAATAACAAGTGAAGTCTAGGTGGATTTTTCCTTTGGTATTGTCTTAATCAATCGAGTTTTTCCAAAAGTAATTCCCTAATTCTATTTTCTGTGAATTCTTAGTTTAGTTAATTAGTTAGTTAAAACAAACCCCATTATTCTTAGGCTAGATACTAAAAAGACAGTCATTACTAGTACTCTTAGTTCTTTTGGGTTCGACAATACGATCTTGCTAAAGCTATACTTCTGTTCGATAGGTACACTTGCCTTCATCGTGATAATAGTTAGTTTCAAGAACGATTCATTATAAATATTTAAAACCTGTCACGAATATCACGCATCAAGTTTTTGGTGCTGTTGCCGGGGAACTAAGATATTAGGAACACTCGATTTTTATTTACTTTAGCCATTTACTTTTACTGCAATTTAAATTTTATTCTAATTTTTATTACTAATTCTTCTTTTTCCCTTTTTCTGGTAGGTTCTTATAGTTTATGACTAGAAGAAACCCGTCAGGACCATTACTTTTTGACAGTGAGATCGATCGTACAATTCGCAGAAACAAAAGAGAAATATCTACTAAAAAATAAAAAACTAAAAAGTGGGTAAAAACATCTATCTTCTCTGCGAATCGTTTTTTGAACAATGGAGTCCATGAAAAAATTAAGTGCTGTGAAGCCTAAGATACACAGAGAACGAGAAAGAGGACAATATTCAAACCACAACCGAAGAGATGGCTGAAAACAAGAAAGTCCGCTACCTCTTGCAATTGTTGTTAATCAAAATCCTGCTCCGTGCACTATGTATGATTATGCTAAACTTAATTTAATAGGAACTGAGTCAAGTATAGTTAGACCTGGTATTGCTGCAAAAAGTTTTGAACTGAAACCTAACACAATTCAAATGATACAACAGTTTGTTCAGTTTGATGGTTTGCAGGACGAGGATCCCAATGCTCACTTGGTAAATTTCCTAGAATTTTACGATACTTTTAAAATTAATGGCGTTTCATTGAGGAACAAAGCTAAACAGTGGTTGAACTCGTTACCACAAGGGTCAATTACTATTTGGGAACAAATGATCGAAAAAATTTTATTAAAATATTTCCCACCGGCTAAAACAGCCAAATTACGTAATGATATCTCTTCTTTTGTGCAGATGGATTTAGAAACACTCTACGATGCATTGCAGAGATACAAGGACCTTTTAAGAAGGTACCCTCACCATGGGTTACCACTTTGGCTACAGGTTCAAACGTTCCATAATTGCCTGAATCTTTCGACTCGACAGATGATTGATGCAGCCGCTGGAGGAACTATCAATAATAAGACACCTGAGGCAGCTTACGAATTTATTGAGGAGATGTCACTGAATAACTATCAGTGGCAAGTCATGGGGACAAAGCCAACAAAAATAGCCGGTGTTTATAATGTCGATTCGGTCACCATGCTCTCTAATCAGGTAGAAATCTTGAATAAGAAAATTGATGGTTTTCTTAGTTCTTCACAAGTTCACCCAGTAATGCGGTGCGAAGTAAATTGAGGTGGATCAAGCAATTCAGAATACCCACCTTATGGCCACAACATGGAGAACGAGCAGTTAAATTACATGGATAATAATCCTCGATCTCAAAACAATCCTTACAACAATACTTATAATGCAGGTTGGAGGAATCACCCAAATTTTTCATGGGGAGGCCTAGGAAATCAGAAAGCACCATACTAGCAGGAGAAAAAGCCGAACCTTGAGGAGATGCTAACCAAATTCATCTTGGTGTCAGAAACTCATTTTCAGAATACTGAGACAGCACTTAAGAATCAACAAGCATTGATCCAAGGGCTCGAAACTCAGATTGGACAGCTTGCCAAGTTGATTTCTGAATGACCACAAGGTAGCTTGCCAAGCAACACAGAATCTAACCCAAGGGAGCAACTCAACTCGATTACTAGCTAAGATGAGAAAGGGTTAGTCACACCTGAACCAGAACCAAGGCAAGAAACTCACACCTAAACCAGAACCAAGGCAAGAAACTAAGATAAGCAAAGGTAAAGATAAGGTCGGCCAAAATGACCCAAAACTGGTAAGTACATAATACAAAACTCGTGTGCCATACCCCAATGCGACAAGGAAAGACCGGTCAGATGAACTATTTGGTAAATTCCTTAAACTCTTAAAAAAATTACATATTAACTTACCGTTTATTGAAGCTCTACCGTAGATGCCAAACGCAGTGAAATTTTTAAAGGAGCTTTTAGTAAATAAGCGAAAGTTGGATGAAGCTTCGCATGTGAAGCTAAACGCAATTTGCTCAGCTATTCTATAGAATAAACTACCTAAAAAATTGAAAGATCCAGGAAGTTTTACAATTCCTTGCTTAATTGGTAGTTTAGATGTTAATAATGCATTAGCTGATTTAGGGGCTAGTATTAACGTCATGCGTTACAAAATGTTTAAACAACTAGGTCTTGGGAAACCCAAACAGACTAGGATGAGCATTCAATTAGCAGATAAAACTATAAGATTTCCTAGGGGTATTATTGAAGATGTGCTAGTTAAAATCAATAAATTTATATTTCCCGTTGACTTCGTTGTTCTAGACATAGAGGAGGATAGCAACACTCCTTTGATTTTAGGAAGACCCTTTTTAGCAACTGCTAGAATGATTATTGATGTTGGCACAGGTGAGCTCACACTTCGTGTGGGAGAAGAAACAATCACCCTTCAAGCTCGCAATTCCGGCAACACATCGAAAATTGAAGGTGATTGTCTAAACCATTCTACTAAAACTGACAATATGGTGCAATCTACTTTGCAGGAAATGAGTTTGAAGGAAGTACATGAGCCATTTTCAAGCAATGGTAGATGAACTATTCATGAAGAATGAAGGCTACAAATCAAGGAGGTAGATGAATGGCAGATACATCAACCGAGAACACACGATAAACCAAAACTACGCCAGAACAAGCTCAATACCTTTCCAAATCAACTTAAGGTTGGAGATAAAGTTTTATTAGATGCCGCAGATCCTCACATTGTCACTGAAAAACCGAATGAAGAAATCCCTCTTACGGTACTTAGTATTTTCCCATTCGGCACAGTCGAGGTAATTCATCCCAAGTTTGGCACTTTTAAGGTAAACAATACCCGCCTAAAACCTTATTTTGATGAGATTCACAGCAGGAATAAGGAGTATAAACTCCTTGAACCACCATGACCATTCAATGGAAAGGTAAGTAGAGCTTAGACTATAAATAAGCACTTCTCGGGAGGCAACCCGAGCACTAACTGTATTAACTTCTTTAAATTTTAGTACCAAACTTACTAACGGAGCTCTTGAATACAGGTTTACCACACAAACATGGCCAAGCACACGGGCGTGCTTAGGACCGTGTGGAAACAGGGAAAAGGTTTGGCGTGTGACACGCCTAAGCCTCGAAACCATGGCTGAACCTGTCAATTTAACACGGGTATACGACACGCCCGTGCAAAGCAATTGTGGGCAAACCTTCCAAAACAAGACGGGCATGGACCTTCATACATGGGCGTGGGAGAAGCGAACGGAGATCGACACAGCCGTGCAACATGGCCGTGTACTCCAATGCTCCTAATTTTAAAAAGTACATAATGCACGGGCTAAGCTTAGAGCACACGGGGGTGCCCCACGGCCGTGTGCCCAATTTCTCTAGAAACACCTATTATTTATTTTATTTTATTTTTATCTCTATATTTTGAAATTATATTTTTTATTTTATTTTTATTTCCTTTTAATACTATTTGATCCTGAGTTTTTACAATTTTTATTCTTCGGCTATTTCATTATGAGTAATTATGCTTCAGTATACCTCTTAAAGAGTTCCTGATTTGATCACAGTCAGAAAGAGCTCCAAAGCTCATCCTCGCATAGGAACTAAAAAACTCCATCGGGAAAGGTTCTCCACGACTGCCGTGCCTTGCTCGACCACGACCATAGCTACCACCAGATATAATATTCTTTTAGCGCAGGACTTATGGACTAATGAACCTCTACCACCACCGGAGTATCCTCTTCCACCCTCATGCTGATTATTCTCTAAAACTCCAATTCAAGGAAATCCATTCATCATTCAGGAAGTTTCACTTCTCTCCTTATCTAATGATTATGAATCTATCTTTTTCATTATATCTATCTTTGTACATTAAGGTAATGTACATCTTAAGTGTGGGGGATCTTTTATATCAGAAAAATCCCTGAATTTTGTTTTATTTTCATGCAATCTTCTCATATCATTATTAGAATTAAATTCAATTAGTCTATAATGTTTATTGATATATCTTGATTTAAAACATAAGCATTTATGCATTGATTGTTTAAACTTCAAGACATTGGGGAATCTAGCATGATAAATTGATTTTTGAATAATTAAAAACTTTTAGGTTGTTTCTCCAAGTTTAGGTATTACCTTAAGTTGGAATTCACAAGTTTAAACATCAAAAAGCCATAATTGTTGTGAGATTTTGAGCCTTTAGAGCATTTATTATTTCTTTCATGCTCACTTTCATTATGAGTGCGTCAGTATTAATTGTTATTCTAGAACTTGCTTGATTATGCATCTCAAGACCACACCATTTGATTTGATATGTCAAAATGATAAAGGCACTTAGGTTTAACCCATCAAAGCCAACCTTCACAATTAACCCTTAGTGAACTCCCTTGAGCCTAACAACCCATTCATTAATTTACCCTTAATATTAACCCATAACTCATTATTGTTGAAATCCCCTAAATTAATTTGATTTGATCCCTATTTTTGTCGAGATTTGAGCTGGAATAGTTGTTTAGCTATGTTTTATTCTATTTTGTAATTTGACTTGTTCTTAAAAAAAAACATGTATACATATTAGTAGTAGTGATCTTCTGAACTAAAGAAGTTAAATTCCATATTCTAAGAAAAAGCTCTGTTGTACGCAATTGATGACTAGTCATTTTTTTAATTAGGCAATTTTTCAATTCAATCTCGATTCTAACCCTTTCTTTCAGCTTGTGACCACACCCTCTAACCAAAGCCACGTTACAACCCTCTAAAGTCCTTTTGATTGATGTTTCATCTCAATTTATAGTGGTGGAGATTTGATTTTCATGCAAGCCTATGGTAATGACTTTTCATTATTGACTATTGAGTGGTTCATTTATTGTCCTTAAACACCTCGAGTGATTTGAGTGAATCTTTAGTGAGGATGTGAAACTCTATGATATTTTGAATCAAAGGTAATTACTTGGATGAGGGGAGACACCCAAGTTTTCATGATAAAATGCTCAACTTGGAATTTTTGAAACTTTGATGTTCTTTCAGTTTAATTTTCAATGTATGATTACTTGTGGATTATTTTGAGATATTATCGATAGAAATTATAAGTTGAGAAGAATTTATTTTGATTATGAGTTGAAGATTTTGCTTGAGGACAAGCAAATGCTTAAGTGTGGGGGTATTTGATAAACCGTAATTTATACATATTTGTATCCCATGCTTAGCACATTTTATGGATGATTTTTCCTTAAAATTGGTGAATTCGATGATCCTAATGCCTTAATTTCATATTTTATACTTAGATGAGCATAGGAGAGTGAAAGGAACGAGAAACGGACCAAAAACGGAGAAAATGGGACAACGTACGAAATCAACACGGCCTGTACCTCCTCACACAGGTAGACCACACGACCGTGTTAATTTGGCAGAGTCGAAGCACAACTCACACAGGTGGAGAACACGTCTGTGCCTATTTAACAGGCTTGACCACGGCCTGAAGTAATCGCACACAGGCGTGTCCCTGCCGAGCCCAAGTTTAGTCCAATTCGAAAAAGGCCAATTTTGGGGGTTCTTAGGCATTCGAAAGCCTATAAATACACCCTAGAGGAGGAGAAAAATGGGGGACGTAGAAAAAGAAGTAGGGAATTACTCAAAGAAAGTCGATTGATTATTAAGACTGAAGATCTTCTTTCAATTTCCCTTCAAGAGTTTTGGGTTTTTCTTTATGTTTTGTATTCATTATTCTTTTGAGATGTTTACCTTTTTAGTTATGAACTAAAACCCCTAAATACTTGAGGGGAATGAAACCTAAGACAGATCTTGTTATTATTATCTGAATTGTGTGATAAATATTTGACTTCTTCTTAATTATATGTTCTTAATTCTTGTTTTAATATTTCAGGATATTGATTCAAGTTAAGCTCTTATTCAGAGGAGGAATAGACCCTATATAAGAGTACATTTGTCATAATTAAGTGGAGTTAATTGCGCGTCTAGAGATAGGGTGACAAGATTTTATCGGATTAGGGTGAAACCTAATAAGGGGATTGATAGATCGAGTTAATGCAACCCTAAGGAGTTAATTAGAAAGAGATTTCAATTATTCAACCTAGGGTTAGACGTTGTTAGTCTCGAGAGGGATAATAATATAACTTAGGGATTTCTACAGATCAAGTCAAATGAATAAATCATTCGATTCAGAGTCAAATAACAAGTGAAGTCTAGGTGGATTTTTCCTTAGGTATTGTCTTAATCAATCGAGTTTTTCCAAAAGTAATTCCCCAATTCTATTTTCTGTGAATTATTAGTTTAGTTAATTAGTTAGTTAAAACAAACCCCATTATTCTTAAGCTAGATAATAAAAAGACAGTTATTACTAGTACTTTTAGTTTCTTTGGGTTTGACAATCCGATCTTGCTAAAGCTATACTACTGCTCAATAGGTACACTTGCCTTCATCATGATAATAGTTAGTTTCAAAAAAGATTCATTATAAATATTTAAAACCTGTCACGAATATCACGCATCGTGTTGGTTTATCAATATGTGACAGGAAATTTTACTATGAATGTGTGGCCTGAATGTCTTATATGATTGCATGCTAAATAACGAGTACGTTTACTTTCCCGTTATCCAGACTTACTAAGCATGTTAGTGCTTACACCCTCTCATTTCCCTGTTTTACAGAGCTCGTGGACTCATGAAGATTGGAAGACGATTGAAGCATTGCCAACACTAACAACATATTTTGCTTTGGTGTATAGGTACTTTATTTTGTTTCAATGGCATGTATAGGTCCTGGTTATTTTGTGATATGTGTCATTGGTTGGCCTATGTAAAGGCTTAAATATTAAACTTATTCTTTTTGTATATGGCCATAAGACATGGCTCATTGTGATGTAGGCTATGACCTATTAATTGTGCTTGTTTGTGGTTAAATGCTCTTATGATGATTAAATGTGGTATATTATAAATAGACATATGAAATGTGGCCAAATCACTTGGGATGGTTAGGTAATAATTGGCAATGAGTTGTAACAATGACCCAAGTCTAAATGTGTTTTTGAATGAGATGGAAAACTTAAGTACAAAGAGGATAAATTAGCATGTACATAACCGATGAGATGAGGTTAACATGCTATAGACCATTTATGGTAGTATTCGGACATATTTAGGCCATCTTAAACATCATTGAGGCTCGCGAATATGAGTGGTTATAGAGGGTGAACATTGGCTTAGATTTGTAGCCTCCAAAAAGGTCCATACGGACAGACATACGGGCGTGTGTCTAGGCCGTGTATGATTCACGGCCAGCCCCATGGGCGTGTGGTATGGCCGTGTGTCCCCTGCACCTACAATCTTTAGGTCAAAATGCATGGTAGTAAACACACGGGTAGAGACACGGCCATGTGTCTCAGTCGTGTGGAGGACACTGCCTAGCACACGGGCGTGTGTCTTGGTCGTGTGTCCCTAAATAGAGCCGCCTTCTTTGAGATAATGGATGAATGGTTTAGGGATTATTTGAGAAACCACCCCAATATACCATGACCTTCTCCACCCCCTGCTTGACCTGAAGGAGAAGTACCACAAGGTGTGGTACCCGTGAGAATTGGTACGGCCTCTGTGGACAAACTTAGGAAATATTGAGCAGAAGAGTTTAGGGCCACAATTGATGATGATCCAGAACATTCCGAATTTTGGCTTGAGAATACCGTGAGAGTTCTCGATAAACTGTCATGTCCTCCTGAGAAAAGTTTGAAATGTACGGTGTCGCTATTAAGGACACTACATTGGTGGAAGACCGTATCCTCAGTAGCACCGAGAGAGAGTATCACATAGGAATTCTGAATTTAGGAAGAAGTATATCAGCCAAAGGTTCTTGGACCAGAAGCGGAAGGAGTTCTTGGAACTCAAACAAGGAAACAAAATCGTGTCAGAATATGAAAGAGAGTTCATGAGACTAAGTCAGTATGCAAGTGAGTGGATCCAATTGGAGGCAGAAATGTGCAATTGCTTCGAAGAAGGTCTGAATGAAGAAATCAAATTGTTAATCGGGATTCTTGAAATAAGGGAGTTCGCTACATTAGTCAATCGAGCAAGAAGGCTGAGGAACTGAATAAGGAAAGAAAGCGAGAAAAGAAGGAAGCTAGAGCTTCGAGTAAGAGATCTAACGGCAGAACGCACCCCTTTCCCACGAAGAAATTGAAGAGTCAACAAGAATGCTCCACTACATCAGTGGGACATTCGGACAAAATAAGAATCTCTAAACGACACAACCTGTAACACCCCAAACCCGGCCTAGACGTTATAGCCGGATCCGACATGCCACATCGAAGCGTTCGAAACATTTCAGGTTGTTGTTCTAGAAAAACTTACTTAGTGTTTCAAAAGATAATTTCAATGCAGGTTAAAGGGAATGGAAGCTGAGCACCAGGTAGGAAACTGGAAAAGAGGAGGTGAGTCCATCAGACTGCTTAAGTACCAAGCTCCCTTCGGATCTAATCATAGACATGCACACCACCATTGCCACACCTTAACGTCATGCATACTTCCAGGAATCCAATTTGATTAAGTCATTTTTGGGAAAAGTGATTAATTTTGGAAAATAGTTTCATTGTGGAAGCTTTACTTGTTGTCGTGTTATTTTGAAATCAATTACTATTTTTGAAAACGCGCCCTAAAAGCTATTCAATTTCAACAGTTAAATATAAGTTATACCTATCTTAATAAAACATATTAAAACCATAAAAATAATTGAGCGGCCTTATTACAATTAAAGAACCAAAAACCTTAAACGTAAATAAAAAGGGATGTCCAGTTCACCAAAAGAAAATCAACTTGCAAAATGTGTGGCCACTCTGAATCTGTCACAGCTCCAAGCCTACTATGGTTGGGGATTACCTGCGTGAATGAAAATAAAGGGTGAGTTTGGGGAAACTCAGTGTGTAAATTAACCCAACCATAGCCTATATCGGTTCAAACCACAGAGAACAGAATAAGTTGGCCTTAGCCCAGAACAGAAGTTAGAATAGAGCCCATAGGCCCATAACAGAACAGAACAGATATCACATGTTTATGCAAAACCTAACCCATATCCAACCACATGCACCCCCATACCAACCTTTCACCATGTGGGGAGACTACTCGACCTACCCAACCGCTACACGCCACAGAAATATGCAGCATGGCTGCCAAAATAGATAATGTGACAGAGTCACCAGAATAGATAATTGTGGCAAAGCCACCAGAACAGATATATGTGGCAGAGCCACCAGATTAGATAATTGTGGCATAGCCACCAGGACACTTCCTCCATAATATAACCCATGTCCCCATGCAACAGATATATAATCATGGCATACATCATACAGAATTAAATCATCATGCTTTTCAGTCAAAAGTAACCCTAGGGGTATAATGGTAATTTTGCACCTAAGGGTATATCAGTAGTTTTCATACATAGGGGTATTCAAGTAATTTCACTATTCTTAAGGTTTCCATGCATAACATAGCCATTTACGTACGACCAGAAACACTTACCGCGTTTTCTTACCGAATTGGGCCTGTTGTTGTAAACCCATTCCACAGCCTTGTTGTTGCAACCCAGGCTCTGATACCACTAAATGTAACACCCCAAACTTGGCCCAGACATTATGGCTGGATCCAACATGCCACATCGAAGTGTTCGAAACATTTCAGGTTGTTGTTCTAGAAAAACTTACTTTGTGTTTTAAAAGATAATTTCAATGTAGGTTAAAGTGAATGGAAGCTGAGCACCAGGTAAGAAACCAGAAAAGAGGAGGTGAGTCCATCGGACTGCTTAAGTACCAAGCTCCCTTCGGATCCAATCCTAGACATGCACACCGCCATTGCCACACCTTAACGTCATGCATATTTCCAGGAATCCAATTTAATTAAGTCCTTTTTAGGAAAAGTGATTAATTTTGGAAAATAGTTTTATTGCGGAAGCTTTACTTGTTGTCGTGTTATTTTGAAATCAATTACTATTTTTAAAAATGCGCCTTAAAAGCTATTCAATTTCAACAGTTAAATATAAGTAATACCTATCTTAATAAAACATATTAAAACCATAAAAATAATTGAGCGGCCTTATTACAATTAAAGAACCAAAAACCTTAAACGTAAATAAAAAGGGATGTCCAGTTCACCAAAAGAAAATCAACTTATAGAATGTGTGGCCACTCCGAATCCCTCACAGCTCCAAGCCCACTATGGTTGGGGATTACCTGCATGGATAAAAATAAAGGGGTGAGTTTGGGGAAACTCAGTGTGTAAATTAACCCAACCATAGCCTATATCGGTTCAAACCAAAGAGAATAGAATAAGTTGGCCTTAGCCCAGAACAGAAGTCAGAATAGAGCCCATAGGCCCATAACAGAACAGAACAGATATCACATGTTTATGCAAAACCCAACCCATATCCAACCACATGCACCCCCATACCAACCTTTCACCATGTGGGGAGACTACTCGACCCACCCAACCGCTACACGCCACAGAAATATGCAGCATGATGGCGCGAGCGAATAATGTGATAGAGTCACCAGAACAGATAATTGTGGCAAAGCTACCAGAACAGATATATGTGGCAGAGCCACTAGATCAGATAATTATGGCATAGCCACCAGGACGCTTCCTCCATAATATAACCCATGTCCCCATGCAACAGATATACAGTCATGGCATACATCATACAGAATTAAATCATCATGCTTTTCAGTCAAAAGTAACACTAGAGGTATAATGGTAATTTTGCACCTAGAGGTATATCAATAATTTCCATACATAGGGGTATTCAAGTAATTTCACTATTCTTAAGGTTTCCATGCATAACATAGCCATTTACGTACGACCAGAGACATTTACCACATTTTCTCACCGAATTGGGCCCGTTGGCCCACTATCCCGATTTTGGCCCATTAAGCCCAAAAACATCGAAATGCACAAAGCCGTGCACTCTACAGTCTTATCACTTTAATCTACCATATACATCAAACTATTAATCTCACGAGCGTTCGCACACTCGCATGTTCTGAAAATACTGGCTTTTCGGCATTTCGGCTTTTGCCGATTTAGTCTATAAGAGGGTGTCAGTTACACACATGTTTGCGACGATATGCTGACGAGATCCACAGACGACCTGCCTACAATTAGATTACTAACACGTTAATCTAACTATCAAAAATGACTATGTATTAACCTCTTACCGTATTCGGCCAACCATTCCTAAAACCCTATTGCTCTTACCTTCTTGTCGAAATATGGATTAGATCCAAGGATCCAACCGAATAGTCTTCAAGTCCTTTGCTACACGCTCCCTTGTTCACGCTAATGCTTACACATTCAAAAAAAAAGAGGCATAATGCCCTTAGTCCAAACGTTAGCCCCCTTAAGGGTTTCGACTTTTTCTTAAAACATGTATGATTAATGTAAATTATTTCAACAACTTACCTATCGTTGTTCGGCTTAAAAGAGTGTGCCTATCCATGATCCTAACCCTGATCTACCGTACTTTTGAGAAGAAACAGATTCCAACAACCCAAGTTTCGACTTCCTCCGCCACAGGTTTAAAGGTTTTGGCTTTTATAAGTAAGTAAGAGAAGAGAAGTTCGGCTACCACTAGATTCGGTTCTTGGAGAATATAGGAGAGGTAACAATAATGGATGCGACAGAGAAGGAAGGGTATGAGTTCAATTATGAGTAAAAGAGAAGATAGAAGAAGGAAAAGGATGAGAAAAGAGGTAGTATTCGGCTATGGAGAAAACGACACAGTGAGGGGTTTCTAGGTTGCTAAAATAAAAAGAAAAGATTAGCAGAGAATTCGATTTTGTGGTTGTGAAGTCGGCACAGGTGAAGTCTTCAGTTTTTAGCAAAAATAAAAGGGAAGATAAGAGAAACCTAATTTTCGATAGAACAAACTAAATAACCTATCCCGAAATACAAAAGAATTGCGCAGCCCTAGACCAAATGCCGAAATTCCCAACATAAGGTGCCCTAGCCGAATGTGCACTTACAGAGTCCCCTATACGGCCAACTCCTACTTCATACTCAGATTCCTTGATTTTCTCCCTTTATCAGCTCCTAAATCTTCTCCCTTTTCCCCTCCTTACTCAATCACCTGAGCAACTCAAACTCCTCCTGACAGTCTTTTACTTGAGTTCCATTACTTACCCTTTCTAAACATAAATTATAATTCCCTTAATATGCTATCATTGTGACTTGAACCTCAGCTCCCCCTAGCATCCACACGCCACTTTTATAGCCTTCCCAGTGGCGTCACATGCCACTTGGCCACCTGCTTCTTTGTGTTTTATTTTACCCAATTAATACTTAAAAGCCCAATTAACCAGAACCCCTTTTTCCTATGGAACTAAAATTAACTAAAGTTACCAAATTTTAACTTAAACTTGGGTCTTCTAGAGGCCCACTAACATAATTAAACCTACGCCAAACAGAGAAAACACAAAAATTTTAAATTTTCCAACATACACAGAATTCCCAAAAATTGGGGCGTTACAACTCTACCATCCTTAAAGAAATTTCGTCCTCGAAATTTACCTGATCCAAACAGATGAGGGTATTACTGTTGCATTGCCTCTTCTGGCTCCCACGTAGCTTCCTCTCTACCATGATTACGCCAAAACACTTTCACTAGTGGGACAGATTTCCTTCTGAGAACCTTAACATCTTGAGCCAATATCTATACAGGCTCCTCCTCAAAGGTCAAATCAGTTTGAACATCAATTTCTGCAACTGGCAAGACATGAGTAGGGTCAAAACGATAACGCCTTAACATGGAGACGTGAAATACATCGTGAATCTTGTCTAACTCTGGAGGCAATTCCAATTGATAAGCTACTGGGCCTACTCGCTTTAAAACCTGATAAGGCCCAATGAACAGCGGACTCAACTTTCCCTCCTTACCAAACCGTAATATCTTCTTCCAAGGAGAAACCTTTAAGAAGACCATATCACCTACTGAGTACTCAATCTCCTTACGCTTCAAATCTGCATACGACTTTTGCCTATCAAATGCTTCTTTTAACCGGTCCCTAATTATTCTGACCTTATCCTCAGTATTAGCTACCAACTCTGGTCTAAGAACTTGTCGCTCTCCTAGTTCAATCCAACAACTAGGGGTACGACACCTTCGTCCATACAGTGCTTCAAACGGTGCCATTCGAATACTCGCCTGGTAACTATTATTGTATGCAAATTCTGCCAACGGCAAGCCATCCCCCCAACTACCTCGAAAGTCAATCACGCATCCCCTCAACATGTCCTCCAGAATCTGAATAACCCTTTCTGACTGACCATCAGTTTGGGGATGGAAAGCCGTACTAAAGTTCAATCGTGTCCACAACACCTCATGTAACTTTTTCCAAAACTGAGATGTGAATCTAGGATCCTGGTCAGAGATAATCGAAATTGGGACTCCATGAAGTCGCACAATCTCCGCCACATATAACTTGGCTAACCTTTGAAGTGAGAAGTCAGTACGTATAGGTATGAAATGGGCAGATTTGGTCAATCTATCCACAATCACCCACACCGAGTCTTTCTTCGATGGTGACAAGGGCAGCCCACTCACAAAGTCCATGGTTACCCTCTCCCACTTCCAAAGTGGTATCTTCCTTTGGTATAATGATCCGGAAGGTAATTGATGCTTAGCTTTCACTTGCTGGCATGTCAGACATTTCCCTACAAACTCTGTTACTTCTCGTTTAAGTCCAGGCCACCAGTACAATTCTCGCAAGTCGTGATACAACTTCTTCCCTCCAGGATGCATGGCACAAGTCCCCCATGAGCTTCCTTCAATATTGCCTGCCTCAAGTCAGAGTCCTTCGAAACACAAATTCTTCCTCGAAAACACAGAATTCCTTCGCCATTTAAACCAAACTCAGAAGTTTCTAAACTTGTTGAAAATGAGCAACCAAAGACTTATCGTTCAATTGCTTTTCCTTAATCTGATCCACCCAGGTTGGCCTTACTTGCAACTCAGTCAAGAAACTTCCATCATCATACAGACCCAGACGAGCAAACATTGCTCTCAGATCAGATACAGTTCTACGACTTAGAGTGTCAGCTACCACATTAGCCTTGCCTGGGTGATACTCGATCGAACAGTCATAATCCTTAAGCAACTCAATCCATCTCCTTTGCCTAAGGTTCAGCTCCTTCTGAGTCAACAAATACTTAAGACTCTTGTGGTCTGTGTATATAATACACCTCTCTCTGTACAAGTAATGTCTCCAAATCTTAAGTGCAAATATCACTGCCGCTAACTCCAAATCATGAGTAGGATAGTACCCCTCGTGAGGCTTAAGCTGTCGTGATGCATATGCAACCACCTTACCCTTTTACATTATCACGCAGCCCAAACCTACATGTGATGCGTCACTTGTACCTGATAAAATCCTTCCAGACTCATTTGAATTAACACAGTGCTTGATCGAACTTTCTTTAACTTCTCAAAAGCTTCCTGCCGCTTCTCATCCATACAAGCGGTACTCCTTTCCTTATGAGTTTTGTCGAGGTGCGCCATCACAAAAAACCTTCCACAAACCTTCTGTAGTATCCTGCCAATCCTAGAAAACTTCGTATTTTCGACACTGACCTAGGCGGCTTCCACTCCAAAATCGCGTCAATCTTTCGAGGGTCCACCTTAATCTCCTTAACAGATACCACATGCCCTAAGAAGGTTACTTCCTTCAACCAAAATTCACACTTGCTGAACTTCGCATAAAGTTCCTTCTCCCTTAACACTTGCAGCACTATACGGAGATGCTCATCATGATTCGCTTTCGTTTCAGAATATACCAGGATATCGTCAATAAAGACGACTACGAACTGATCCAAAAATGGTTGGAACACACGATTCATCATGTCTATAAATGCTGCAGGAGCGTTCGTCAGTCCAAATGGCATAACCAGAAACTCGTAATGACCATACCAAGTCCTAAATGCCGTCTTATGGATATCTGCCTCCTTGACCCTTAACTGATGATATCTAGATCGAAGGTCGATCTTGGAAAATACAGAAGCTCCTCTAAGCTGGTAGAACAGATTGTCAATCCTTGGCAGTGGATACTTATTCTTAATCGTCAGTTTGCTCAACTGGCGATAATCGATGCACATCCGCATCGTACCATCCTTCTTTTTCACGAATAACACCGGTGCTCCCCATGGAGACACACTTGGCCTGATGAAGCCCCTATCCAACAACTCCTGAATTTGTGCCTTTAACTCCACTAACTCCTTCGGTGCCATCCTATACGGAGCAATGGACATGGGCGCCGTTCCAGGCAACAAGTCGATTTCAAACTCAACTTCTCGGTTCAGAGGCAATCCTGAAAGCTCCTCCGGAAAAACATCTTGGAACTCTTTTACGGTCCTGACCTTATCCACCTTTAGTCTCTCCTCTTCTGACTGACTTAAAAATGCCAAATAGGCCTCACGACCTTTCCGAATCCACTTTTCGGCTTTTAATGCCGACACCACATTGGACAAATAATCCCTTCGCTCACCTATCACCATAACCTCCTCACCCTCCGTGGTCCTTAACACCATTCGTTTAGCAGCACAATCTAAAGTCGCCTTATGCCTAACAAGCCAGTCCATTCCCAGAATGAGATCAAACTCTCTAAACGGTAACTCCATCAAATCTCCAAGGAAAATCCTACCTTGAGTTTCTAAAGGTACATCCCTATACAGTTTGTCTACCTTAACCGAGTGACCCAAAGGACTTAGCACAGATACCCACTCACAATCTTCTCAGAGTGCACTCCCAACGACCCAGATATGGCACATGCAACATAGGAATGAGTAGATCCAATATCCACCAAAGCGTTATCGGCATGCTAGAAACCAAAACGTACCGATTATGATGTTAGGTGCGTCGCCCTCCTCTCAACGACAATTGCATACACCTTATTTGGTTGTCGAGCTTGACATTTCGCACCTTGCCGGTGCCCTCGACCTCGACCATTTCTATTTCTACCCCTACTTTCTCCACGTCCTCTCGGTGGTTGTGGTCCACCACTCATGGGTTGAGCAACCCTCTTTACAGCAACCTGAGCCTGCTTAGCTCTCTGAGGACAGTCCTTAACTCTATGCTCCATAGATCCGCATCAAAAACAAGCACCGGAATGTTTCCTACAGTCACCCAAATGTACCTTACTACAGTCTCCACAGATTGGTGGTCTAACCACATTCATCAGCACAGCTCGAACTGGTTCCTCCATTCTTCCTCTCTTAACATTTCTATTAGCACCACCCGAGGGTCCTGAATCCCTCCGAAAATGGTTTCGATCCTTCTCCCGATTCTGCTTTTCAGCACGCTTTACCTCCTCAGCTATCTTTGCCTTCTCCACCAAGACCGCAAAGTCCTACTCCCTTTGCGGAGCAATCAACACCCTAAGGTCATCCCTAAGACCATCCTCAAAGCGCACACTTCGTTCATATTCCGTAGCGACTATGCCCACGGCATACCGGCTCAGCCTCAGAAACTCGGCCTCGTACTCAGCAACTGTTTTACCTCCTTACACTAGATTCAAGAATTCGTTTCTGCGGGCGTCCACATAACTCGCCCCAACGTACTTCCTTTTAAAAGCCATCTTAAACAGTTCCCAAGTTACCCTATCAGCTGGGGTCCCTTCTCTCACAGTGAGCCACCACTGATAAGCCTCATCCAGTAACAACGATACGGCTCCCTTCAGCTTCTGCTCCACAGAGCAGTCCAAGTTGTCCATAATCTGTTCTGTGGCCTCCAACCAATATTCCGCCACATTCGGGGCTACACCAGACACACCCTTAAAGATCTTCGCTCCGTTAGCCCGAAGTCGTTTGGAAATAGATCCCCGAATTTCGTTGCCCGTACTTGCCCCGGCAACCCTTTCTAGAACCCGAAGCGTTGCCTGTGACAGGGCATTATCCCCAGCACCACGGTCATGAGACTCCACCTCCATTTCCAGTGGTACCGGTGCATCCGCCGCCGGCGTATGTCCCGAAGACAAAAATCTCGCTCAAGTACTTCCTCGGCCCCGTCCACGGTCTCTTCCACGAGCGGCTCTTGTACTCATATCGTATTATCTGATTACGAATTTTTATGCATTAATTCGATATTCCAGTGTTTATTACAGATGTTTTATGAATCAGACAGTAATCCAAAGTTTGTTTTCGCAGAATCAAAGTCTAGCTATAGTTTCAGTCTCTTATCTAATTTTCCTATGGTTTCAGTATCATCCTATACTAGTAGGATTTTAGTACAGATAGATAATTCAGGAAAATATTCAGAGAAGTTCAGAGTAATACTTACAGGCTTGGGCTGGAGATTCGGAATACCACCTTCTAAGGATTTAAATTTTGAAAATCGAGTTTTTTTAATAAAAATTTTGTTTCTGAAAATCTTTGTTTTTGTAAACCCATTCCACAGCCGAGTTGTTGCAACCCAGGCTCTGATACCACTAAATGTAACACCCCAAACTCGACCCAAACATTATGGCTGGATCCGACATGCCACATCGAAGTGTTCGAAACATTTCAGGTTGCTATTCTAGAAAAACTTACTTAGTGTTTTAAAAGATAATTTCAATGTAGGTTAAAGTGAATGGAAGTTGAGCACTAGGTAAGAAACCAGAAAAGAGGAGGTGAGTCCATCGGACTACTTAAGTACCAAGCTCCCTTCGGATCCAATCCTAGATATGCACACCGCCATTGCCACACCTTAACGTCATGCATATTTCCAGGAATCCAATTTAATTAAGTCCTTTTTAGGAAAAGTGATTAATTTTGGAAAATAGTTTTATTGCGGAAGCTTTACTTGTTGTCGTGTTATTTTGAAATCAATTACTTGTGACATCTCTAATTTGACCCTAGTCGGGAAGTGGTGTCGGGACCATTAAACCGAGTCTTATAAGTAATTAAAAGTTATATTCTATGTTTATGATGTTAGCAAATGCATGTGTGAAAGTTGCATGCATTAATTTGATCATTTCTATGTGAATTTATTAAGATGGACTTATATGAAACATTGTTGAAAGGTGATAGGCCAATCTTCAATGGTCTAATAGTATATGCATGCAAAAGAATGGTTTTGCATGTCAATTTACCCAAAGAGAAGGAAGTGGCCGGCCATGGTGATGAAGATGGGCAAAAGAAAACATGTCTTAAACATGTTTTACTAGTGGTGGATGTTAGAAATAATAAAATAAGAGCATGGGTAAAGAAATGAAAAAAAAATGAGTGCGGATGCTTTCCCCCTTGTGCCGTACATGAGAGAAACAAAAACAAAGAAAAAAAAAATTTTTGTTCATCTATTTTCACTCTCCTTTTGGCGAAAATACTAAGGATAAGGAAGGAGTTTTGCTTCATACTTGGTTTGAAGAGGATTAGGAAGAGGTTGGCTATACTTGCATCAAGAGTAAGGTATGTTTGAGGTTGTGCCATGAGATTCATGCATGTTTTTGGTTGCTAGATTGATGTTCTTGTTAGCCCATGGTTCAAATCTTTGTTATGTCATGGGAATGAAATTGCCCAAGTGAATATGGTGATAAAGCCATTGCATGCTAAGTGTGAAGCTTGATGATGATGCATGCAAAGATGGATTGTCTACTCTTGAAATTTCTTTGTAGCCATCTTGAGTAAGACTTTGAGTTTTCTTTTTGTTTAACCATGATTGAAGTTGAAAGGGCATGATTGTGATGTATTCGGCCATGATGCATTCATGAGCATGGTTCATGCTTCTTGCATGATAGTTAAAATTTGTGTTTTGGATGGCTATGGACACCTTGAAATTGACCATGCACATATATGTATATATATGTTTGCACATGATGTTTTGGTTATGAAGTAAGTGATGAATATGTTTGTTTAAAGAAGAAAATGTTGAAGGATGTTTGTGAAATTGCAAGTATAATCGGCCATATGAGTGCTTGATGCTATATTATAAGTATTGAGCCACAATATGTAAAACATTAACTAGTAAAATGCATGCTGTTTTTTGTGTGGTATTAAGTGGATAATTGGCCTCAAATTGGACATGTATATTCGGCCTTAGGTAGCCTATTGATGGCCTTAGCTTTTCCTTGATGCTTGAATGAATTGTATTGAATTGCTTGATGTAGTATAAAATGTGCATGACCATTGTGTATTCAAGCTAAAGGGTGGCCATATGACCATTTAAACTCCTTGTCATATTCGCCATAAGCTAGCATAATGAGGTTTTAATAAATTAAATTTGTTTGAATTAGCTCAAGAGCTTAGAGGGCCACAATTGGACAAGGGAAGGAAAAAGTGATCGAATAGCCGTAAAAGCCGTTCGACAACATCCGAGGTAAGTCCTCAAGAAGTGACCCTACTTGAATTATGTGAAATGAAATATGGATGTGTAATGATTATCGATTTATGTGTGTATGAGTATTTGAATGATACCGGGCTAAGTCCCGGCGATTATGCTAGTGATTACCTTTGTGTTTGAGCCTTAATAACGAAAATGAAACATGAATGTCTAATGATTATTGATGTATGTGTGCATGAGCAATTGAATGATATCGGGCTAAGTCCCAAGACATTTATGCTGGAAATTATATCCGGGTTAAGACCGAAGGCAATTGTGCTAGCGGCTACATCGGGCTAAGACGAAGGCATTCGTGCAAGTCGTTCTATCGGGCTAAGACCGAAGGCATTCGTGCGTGGTTATATCCGGTTGTATTCGAAGAAGCTTGGGCTGGAGGTGAGTGTTGGTTGCTGTAATAAATTCAATTAGTGCGCTCGAAAAGCCCAAAGAATAAGGTATGTTTATATGTGCATTGGAAAAGTCGACATGTTTGAGCAACATTCGCTCAATCGACTAACGAATATCAACTATTGAAGTGGTTGATACCTTGTGAAAGTATATAATGATGAAGTGTGAAGTAAGAATGATTATGTGAATGTGTATTAATGAAATGATGCATTTGGCTATGTGAATGTATTGCTTTAATTAAAGCTGATTTTATTCCTTGAGACTTACTAAGCATAAAAATGCTTACCCGTTGCTTTGGCTCTCGTATTATAGATTTTGCTCGATAGCAATCGGATTCGGGATCATTAAAGTCGAAGTCATCTACACTATCAAAGCCTCCATTTTGGTATAATTTTGGTTGAACTTTGAAATGGCATGTATAGGACTACCCTTGTCGGTTCAATTGTGTTGTGATGTATATGTGTACGGCCATGCGAAAATGGCTCGTAGAAGTCAATACGAACTTAGACCATTTGTGATTTGTATATATATATATATATGGTTTCATGATGTAATTATGGATTGGAAATGAGAGTGTTGGTCACATGATCAGCCATTGGAATGGCTAAAATGGTCATAGGTGAACCTATGTATGGCAAGACTAGTTGGATCATGGAGACTACAAATAGATAAGACCTACCTTGAAAACAGATGCTGGCAGCAGCAGTGGAGTGGTTTTGAAAAATCACCAAAATTTGTAGGAATGGTATTAAATAGTGAATAAGTTATGTAAATGAACCTTGATGAGTCTACTTTCATATGGAAGAAACGAAACGGTCATAGGAGTTACATGTTAAGAGATATTAATGCTATTGTGAGACAGGGCCAGAACAGTTTCTGGGTCCCCTGTCGCAACTTTAAAAATTTACTATAAGTTATCTAGAAAGAACCAGGAGTCATGCATTATATGTACAGATTCCATTTTGAGTCTAGTTTTATTAGAAACAAACGGCACCAGTATTAAAGCCCTGTACAGAGAGATATTCAAGTTGTAACGTGCAAAGGTCAGAGCAGTCGATCTCTGTAACATGGGTGACTTTAACTAATAAACTGTACCAATTGGCCCAACCAAAAATTCTAGAAATAAATCCATGGATGGATATATGAGTCTAAATTCAGGAAAAATTTACGAAAATAGTTTCTGAGTTTTGAAACTCGAGATATGATTTTTAAGGCGACAGTGACGCAGTTTTCCAGCCTGACTGGAAATGTCAAATTGATGGGCGAAACATGTGGATTTGGCTTGTTAACCCCTCGTGTCCGACACCGGCGATGGTCTCGGGTTAGGGGTGTTACAATTTTATTGGTATCAAAGCCACGGTTTAGTCGATTCTAGGACTACCGTGATGTGTTTGGGGTCTAGCTATACATGCCATTAAATGATGAATCGATAGTGTGGTGATTTCTGACAATTTGACTTTGTGTTGTTTATAGTAATGGATCCCGATCCCAACCGAAGCGATAGCTGATGATGTGGAGAGTGTGGCGCTGCTCCGCGCAAGGGACAGCGTCGGCGGACTCTCAACCTATGGCCAACAAACCGAATGATGAGGCTAGGCAAGCCTTTTATAGTGTGATGAATGAATGGTTTAACCAATACATTCGAACTAACACACTGTTCCACAACCTCCATTCCCGATAAATGCAACCCCGCACCTACAATACCTTGATGGCCGACCAAATAAGGTCGGGTAAGCCCCGATCGATAGGATTGAAAACATGGGGCCACTTGAATTCAAAGCTACGGATGATGATGATGCCGAAGCGAGCTGAATTTTGGTTGGACAACACTATCCGGTGCTCGATGAGCTATCTTGTACACCGATGAGTGCCTAAAGTGTACCATCTCCTTGCTACGCGATTCCGCCTACTATTGGTGGAGTACTTTGACTTCTGTGGTGCCTAGAGAGCAAGTGACTTGGGAATTCTTTTAAAGCGAGTTCGAAAAAGTATATCGATCGAGATTCATCGACCAAAAGTGAAGGAATTTCTTGATCTTAAGCAAGGTTCTATGTCGCCATCGACTACGAACGAAAATTTGTGAGGCTTAGTCGATGCAGCGAGAATGCATTTCGTCCGAAGCTATTATGTATGGCGCCGAGGATGGGCTGAATGATTATATAAGGATGTTCGTTGGCATTCTCGAAATCGAGAGTTCGTAGTACTTGTTGAGCGAGCTTGTAAAGTCGAAGAGCTTAGAAAGGAGAAACAAAAAGTGATGTGGGAACCGGAGAATTCGAAAGAGGTCCTTGGGAAAGTCTCTTCAACAGGCATCGAAGAGATTTCGAGATGATGTGAGCCGGTCTAGAGGCGCCGGGCTTTTCTAGGCGAGGACACGATCGACCCCTGTGACCACACGAGTCACTTCGATCGCTAGTGGTGGAAATGATCGCCGAGAGAGGCGGAGTGTATGCGCATTGTGGCAAATGGCATTCGGGATTTGTTGGTTCCGTGATCGCTCTGCTATAAGTGTGGATCGGCCGACCACTTTATGAAGGATTGCCCGAGGATGCTTGAACAAAATGTAAGTCAAAGTGGAAACCGGGTGCTACCCTTTGCTCGAGGTAGGCCACCTAGAAATATGGGCAATGTCGGTGGCGGTCGGAGAGGATCTAGAGATGCTACCATCGGATCGAGGCTCGTGCTCTGCTAGGACTTATACCATCTGCCGCACGCAAGGATCTTGCCTCTCCGGATGTCATTCGGTACTTTCACTCTTTTCAATACTAATGTGATTGCTTTGATTGACCCCGGTTCTACTCATTCTTATATATGTGAAACCTTAGCATCCAAGTAAGACTTTGCCTATTGAGTCTCTCGAGTTTGTAATTCGGTGTCAAACCCTTGGGTCATTACGTGCTTGTCAACAAAGTGTGCAAGAAAAGTCCCCTAGTGTTCCGAGGTTCTTGTTTTCCGCGGACTTGATGCTTTTGTCGTTCGATGAATTGACGTTATTCTTGGTTTGGATTGGTTGACCATGCACGATGCGGTTGTAAATTGCAAAAGCAAGACTATCGATTTGAGGTGCGCGAATAACGAGATAATTCGGGTTGAGTCTACGGACTTAAAGGGGTTGCCGGTACCGTAATATCAGCAATGTTGGCGGAAATATGTAAGAAAAGGGTGCGAAGCGTACCTTGCGTCGTGCTTTCGATGACAAGGAATCGAAAAGAAACCGAATCTGTGCGCGTGGTTTGTGAATACCGGATGTTTTCCACGAAGAATTGCGGTTTTACCACTGTTAGGAAATAGATTTTGGCATCGAATTGGTACCGGTACCACTCCAATTTCGATAGCTCCGTATCGTATGGCACCAACGAATTAAAGGAGTTGAAAACTTCGGTTGCAAGAATTGGTGGATAGAGGTTTTGCTCGCCCGAGTTGTTCGCCTTTGGGTGCGCCGGTGTTGTTTGTGAAAAGAAGGATGGAACCATGAGGTCGTGCATCGACTATCGTCGACTTAATAAGCGGCGATAAAGAACAAATATCCATTACCACGTATCGATGACTTGTTCGATCAAGCGAAGGAGCCTCGGTGTTCTCGAAAATAGATTTGAGATCGGGCTATTATCAATTGCGAATCCGAGATTGGACGTACCCAAGACCGCCTTGAGCGAGATATGGTCACTATGAGTTCCTAGTGATGCCGTTTGGGCTTACTAATACCCTGCAGATTTATGGATTTAATGAATTGGATCTTGAGACCATATTTGGATCGATTAAGTAGTCGTGTTCATTGATGACATCTTGGTCTATTCAAGGAATGAGACCGAACATCTTGAACACACGAGGTTAGTCTTTGCAAATTTTTCGGGATAAGCAATTATATGCTAAGTTAACAAGTGTGAGTTACGGTTAGAGAGGTTAGCTTCTTGGGTCATGTGGTATGCGCCGGGTATTCGAGTCGACGAATAAAATTTCAGCCATACTTAATTGGAAGCCTCAGAAATATTCTTGAGGTTCGAGACTTTTTGGGGCTTTAGGTTATTACCGACGATTTGTAAAGGTTTCTCAACGATAGCCACGCCGATGTGGCTACTCCAAAAGGATGTTAAATTGAATGGACGGAGAAATGTCGAAAAGTTTCGATCAAGCTGAAAACTTATTTGACTAAAGCCCCAATTCTAGTGCAACCCGAATCCGCAAAGAGTTTGTCATCTATAGTGGCGCCTCCTACTTGGGTTAGGTTGTGTATTGATGCAAGAAGGTCGAGTTGTGGCCTGTCGTCGAGGCAATTAAAGCCACATGAGAAAAATTATCCGACCCATGATCTCGAATTGGCCGCCATCGTATTCGCCTTAAAGATTTGGCGACATTACTTATTTGGTGAGAGGTGCCATGTGTACTCGGATCACAAAAGTCTCAAATATTTGATGACCCAAAGAGACTTAAATCTGCGACAAAGGCGTTGGCTCGAGTTTGTTAAAGGATTATGAGCTAGTCATTGACTATCACCGGGAAAGGCGAATGTGGTTGCGGATGCCTTGAGTCGTAAATCATTATTCGCTTCTGACGATGAATGTGCACTTATGCATTCGATCCGGCAGTGTGTTAGTAGCTGAATTGAAAGCCAAACCATTATTGATACATCAAATTCGAGAAGCTCGAAAGTCGACGACGAGTTGGGCGCAAAAGCGGGTGAGTGTGTTCGAACAAGGACTCGGAGTTTCAAATCAATGATGACGATTGTTTGAGGTTCAAAAGTCGTCGTGTGTTCCAAAGAATTGAACTCATTTCGATAATTCGAATGAAGCCCATTGTAGCGAATGGCAATCCACCCGGGAGTACGAAGATGTACAATGATTTGAAGCGTCGGTTTTGGTGGCATGGTATGAAACGAGACATCTCCGACTTTGTTTGAGATGTTTAATATGTCAACAAGTGAAAGCGGAACATCAAGTGCCTTGAGATTACTTCACCAATCACGATACCCGAGTGGAAATGGGATCGAGTCACAATGGACTTTGTATCCGGACCGCCATTGTCGTGAGTAAGAAGGATGCGGTTTGGGTCGTGGTAGATAGATTGACTAAGTCGGCTCACTTTGTCCCCGTGACGCACGGATTTTTCAATGGACAAATTAGCCGAATTGTACGTTCTCAGATTGTGAGATTACGGGTGCCTATTTCCATCGTGTCGGATAGAGATCCGAGATTTACCTCGCGATTTTGGAAAAAGTTGCAAGAAGCTTTGGGTACCAAGTTGCATTTCAGATCGCCTTTCACCCCAAACCGATGGTCAATCCGGCGGATAATTCGGATACTTGAGGATATGTTGAGATGTTGCGTCCTCGAGTTTAGTGGTTCATGGGAGCGGTATTTGCCGTTGATTGAATTCGCTTACAACAACGACTTTCAATCAAGTATTAAGATGGCACCCTACGAGGCTTTATGCGATCGTAAATGCCATACACCATTGTTTTGGTGAGCTCGGTGAAAGCAAGATTTTGGGGTGGATTTGATTAGAGATCTTTGAGCAGAAGTGAAAGTAATCCGTGAAAGTCGAAGATAGCCTCCGATCGTCGAAGTCGTACGGAGTTTGAAGCGTAAGGATATCGAGTATCGGTGGGTGATAAAGTGTTTCTCAAGGTATCGCCTTGGAAAAAGATACTCAGATTCGGCCGTAAGGGCAAGTTGAGCCGAGGTTCATTGGGCCATATGAGATATCCGAGCGAGTCGGTCGATGGCATATCGTTTGATTTTGCCCCGAACTCGAAAAGGTTCACGATGTCTTTCATGTTTCGATGCTTGACGCTATAGATCCGATCCATCGCACGTGATTAGTCCATCAAAAATTGAAATTCAAGCTAATATGAGTTATGAGGAAGAAGCGATTCGTATCCTATCACGGAAAGTGAAAGAGTTCTGAAACAAGCGGGTTTCGCTAGTGAAAGTGTTATGGCTCAAGCACGGGATAGAAGAAGCTACTTGGGAGACCGAGAACTCTATGAAAGAGCGATATCCAAACCTATTTACGGTAAGATTTTCGGGACGAAAATTTCTTAAGTGGGGAGAGTTGTGACATCCCTAATTTGACCCTAGTCGGGAAGTGGTGTCGGGACCATTAAACCGAGTCTTATAAGTAATTAAAAGTTATATTCTATGTTTATGATGTTAGCAAATGCATGTGTGAAAGTTGCATGCATTAATTTGATCATTTCTATGTGAATTTATTAAGATGGACTTATATGAAACATTGTTGAAAGGTGATAGGCCAATCTTCAATGGTCTAATAGTATATGCATGCAAAAGAATGGTTTTGCATGTCAATTTACCCAAAGAGAAGGAAGTGGCGGCCATGGTGATGAAGATGGGCAAAAGAAAACATGTCTTAAACATGTTTTGCTAGTGGTGGATGTTAGAAATAATAAAATAAGAGCATGGGTAAAGAAATGAAAAAAAAAAATGAGTGTGGATGCTTTCCCCCTTGTGCCGTACATGAGAGAAACAAAAACAAAGAAAAAAAAATTTTTTGTTCATCTATTTTCACTCTCCTTTTGGCCGAAAATACTAAGGATAAGGAAGGAGTTTTGCTTCATACTTGGTTTGGAAGAGGATTAGGAAGAGGTTGGCTATACTTGCATCAAGAGTAAGGTATGTTTGAGGTTGTGCCATGAGATTCATGCATGTTTTTGGTTGCTAGATTGATGTTCTTGTTAGCCCATGGTTCAAATCTTTGTTATGTCATGGGAATGAAATTCGGCCCAAGTGAATATGGTGATAAAGCCATTGCATGCTAAGTGTGAAGCTTGATGATGATGCATGCAAAGATGGATTGTCTACTCTTGAAATTTCTTTGTAGCCATCTTTAGTAAGACTTTGAGTTTTCTTTTTTGTTTAACCATGATTGAAGTTGAAAGGGGCATGATTGTGATGTAGAGCATGGTTCATGCTTCTTGCATGATAGTTAAAATTTGTGTTTTGGATGGCTATGGACACCTTGAAATTAGGCCATGCACATATATGTATATATATGTTTGCACATGATGTTTTGGTTATGAAGTAAGTGATGAATATGTTTGTTTAAAGAAGAAAATGTTGAAGGATGTTTGTGAAATTGCAAGTATAATCGGCCATATGAGTGCTTGATGCTATATTATAAGTATTGAGCCACAATATGTAAAACATTAACTAGTAAAATGCATGCTGTTTTTTGTGTGGTATTAAGTGGATAATTGGCCTCAAATTGGACATGTATATTGGCCTTAGGTAGCCTATTGATGGCCTTAGCTTTTCCTTGATGCTTGAATGAATTGTATTGAATTGCTTGATGTAGTATAAAATGTGCATGACCATTGTGTATTCAAGCTAAAGGGTGGCCATATGACCATTTAAACTCCTTGTCATATTCGGCCATAAGCTAGCATAATGAGGTTTTAATAAATTAAATTTGTTTGAATTAGCTCAAGAGCTTAGAGGGCCACAATTGGACAAGGGGAAGGAAAAAGTGATCGAATAGCCGTAAAAGCCGTTCGACAACATCCGAGGTAAGTCCTCAAGAAGTGACCCTACTTGAATTATGTGAAATGAAATATGGATGTGTAATGATTATCGATTTATGTGTGTATGAGTATTTGAATGATACCGGGCTAAGTCCGAAGGCGATTATGCTAGTGATTACCTTTGTGTTTGAGCCTTAGTAACGAAAATGAAACATGAATGTCTAATGATTATTGATGTATGTGTGCATGAGCAATTGAATGATATTCGGGCTAAGTCCCGAAGACATTTATGCTGGAAATTATATCCGGGTTAAGACCCGAAGGCAATTTTGCTAGCGGCTACATCCGGGCTAAGACCCGAAGGCATTCGTGCAAGTCGTTCTATCCGGGCGAAGACCCGAAGGCATTCGTGCACGTGGTTATATCCGGTTGTATTCCGAAGAAGCTTGGGCTGGAGGTGAGTGTTGGTTGCTGTAATAAATTCAATTAGTACACTCGAAAAGCCCAAAGAATAAGGTATGTTTATATGTGCATTGGAAAAGTCGACATGTTTGAGCAACATTCGCTCAATCGACTAACGAATATCAACTATTGAAGTGGTTGATACCTTGTGAAAGTATATAATGATGAAGTGTAAAGTAAGAATGATTATGTGAATGTGTATTAATGAAATGATGCATTTGGCTATGTGAATGTATTGCTTTAATTAAAGCTGATTTTATTCCTTGAGACTTACTAAGCATAAAAATGCTTACCCTGTTGCTTTGGCTCTCTGTATTATAGATTTTGCTCGATAGCAATCGGATTCGGGATCATTAAAGTCGAAGTCATCTACACTATCAAAGCCTCCATTTTGGTATAATTTTTTGTTGAACTTTGAAATGGCATGTATAGGACTACCCCTTGTCGGTTCAATTGTGTTGTGATGTATATGTGTATGGCCATGCGAAAATGGCTCATAGAAGTCAAGTACGAACTTAGACCATTTGTGATTTGTATATATATATATATGGTTTCATGATGTAATTATGGATTGGAAATGGGAGTGTTGGTCACATGATCAGCCATTGGAATGGCTAAAATGGTCATAGGTGAACCTATGTATGGCAAGACTAGTTGGATCATGGAGACTACAAATAGATAAGACCTACCTTAAAAACAGATGCTGGCAGCAGCAGTGGAGTGGTTTTGAAAAATCACCAAAATTTGTAGGAATGGTATTAAATAGTGAATAAGTTATGTAAATGAACCTTCATGAGTCTACTTTCATATGGAAGAAACGAAACGGTCATAGGAGTTACATGTTAAGAGATATTAATGCTATTGTGAGACAGGGCCAGAACGGTTTCTGGGTCCCCTGTCGCAACTTTAAAAATTTACTATAAATTATCCAGAAAGAATCAGGAGTCATGCCTTATATTTACAGATTCCATTTTGAGTCTAGTTTCATTAGAAACAAACGGCACCAGTATTAAAGCCCTGTACAGAGAGATATTCAAGTTGTAACGTGCAAAGGTCAGAGCAGTCGATCTCTGTAACATGGGTGACTTGAACTAATAAACTGTACCAATTGGCCCGACCAAAATTTTAGAAATAAATCCATGGATAGATATATGAGTTTAAATTCAGGGAAAATTTACGAAAACAGTTTCTGAGTTTTGAAACTCGAGATATGATTTTTAAGGCGACAATGACGCAGTTTTCAAATTGGAAATATCATATTGATGGGCGAAACATGTGGATTTGGCTTGTTAACCCTCGTGTCCGACACCGGCGATGGTCTCGGGTTCGGGGTGTTACATTACTATTTTTGAAAATGCGCCCTAAAAGCTATTCAATTTCAACAGTTAAATATAAGTAATACCTATCTTAATAAAACATATTAAAACCATAAAAATAATTGAGCGGCCTTATTACAATTAAAGAACCAAAAACCTTTAACGTAAATAAAAAGGGATGTCCAGTTCACCAGAAGAAAATCAACTTGTAGAATGTGTGGCCACTCTGAATCCCTCACAGCTCCAAGCCCACTATGGTTGGGGATTACCTGCATGGATGAAAATAAAGGGGTGAGTTTGGGGAAACTCAGTGTGTAAATTAACCCAACCATATTCAAACCACAGAGAACAGAATAAGTTGGCCTTAGCCCAGAACAGAAGTCAGAATAGAGCCCATAGGCCCATAATAGAACAGAACAGATATCACATGTTTATGCAAAACCCAACCCATATCCAACCACATGCACCCCCATACCAACCTTTCACCATGTGGGGAGACTACTCGACCCACCCAACCGCTACACGCCACAGAAATATGCAGCATGGCTGCCAGAACAGATAATGTGACAGAGTCACCAGAACATATAATTGTGGCAAAGCTACCAGAACAGATATATGTAGCAGAGCTACTAGATCAGATAATTATGGCATAGCCACCAGGACGCTTCCTCCATAATATAACCTATGTCCTCATGCAGCAGATATACAATCATGGCATACATCATACAGAATTAAATCATCATGCTTTTCAGTCAAAAGTAACACTAGGGGTATAATTGTGATAGCCCTAAAGTGGCCCTAGTCGGAAAGCGATTTCGGGACCGCTAAACCGAGTCACCAAATTATTTGAATATAATGTTTATTGTCTAAAATATGTGAATATGAATGTGTGAAAGTTTTAAGCTTTGATTTAGTAAATTGCATGTGAATTTAGTCAATAGGACTTATGTGTCACACTTTTGAAATGTGATAGGTTAATCTATAAGGATCTATTAGTGCATGTAATCAAAAGGGTGGACTTGCATGTCAAATTTCCCCCCTAATTAGTAGTGGCCGGCCATGAGCATGAAGGTGGACAAAATGTTATGGCTAAAAAAACATGTCATGAACATGTTGGGTTAATGCTTTATGTTAGGAATAATAAAATAAAGAACATGGGCAATAAAATATTAGTGTTAGTAAGAGGAGAAACAAAAAAATGTGTGTGGTTGTTCCTCCATTGTGCCGTACCTAGAAGAAAAAAAAAAGAAAAAAAGGCTTCATCCTCTTTGTTCTTCTTGACCGAAAAATCAAAGGAAGAAGAAAGGAGTTTTCTTGCTTTATGTTCGATTGGTTGGTGTTTAGGAGGAGGTATGTTTGATGATGTTCCATGAGATGCATGCATGTTTTAGTTGTTAGCTTGAGTTCTACCTAGCCCATGGTCTAAATCTTGCTATGTGATGGAGATGACACTCGGCCATGGATGTATCATTCTTGCTTGGTGTTGATGTTGTGTTGATGAGATATCAAGTTATTTTTGTGACCCAAGTTGAGATTTGGATTTTGGAATGAGTAAGGTTTTCGGCTATGGTAATTATAAGGGTGATGGATGTTGTTTCATGCTAAATCTAGATGAACAATGTTAGTGCTTATATCTCGATAATTATGAGTTTCTTTCTCGGTTTCTTTCTCGGTAAGGTTTAATTGGTGTTGTTAGAGGTTTCAGTCATGGGATTATAAGCTTGTTAGTTTTGATGGTGAAATTTATGCCTTGTAAGGGTAAATGGTTCAAAGGAACATTCGGCCATGATGTAAAAATTATGGTGAAGTGATGTTAAATGCTTTGAATATTGAGTATATATATATATTGTTATAAGTTGAATTTAAGGTTTGCTAAATTGTCTTTGTCATTGCCGAATGTGTGTATAGTTAAAGAGAATTTGTTTAAGTGCTTAGTTAATCGATATTGAGTTAATGATATGTGTATTCGGTCATAAAGTTTCACATGAGGAAATGTTAGATTAATGGTATTAAATTGCTTAATGTGATTAAAAATGCATATGACCATTTTGTATTTGAGCTAAAGGTGGCCATATGACCTATCAAATTTATTGTCATATTCAGCCATAAGCTAGCATAATGAGACTTTAATAAGTTAAATTTGTTTGAATTAGCTCAAGAGCTTAGAGGACCAAAGTTGGATAAGAGAAAGGAAAAAGAGATCGAATAGCCGTCGAAATCGTTCGACAACATCTGAGGTAAGTTTTCGAGTAATGAAACTTAGATTATGATTCGATTAGATTATGTTATAAGCAAATCAAAATCATGCCCTTTGTATATAGCTTTTGAGCTGAAAATGATAATGCTTGATAAGTGACTTGTGTTTGAATTCTAGTTACGAAAGTGAAATATTGATGTGTCATGATTTATTGATATGTGTATGGATATTCGGATTGATAACCGGGCTAAGCCCGAAGGCATTTCTGCGAGTTACTATATCCGGGCTAAGTCCCGAAGGCATTTGTGCTAGTTACTATAACCAGGCCAAGTCCCAAAGGCAATTGTGCTAGTTACTATAACCGGGCTAAGTCCCGAAGGCAATTGTACGAGTTACTACAACTGGGCTAAGTCCCGAAGGCATTTGAGCGAGAAGCTATATCCGGCTAAACCCCGAAGGTACTTGGTTTGGGAATGAGCGATCTTGCTGTAATAATTTCAATTAATACGCTCGTAAAATCCCAACGATAAGGTACGTTTCGTATATGCATTGGAGTAGTGATTTCGTTTAAATATTATCCGCTCAGTCGATTAGTGAGCTTTCGGGCCTTTGGGTAAGTTGATCCTTTATGTATGAATATAAGAGTTGGAAATGTGAAGTAGGACTGATTTTTGAGAATATGTGTATATGATGTTATCTGTTTAGTTATATGAATGCTATACTTCAGTTGTGCCTAATTTTATTGCTCAAAACTTACTAAGCATTAAATGCCTACTCCGTTCTTTGAATCTCTGTTTTATAGATTTTGGTTCGTCAGCTATCGGACTCGGGATTGTCGAAGTCGAAGTCGTCCACACTATCAAAGCCCTTTTGGTACACTTTTGGTTGAACTCTGAAAATGGCATGTATAGGACTACCCTTTTTGTTGTTGGTCATGTACCCTTTGGTTTTCTATAAATTTGGATAGCCATGCGAAAATGGCTTATATACACTTTGAGCATAGCATTATAATCGTCTGGTATGTTGTTCATTCAGAGGTATGGAAATGTTTGGTAACGATTAGCCGTTGGGAATGGTTAATTATGATTATTTTGATGCTATGTATGACAAACTCTAGTTGATTCATGGAAAACCATGAAATAGGTAAGGTTTACCTTAAAACAGATCTTGACAGCAGAAGGTGGTGTGGATTTGAAAAATCACTAAAAATAGTAAGAATGGAATTAAATTGTGAATAAATTATGTAATTGAACCTTGATGAATCTATTTTCATAGGGAAGTAATGAAACGATCATATGAATAGTATTTTATGATATTTTAAAGTTTTTGTGAAACAGGGCCAGAGCGGTTTCTGGATTCCCTGTTCAGAATTAGGAAATTCATTAGAAATTAGCCAGAGATAGTTATAAGTCATGCCATAGATGTATAGATTCCTTTTCGAGTCTAGTTTCTTTAGAAACAAACGGCATAAGTATTGAAGCCCTGTAAAGGGAGATATATAAGTCGTAATGCATGAAGGTCAGAGCAGTCGAACCCTGAAACAGGGGAGACTTTAACTGATAAACTGTACTAATTGGCCCTACCAAAAATTCTATAAAAAATTTGTAGATGTATATGTGAGTCTAGTTTCAGGTAAAATTTACGAAACTGATTTTCGAGTTTTGGAACTCAAGATATGATTTTTAAGGTTACAGTGACGCAATTAGCCGACTAGTCTGGAAATTTTTAAAATGGATTTGTAAAAATAAGGAATTAAGTCATTAACCCTCGTGTCCGACTCAAAGAACGGTCTCAGTGCACGGGTGTTATAATTTTATTGGTATCGAGCTACAGTTTAGTCGATTCTAGGACTACCGTAATACGTTTGGGTCTAGCTATACATGCCATTTTGTGATTATTTGATAGTGTGGTGATTTCTGACATTTGCAAATGTGTTTATTTATAGTAATGGATCCCGATCCCGACCGAAGCGGTAGTGATGATCTTGAGAGTGTAGCGCTGCTCCCGACAAGGGACAACACCGCGGACTCTCAACCTATTGCTAGCAATCCGAATGATGAGGCTAGGCAAGCTTTTTATAGCGTGATGAATGATTGGTTTAACCAATACATTCGAACTAATACGGCTGTTCCACAACCTCCATTCCCGACTAATACCACCCCTGCACCTACAATACCTCTGGTTACTGACCAAATAAGGTCAAATAAGCCCCCAGTTGACAGAATCCGAAAATACGGGGCTGCTGAATTTAAAGCTACTGACAGCGACGATGCCGAGCAAGCTGAATTTTGGTTGGACAACACTATTCGGGTACTCGATGAGCTATCTTGCACACCCGATGAGTGCCTAAAGTGTACTATCTCCTTGCTACGTGATTCTGCCTACTATTGGTGGAATACGTTGATTTCTGTTGTGCCCCGAGAGCAAGTAACTTGAGAGTTTTTCCAAACCGAGTTTCGAAAGAAGTATATCAGTCAGAGATTCATTGACCAAAAACGGAAGGAATTTCTTGAACTTAAACAAGGTTCCATGTCGGTTACCGACTATGAACGAAAGTTTGTAAGGCTTAGCCGGTACGCTCGAGAATGCATTTCTTCGAAGCGTAATGTGTAAACGTTCGAGGATGGATGAATGATGATATAAAGTCAGTATGTTGCCATTTTGGAAATCCGAGAATTTGTGGTACTTGTCGAGCGAGCTTGCAAAGCCGAGGAGCTCAGTATGGAGAAAAGAAAAGCTGATATGGGAGCAAAAGAGTTTCGTAAGAGGTTTTCGGGGAGGCCGTTTCAACAGTCATCAAAGAAATTTAGAGATGATTTGGGCCGATCTAGAGACACTTCGGGTTTTTCTAGACGAGATCGTGATCGACCCCCTATGAGTGCACGAGTCACTTGGCCGCTTGATGGTGGAAATGATCGTCGAGACGTAAGCGAGTGTCGAGATTGTGGTAAATGGCATTCGGGGAGTTGTAGATTCCATGACCACTCCTGTTACAAGTGCGGATCAGTTGACCACTTTATTAAAGATTGCCTGAGGTCGTCTGAACAGAATGTAAATCAGAGTGGGAAACCTGGTACTACTACTACTCGGGGTAGACCATCTAGGAATACGGGCAATGCTAGTGGCGGTCAGGGAGGATCTAGAGATGCTACAACCAGATCTGAGGCTCGTGCTCCTGCTAGAGCTTATGCTATTCGCGCACGCGAGGATGCTTCCTCGCCAGATGTTATTACCGGTACTTTTACTCTCTTTGATACTAATGTGATTGCTTTGATTGACCCTGGTTCTACTCATTCTTATATATGTGAAACCTTAGCATCCAGTAAGACTCTACCTGTTGAGTCTACTGAGTTTGTAATTCGGGTGTCAAATCCTTTGGGTCGTTACGTGCTTGTCGACAAAGTGTGTAAGAAATGTCCCTTAGGAATCAAAGGTTCCTATTTTCCGGCCGATTTGATGGTTTTACCGTTTGACGAATTTGATGTTATCCTCGGTATGGATTGGTTGACCGTACATGATGCAATTGTAAATTGCACAAGAAAAACCATCGATCTGAGGTGTGTAAATAAAGAGATAATCCGAGTTGAGTCTACTAACTTGAATAGGTTGCCAGCTGTAATATCATCAATGTTGGCTCAGAAATATGTAAGAAAGGGGTGCGAAGCATACCTTGCGTATGTACTTGATGACAAAGAGTTAGAAAAGAAGCCTGAATCTGTGCCAGTGGTTTGTGAATACCCGGATGTTTTTCCCGAAGAATTACCGGGTTTACCACCTATTCGGGAGGTAGAGTTTGGCATCGAGCTTGTACCTGGGACTACACCGATTTTGATAGCTCCGTATCGTATGGCACACCCGAAATTAAAGGAATTGAAAGCTCAGTTGCAAGAGTTGACGGATAGAGGTTTCGCTCGACCAAGTTTCTCACCTTGGGGTGCACCAGTACTGTTTGTGAAAAAGAAGGACGGAACCATGAGGTTGTGCATCGACTATCGTCAGCTGAATAAGGTGACAATAAAGAATAAATATCCAATACCGCACATTGATGATTTGTTTGATCAACTAAAGGGAGCCTCAGTGTTTTCAAAGATAGATTTGAGATCGGGTTATTATCGATTCTTAATTCGAGATTCGGATATACCCAAAAGCGCTTTGAGCGAGATACGGTCACTACGAGTTCTTAGTGATGCCGTTTGGGCTCACTAATGCCCCTGCAGTATTTATGGATTTGATGAATCGGATCTTTAGACCGTATTTGGATCGGTTTGTAATTGTGTTTATTGATGACATCTTGGTTTACTCAAGAGATGAAACCGAGCATCTTGAACACCTGAGATTAGTGTTGCAGATTTTACGAGATAAGCGGTTATCGCTAAGTTCGATAAGTGTGAGTTCGGTTAAGAGAGGTTAGCTTCGGGTCACGTGGTATCTGCATCGGGCATTCGAGTCGATCCGAGCAAAATTTCAGCCATACTTAGCTGGAAGCCTCAGAAATATTCTTGAAGTTCGAGCTTTTGGGACTTCTTGGTTACTACCGACGGTTTGTAAAAGGTTTCTTGATGATAGCCACACCAATAACGAAGCTACTTCAGAAAGATGTTAAGTTTGAACGGATGGAAAGGTGTCAGAAAAGTTTCGATCAATTGAAAACCCATTTGACAGAAGCTCCAGTATTAGTGCAGCCCGAATCAGGCAAGGAGTTCGTCATTTACAGTGATGCATCCTTACTTGGGTTGGGTTGTGTATTGATGCAAGAAGGTCGAGTTGTAGCTTATGCGTCGAGGCAAGTTGTGACAGCCCTAAAGTGACCCTAGTAGGAAAGCGGTTTCGGGACCGCTAAACCGAGTCACTAAATTATTTGAATATGATATTTATTGTCTAAAATAAATGTGTGAAAGTTTTAAGCTTCGATTTAGTAAATTGCATGTGAATTTAGTCAATAGGACTTATGTGTGACACTTTTGAAATATGATAGATCAAAACATAAGGACCTATTAGTGCATGTTGAAAAAGGAGGGGACTTGCATGTCAATTTCCCCCCCATCTAGTAGTGGTCGGCCATGACATTAGGCTGGACAAAGGATGATGGGCAAAACATGTCATAGACATGTTGTGTTGGTGCATCATGGGAGGAAACAATAAAATAAAGTTAGTAATAAAGAAATGGGGAAAAAAAAGAAAGGAGAAAGAAAATGATGAAAACAAAAGAAAAAAATGTGTCCATCCTTTTTCATTCTTCTTGACCGAAAATTCAAAAGAAAGAAGGAGGAAATGTTGAAGAGATTCGCCATGCTTGTAGCTAGGTGAAGGTAAGTTTGATGTTGTGCCATGAGATTCATGCATGTTTTTTTTTTTGTTAGCTTGAGTTCTAACTAGCCCACGGTTCAAATCTTTACTATGTCATGGAGATGATATTCGGCTAAGGTGGATTTGTGTTGATGTTATTTGCATGCTAAAAGTGAAGCTTGTAATGATGCATGTGATGGTGGATTGATGACTCTTGAATCTCCTTTTTAGCATCCTTGAGTGAGACATTAAGGTCCTTGTTCAACCATGACCAAAATTGAAATGGTATGGTGTTGTGATGCATTCGGCCATGGTAGGAAGTAGAAGAGAAATATGTTGTTGTTCACGTTATTGGATGAGAAATGGTAGCAAGGTGAAGTGCAAATGCTAGTGTTTGATTTACTAGTGTATATGTGTGTATTAGCCAAGTTTTGAACTTGAAACAAAATGGTGTTTAGTCAATACAAGTGACCATACTTGTAGAATGTATTAAGTGTTGCAATCGGCCCCAACATAGACATGTATGTTCGGCCACATGAATGAGTACATGAGTTGATGTGTATGTTCGGCCATAGGTAGCCTATTGATGGCTTTAGCTTGACTTAGAAAATTCGGCTAAGGGGGAAATATTAGCTAGTATGGGGAAATATTAGCTAGTATGTTGAATTCGATTCGTGATTTCGTACATATGTGACTCTAATGTCTAATGTATATATGGACTAAGTACCTTGAGCTTCTCTTTTGATGTTCGAATGAATTGTATTAAATTGCTTGATGTGATTAAAAATGCGTATGATCATTGTGTATTTGAGCTAAAAGGTGGCCATATGACCTATCAAACTCCTTGTCATATTCGGCCATAAGCTAGCAAAATGAGACTTTAATAAGTTAAATTTGTTTGAATTAGCTCAAGAGCTTAGAGGACCACAGTTGGATAAGGGAAAGGAAAAAGTGATGGAATAGCTGTTGAAGCCGTTCGACAACATCCGAGGTAAGTTTTCGAGTAATGGAACTTATATTATGATTTGATTAGATCATGTTTTAAGCAAATCAAAATCATGCTCCTTGTGTGTGGCTATTGAGCCAAAATTGCAAGTGTGATAAGTGCCTTGTGTTAGAGTTTTGCTAACGAAAATGAAATACGAATGTGTCATGATTTATTGATAAATGTGCATGGTTATTCGAATGATGTCCGGGCTAAGTCCCGAAGGCTTTGTACTAAGTGACTAAATCCGGACTAAGATCCGAAGGCATTTGTGCGAGTTACTAATTCCGGGCTAAGCCCGAAGGCATTGTGCGAGTTACTAAATCCGGGTTAAGTCCCGAAGGCATTTGTGCGAGTTACTATAACCGGGCTATGTCCCGAAGGCATTTGAACGAGTAGCTATATCCGGTTAAATACCGAAGGTACGTGATTCGGGAATGATTGATCTTGCTGTAAAAATTTCAGTTAATACGCTTGTAAAATCCCAACAATGAGGTATGTTTCGTATGTGCTTTGAATTAGTTGAGCCCTTACAAATAAGTATTCGCTCAGTTGATAAATGAGCTACCAGCCTTTGGCTAAGTTGATCTTTGTGTATGAATATAAGGGTTGGTAATGTGAAGTAAGTATGATATTGAGAATTTGTGCATATGAAATTATCTGTTTAGCTACATGAATGCTATACTTTGGTTGTGTCTAAATTCATGACTCAAACTTACTAAGCATTAAATGCTTACTCCGTTTCTTTGATTCTCTGTTTTATAGATTTTGGTTTGTTAGCTATCGGACTCGAGATTTTTGAAGTCGAAGTCGCCCACACTATCAAAGCTCCTTTTGGTATACTTTTGGTTGAACTTTGAAATGGCATGTATAGGACTACCCTTTTGTTGTAGGTCATGTACCTTTCGGTTTTGTGTAAATTTGGATAGCCATGCGAAAATGGCTTAAGTATACTTTGATCATAGCATTATAATCATTTTGTATGTCGTCCGTCGAGAGGTATGGAAATGTTGGTAACGATTAGTCATGGGAATGGTTATTCATGATCACTTTTGGTATATGTATGACAAACTCTAGTTGATCCATGGAGGATCATGAAATAGGTAAAGTTTACCTTAAAAATAGATGCTGGCAGCAGTAGTGATGTGGATGTGAAAAATCTCTAAAAATAGTAGGAATGGAATTAAATAGCGAATAAATTATGTAAACGAACCTTGATGAATCTATTTTCATAGGAAAGTAATGAAACGATCATATGAACAGTATGTTAAGAGATATTTAAGTTTTCGTGAGACAGGGCCAGAACGGGTTCTGGATTCCCTGTTCCGACTTTGGAAATTCTTTGTAAATTAACCAGAGACATTTAGAAGTCATGCCATATATGTATAGATTCATTTTTGAGTCTAGTTTCTATAGAAACAAACGGCATCAGTATTGAAGCCCTGTACAGGGAGATATCCAAGTCGTAATGCATGAAGGTCAGTGTAGTCGCACCCTGTATCAGGGGAGACTTTAACTAATAAACTGTACTAATTGGCCCGACCAAAAATTCTAAAAAAAAAATATGTAGATGGATATATGAGTCTAGTTTCAGGGAAAAATTACTAAACTGGTTTTCGAGTTGTGGAACTCAAGTTATGATTTTTAAGGTGACAGTGACGCAGTTAGCCAGTCGTCTAGAAAATTTTTAAATGGACTGTGAGAGTAAATGAATTAAGTCGGTTAGCACCTCGTGTTCGACTCTGGCAACGGTCTCGGGTATGGGGTGTTACACAACTGAAGCCACATGAGAAAAATTATCCAACCCATGATCTCGAATTAGCTGCCATCGTATTCGCTTTGAAAATATGGCGACATTACTTATTTGGTGAGAAGTGCCATGTATTTTCGGATCACAAAAGTCTCAAATATTTGATGACTCAAAGAGACTTGAATCTGCGACAAAGGCGTTGGCTTGAGTTGTTGAAAGATTGTGAGCTTGTCATTGATTATCACCCGGGAAAGGCTAATGTGGTTGCGAACGCCTTAAGCCGGAAATCACTGCTTGCTTTACGAGCGATGAATGTACACTTATCTGTTCTACCCGACAATGTGTTAGTAGCTGAATTAAAGGCCAAACCATTATTGATTCATCAAATTCGTGAAGCTTAGAAAGTCGATGATGAATTGGTTGCAAAACGGGCTGAATGTGTTTCGAACATGGAATCAGAGTTTCAAATTGACGATGACGATTGTTTGAGGTTCAGAAGTCGTTTGTGTGTCCCAAGAAATTCAGAACTTATTACGATGATTCTGAACGAAGCTCATTGTAGCCGAATGTCAATTCACCCGGGGAGTACGAAAATGTACAACGACCTGAGACGTCAGTTTTGGTGGCATGGTATGAAACGAGACATTTCCGATTTTGTTTCGAAGTGTTTAATATGTCAGCAAGTGAAGGTAGAACATCAAGTGCCTACGGGTTTACTCCAGCCGATCATGGTACCTGAATGGAAATGGGATCGAGTCACGATGGATTTTGTGTCTGGGTTGCCATTGTCGACAAGTAAGAAAGATGCGATTTGGGTTGTTGTTGATAGACTGACTAAGTCGGCTCATTTTATTCCCGTACGTACGGATTTTTCATTGGATAAACTAGCTGAATTGTATGTTTCTCAGATTGTGAGATTACACGGGGTGCCCATTTCTATTGTGTCGGATAGAGATCCGAGATTCACCTCGCGGTTTTGGAAGAAATTGCAAGAAGCTTTGGGTACCAAGTTGCATTTTAGCACCGCTTTTCATCCTCAAACCGATGGTCAATCCGAGCGGATAATTCAGATACTTGAGGATATGTTGAGATGCTGCATCCTTGAGTTTAGTGGTTCATGGGAACGGTATCTACCTTTGATTGAGTTCGCTTACAACAATAGTTTTCAGTCAAGCATTAAGATGGCGCCTTACGAGGCTTTGTACGGTCGAAAATGCCGTACACCATTGTTTTGGACCGAGCTCGGTGAAAGAAAAATTTTCGGAGTTGATTTGATTAAAGATGCTGAGCAGGAAGTAAAAATAATTCGTGAAAGTCTGAAGGCAGCATCAGATCGTCAGAAGTCGTACGTGGATTTGAAACGAAAGGACATTGAGTATCAGGTGGGAGATAAAGTGTTTCTTAAAGTTTCACCTTGGAAAAAGATACTCAGATTTGGGCGTAAGGGCAAGTTGAGTCCGAGATTCATTGGGCCGTATGAAATCTCCGAACAAGTTGGTCCAGTTGCATATAGGTTGCTTTTACCCCCTGAACTCGAAAGGATCCACAACGTTTTTCGTGTTTCGATGCTTCGACGTTACAGATCTGATCCTTCGCACATAATAAGTCCCTCCGAGGTTGAAATTCAAGCCGATATGAGTTATGAAGAAGAACCAATTCGTATCCTAGCTCGTGAAGTGAAAGAGTTGCGAAACAAAAGGTTCCTTTAGTAAAAGTGTTATGGCTCAAACACGGATGGAAGAAGCTACTTGGGAACCCGAGAACTCTATGAAAGAACGATACCCAAACCATTTTACGGTAAGATTTTCGGGACGAAAATTTCTTAAGTGGGGGAGAGTTGTGACAGCCCTAAAGTGACCCTAGTCGGAAACCGGTTTCGGGACCGCTAAACCGAGTCACCAAATTATTTTAATATAATGTTTATTGTCTAAAATATGTGAATATGAATGTGTGAAAGTTTTAAGCTTCGATTTAGTAAATTGCATGTGAATTTAGTCAATAGGACTTATGTGTGACACTTTTGAAATGTGATAGGTTAATCTATAAGGATCTATTAGTGCATGTAATCAAAAGGGTGGACTTGCATGTCAATTTTCCCCCCTTAATTAGTAGTGGCCGGCCATGAGCATGAGGGTGGACAAAATGTTATGGCTAAAAAAACATGTCATGAACATGTTGGGTTAATGCTTTATGTTAGGAATAATAAAATAAAGAACATGGGCAATAAAATATTAGTGTTAGTAGGAGGAGAAACAAAAAAATGTGTGTGGTTGTTCCTCCATTGTGCCGTACCTAGAAGAAGAAAAAAAGAAAAAAAGGCTTCATCCTCTTTGTTCTTTTTGACTGAAAAATCAAAGGAAGAAGAAAGGAGTTTTTTTGCTTCATGTTCGATTGGTTGGTGTTTAGGAGGAGGTATGTTTGATGATGTTCCATGAGATGCATGCATGTTTTAGTTGTTAGCTTGAGTTCTACCTAGCCCATGGTCTAAATCTTGCTATGTGATGGAGATGACACTCGGCCATGGATGTATCATTCTTGCTTGGTGTTGATGTTGTGTTGATGAGATATCAAGTTATTTTTGTGACCCAAGTTGAGATTTGGATTTTGGAATGAGTAAGGTTTTCAGCTATGGTAATTATAAGGGTGATGGATGTTGTTTCATGCTAAATCTAGATGAACAATGTTAGTGCTTATATCTCGATAATTATGAGTTTCTTTCTCGGTTTTACCTCAAACCCATGAAGTATTTTTAATTGGTGTTGTTAGAGGTTTCGGTCATGGGATTATAAGCTTGTTAGTTTTGATGGTGAAATTTATGCCTTGTAAGGGTAAATGGTTCAAAGGAACATTCGCCATGATGTAAAAATTATGGTGAAGTGATGTTAAATGCTTTGAATATTGAGTATATATATATATTGTTATAAGTTGAATTTAAGGTTTGCTAAATTGTCTTTGTCATTACCGAATGTGTGTATAGTTAAAGAGAATTTGTTTAAGTGCTTAGTTAATCGATATTGAGTTAATGATATGTGTATTCGGTCATAAAGTTGCACATGAGGAAATGTTAGATTAATGGTATTAAATTGCTTAATGTGATTAAAAATGCGTATGACCATTTTGTATTTGAGCTAAAGGTGGCCATATGACCTATCAAATTTATTGTCATATTCGGCCATAAGCTAGCATAATGAGACTTTAATAAGTTAAATTTGTTTGAATTAGCTCAAGAGCTTAGAGGACCAAAGTTGGATAAGGAAATGGAAAAAGTGATCGAATAGCCGTCGAAATCGTTCGACAACATCCGAGTTAAGTTTTCGAGTAATGAAACTTAGATTATGATTCGATTAGATTATGTTATAAGCAAATCAAAATCATGCCCTTTGTATGTAGCTTTTGAGCTGAAAATGATAATGCTTGATAAGTGACTTGTGTTTGAATTCTAGTTACGAAAGTGAAATATTGATGTGTCATGATTTATTGATATGTGTATGGATATTCGGATTGATAACCGGGCTAAGCCCGAAGGCATTTGTACGAGTTACTATATCCGGGCTAAGTCCCAAAAGCATTTGTGCGAGTTACTATAACCGGGCCAAGTCCCGAAGGCAATTGTGCGAGTTACTATAACCGGGCTAAGTCCCGAAGGCAATTGTGCGAGTTACTATAACCGGGCTAAGTCCCGAAGGCATTTGAGCGAGAAGCTATATCCGGCTAAACCCCGAAGGTACTTGGTTTGGGAATGAGTGATCTTGCTGTCATAATTTCAATTAATACGCTCGTAAAATCCCAACGATAAGGTACGTTTCGTATATGCATTAGAGTAGTGATTTCGTTTAAATATTATCCGCTCAGTCGATTAGTGAGCTTTCGGGCCTTTGGGGTAAGTTGATCCCTTATGTATGAATATAAGGGTTGGAAATGTGAAGTAGGACTGATTTTTGAGAATATATGTATATGAAGTTATCCGTTTAGTTATATGAATCTTGTACTTGATTGTGCCTAATTTTATTGCTCAAAACTTACTAAGCATTAAATGCTTACTCGTTCTTTGAATCTCTTTTATAGATTTTGGTTCGTCACTATCGGACTCGGGATTGTCAAAGTTGAAGTCGTCCACACTATCAAAGCCCTTTTGGTACACTTTTGGTTGAACTCTGAAAATGGCATGTATAGGACTACCCTTTTTGTTGTTGGTCATGTACCCTTTGGTTTTGTATAAATTTGGATAGTCATGCGAAAATGGCTTATATACACTTTGAGAGGTATGGAAATGTTTGGTAACGATTAGCCATTGGGAATGGTTAATTATGATTATTTTGATGCTATGTATGACAAACTCTAGTTGATTCATGGAAAACCATGAAATAGGTAAGGTTTACCTTAAAAACAGATGCTGACAGCAGCAGTGGTGTGGATTTGAAAAATCACTAAAAATAGTAAGAATGGAATTAAATAGTGAATAAATTATGTAATTTAACCTTGATGAATCTATTTTCATAGGGAAGTAATGAAACGATCATATGAACAATATTTTATGAGATTTTAAAGTTTTTGTGAAACAGGGCCAGAGCGGTTTCTGGATTCCCTATACGGACTTAGGAAATTCATTAGAAATTAACCAGAGATAGTTAGAAGTCATTCCATATATGTATAGATTCCTTTTCGAGTCTAGTTTCTTTAGAAACAAACGGCATAAGTATTGAAGCCCTGTACAGGGAGATATATAAGTCATAATGCATGAAGGTCAGAGTAGGCGAACCCTGAAACAGGGGAGACTTTAACTAATAAACTGTACTAATTGGCTCCACCAAAAATTCTAGAAAAAAATTTTTAGATGGATATATGAGTTTAGTTTCAGGGAAAATTTACAAAACTGATTTTCGAGTTTTGGAACTCAAGATATGATTTTTAAGGTGACAGTGACGCAGTTAGCCAGTTAGTCTGGAAATTTTTAAAATGGACTGTAAAAATAAGGGAATTAAGTCTGTTAACCCCTCGTGTCCGACTCCGGCAATGGTCTCGGGTATGGGGTGTTACAATAATGGTAATTTTGCACCTAGAGGTATATCAATAATTTCCATACATAGGGGTATTCAAGTAAATTCACTATTCTTAAGGTTTCCATGCATAACATAACCATTTACGTACGACCAGAGACACTTACCGCGTTTTCTTACCGAATTAGGCCTGTTGGCCCACTATCCCGATTTTGGCCCATTAAGCCCAAAAACATCGAAATGCACAGAGCCGTGCACTCTATAGTCTTATCACTTTAATCTACCATATACATCAAACTATTAATCTCACGAGCGTTCGCACACTCGCATGTTCTCAAAATACCGACTTTTCGGCATTTTGGCATTTCGGCTTTTCGGCTTTTGCCGATCTAGTCTATAAGAGGGTGTCAGTTACACACCTGTTTGCGACGATATGATGACGAGATCCACACACAAACTGCCTACAATTGGATTACTAACACGTTAATCTAACTATCAAAAATGACTATGTATTAACCTCTTACCATATTCGGCCAACCATGCCTAAAACCCTATTGCTCTTACCTTCTTGCCGAAATATGGATTAGATCCAAGGATCCAACCGAATAGTCTTCAAGTCCTTCGCTGCAAGCTCCCTTGTTCACGCTAATGCTTACACATTAAAAAAAAAAGAGGCATAATGCCCTTAGTCCAAACGTTAGCCCCTCTTAAGGGTTTCGGCTTTTTCTTAAAACATGTATGATTAACGCAAATTATTTCACCAACTTACCTATCGTTGTTCGGCTTAAAAGAGTGCACCTATCCACGATCCTAACCCTGATCTACCGTACTCGTGAGAAGAAACAGATTCCAACAACCCAAGTTTCGGCTTCCTCCACCACAGGTTTATAGATTTCGGCTTTTATAAGTAAGTAAGAGAAGAGAAGTTCGGCTACCACTAGATTCGGCTCTTGGAGAATATGGGAGATGGTAACAATAATGGATGCGACAGAGAAGGAAGGGTATGAGTTTGATTATGAGGAAAAGAGAAGATAGAAGAAGGGAAAGGATGAAAAAAGAGGTAGTATTCGGCTATGGAGAAAACGACATAGTGAGGGGTTTCTAGGTTTGGCTAAAAGAAAAAGAAAAGATGAGCAGAGAATTCGGTTTTGTGGTTGTGAAGTCGGCACAGGTGAAGTCTTCGGTTTTTAGCAAAAATAAAAGGGAAGAGAAGAGAAACCTAATTTTCGGCAAAACAAACTAAATAACCTAGTCCCGAAATACAAAAGAATTCGGCAGCCCTAGACCAAATGCCGAAATTCCCAACATAAGGTGCCCTAGCCTAATGTGCACTTGCAGAGTCCCCTATACGGCCAACTCTTACTTCATACTCAGATTCCTTGATTTTCTCCCCTTATCAGCTCCTAAATCTTCTCCCTTATCCCCTCCTTACTCAATCACCTGAGCAACTCAAAACCCTCCTGACAGTCTTTTACTTGAGTTCCATTGCTTACCCTTTCTAAACATAAAAATAATTCCCTTAATATGCTGTCATTGTGACTTGAACCTCAGCTCCCTTTAGCATCCACACGCCACTTTTATAGCCTTCCCAGTGGCGTCACATGCCACTTTTCCACCTGCTTCTTTATGTTTTATTTTACCCAATTAATACTTAAAAGCCCAATTAACCAGAACCCCTTTTTCCTATGGAACTAAAATTAACTAAAGTTACCGAATTTTAACTTAAACTTGGGTCTTCTAGAGGCCCACTAACATAAATTAAACCTACGCCAAACAGGCAAAACACAGAAATTTTAAATTTACCAACATACACAGAATTCCCAAAAATTGGGGCGTTACACAACCCAAAGTCTTCCTCCCCTAGGGTAACTAGTGTGGGGAGTGTAGATGAACAAAAGCCGAGATGTAAGAGCTGCAACAAGTTTCATTTCGGGGAATGTTGAATGAAGAGTGGGGCATGTTTTAGATGTGGTTCCCTTGACCCCTTCCTTAAAGACTACCCGAAACAAGCCGATAAAGAGGTGCATTTAGCCCCAAAGTCTAATTTTCCTAATCCTCGAAGTAAACCACCACGACATCCTGGAAGTGCAAGTGGTAGTCAAACTGTTGCCAAGGATACGACTGCAAAATTAGAGGCTCGAGCCCCAAAAATAACTTATGCAATACGGGCTCGAGAGGAAGCCTCTACTCCCGATGTTATCACGGGTACATTTTCTATTTATAATATTAGTGTCATTGCCTTAATTGACCCCAGGGGCAACCCATTCATACATTTGCATGAAATGGTGTCTAGTATGAATATGTCAGTAAAAAATACAGAATTTGTGATTAAGGTGTCAAACCCTCTAGGCAAGTCAGCCCTAGTTGATAAAGTCGGTAAGAATTGTCCCTTGACGATTCAAGGTCATTGTTTTCCGGCTAACCTTATGCTATTGCCATTCGAGGAGTTTGATGTAATACTTGGCATGGATTGGTTAGCAGTACATGATGTGATTATAAATTGTGGTAGAAAGTATATTGAATTGAAATACTCAGATGGTGAGATTCTCCGAATTGATTCAAGCAAGTTTGTAACACTCCTTACCCGAGATCATCTTCGAAGTCGAGCACGAGGCGTTACCTAACTTAAGTTACTAATTTGGGGCATAAAATTTGCTTTTAAAATTAATTTATTTACATTCATTCAATATGTCTCTAAAAAGGGCCCTCGAGACCCTAAAACATGCAATTGAAACAGTTCGGGGCCAAACCGGGAACATTAAAAATTTTCCGAATACTTAGACAAATCAAAACAATTTATTTCATTATTCCTTATAAAATTGCCCACTTGCATCATAGTCACTAAATAAATTATAACTCAAATCACAAAACTCAAAATTTAAATTTGTGAATTTTTCCTAAAACTAGACTCATATATCTTCTTACTAGTTTTTTTCCAAAATTTTTGGTCTAGCCAATTAGTATAGTTTATTAGTTAAAGCTTCCCATGTTGCACTGTTTGACTACTCTGACCTCTTCTCACTACAAATCAATTTTCTCCCTGTACAGAATTCAAATAACCATGCTGTTTATTTCTCTTGAAATTAGATTAACTAAGGAATCTATAAATATAAACTATAACTCCTAATTATTTTTTTAAAATTTTTAGTGAATTTATAAATAGAACAGGGGATTCAAAAATCATTCTGACCCTGTCTTACTAAAATTCAAATATCTCTTAATATACACTTCTTTTGTTTACTCAATTTCTTTCATATGAAAATAGACTCAATAAGCTTTAATTATATATCTTATTTATCAGCTAATTCCATTTCTACTATTCTCGGTGATTTTTCAAGATCACATCACTGCTGCTGTTCAATACTGTTTTAATGCTAATTTCACTTTTTCATGATTTCTTTGTATTAACTACCATTTAGGCATACATAACACCAAAACAAGTTCTTCATTATCCATTTCAATAGCTAATAAATATAAAATATTTACATACCATTCTTTAGCCTAATCATAAGGACATACACACAAAATGGCTAAGTCCTTATACATGCCATAAAGTAGAACGTTTGTAAACAAAGATACCCATTCGGTACCTTGATAGTTGATAGTGTGAAGTGATCTCTGACGACCTCCAACCTGAGCTTTCTTTTAAGTACTGTGAAACATGGGAAAGTGAAAGAAGTAATCTTATAAAGCTTAGTAAGTTCACATGTAAAATAATAAGCATTAGCAATCAATTTAGCTTACTACTATGCTGTCATAATTTGCTTAAATAATGTTTAGTTCATACTATCCCATCTTACTCTTCGGTAACCTTACCAAAGGCTCAGAATACAAAAGGCACCTTACTTAATAGCTTTCTTACATACCTGCAACATCTCACTTAACACATGAGTACTCTTTCATAATATAGGCATATTGCTAATCATGTCATAAAGTGTCACAAGCATAACTCAAAACTCATCACTTACTTGATACTTGATAATCTCAATTACTTACAATCTCAATATTAAATAAGCCTTAAATGCATACATGTACTCTTTCTTCATGCTCTCACTGTAACACCCCTATCCCGTAACCGTCACCGGAATAGGTAAGGGGCATCACCGGATAGACAGAACATTACAGAACAATACAGAATCACCGGGCATAGAAGAGAGAAAGGAATGAGAAACGGGCCAAAAACGGAGAAAATGGGCCAAAGTATAAAATCAACATGGTCTGGACTTCCTCACACGGGAAGACCACACTACCGTGTCAATTTGGAAGAATCGAAGCACGACTCACACGGGTAGAACACACACCTGTGCCGTTCTAACAGGTTCGAGCACAGCCTGAAGTAATCACACACGGGCATGTGACGCGGGCGTGTCCTTGCCGAGCCCAAGTTGAGTCCAATTTAGAAAAGGCTAATTTCGAGGCTTCTTAGGAATTTCAAAGCCTATAAATACACCCTAGAGGAGGAAGAAGGAGAGACACAGAGAGAAGAAGGCAGGGAACTTCTCAAGGGAAGCCGGTTGATCCATCTCAGAAGCCGGATTCACCATCAAGACTGAAGATCTCCCCTCAATTTCCCTCTAAGAGTTTAGGGTTTTCTTTATGTTTTGTATTCATTATTCTTCTAAGATGTTTTCCTTTTTAGTTATGAACTAAATCCCCTAAATACCTAAGGAGAATGAAACCTAAGACGAATCTTGTTATTATTTTCTGAATTGTATGATAAATATTTGGCTTGTTCTTAATTATGTGTTCTTAATTCTTGTTTTGATATTCCAGGATATTGATTCAAGTTAAGCTTTTATTCAGAAGAGGAATAGACCCTGTCTAAGAGTACAATTGTCATAATTAAGCAGAGCTGATTGTGTGCCTAGAGATAGGATGACAAGATTTTGCCAGATTAGGGTGAAACCTAATAAGGGGATCCATAGATTAAGTTAATACAACCCTAGGGTGTTAATTAGAGAAAAGTCTCAATTATTCAATCTAGGGATTAGACGATTTTAGTCTTGAATAGGGATAATAACATAACTTAGGAATCTATATGGAGCAAGTTAAATGAATAAATCGTCCGATTCGGAATCAGAATAGCAAGTGAAGTCTAGGTGGATTCTTCCTTAGGTATTGTCTTAATCCAATCGTTTTCCAAAAGTAATCCCCCAATTTTATTTTTTGTTAATTCTTAGTTTAGTTAATTAGTTAGTTAAAACAAACCCCTTTATTCTTAGGCTAGATAATAGAAAGACAGTCATTACGAGTACTTTTAGTTCCTTTGGGTTCGACAATTCGGTCTTGCTAAAACTGTACTACTATTCGATAGGTACACTTGCCTACATCGTGATAATAGTTAGTTTCAAGAACAATTATTTATAAATATTTAGAACCTATCACAAAAAAATCGCGATCAGGTTTTTGGCGCCATTGCCAGGGAACTAAGATATAGGAACGCTCAATTTTTATTACTTTAGCCATTTATTTTTCTTGCAAGTTAATTCTATTTTATTATTATTATTATTTATTAATTTACTTTTTCTTTCTCTTGGTAGGTTTTTATAGTTTATGACTAGAAGAAACCCGTCAAGACCACTACTTTTTGACGAAGAAATCGATCGCATAGTTCGTAGAAACCAAAGAGAAATAAGGCGAAGCTTAAGATACACAGAGAACGAGCAAGAGGACGATATTCGAAACCCTAATCGAGGAGATGGCTGAAAACCAAGACAATCAGCTAGCTCCTGCGAGAACCGTTGAACTAGCAAATTAAAATCCTTCTCCTCGTACTATGATGAGGATCTGAACACTCACTTGGCAAATTTCCTGGAATTCTGTGATACATTTAAAATTAATGGCGTTTCTGACGATGCCATTCATCTTCGGTTATTCCCTTTTTCATTGAGGAACAAAACTAAACAGTGGTTGAACTCGTTACCACGAGGGTCAATTACTACTTGGGAACAAATGACCGAAAATTTTTTATTAAAATATTTCCCGCCGGCTAAAACAGCCAAATTATGTAATGATATCTCTTTGTTTGTGCAGATGGACTTAGAAACTCTTTACGATGCATGGGAGAGATACAAGGACCTACTACGAAGGTGTCCTCATCATGGATTACCTCTATGGTTGCAAGTTCAAACATTCTACAATGGTGTGAACCCCTCGACAAGGCAAATGATTGATGCAGTAGCCGGGGGAACCATCAAAAACAAAACATCTGAAGAGGCTTACGAATTTATTGAAGAGATGTCTCTGAATAACTATCAGTGGCAAGTCATGAGAACTAAGCCAACTAAAACAGTAGGCATTTATAAAGTTGATTCGGTTACTATGCTGTCAAACCAGGTAGAACTTCTAAATAAAAAGATTGATGGTTTACTTAGTTCTACTCAGGTACATCCAGTAATGAGGTGCGAGACGAATGGAGGAGGAGCATGCACAGAGTATCAACCCTTCAACCCTAGCATCAAGGAGGAACAAGTCCAATAGATGGGTAACAATAACTATAGATCCCAAAATAACCCATATAGTAACACTTATAATGCAGGTTGGAGGAACCACCCAAATTTCTCATGGGGAGGTCAAGGGAATCAAAGGCCACAAAATCCTCCAGGCTTCCAACAACCACCATACCAACAAGAGAAGAAGCTAAACCTTGAAGATATGCTCACAAAGTTTATATCGGTGTTAGAAACTCATTTTTAGAATATCGAGATAGCACTTAAAAATCAACAAGCTTCGTTCCAAAGGCTCGAAACTCAAATAGGCCAACTGTCCAAACTAATCTCTGAACGACCACAAGGTAGCTTGCCAAGTAATACTGAACCCAACCCAAGGGAACAACTCAACGCAATTAATGTTCAAGATAAACAACTTAACGCAATTAATGTTCAAGATGAAGAAGGATTCGTTGAGCCTGAGCCAGAACCGAGGCAAGAAACTGTGGTGAGCAAAGGTCAAGGTGAGGTAGGTCATAATAAAAACAAATTAGTGAATGTCGAATATAAACGTCATATGCCATACCCTAATGCGACAAGGAAAGATCGTTCAGATGAACAATTTGGTAAATTCCTTAAACTCTTAAAAAAATTACATATTAACTAACCGTTTATTGAAGCCCTATCGCAGATGCCAAACACAATGAAATTTTTAAAAGAGATTTTAGCAAATAAGCAAAAGTTGGATGAGGCGCCACATGTGGAGCTAAACGCAGTTTGTTTAGCTATTCTACAGAATAAACTACCCAAGAAACAAAAAGATCCAGGGAGTTTTATGATTCCTTGCTTAATTGGTAGTTTAGATGTTAATAATGCATTAGCTGATTTAGGGGCTAGTATTAACGTCATGCCCTACAAAATGTTCAAACAATTAGGTCTTGGGAAACCCAAATAGACTAGGATGAGCATTCAGTTAGCAGATAAAACTATAAGATTTCCTAGGGGTATTATTGAAGATGTGCTAGTTAAAATCGATAAATTTATATTTCCCATTAACTTCACTGTTCTAGACATAAAGAAGGATAGCAATACTCCTTTGATTTTAGGACGGCCCATTTTAGCAATTGCAAAAACGATTATTGATTTGGCACAGGTGAGCTCACACTCCGTATGTGAGATGAAACAATCACCCTTCAAGCTCGTAATTCTGGCAACACATCGGAAATTGAAGGTGATCGTCTAAACCATTCTACTAAAACTGACAATATGGTGCAACCTACTTTGTAGGAAATAGGTCTGAAAGAAGTACAAGAGCCATTCTCAAATAGTAGCAGAGGACCTATTCATGAAGGTCGAAGGCTACAAATCGAGGAGCTAGATAAATGGAGGATGCATAAACGGAGAACACACGATAAACCAAAACTACGCCAGAATGAGCTCAATACCTTCCCAAATCAACTTAAGGTTGGAGATAAAGTATTATTAGATGCCGCAGATCCTCACATTGTCACTAGCAAACCGAATGAAGAAATCCTTCTTACGGTACTTAGCATTTTCCCATTCGATATAGTCGAGGTAAGTCATCCCAAGTTTGGCACTTTTAAGGTAAACAACACCTGTCTAAAACCTTATTTTTATGAGAATGATAGCAGAAATGAGGAGTATAAACTCTTTGAACCACCATGACCATTCAATAGAGAGGTAAGTCGAGCTTAGACTATAAATAATTGCTTCTCGGGAGGCAACCCGAGCACTAACTGTATTAACTTCTTTAAATTTTAGTGTTTAACACCTAACTTACTAACAGAGCTCTTGAATATAGGTTTCCCACACAGACACGGCCTATCCCATGGGCGTGCCTTAGGACGTGTCTATGTGGGAAAAGCCATAATTCTTCTGAGATTTTTGAGCCTTTTGAGCATCTATTAATTCTTTCATGCTCACTTTTATTATTGCTTTGAGCGCGTTAGTATTGAACTGTTATTCTAGAACTTGCTTGATTATGCATGTCAAGACCACACCATTTGATTTGATATGTTAAAATGATTAAGGCACTTAGGATTAACCCACCCATGCCATGAAAAGCCTACCTCCACAATTAACCCCTAGTGAACCCCCTTGAGCCTAACAAGCCCGTTCTTGTATTACCCTTAATATTAACCCTTAACCCATTATTTGTTGAAATCCCCTAAATTAAATTTGATCCCTATTTTTGTCGAGATTTGAATTGAAATAGTTGCTCAGCTATGTCTTGTTCTTAATAGTTAGTCTATGTTATTTGAATTGTTCTTAAAAAAAAAACTATGTATACACATTAGTAGTAATCTTTTGTTTTTGAGCTTAAGCATTTAAATTCCATATTTTGAGAAGAAGCTTTGTTGTACGCAAGTGATGATTATATCTTTTTCTAGTTAAGTGATTTTCCAATTCAATCTCGATTCTAACCATTTCTTTCAGCTTGTGAACACATCCTCTAACCAAAGCCACGTTACAACCCTCTAAAGACCTTTTGATTGATGTACCATCTCAATTTATAGTGGTGGAGATGTGATTTTCATGCAAGCCTATGGTAATAACTTTTCATATTGACTACTTTCATTGTTCTTAAACACTTTGAGTGATTTGAGTGAATATTTAGTGAGGATGTTAAACTTTGTGAGATTTCGAATTAAGGTAACCACTTAGATAAGGGGAGATGCCTAAGTTTTGCATGATTAAATACTCAACTTGGAATGTTTGAAGCTCTAATGTTCTTTTAGTTGAATTCTAAATGTACGAATACTCATGAATTAGTTTGAGATATTTTCGATAGAGATTATAAGTTAAGAAGATTTTACCAGATTAGGGTGAAACCTAATAAGGGGATCCATAGATCGAGTTAATACAACCCTCGGGTGTTAAATAGAGAAAAGTCTCAATTATTCAATCTAGGGATTAGACATTATTAGTCTTGAATAGGGATAATAACATAACTTAGGGATCTCTACGGAACATGTTAAATGAATAAATCGTCCGATTCGGAGTCAGAATAACAAGTGAAGTCTAGGTGGATTCTTCCTTAGGTATTGTCTTAATTCAATCGTTTTCCAAAAGTAATCCCCCAATTCTATTCTTTGTGAATTCTTAGTTTAGTTAATTACTTAGTTAAAACAAACCCCCTTATTCTTAGGCTAGATAATAAAAAGACAGTCATTACTAGTACTTTTAATTCCTTTGGGTTCGACAATTCGGTTTTGTTAAAACTGTACTACTGTTCGATAGGTACACTTGCCTACATTGTGATAATAGTTAGTTCCAAGAATGATCCTTTATAAATATTTAAAACCTGTTACACAAAAATCGCGATCAATAATCCATGACCACATATTTAGGGCACTTTGCATTTTAGCCCTTATATTATCACACTTTGACAATTTAGTCAATTTTTCACAAAATCACAAATATGCATAATTCATCAATACTATAGCTTGGCCAAATATTCATGGCTTCCATGCAAGCCCAAATAACACATTTAATTCACAAATTAGTCCTTCAAAACCTGATTTTCACAAATTAGCCCAAACAGCTCTATTTCATCAAAATTCAAGGACAAAGCTTATAAATCATCTATTAAACTTTCATAATTCATCCAAGAACATTACAAAACTCATGATATCAACAATGGAATTTCATGAAATCTTTAACAGAAATAGAAATTCAGACAAAGGCTTTGAAGAACACGAAACAACGATCACAGAAACGTAGAAATTATCAAAAATAGACGAAAATTCATACCTTAATCAAGGTTAACAAGAGCTGAACCCTAAGAAGCCCTTTTTCTTTCTTTTTCCTTTGATTTTCGGTAAAAACAATGTGTTTATGGCTGTTTTCATGTTTTGTTTTATGTATATTAACTTAATATACCTTTTTACTATTTTACCCTTGTCTTTAAACATTAATAAACCATTTACTAATGTCTAACAAGGTCATTTAATACATTACATGGTCAAATAACTATATAAGGACTTATTAGTCCAAAGCCATTTCAAAAACATACGTTAAACATGTAGCATGCTGATTTCACCTTTTATGTGATTAAATAATTTTTCTTTCCATAATTAAGCACAGAAACAGACAAATTAAATCACAAAAATTTCACAGATACAAATTCATATATTACAGACACAGAAAATAATATTAAAATTTTTTCAGACTCGAATTTGTGGTCCCGAAACCACTATTCTGACTAGGGTCTAAACCGGACTGTTACAATTCTCCCCCCTTAGGGATTTTCGTCCCCAAAAATCTTATCGTCAAACAGATTCGGATATTGTTGTTTTATTGCATCTTCAAGCTCCCATGTAGCCTCTTCTACTTCGTTTCTATGCCACATCACTTTGACTAACGGAATTTTCTTGTTACGTAATTCTTTGATCTCATGAGACAGAATACAAATCGGCTTTTCTTTATAAGTCATATCAGTATGGATTTCAATATCAGACAGAGAAATTACATGCGAAGGATCAGATCTATATTGTCGAAGCATCGATACGTGAAACACATTTGGATCTTTTCTAACTCAGATGGTAATTTCAATCTGTAAGCAACCGGCCCAACTCGTTTGATGATTTCATACGGTCTGATGAACCTCGGACTCAACTTACCCTTTTTACCAAATCAAAATAGTTTCTTCCACGGAGATACTTTCAAAAACACTTTATCACCAATCTCAAATTCAACATCTCTTCTTTTCAAATCTGCATATGATTTCTGACAATCAGAGGTAGCTTTCAGACTATCTCGGATTACTTTCACTTTCTGTTCTGTTTCTTTTATCAGATCAATACCATAAATCTTATTCTCATTGAGCTCAGACCAATATAACAGAGTTCTACACTTTCTACCGTATAAGGCTTCGTATGGTGCCATTTTAATGCTCGATTGAAAACTGTTATTATAAGCGAATTGAATCAAAGGTAGATATTGTTCCCACGTACCTTCAAACTCAAGAATGCAACATCTCAACATATCCTTAAGTATTTGAATAATCCGTTCAAATTGACCATCTATTTGTGGATGAAAAGTAGTGCTAAAATGCAATTTAGTACCCAGAGCATCTTGCAATTTCTTCCAAAATCGTGATGTAAATCTCGGGTCTCTATCTGATACAATCGACAATGGTACAACATGCAATCTCACAATATCAGAAATATAAAGCTCAGGTAACTTATCAAGTGAGAAATTAGATCGTACTGGAATACAATGAGCTGACTTTGTCAATCTGTCAGCTACAACCCAGATTACATCTTTCTTCCTCGAAGACAAAGGCAATCTCGATACAAAATCCATGGTCACCCAATCCCATTTCCATTCTGGAATCATAATCGGTTGTAATAACCCAGATGGCACTTGATGTTCAGCTTTAACTTACTGACAGATTAAACATTTAGAAATAAAATTAGAGATATTCCTTTTCATTCCTAACCACCAATATAGTTGTTTCAAATCGTTATACATTTTCGTACTTCCCGATGTATAGAAAATCTACTACTATCAGCTTCACTCAAAATCATCTGAATTAACTCAGGATTTCTTGGAACACATAGTCTATCTCTGAATCTCAAACAATAATTAGCATCAACTTGGAATTTAGAGTCACATTGTACTCGTTTTGCCAATAATTCATTGTCAGACTTCTGAGCATCGCAAATCTCTTGTGTAAACAAGGGTTTTGCTTTCAGTTCAACACAAATCAAAGTATCATCAAACAATGCTAAATGAGCGTTCATAGCATGCAGACTGAAAATGATTTCCTACTCAGAGCATCAGCAACCACATTTGCGTTACCGGATGATAATCAATTACAAGTTTATAATCTTTTAACAGTTCTAACCATCTTCTCTTTCGTAGATTAAAATCATTTTGCTTCATTAAATACTTCAGACTTTTATGATCAGAAAATACATGACATTTCTCACCAAACAAATAGTGACGCCAGATCTTCAAGGCAAACATAATTGTATCTAACTCGATGTCATGTGTCGGATAATTCTTTTCATGCGGTTTTAATTGTCTCGAAGCATAAGCAATGACTTTTCCTTCTTGCATTAAAATAGAACCAAGTACATCTAATAAAGCATCACTGTAAACAATGAATTCTTTACCTGATTTAGGTTGTACTAATACTGGAGCTTCAATCAACAAATCTTTCAACTAATCAAAACTGTTTTGACACTTTTCTGACCACTCAAACTTCACATTTTTTTGAAGCAGTTTAGTCAGTGGAGTCGCAATCATTGAAAAGCCTTTACGAATCTTCTATAGTAACTAGCAAGTCCCAGAAAACTACGGACTTCAGATAAATTCCTCAGGAGTTTCCAGTCCAGAATAGCTGAAATTTTACTCGGATCAACTTGGATACAGGAGGCTGATACGATATGACCAAGAAAACCAACTTCTCTCAACTAGAACTCACATTACTGAACTTTGCATATAATTGTTTATCTCACAGAGTCTGTAGCACTATTCTCAAATGCTCAGCATGATCAGATTCATTTCGTGAATAAATCAATATGTCATCAATGAATACAACAACAAATTGATCTAAATACGGTCTGAAAATTCTATTCATCATATCCATAAAAATAGCAGGTGCATTCGTTAATCCAAAAGGCATAACTAAAAATTTGTAATGCCCTTACCTCGTTCTAAAAGTAGTTTTCGGAATGTGAGAATCCTTTACTCACAACTAGTAGTAACCTGATCTCAGATCTATATTAGAAAACACAGTAGCACCTTTCAGCTGGTCGAATAAATCATCAATTCTAGGCAGAGGATATTTGTTCTTTGCAGTCACTTTATTAAGTTGACGGTAATCAATACACATTCTCATTGTGCCATCTTTCTTTTTCACAAATAGAATATGAGCACCCCAAGGTGAGAAACTCGGTCTAGCAAATCCTCGATTGGTCAATTCTTGCAACTGAGATTTTAGTTCTTTTAATTCGGTCGGAGCCATTCTATATGGAGCTATTGAAATCGGAGTAGTACGAGGTACTAATTCAATGCCAAACTCAACTTCTGGATTCAAAGGCAAACCTGACAGTTCTTCAGGAAACACATCAGAGAATTCACAGACAACAAGCATTGATTCAACTTTCTTACCATTCATTTTTGATTCTTACACATAAGCTAAGTAGGTTCACAACCTTTCTTTACATATTTCTATGCTTTCATTGCAGATATCACAGTTGGTAGTCCATTCAGGTTACTAAACTCAATTCGAATTATCTCATCATTCTCACACCTTAGACCAATGACCTTTTGTTTTCTATTCACAATAGCATCGTGCAAGGTTAACCAGACCATTCCCAGAATTATATCAAATTCATTGAAAGGCAAAAGCATTAGATCAGTAAGAAAATAGATATCTCGAATCAATAACGGATAATTCTTGCAAACTTTATCAACCAAAACACTTTTACCTAAGGGGTTCGATACTCTAATTACGAATTCAGTATACTCTACAGGAAAATTCTTACTATGCACTAAATTCATACAGATATAAGAATGCGTTGATCCAAGATCTATCAATGCAATCATAGAGGTATCATGAAGAGTGAAAGTATCAGTAATCACGTTTGGTGACAAAGCTTCCTCACGAGCTCTAATAGCATAGGCTCTAACAGGTGCTCTGGCCTCAGATCTAAAAATAGTATCTCTAGTAGCTCTTTGACCACTACTTACATTTCTTGCATTTTTGGAAGGTCTACCTCTAGCTGAGGTGTTACTCGATCTTTGATTCTGTACATTTTCTTGCTCAACAGGTTCAGAACAATCTCTTACAAAATGATCCAGAGATCCACATCGAAAATAGGTTCGGTCATTCAATCTACAATTTCTTAGATGTCTTTTACCACAGTGTTTACATTTAGGTTTCTCAGATCAGACATTTCCAACACTTGAAACATATGTAACAGGAGCTCTGGTGTTCGAATACGATCTAGTTCAATCTCTATTCGAATGTCCCACGTTAGTATCTGAACGGTTCTAATCATCTCAAAATTTCTTTGACCCAGACTGAAATGATCTACTTGAAGATCTCTTTCTAACATCTCTAGCTTTAGAATCAACTTTTCTTTTCTCTTTACTTAATTCTTCAGCTTTACATTCTCGCTCAACGAGCACTACCATTTCTTTAATTTCCAAAATCCCAACTAACAGACGGATATCTTCGTTTAGTCCATCTTCAAACCTTTTGCACATTATTGCTTCATTCGATACACATTACGGGCATACTAACTCAATCTCACAAATTCACGTTCGTATTTAGTAACAGACATACGGCCCTCTTTAAGCTCGAGAAACTCTTTACGCTTCTGATCAATGAATCTTTGACTAATATATTTCTTCCGAAATTCAAATTGAAAAAAATCCCACGTAACTCGTTCACTCAGAACCACAGATATTAAAGTTTTCCACCAATAATACGCCGTATCTCTCAAAAGTGAAACAGCACATTTAACACATTCCTCAAGATTTAGAGACATTTCATCAAACACTTGTATTATATTCTCTAACCAGAATTCGGCTCTTTCAGCATCATCATTCATTGTAGCTCAGAACTCTTCAGCCCCATACTTTCTAATCTTATCAACCGGTGGTCTACTCAACTGTACCAGATTTACTTGTGGCATATCAGGAGTTTGAGAAGGATTAACCAGGGGTGGAGATTGTTGTACAGTCGGATTGGTTCTAATGTATTGGGTGAACCATTCATTTATCATATGATAGAAGGCTTGCTTAGCCTCACCATCACGACTACTCATAGCCGGTTGTGAATCATCTTGCACCGTCCCTTGCACGGGGGCAGGCGCATTACTTTCAACATCGTCAGCTACGGCTCTATTGGGATCCATTGCTATATAGAAGCACATCTCAATGTTAGGATTCATCACACAATCACAGTTTCAGATATATGGCATGTATAGCTAGACCCACATACACTATGGTAGTTCTAGAATAGACTAAACCTGGCTCTGATACCAATAAAATGTAACACCCCTATCCCGTAACCGCCACCGGAATAGGTAAGGGGCATCACCGGACAGATAGAACAATACAGAATCACTGATATCATATAATATCAATACATAGTTATTCATCCACAATTCAACCTTTAATATGGTCTACGAGGCCTAAAACATACATTTATGAAAGGTCGGGTGTGACAACCCGAATTAGGGCCTAATCGGAATAGTGGTTTCGTGACCACAAATTCGAGATAGAAATAATTGTTTTATAAATATTTTGGGGTTTATGATATGATTGCATGATTGTGTGAAAATTTCGTGATGAAATTCTATGCCTAAAGTGTTTAAATTGAAAGTAGGGACTAAATCGAATAAGTTGCAAAATTTGCATACTAGAAATTTTTAGTATGAAATTGTTTTGAAATATTTATTAGGAGGTCTTAAATAGCAATTCTACCAATTTTAAGTTCATGGACAAATTTAGGACATGGAAGGAATTTTTGGAAAGTTTAGTAGTAAGGGTATTTTGGTCATTTTGAAATTAAATGAAATAAAATGGGAAAAATAACACAAAATAGTCATCTTCCCCATTTAGTTGCTGCGAAACTTCACTCTCTCCATAGCTAGGATTCTTCAACTTTCAAGCTCCATAGTAAGTGATTCTAAGCCCGCTTTTAATGTTCTTTACGTTTTGGAATCCGGAAGCTCGATTAAGCTTATGCTAGTAATAATTTAACCTAGGGTTCATATTTGGAAAAATACCCATAGGTGAAATTTGTGTATTTTGATGTTTTATGATAGAATATGAGGTTTTAAATTGTGTTAAATAATTTGTGCTACTCGGTTTTAAGTGAAAAGCAGTAAAAGCAAGCATAATCGGTAAAAATACCTAATGTTCATAACTATATGATAGAGTGGGAATTTGATGTTGTTGTAGAAGAGAAAATGTTCAGCATATCATAAAACATAAGAATAAGGGCTGAAATTAAATTCCGAGCCTAGGGGCAAAATTGTAATTTTGTAAAAGTTAGGGGCAAAATGTAATTTTTCTACAATGTGATTTTGGATTGAAATAAATAGTATGAGTATTAAATGAGCTAAATGTGTTATTATAGATCAAGAAAGGCTGAACCGACCTCGAGCGGGAAAGAAAAAGTTTTGGACTAAATTGCAAAATTTCCATATTTTGCACCAAGGTAAGTTGTATGTAAATATTACAATAATTTCATGTACATTCTTATATTTCAGCCTATTATATAAATATACTAGCTGATGTTAAAATATAAATTGACTATTGGAAGAATGGAAATAAATATGAGAGAGAGATCCGGTTGAACATTCGGAGAGATCGAATGAAATAGAGGGCGTAGCTAGGTCACATGTATGATGCTTGAGTGCACATCATGTGTACAAGAAAGCTACGAGACACCCTGTAGTAGCTAGGTCACATGCGTGATACGAGATGTATCCCATGTAGACAAGAGAGCTACGTGAAAGATAAATGTAGCTAGGTCGCATGCGTGATTCCAAGTGAAGGACACCATGTAGACAAGAGAGCTACGTGAAAGATAAATGTAGCTAGGTCGCATGCGTGATTCCAAGTGAAGGACACCATGTAGACAAGAGAGCTACGAGACAAATCGGCTAGGTCGCATGAGTGGTACTAAGTGTTCCCCATGTGTACAAGAGAGCCGAACTAAATGAAGTATGATGGTGGGGTGTGTCTTTGAAACCGTTAAATATCGAGGATTGATCCGAATTGTTCAACGGGATGGTTTTGTGGTGACATTGTGGTTTGGACCTACACTTATAGTGAATGAAATGTGGTGAAAATGAATTGTGGCATATACATATATACGATAAAATGAGGTTAGCATAAAGAATGTGTGAAAGAGTGAAATTAGTATTAAAACTGTTTTAGATGGCAGCAGTGACGTGATTTTGAAAAATCACCAAAAATAGGAGGAATATAATTAGAGGTTGAATGAGATGTGAAATTAAAGCTTAATGAGTCTACTTTCATATAAAAGAAGCAGGGCAAGCAAAGGAATTCTATATTTTGAGATATTTACAATTGTAACTGACTTGCTCAGGATGAATACGTGATCCCCTGTTTCCACTTTGAAAAATCATTAAAATTGTACAAAGCAAACTAAGAAATATAGTTTACATGCCTAAATTCCTTATTGAGACTAGTTTTAAATACAACAGACTTCAGGGTTTTTGAGTTATGTACTGAGAGAAATTAAATTCGTAGTGGACAGAGGTCAGGCCAGTCGAGCTGTGTAACAGGGAAACTTTAACTAATAAACTGTACTAATCTGCTGAACCAAAATTATAAAAAAATTTAACAAGAAGCTTTATGAGTCTAGATTCAGGAAATTTTACGGATATGAATTTCGAGTTTTGTAACTCGAGTTATGATTTATTTAGTAAATATGACACAGCAGAGACAGCTTAATCAAGTGGAATAAGTAGTGAAGTTAAAGTAGACATACTTGAATTGTTGTGTAAACATGTTAGATTCTTAAATTAGTATTTACATACTACTTACTAAGCTATAAGCTTACTTCGTTTTCTCTCTTTTGTCTTATAGTGTTCTCCACTTGCTCAGAGTCAAGGATCGTGAAGATCTACCCGCACTATCATACTTTGGGGTATTTGAACTAAATGTTTTGAATTATGGCATGTATAGTAGGCAAAAATTATTTTGTTATGTGTCATATTTGTCTAGGTTTAAAATATTAGTTACAAGATTACTCGACCGATTACTTTGTACAAGCCATAAAAGTTGGCTAATATTGTTCAAGATATATGTTATACGATGCATTATCAAATGGGATGACATATTTCTATCTTGGTATATGTTATGTTCTGGTAATACCTTGTATCCTGTTCCGGCGACGGTAACGGGTAAGGGGTGTTACATCGGGATTAAACCTAACTCATTCAGAATTTTTAGAACTTAATCAAATATTTCAAAACTGTTAAAGCCACACGCACATGTGACTAGGCCGTGTGACTCACACGGGCATAAGCCATGCCCATGTGATCCAACCGTGTCAAAAAGAGGTCATATACTAACTTTTTTGCACGGCCAATAGACACGGCCACGTGCCATGACCGTGTGATACATAGCTAGCTACTGACTTAAGCCCACGGCTATAAGGCATGCCCGTGTTCCCTAACTGTGCAAATTTTAAGAGGTTACTGCCAAACTAACACGGCCACCAGGTACGCCCGTGGCCTCTGACCGTGTGGCATAATGCAGGCTTGGTTTAAGCCAATTTGCCACCCCTTTTTGGGTCATTCCTACTAGCAATGCTAAGCAACATTCATACAACAAATTTTTTTCCAATTTCATGCTCAAAACATGCTTCATTACAACTATATCATCATCATTCAACAACCCATTCAAAACCATACCAAAACTTAACAGAAACATACCATTTTCTAGCCAACTCTCATGGCTTAACATATATACAATTCAAAACTTAATACATGGATATTCTAGCCTATACATGCCATACTTAAAAGTATTTACACTTTCAAAAGTACCAAAATGAGATCGATAGTGTGGTGACAATCCTCAACTATCCCCGAGCCTTCAGTATCTACAATAACTGTAAAACAGACAGTAAACACACAGGGTAAGCTACAAAGAGCTTTGTAAGCCAAATACAATCATTCTAACTATTAAAGCATATAAATGGAAGTTAATAGCAAGATTTCATAGTCAATTCACAACAATAGAGTCTTCCGTATTCAGAAATTCAGTACGATACAAACGTACCTATAAAGATTATACATTTCATATATATACATTCTCATATGTCGTACTCTACCATCAGATGGTTCAGAAGTGATACAAATACTCATAATGGAGTACAATGCCTACGTCTCAGACGGGGTCTTACATGTAATTCAGTGTCGATGCCTCTGTCCCCGACAGGGTCTTACACGAAATCAAATACGATGCCAATGTCCCAGACATGGTCTTATACATAATCAGATACGACGCCAATGTCCCAGACATGGTCTTACACGTAAAGCTCAAATCGAGACCTGTGTCCAAGGCACGGTCTTACACGATAACTTTGATCAATATCAACGTTTCTTTAGAATCATATAGAGTTTTTCAAATACTAGCATATTATCAGAACTTATTCGAGATTCATTCATCAGGCTCTCACGGCTGTCCAATACAGAATATAACTAGTATATGTAACACTAACTCAATTTAACATGTAATCGTATTTTGACTTACCTCGTCCAGATTTCAAACGGACACGAGTCGGCTATTCAACTACTTTGGACTTCCCTCGATCTAAGTCTGATTTTCTTTATTCTTGATCTAATACAATTCAAATTCAACCATTCAATCATTCATTTCATTCAAAATAATCCATGAACACATATTTAGGGCACTTTGCATTTTAGCCCTTATATTATCACACTTTGACAATTTAGTCTATTTTTCACAAAATCACAAATATGCATAATTCATCAATACTATAGCTTGGCCAAATATTCATGGCTTCCATACAAGCCCAAATAACACATTTACTTTACAAATTAGTCCTTCAAAACCTTATTTTCACAAATTATCCCAAATAGCTCTATTTCATCAAAATTCAAGGACAAAGCTTATAAATCATCTACTAAACTTTCATAATTCATCCAAGAACCACTATAGCAAAACTGACTTTTAGCGGCGTTTTTTCAAGCGCCACAAAAAAGCCTCTATAGGAAACACCGCTAACGTTTGCGGCGTTTATCTAAAAAAACGCCGCTAAAGTTTGCGGCGTTTATCTAAAAAACCTTTAGCGGCGCTTCTCCCACAAACGCCCCTAAAGGTCATAAATTTTAAAAAAATAAAATATTATAAAAGTTATGAAAAATATAAAAAAATTAAAATTCATTATCAAAATATTGAGAAGAAGAATAATATCTATGATATAAATATATATCCCACCAAATAGAAAGTTTATCAATAACAATCAAACAAAATACCGCACTTATCATACTACACCTTGAAGTTATTTCCATACTCATTACGAGATCGAGCACAAGCATGGCTGAATTCATTGCCACCAAGTTCAATATCTACATGGCAAGATTAGCAGAAAGGTTTTTGGTAAAGTATTTTCCACCGAGCAAGAACGCAAAGTTGCAAAATGAGATAACTACTTTCCAACAATTGGATGACGAGTCCTTATACAAGACATAGGAAAGATTCAAAGAATTTCTTCTTAAGTGTCCTTATCATGGTATTCTTCATTGTATCAAATTGGAGACGTTTTATAACAGTCTCAATGCACATAAAAGGTTAATGGTAGATGCTTTTGTAAATGGAGCGATTTTGTCTAGGTCTTATAATGAGGCATACAAGATCATCGAAAGGATTGCTAGCAACAATTACCAATGGCCGACAAATCGAGAAATTTCTAAAAGACGAGTAGTTGGAGTGCATGAAGTGGACGCACTGACTTCACTCTCTACTCAGGTATCTTCTATTTCCTCTATGTTATAATAGTTTACCACTAATGGTTTTAATAATTTTCCATCTCAATTACCAAGTCAGTATGATGTTGTTTCCTGTGTGTATTGTTGGGCTAGTCATTCTTTCGAGAATTGCCCTTTGAACCCTGAGTCGGTGTATTATGTAAGAAATTGGTATCAAAATAGAAGTGAACAAGGACCACAGTCCAACTTTTACAATCTATCACGGCGGAATCATCTGAATTTTTACTAAAGTAACCAAAGAAATGGACCAAACACTCATATGCAACATAGGCCTAACTAATCTCAAGGGTTTAGTTAACAAGCTCCAAAACCACCTTAAACTAAGTCATCAAATAGTTTGGAGGACTTGTTGAAGGCATACATGGCAAAAAATAACACTTTAATCCAAAGTCAAGCATTAACATTGAAAAATCTGGAGAACCAGATGGGTCAATTAGCTATTGAGCTTCGAAGTAGACCATAAGAAGCCTTGTCGAGTGATACAGAAAAACTAAAGAGTTTGGCTAAGGAAAATTGAAAGGTGGTTGCATTACGAAGTTGTAAGATTTTGGAAGCCAAGGAGGTTGTAATTGAAGATAAGCCTACTGAAAAGGAGGAAAGTCAACCAACAGTTTAAGTTCCTACACCAAAAAAATCAAATGCTGAGAAATCTGATGAGATAAACCTTAAACTAGTGAATTTTGAGAAGTTAACACCTTATTTTGTATATTTACCTCCTCCAAAAAGTTTTCCGTATCAACCTAGAGTTCCATATCCTCAAAGACTTTAGAAGAATAAGTAGAAACAAGAGGTACAATTCAAAGAGTTCTTGGATGTTCTAAAATAACCTCACATCAACATCCCGTTGGTGAAGGCTTTAGAATAGATGCCCAACTACGTAAAGTTTATGAAGGATATTTTGTCCAATAAGAAAGGATTAGTGTGTATGAGACTGTTGATTTGACAAAGGAGTGCAGTGAATTCTTACAGAACAAGCTACCTCCAAAATTGAAAGACCTTGGAAGCTTTACGGTACCCTGTAACCTCGAAGAATCATACTACGGTAAAGTTTTGTACGACCTTGGAGTAAACATCAACTTGATTCCCAAATCTATTTTCAAACTGTTGAGAATAGATGAAGTAAGACCCACTACTGTGACACTTCAAATAGCAGATCGATCTTTAGCATATCCCGAGGGAAAGATGGATGATGTTCTGGTAAGAGTTGATAAGTTTATTTCTCCTATTGACTTTATTGTGTTAGAATTTGAAGCAGATAAGGAAGTCCTGATCATCCTAAGAAGACCTTTCCTAACCACAAGAAGAATGTTGATAGATGTGCAAAAAAGAGAACTCACAATGAGAGTTCAGGATGACCAAGTAACATTTAATGTTTTGAAGGCCATGAAATTTCCTGATTCGGCAGAGGAATGTTTAGTAATGGAGGAATTAGAAACCTTAGTTTCTATAGAATGCAAGAGCAATTTTGAAGAAGACCCGTTGGAGAACACTTTAGGGTCTAAACCATTGGAAGATGGAAAAGGTAATGAAAACATGGCTTTGATGGAAACCAATCAGTGGAGTTATGTTCAACCATTGTGATTCAAACCGCTAGAGTTGGAAGTTCAGGAATTTACACAACCCAAGTTGTCAATCGAGGAACTTAAACTAAAGGTACTTTTTTCCCATTTAAAATACATTTGTTTAGGTAACTATTCTACTTTTCATGTGATTGTTTCAATAGAATTGACAGAAAACTAAGAGGAGCAATTGATTGCTATTTTAAAGAAACTTAAAAAGGCAATTGGCTAGACCATAGTTGACATAAAAGGTATAAGCCCTTCCTTCTGTATGCATAAGATTATTTTAGAGGAAGGTGAGCAAGGTAGAATCTATAGGAAAATGAGACTTAATTCTATCGTGAAAGAGGTAGTATGGAAGAAGGTGATCAAATGATTAGATGCGGGAATTATCTACCCCATCTTAGATAGCTTTGGGTAAGTCCAGTACAATGTGTACCAAAGAATAGTGGAATCACAATTGTTGAGAATGAACATAACGAGTTAATTTCAACGAGAACTATCACGGGATGGAGAATCTGTATTGACTATGTAAAATTGAACAAAGCCACACGTAAGGATCATTTTTTATTGCCTTTTATGGACCAGATGTTAGATCGACTGATAGGTAATGGATTTTACTACTTTTTAGATGGACATTTGGGATACAACCAAATAATTGTAGCACCAGAAGACCAACATAAAATTACTTTTACCTACCTATACGGTACATTTACTTTTAGGCGAATGCCTATCAACTTATGTAATGCACCTGCCACATTTCAGCAATGTATGATGGCAATTTTCACTAATATGTTTGAAATTTTATTGAGGTTTTCATGGATGATTTTTCTATTTTTGGTAACACTTATGATGTTTGTTTGAGTAATTTGGCTAAGGTACTAAAAAGATGCGATGAGACGAATATTGTCCTTAACTAGGAGAAATGTCCTTTTATGGTTAATGAGGGAATTGACTTAGGACATAAAATTTCCAAAAATGGAATGTGGATAAAGAAAAGGTGGATGTAATTGAAAGATTACCACCTCTAGTTAGTGTGAAAAGATTTAGAAGTTTATTAGGCCATGCTGGTTTTTATCGTAGGTTTATCAAAGATTTTTCAAATATTTCTAAACCTTTGTATATGCTTTTAGAAAAAGATATTTTTTATTTTTATTTTAATAAAGCATGTTTAGAAGCTTTTGAGGAATTCAAAAGCCAATTAATCTAATCCCTAATAATTGTTACACCTAATTGGAACTCACCTTTTAAGTTGATGTGTGATTCAAGCGATTTCACTGTTTGAGTTGTGATGGGTCAAAAAAGAAACAAAGTGTTTCATCCTATCTACTATGAAACAGAACTTGGACAGGAGCCTAGCTCAATTATAAGGTAACTGAAAAAGAACTATTTGCTATAGTTTTTACTTTTGACAAGTTAAGTTCACATCTTATAGGTACCAAGTTACAATATTTACTGATCATGCGGCTATTAAGTATTTACTCATGAAGAAGGATGTTAAAACAAGGCTAATTCATTGGATACATTTACTCCAAGAATTTAACCTTGAGATCCAAGATAGAAAAGGTGTTGAAAATCAAGTAGTTGATCATCTATTGAGGCTGGAACAAAATGAGGTAACTTCTTCACTTGTTCCAATTAATGAGAATTTTCCTATTGAGCATATCTTTGAGGTAAGTTGAATTCATGAAACACCTTGGTTTGCTGATTTTACCAATTATTTAGCATATGGAATAATTCCACGAGAAATGACATACCAACAAAGGAGGAAATTTCTTCATGACAGTCGGTATTATTTCTTGAAGGATTCGTTTTTATTAAAACAATGTGCATATAACATAATCAGGAAGTGTGTAGCTGGAAATGATATTGACGAGATTTTGTACCACTGCCATTTATCTCTAAGTCGAGGACACTTTGGTGGTTCCTGCACTGCAACGAAGATTTTATAAGCAAGATTTTTTTGCCCTACAGTGTTTAAGGATATGTATGAATATGTGAAAAACTATGATAGATGCCAAAGAACTGAAAACATATCAAGAAGGAACGAGATGCCTTTGACAAATATTTTTGAGGTTAAACTATTTGACATATAGGACATTGATTTTCTAGGCTCATTTCTTTCTTTTTATGGGAACAAATATATTTTGGTAGTTGTGGATTATGTATCCAAGTGGATTAAAGCTGAGGCATACCCAACAAATGATGCTAAGGTAGTCATGCGATTCCTACATAAGCATGTTTTTACACGGTTTGGGACTCCTAGAGCTTTAATTAGCGATGAAGGATCTTACTTTGTAAATAAATGGCTTAAGTGGTTACTTGAAAAATACGATGTGAAACATAAAATTGCTACTACCTATCATCCACAATCAAGTGGGCAAGTTGAAAGGGTGAATTGTGAAGTTAAAGGTATCCTTGCGAGAGTGGTTCGCCCTAACAGAAAAGATTGGTTGTAACACCCCTAACCCATATCTGTCTCCAGAATGGGGTTACGAGACATTACCAAATAACACACCTCATTCACATACATTTATACATTCATACTCAAGATCCATTCAAAAACATTCACAATGTCCCTTTTAAAGCTCTACGAGACCTTAAAGCATACTTAGAAGTGGTTCGGGACTAAACCGATAACATTTGAAAACTTTGGGAAACTTGGAAAATTTTCTTTAATTTCAAGGTCACACACCCGTGTAATAGGCCGTGTGCCTCACATGGCTACCAGAAATGCCCGTGTCACAAGCCGTGTGAAAACAAGGCATACATACTGACTTGCACCACACGGCCGAAGACACACCCGTGTGCCATGGCCGTGGGAAAATTAGGGAGGTTACGGACTTGGCCACATGGCCAGCCACACGCTCATGTGCTAGCTCGTGTGCCACACACATGGCCAATAGACATGCCCATGTGCCTAGGTCATGTCAAAACTATAGGGTATACTAACTTAATTCAAAAGGGTACCCTAGGGGACACACGGCTGTGTAGCATGACCGTGTGTCGCACACGGCTGAGACACACGTCTGTGTCTCTGCCCATGTTGACAAAAATAAGCCATTTGAAAGGCCAATTTGCCACCCCTTTTTTTTCATACATACCTAACAACCAAATGACACCATTTCATCATATAATACGTAGCCCAAAATCATCATTCCTTGCATCATTTATACAATATGCAATTAAATTAAATTTAGTACTCGATCAATACCAAATAACTATCCAAAACTTATATCATAAATATCTATTCAAAAGCACATAACTTCTCAATTTCTTTACTTCAATTTTACCATAAAGATCATTTACCAAACACAAAACTTAACCATTTATCAACTATGAAACTTTGACCACATTTATAACAAAAGATACCAAAATAAGCCATCATTCATGACTATACATACCATTCCAAACATAAACATTTGTAAGCCAAAATTTCATGACCATATTCACAACCAAAGTACCTTAACTAGCCTATACAAGCCATATACCATATATACATACCTCAAAAGTACCAACTTAGGTGTTTGATAGTGAAATGATGTTCTCGATGATCCCTAAGTCAAATCTAGCTTTGATTCTCTATAAAACATAGACAAATAACACACAGTAAGCTTCATAGCTTAGTAAGTTCGTATTAAATATACTCAACAGTTCATAATATTCAAATCATCAATTCGAACTAATTAATATCTATATCATAGTGACCAACAAACTCTCCTCATACTTACGCAAGTGTTTATAAACAAGTTCATAACTTCTTCTATTTGGATTTCATGCTTTATATGTACATACCTATACAAATTCATATCAAACTCATACCTTTACGTGATATTGTCGAATACTCGATATCTCGCACACTAAGTGCCAAAGCATAGCCGAAGCTATTGTAATCTTGCACACTAAGTGCCTTTCATAGCTGAAGCTATCATAGTCTCGCACGCTAAGTGCTTTTTATAGCAGAAGCTGTAGCATCCCTTACCCGTACCCAAAACCGAGACAGGGTGTGAGCCATTATCAGACTTAAACAGAAACAGACATGCAAAATCGAGCCATAAAATTTCATCCAATTTTAAAAAAACCAATCAAATAAAGTCAATTTGTCCCTATTATGGGCATATGAGGCCCAAAAAATACATTATTTGTAGACCGGGACTAAATCGAGAACTTACAAAAACTCTAAGAGGTTTAAGCCTCACACGCCCGTGTGGAGACATTGCACACGCCCGTGTGCATGGGGACATGCCCATGTCCCACACCCGTGTTGAATTATTGGATTTATTTACTATTTCGAACCTACAGGGGTTTTCACATGGCCGAGCACACGTTCGTGTCCTTGGCCTGTGTCCCTCACATGGCCTGGCACACGCCCTTGTGGTAGCCCGTGTGATTTTAGAGAGAATTCTGTTTATGATATCATCATACAATTTTGAAGCACATGGCCAAGCACATGCCAATGGCCATAGGCCATGTCCTCCACACGGTTGAGACACATGGCCGTGTCTCTACCTGTGTGTTTACTACCATATATTTTAACCTGAAATTCAAGGTGCAGGGGACACACGGTTTAACGACACGCCCATAGGGCTGTTTGTGTGTCACACACGGTCTAGACACACACCCGTGTGTCTTCCCGAGTGGACCAATTAGATGTTGTTCTCCAAGCCATTGGTCACCCTAATACAATCATACACTCCCATATGTTTAATAGCATGTTCCATGATCTATGTTGGACACTTAGGCATGCATCATTATAGCATTACTGTTACACCTTTCTATGCTAGTCCATTAGTACACACACAACCTTATATTTAAGTCATTCCACACCAATTTTATGGTTTACCACAGTCCTTATTATTAATCCATTATGGGTATTAAATCATGCATCCATATACAAGTAAATAAATAGTCATCCACCAAACAATGCATATTATGAACACACATATATCTTAGCATGCATGCAATGGTAAACTTAGGGATACATCCCAATCATTAATATGGACCAAATCACATGGCCATATACAAAAGAATTAATGCCTTAATGAGCCATTACATTTGGCCACTTCAACATGACACAATACACAAAATAAACAAATTTCCTATACATGCCATGTCGAAAATAATTAAACCTTTTAATACCCAAATTTCTTGAAGATAGTGTGATTCGAGCTCCGACGTTCCCCAATCCTTCGAGGTAGCTTGACGTATCTAAAAAGAAGGGAAAAGAAAGGAGAGTAAGCTATAAAGCTTAGGAAGTACACATACAAATAATCTACATTTTTCAATTAATGATAATCTAAGCATACGTATTTACACATTATCATGCCTTTCATCATGTCATATATATATACATATTTACCTTTCCATATTCATAAGTACATGCTTATCCAAATACATATCCTGTCATGATATCATCATACACTAATTTCTCATAGAGTTTTAGTACATACCTATGCCAGCTTGCACACATATAGATTACTTAAATTTCACTTTCGAAATTCATATTACGTTACCCGTTGAACACTTGGAATACTAATAGGACACGAGGAAAAAGTGCACCGAAGTGCCTGAGCGTAGCCTTGGCTACCTGAAAAAATATGAACTGAAGTGTTTCATATCACAGAATCACATGCCGCTCTCAACGGGGCTACTCGTAGAGCTAAAGAGTATCCGTATACTATTCAGCACCCAGACCCTAGCATGTATCACATATCAATTGAGCTCATGGAACACATGACTATCCTAGCGACATGTCACTTGTATCCTCAACTATTCCTAAGGCTCAAACAGGATTTTAGACTTTCAGACCTTTAACGAACATACTCGCAAAATTGGTTTCCTTTACATGGCCAACATCTCATATTCACATAGCAAGGCATCAAAACATGTTATATTATCAACATAGCCAAATAAGCATATTAAGCATACAAATATCAATAAATCATTTAATAATAATAGTTAGTGTATTTATTTGCATATGTACTTACCTCGGGACAAAATATTAGAAAACGAGCCTAACTCTTGTAAACTTAGTTCTTCCCTCGATCAAGGCCCGTATCTCGATTCTCTTCATCTATAATACCAAATTTAGCTCGTTTAATACATAAATTACTCAAAACAACCCAAAATTCATACTTGGGTAAAATTACTATTTTACCCTTATACTTTCATAAATTTACAATTTAGTCCTTAGGCTCGGATAATGCAATGTATGGGATTTCTTGGTTACTCAAGCCTAATCGAACATTTTTCATGTTCATAACAGCCCATATTTTTTCTTCGTTTCATATTTTTCTACCCTTTTCTATAACTTTTATAAAATAGTCCCTAAAGCACTTTTCATGAAAAACTACTTAGTAAAAGTTGTTTACCATCCTTTAAACTATCATATCTCTCTATAAATCATCAAAACATAAGCTTCTGATGAATGGTTAAATTTCTAAACATGAACCCTAGCATGAAATATGGGTAGAAATAGAGAGAGCAAGTTATCGGGATTTCAAAAATACGAAGAACGTTAAAAATGGGGCTTGGGAGCACTTACTATTGAGCTTGGAAAGCTTGGAATCCCTAGCTATGGATAACCCTAATTTTCGGTAGCAACATGGAGAAAATGACCTGATTTTTGGCTTATTTTCCCATATTATTTCATTTATAAACCAAATGACCAAAATGCCCTTAATGCCTTTCGATCAAATTTTTCCATACAAGCCCATTTTTATCCAAAAAACTTAGAAATTGGGAAAATTGCTCTTTAAGACCTCCTAATTAATAATCCAAAGAAATTTCATACAAATTGCTTCTAGAACACAAATTTTACAACTTATTCAATTTGGTCCCTAATTTCCAATTGGACACCTTATACTTGGAATTTCTTCATGAAACTTTAACACATGCATATATTCATATTCTAAACCTCATAATGATCATAAAATAAATATTTTAACTTTAGATTTGTGGTCTCGAAACCACTACTCTGACTAAACCCTATTTTGGGATGTTACATTTCTCCCCTCTTAGGGACTTTCGTCCTCAAAAGTCTTACCAGTAAACAAGTTCGAGTATTGATTCTCATAGTGTCTCCTGGTTCCCAAGTGGCTTCTTCAACCCCATGTCTATGCCATAATACTTTCACAAGGGAAATACTTTTGTTCCTCAGTTACTTAACTTCCTTGGCCAAAATCTTAACTGGTTCATCATCGTAAGTCATGTATGGTTGAATTTCAACTTCGGTTGGGGTAATCACATGTGAGGGGTCCGAGCTATATTGACGTAACATGGATACATGGAACACGTCATGGATCTTCTCCAACTCCACTAGCAAAGCTAAGCGATAGGCAACCGGTCCTATTCTCTCGGTAATCTCATATGGCCCAATAAAACGAGGACTTAATTTGACTTTTCTACCAAATCTCAAAACCTTTTTCCAAGGTGATACCTTTAAGAATATCTTATCGCCCACTTGATACTCAATTTCTTTTCTTTTCAAATCCACATATGATTTTTGTCTATCCAGCACTGCTTTCAAACAATCTTGTATCACCTTAACCTTATCCTCGGTTTCCTTAATCAAATCAACTCCAAAAATTTTACTTTCCTTAAGCTCTATCCAATACAAAGGAGTTCAACATTTTCGGCCGTATAACGCCTCATAAGTTGCCATCTTTAAACTGGACTGATAACTGTTATTATAAGCGAATTCGACCAAAGGTAGAAAATTTTCCCAACTACCTTGAAACTCAATAACACAACACCTAAGCATATCTTCAAGTGTCTGAATTATTCTCTCAAATTGTCCATCGGTCTATGGGTGAAAAGCGATACTAAAATTTAGTTTCGTTCCCAAAGTCGCTTGCAACTTTTTCCAAAATCACGACGTAAATCTTCGACCTCTATCCAAAATAACGACAATGGCACACCATGAAGTCTAACAATCTCTAAAATGTACAAATCAGCCAACTTTTCCAGAGAATAATCTGTGCGTGCTGGTATAAAATGGGCCGATTTAGTCAACCTATCAACTATCACCCAAATAGCATATTTCTTTCTCAAAGTCACTGGCAATCCAGTCACAAAATCCATAGTGATTCGATCCCATTTCCACTCAGGGACCATAATAGGTTGAAGAAGACCAGAGGTTACTTGATGTTCAACTTTAACCTGTTGACAAATCAAACATCTTGTTACAAATTCTAATATATCTCTTTCATGTCATTCCACCAATAAACTTTATTCAAGTCATTGTACATCTTCGTACTTCCCAGATAGACTAACATACGACTGTTATGTGCCTCGTGTAAAATAGTCTGGATCAACTCGGTATCCTTTGGAACACAGATTCTTCCCTAAAATCTCAAACATCCATCGAGTCAATCTAAAAGTCGGGTTCACTGGTTGATTCACACTAAACTGTAATAGTCTGATTTAGACACTAAATGGAACGGTGGTTTCGGGACCATGAATTTGAGTCAAAAAATATTTAAATATTATTTTCCATGTTTATTATATTTGAATTAGTATGTGTGAAAGTTTCATATGAAAATTTGATTGTTTGTGTGCTTAATTAAATAAAAGGGCTAAATCGCGTAAAATGAAAACTTAATAGTTTAAAGCATAAGGACTGTAGTGTTGGAGGCTTTTTAATATGGAGTACTTATGTTGAAATTAGGCCTTTGGATATATGATTGGATGGTTGAAGGCATGTTTTATATGGTTTATTATTAAATTTTAAAGGTTAAAAGTGTAAAGTAATAAATGATATATATGATATATTATAACATAAAAAATAAAGCATGCATTTTGTTCATACTTGTGACCGAAACCTTAAAAAGAAAAGAAAGAAAGAAAGATTAGTTATTCGGCAACTTTAAAGCTTGATTAAGGTATGGACTTTGCTCGGTTTTTGATAATTTTTACGTTTTTGAAATCGTTGTTTCAAGTACTACCCGACCCATGTTTAAATTTTTTATTTTGGTGAATATTTTGAGTTATGTCATTGATAAATATTTGTGTTTTGTGATTTTTAATGATAAATTATGAAAGATATGTTTTGGATTAATATGTTTTGTATTGGAGTTTTTGATGATTTTGAATTATTAGGACTAAATTGAAAAATAATAAATTGAAGGACTAAAATGAAAAATAAATGAAATATATGGATTAATATGAGCATAAGAAAGATTTGACCTAACTATGATGTGGTGAGATTTTGTGTATTTTGTGTTTTGTGCAATTAGGACTAATTTGTAAAAGTATGAAATATTAGGGGTAAAATGGTAATTTTCCCATTTATGTGTTGTTGGATTAAATTGAATGAAATTGTATTTAAATGAGGTTAATTTGGAATTAATAGATCAAGAACAAAAGAAATCGAACTTGGATCGGGGAAAAGCAAAAATAGTCGAATAGCCGATTTATAACGTTCGTCGATATCCGAGGTAAGTCTTTAAGCAATTAAACATCATTTATTTCGAATATAAAATGGTTTACTATGATGATTCGAATTTTAGAGTTGTACAGTAGGGTAGCCGAATGTGTTTTAACATTGAATTAATGTGGTTGAGTTTTATTCGACTAAGTTAAAACCTCTGAAAGTTTTATGAACTGTTTATGGAATGAATTTATAATAGTGATATTCAGGATTTGAGCCTAGCAAGCCTTGTGCTGATGAATTTGATCGGGCTTTGTGCCTAGCAGGCTTATTGCTGGTGAATAAATATCAGACCTTGGGTCTAGCAGGCCTTGTGCCGGTGTGTGATTCAGGATTATGCCTGGCAGGTTTTATACCGGTGATTTATTTTCAAGCCTATGCTTATAAGACTTCACATTGATGTGGAAATTGAGCATGTAAGTTGATCTATATGACCTTGTATATTCGGCCACATAGGTATGTACATATGTGATGATATATTGAACTTGTATATTTGGGCACATGTGATGTTATATTAAAATTGAATATTGGACTACATGTGATGTTTTATTGAGCTTGTATATTCGGTCATATATGATGATATATTGTACTTGTATATTTGGCCATATGTGATGATATAATGAACCTTGAGTATTTGACCATACAAGTAAGTATTTATAAGATGATATGTTGGATCTTGAATATTCGGCCAAATAAGTGTGTAAATATGTGATATTATATTTGATTTTCTATAATAGACCAAATGAATGATGTTGGTTTATAAAATTGAGTTTAAATCATGAGTATATATGTTTGAATGTAAGCATAATTGAGATAGTGTTATTTTGGGAATGAAAAGTTGAATAATATTATGCTAAATGAGAAATATTAGTATTCGGGCGTGTGAGGAAGTCCAAGCCGTGTTGATTTCCCATGTAGGTCTATTTTCTCCGTTTTCAGCCCGTTTCTCGCTCTTTTTACTCTCCTGTGCTCACCTAAGTATAAAACATGAAATTAAAGGATTAGGAGCATCGAATTCACCAAATCTAAGGAGAAACCATCCATAAATGTGTTGAGCATGGGATAAAAATATGTATAAATTACAGTTTATCAAATACCCCCACACTTAAGTATTTGCTTGTCCTCAAGCAAAATCCTAAACTCACAATCAAAATTAATTCTTCTCAATTTATAATCCCTATCAATAATATCTCAAAATAATCCATAAGTATTCATACATTGAAAATTCAACTAAAAGTACATCAAAGCTTCAAACATTCCAAGTTGAGCATTTTATCACGAAAACACAGGTGTCTCCCCTTATCTAAGTGATTACCTTTGATCAAAATATCACAGATTTTAACATCCTCACTGAAGATTCACTCAAATCACTCTAGGTGTTTAAGGGCATCAATAAAGCAATCATTAGTCAATATGAAAAGCTATTACCATAGGCTTGCTTGAAAATAAAATCTCCACCACTATAAATTGACCTGATACATCAATCAAAAAGGTCTTTAGAAGGTTGTAACGTGGCTTTGGTTATGGGGTATGGTCACAAGCTGAAGGAAAAGGTTAGAATCAAGATTGAATTGGAAAATTACCTAGCTAGAAAAATAACTAGTCATCAGTTGAATACAAGTGAGCTTCTTCTCAGAATATGAAATTAACACTCAAGCTCAAAAACGATGAATTACTACTACTATGTTTTAAAGTAATTTTTTTTAAGAACAAGTCAAATACATAGAATAACAAAACATAGCTAAGCAATTAGTTCAAATCAAATCTCGACAAAAATATGGATCAAATTAGGGGATTTCAACAATAATGGGTTATGGGTTAATATTGAGGGTAAATCAATTAATGGCTTGTTAGGCTCAAAGGGGTTCACTAAGGGTTAATTATGAAGGTAGGCTTTTGTGGAGTGACTGGGTTAAACCTAAGTGCCTTTATCATCTTGACATATCAAATCAAATGGTCTGGTCTTGACATGCATAATCAAGCAATTTCTAGAATAACAAATCAATACTGACGTACTCATAATAAAAGTGAGCATGAAAGAAATAAAATATGCTCTAAAGGTTCAAGATCTCACAAAAAATTATGGGTTTTTGATGTTTAAACTTGTGAATTTCAACTTAAGATAATACCTAAACTTAGGGAAGCAACTTAAAAGTTTTTTTAATTCTTCAAAAATCAACTTATCATGCTTGATTCCCTAATGTCTTAAAGTTTAAACAATCAATGCATAAATGCCTATGTTTTAATTCAATACATATCAATAAAAATCATAAATTAATTAAAATTCATTCTAATAGTGATATGAGTAATTCACATGAGAATAAGACAAAATTCAGGGATTTCTAATGATGATATAAGAGACCTCCCCACACTTAAGATGTACATTGCCCTCAATGTACAAAGATAGATATAGTGAAAAGTATAGATAAATAATCATAAGAGAGGGAGAGGGGTGAAACTTCCTGAATGATGAATGAACTCCTTGAATTGGAGTTATGGAGAATAATCGGCCAAGGAAATGATGAGAGTGGAGGAGGATATAATCGACCAAGGCAATGATGAGAGTGGAGGAGGATACTCCGGCGGTAGTAGAGGTTCATTAGTCCATAAGTCCTGTGCCAAAAGAATATTATATCTGGTGGTGGCTATGGCTGTGGTCGAGCAGGACATGGCAGTCATGAAAAACCTTTGTCAGTGGAGTTTTTAGTTCCTATGCGATGATGAGCTTTGGAGCTCTTTATAACTGTGATAGAATCAAGAACTCTTTAGGAAATATAAGGAAGCATAATTACTCGTAATGAAATAACCGAAAATAAAAAATCGTAAAAACTAAAATTAAACTATTATTAAAGGAAAATAAAATAAAAGTACTTAAAGAAGATAAATAAAGATAAAAGTGAAAATAAAAATAATAAATAAAAATTTTTAAACATCGTCATCGCCGGATGGTTCGTGAGGTGGTGGTGGCGATGAGATGTGAAGGTGCTGACAAATCTGGTGAAATGTAGCATCAATGTGATCAAAATGTTGAAAACACTACTACTCAAATCAAGTAAGGCACTCAGAGATGTCAGAGTATGAAGCCGTCGTATGAACTGGACGATGGATGGGTGGTGGCTGAGACGGTGGGTCCTCATGATGTGGAGGGACATCATCAGTAATGTCCTCTGGTTCCTCCTCCTCGGTGGATTGGACAAGGCAGTACTGGGGAGGGTAGGTGCCACGTCGTTTCTTGCTATCCTCATGTTTAGCATGCTCGAGATGCCCTGTGGGGACATCTGGCCGATAAGAGTGAGGGAGGATGATTGTGCTACTATGTTGTAGAGCCCAAAGTGCTGAGCCAATCGAGTCACATAGGCCCGATAGAGATGACCCCTCTCCTAGGTCACTCTATCTGATGGCGGATGGCGAGGGCGATGAAGGAGGCAAGGTTGAAGACGTGCCCATTCGCCATGCTCCACAAGAAATAAGCATCATGAGTGTTGACGACACCAGTGCTCTCCCGCCGTCCCCTTAGAGTGTGGCCAAGATGGCGTGTAGGTAACGCAGGGATCAGGCAAGGGCTGATGCCTTAAAGTGGCTAGGATCATAGGTGGCTGAGCCAGGGATGAGGTCCTCCCAGCACTTTGAGGGAGAGGAGTGGATGTGGCGGTGGAGGGTGTTGAGTTCATTGTTGTGACAGCCCTAAATTGACCCTAGTGGGAAAGTGGTTTCGGGACCACTAAACCGAGTCATAAAAATAATTGACCGTCATATTTGATGCTTATTATATGTATATATGCATGTGTGAAAATTTCATGTTTGAATTTTGTTAATTGTAAGTGAATTTTATTAAATAGGACTTATGTGAGAAAATTTAGAAATGTGCTAGGCAAATGTAAAGTGGCCTATTTATGCATGTTGCAAATAATTGTACATGCATGTCAAATTAACCAAAAACCAAGATGGTGGCCGGCCATGCTATGGGTTAAAGCCTATTATAAACATTTTGTGTTAGTGTTTTATGTTATAAATAATAAAATAAAAGGTTAGTAATAAAGTAATGAAAAGGAAATTGGTGATGAAAACAAAGTTCTCTCTTTGTTGTTCAACTTGGCCGAATAGAAGAAACAAAGGAGGGGAAGAATTTCAGTCACTTGAATCCTTAGGGAGGTTAGTATATTGTGTTAAATTTGTGAAATGTTTACTTGTTTTAGGTAAATTATCATGGTTCTTGCTTAGCCCATGCTAAAATTTTCACTAATGATGGGTGAATGGAGCCTTCGGCTATGGTTATAAAGGAAGGAATTTTGATTGTTTTACTTGAATTTTGATGATGAATGTATTGAGGAAAGAACTTGGTCTTTCTAAAAATATGAATGGTTAAAGCTTATACTAGTAATAGCCGAATTAAAGAATGCTTGATGTCATGAGCAAATGTTGTTTATGTTATTTGGATGAGAAATGGTAGTTAGGTGAAGTAGAGTCTAGCAAATGAGCACATATGTGCATTAGTTGCTAAATGGAGAAAAATCGGCTAACAAGTGTGTACTAAGGCCGAATATGGTTTTGAGTATTATTGAGTAATGTATGTGTTTTAAATTGATGGAATGGAGAGGATGCTTTAATTGTGTTATGAACAATTATATGTTAAATTAAGGTTTGCTAAGCTAGCTATTAAGGTGAAGTGAAAATGTTAGTATTTGATTACTAGTGTATATATGTGTATTAGCCGAGTTTTGAACTTGAAACAAAATGGTATTTAGTCAATACAAGTAACCATATTTGTAGAATCTATTAAGTATATAATCGGCCTCAACATAGACATGCATATTTGGCCACATGAATGAATACATAGATTGATGTTGTACGTTCGGCTATAGGTAAGCATATTGATGGCTTTATCTTGACTTAGAAAATCGGCTAAAGGAGAATATTGGCTAGTATGTTGAATTTGATTCATGATTTCATACATATATGACTCTAATGCCTAATATATATAGGCTAAGTACCTTGAATTTCTCTTTGATGTTCAAAATGATTAAATCAATTTATTTGTTAAATTAAGCTCAAGAGCAAAGGGGAACTAAATCCGATAAAGGAAAGGAAAAGGTGATCGAATAGCCGTTGAAATCGTTCGACAACATCCAAGGTAAGTTTTCGAGTAATGGAACTTAGATTATGATTCGATTAGATCATGTTATATAGCGAATCAAAACCATGCTCTTTGTATGTGGTTATTGAGCCGAAAATGGTAATGGTAGATAAGTGCCTTATGTCTGAGTTCTAGTAATGAAAACGAAATAAAGATGTGTTATGATTTGTGGACATATGTGCATGATTATTCGGATGATAACCGGACTAAGATCCGAAGGCATTCGTGCGAGTTGCTATATCCGGCCTATGTCCCGAAGGCATTTATGCTAGTGATTATATCCGGGCTAAGACCCGAAGGCATTTGTGCGAGTTGCTATATCCGGGCTAAGACCCGAAGGCATTTGTGCGAGTTGTTACATCCGGCTAAATCCCGAAGATACTTGGGTTTGGAAGTGAGCGATCTTGCTGTAATAATTTCAATTAATACACTCATAAAATCCAAACAATAAGGTATGTTTCGTATATGCATTGGAATAGTTAATTCCTTTTAAATAGTATTCGCTCAATCGATTAACAAGCTTCCGGCCTTTAGCCAAGTTGATTCCTTATGTATGAATATAAGGGTTGGAAATGTGAAGTAGGTATGATTTTGAGAATATGTGTATATGAAATTATTCGTTTAGTCATATGAATGCTATACTTCAGTTGTGCATAATTTCATTACTCAAACTTACTAAGCATTAAATGCTTATTCCGTTGCTTTGATTCTTTGTTTTATAGATTTTGCTCGTCAGCTATCGGACTCGGGAGTGTCAAAGTCGAAGTTGCCCACACTATCAAAGCCCTTTTGGTACTCTTTTGGTTGAACCTTGATAATTGCATGTATAGGACTGCCCTTTGTTGTTAGTCAAGTACTTTTGGTAATGTATATATTTGGATAGCCATGCGAAAATGGCTTATATATATTTTGAGCATAGCATTATAATCATTTTGTATATTGTTCATTGAGTGGTATGGAAATGCTTGGTAATGATTAGCCATTGGAATGGTTAATCACGATCATTTTGGTGCTTTGTATGACAAATGGCTAGTTGATCCATGGAAAACCATGAAATAGGTAAAGCCTACCTTAAAATAGATCTTGACAAAGAAGAAGTGAAGTGAATTTGAAAAATCACTAAAAATAGTAGGAATGGAATTAATTAGTGAATAAATTATGTAATTTAACCTTGATGAGTCTATTTTCATATGAAAGTAACGAAACGATCATATGAGCCGTATTTTATGAGATGTTTAAGTTTTCGTGAAACAGGGCCAGAGCGATTTTTGGATCCCCTATTCTGACTTTGGAAATTCACTATAAATTAATCAGAGATAATTAGAAGTCATGCCCTATATTTACAGATTCCTTTTCGAGTCTAGTTTCTTTAGAAACAAACGGCATAAGTATTGAAGCCCTGTACAGGGAGATATCTAAGTTTTAATGCATGAAGGTCGAGTAGTCGAACCTGAAACAGGGAGACTTTAACTAATAAACTGTCTTGATTGGCTGACCAAAAATTCTAGAAAAATTTGAAGATAGATGTATGAGTCTAGTTTCAGGAAAAATTACAAAATCAGTTTTGAGCTTGAAACTCGAGATATGATTTTTAAAGTGACTGTGATGCAGTTAACCAGCTTGTCTGAAATTTTAAAAATGAACTGTGTAAGTCAATGAATTAAGTCCGTTAACACCTCGATTCGACTTCGGCAACAGCCTCAGGTACGGGGCATTATAATTGTCGTCCATGAACTCCTCCGTATACAGCCCTAGTGCAATTCCAAACTCCCGTATGCTCAACTGGCGCACTAGACCACCAAGGCAGAACTGGATCTTTCTAGGATCGTCGAAGTTTTTCATGACAACTTGGAGATGGAAGGTCAAGTATAGTTCCATCGTGAGCTCAAGGTATGTCGGCTCGATGATCTTAAAGAAGAGCTCGTATGGTTCTGTCGTCAGGAGGGCTCAGACCGCATCAGCCATTTGAATTTGTTCAAGTGCAACCGAGTCGATGTAGTGGCCCACACCTAGTGGTCGGGCCCGTAATATCCGAAATAGCTCCTCTTGGGGTCCCAAGAGGAACTCGAGGAAAGGGTGACAGATCTCAGCGGTAGGACCCGAGGGTGACAGATCTCACCTGTATTGAAAAGTCGAAGTTCAGCCAATACGCCCCAAAAATAGTATGGAGAAACAAAACTAAATAGGAATATTTCATGAGACTTACGCACTAGATGAAGAGAACAAAACTAAAACACTAATGAAAATATATCAAGTTATTAAAATAGGACTATGAGAATTCTAATGCATGAATGTACGTGGGTAAACATAAAATCCATGGAAACAAGAAAAATGGATGAATGTCGTATGCACAATGGCAATATTCTTTAATGACAAGCATGAGTATTTCTATTATTCTACTATTAATATTCATTTAAGATAGTCAAATGGATCAGAGAAATCATGAAATAGGAAAAATATTTAAAGAAAATAGAGACAAAAGAGTAAACAAACGCAAAAGGAAGAAGCTTGCGTCGTCAGAAATAGTGTTGTAGGCAGCGCACGGGCATGGTAGGTAGGGCGTGTGGAGTTGCAACGGCTAGGGTTAGGGATTTTTGGGGAGGGCGATGATGAATAGTGAGGGGTTTACATAGATTTTGGGGCACACATCCGTGGGGCACGCCTGTATGCCCTAATTTTTGCTCGTGTGTTTCGTAATTTTTAAATTTAGGCGCGTCTGACATTCACCCCACGCCCGTGTTCCTTGGGCACACGGCCGTGTTGCACGGCCGTGTCTTGGTTCGTTCGCTTCTCCCACACCCGTGTATGATAGCCGACGCCCGTGTTAGTTTGATAGTGTCGACCACGGGTGAATGGCACGGGCATGTTAAATTCTCAGTTTCAACCATGGTTTCAAGGTACGGGCATGTCTCACACCAGTGTTATTTTGACAGTTTCGCCCACGGCCATGTCATATGGCTGTGGCAACTTATCGCATCCCGTGTTGGGGAAAAATTTTTGCCCTGTTTTCACACGGTCGTATCGCACAGCCGTGTCTCCTCCTGTGGTGTGAGCACGGCCTAAGGCACGCTCGTGTGCCTGGCTGTGTGGATGGGAAAACCTTATGTTTCAAGACTCAGTTAGTAGGTTATATATGGAAAACTAGAATTTAAATAAATCATTACTGTTAGTGCTCGGGTTGCCTCCCGAGAAGCGCTTATTTATAGTCTAAGCTTGACTTACCTGTTTGGTGTGTGATCATGGTGGCTCGAGGAGTTTACACTCCTCATCCCTGCTATCAACTTTATTAATATAAGGTTTAAGACGAGCATTGTTTACCTTAAAAGTTTCGAATTTGGGGTGAATTACCTTGACTGTACCATATGGGAAAATATTGAATACCGTGAGAGGAATTTCTTCATTAGGTTCAAAAGTGGTAATGCGAGGATCTACTGCATCTAGTAGTACTTTGTCTCCAACCTTAAGTTGATTTGGTGATGTATTGAGCTCGTCCTAGCTCGATTTCAGTTTATCGGGTGTTCCGGTTTCTGTGTCAGCCATTCATCTAGTTCATCAATTTGTAGCCTTCGTTCTTCATAGATTGGTCCTTTGTTGTTACTTGAACATGGCTCGTGCAGGTTCTTCAAACTTATTTCCTGCAAAGTAGGTTGCACCACATGGTTAGTTATAGTAGAATGACTTATACAACCACCTTCAATTTTCGATGTGTTACTCGAATTATGAGCTTGAAGGGTGATTATTTTGTCTCCCACACAAAGTGTGAGTTCACCTGTGCCAACATCAATTATTGTTCTAGCGGTTGCTAAAAAGGGCCTCCTTAAAATTAAAGGAACGTTACTATCCTCTTCTATGTCTAGAACAACGAAATCAACTAGGAATATAAATTTGTCAATTTTAACGAGTACATCTTCAATAATCCCCTTAGGAAATTTGATTGTTTTATCGGCTAATTGAATACTCATCCTAGTTTGTTTGGGTTTCCCAAGACCTAGTTGTTTAAACATTTTGTAAGCCATGACATTGATACTAGCACCTAAATCAGCAAAAGCATTATTAACATCTAGGCTACCAATTAAACAAGGAATCGTAAAACTCCTTGGATCTTTTAATTTGTTGGCAAGCTTATTCTGCAGTATGGCTGAGCAAACTGCATTCAGCTCCACATGTGACGCCTCATCCAACTTCCGCTTATTTGTTAGATGCTCCTTAAGAATTTGACTGCATTTGACATCTACGAAAGAGCTTCAATAAACGATAAGTTAATATGTAACTTCTTTAAAAATTTAACGATTTTACCGAATTGTTCTTTTGTACGATCTTTCCTTGTCAAGTTTGGGTATGGCACACGAGGTTTGTATTCTTTACTTACAGGTTTCTGGTCATTGTGGTCCACCTCGCCCTTACCTTTACTTACCACTGTTTCTTGCCTCGGTTCTGGTTCAGGTGCAACTAACTGTGACAGTCCTAATTTGACCCTAGTCGGAAAGTGGTTTCGGAACCACAAAACCGAGTCACAAAAAAAATTAACCGTTATATTCTATGCTTATTATATGTGAAAATGCATGTGTGAAAGTTTCATGCTTTGATTTTGTCATTTGTATGTGAAATTTATTAAATAGGACTTATATGAGACATTTTGAAATATGATAGGTTATTTTTGTAGAGGCCAAATAATTGATGGTGTAAATAAGTGGATTTGCATGTCAAATATCCCACTTTAGTTATAGTGGCCGGCCATGATAATGATGGTAAGTAAAATATGTGTTGTATAATAATATTATATGGTAATGGTTTAATTTATGAAATAAAAAAATTACAATTAAGTAAATTAAGAAAGGATAATAGAAAAACAAAATAAAAACAAAATGTTGGTTTCATCTTCTTCCTTAGTAGCCGAACTTTAAAGGAGAAAAGGGGATATAGCATTCGGCCATCTTAAGCTTAAAACAAGGTTAGTAATTCATGTTAGATTTTGAAATTTTAGCTTATTTTAAGTTAGTAACTAAGTTCCTTACTTAGCCCATGTTAAAATTTTGGATTTGGGTGGTGAATGGAGCATTCGACCATGGTTGTTAATGAAGATATTTGATTATTTTCTTTATGTTTTGATGAATAAATGTTAATGAGTGAAGTTTGAACTAGTTAAAAATTTAATTTGATAGTATTTATATGCGTAATAGTCGAACTTGGACTTGTTTAGTTACTTGAATAAATGTTTTGTAGTTAAATGCTAAAATGTGAGTATTACCGTTTAGATGATTCAAAAAGAATAGGGTAGATGTTTGAATGTCTAAAGGTTCGGTATTGTACATGAATTCTAATGGGATGATTTTGTAAATTCCAAATGAGCTATAGGAGTTCGACAATGGCTTAATTTTCATGTTTAAATTTGGTTATATCCTATCATGGTTGGAGTTATTTTGATATGTATAGTATAAGGTATGTATGATTTGTGTTTTGGTTGCATAACTATATTTGGTTAATGATATGAATAAATTATAAATAGCTTTAAGTAAGCTTGATATATGGACAATGGATATATTTGGATTGAGATTATGCTTAAGTGAAATTATAGATATGTGATGAAACTGATTGGTGATATACATGTTTAAATAATATGAATGCAAAGAGTTGTGAAATAGTAAATTGTAGTAAATCTGCTTGGGATAACAGCTGTAATGTGATTTTGGAAAATCACCATAAATTGTGAGAGTGGACTTAGAAGCTGAATAAACTATTTAATTAAAGCTTAATGAGTCTAGTTTCAAATGAAATCAACGAGAACATATTTTGACTTCTGTACAATTAGAAATTTTATTCGTAGTAAAGGGTGGTCAGATTAGTCAAACAGTGAAACAGGGGAAAATTTAAGAAAAATCTGCTATTTATTGACCAAACTAAAAATTCTGAAAATTTTATGGATAAAATATATATGAGTCTATTTTCAGGGAAATTTTACGGCAATTGATTTGGAGTTTCGTAGCTCCAGTTATAAATAATTTGGTGACTGTTGCTCAGGAAGACAGCTTATTGTGAATTTGTGATTATGTGGTAAACATTGATAAAAATTTATTAATGAGTTGCTTAATGTTTTCTTATAAACTTACTATGATCTATATGTGTGAAAGTCGAATATATATATTATATTTCTGAAGTAATGCTTGAATAGTCGAATAATGACTAGTTTAAAATTTTTGAATTTAAGCTCAAGAGCAAAGAGGGTCGAAGTTGGATAGGGGAAAAGAGAAAGTAATTGAGTAGCCTTTCCGCAACCGTTCAAGTATATCCAAGGTAAGTTTTGAATAGTCACATTTAGTACGTAATTGATAATGTCTTGATATGTGTATGATAACTGTACTGCGATCTATTGAATCTATTTGAATGTAGTTGATTGACAAATAATTTATGTTTAAGTCTTAAAGCCGAGTAGACATTAGAAGTTAAGCTTGGAAAGTAAAATGGACATATATTCATATGTATGTTATTGAGCCAAAAGTTATATGAATGGTGCCCATGTTATGCTATTATTCGAAGGGAATAAATGAACTATGATTGTGAGATGTTATGTGAATTGAATTTTCTTGCGATTAAGTATGCATGATATTCAGTGATGTTTATCCGGACTTAGGGTCCGTAGGCTATGTGATGGAATTATATCCGGACTTAGGGTCCGCAGGCTATGTGCTGGAATTATATCCGGACTTAAGGTCCGCAGGCTATGTGCTGGAATTATAACCGGACTTAAGGTCCGCAGGCTACGTGCTAGAAATAAGTCCGGGCTAAAATCCCGCAGGCTTCGAGCTGGTATTATACCGGGTTTAAATTTCCATAGGCTTGTGCTGGTAATTAGTTTCAAGTCCTAAGACCTGACAGGCTTAATGCCTGTAAGTTAAGTAAGATTACGATATTGAATGTTCACAGTAAACCATCGTCGAGTAAGTACTATACATTTAAGATGTTCAGGTACGTATTACTTACTCATCGGTGAATTGATTTCGAAGTGAATCATTAGCATCAAAGAAGAATATATATATAAATATGATTGATGGTTATATTTACGAATATGAGAATGATCTAATCGGTCATGGTATATTTGTATAAGAATTATATGTTAAAATTTCTTTATGTTCTCATGTACATTCAGTCAATGATTTTTTGAATTATTAGTATTAAAGAATGATACTTAAGTGTGAATGATTGTTATATCTACGAGTAAAACAATGACCTATTTGGTCACATTTTGTTAATATATGAGATTATTTGATTTAAATGCATCGTATGAATTTTAAGTAGAAGAAAAATATGTGCTGAGAAATCTATGTATATGTTTGTGTGTATTCGGCCATGAACTAATTTGAATTGAGAATAAGTATGTTTAAACAAATGTTTCGATTTTCGATAAGTCTTTAATTGCTTGTGATGCTTAAAACTTACTAAGCTTTGAAAGCTTATTCTGATCTTTAATTCTCTGTTTTATAGATTGTTGATTTTGGCCACCGACTCAGGGATCGTCAACAGTTCATCACACTATCTATCTTTTTGGTACAGTTATATTTTGGACTCGATATGCCATGTATAGGTCAGGCTGATGATAACGATGTTTTGAAATTGTAAATATTTTGGGCCATACGAAAATGGTGTATAAATTAAATATCAGTATGTATTTTAGTTCGATCTCTGTTTATGTTTATTGACAATGTAAATGAGATAAATAAATGTTTAGTTGGGTAATACCTCTTAGCCTTAATCCGGCGATCGGATTCGGGTTAGGGGTGTTACATTTTATTGGTATCAGAGCACGGTTTAGTCGATTCTAGGACTAACGTAGCGTATATGAGTCTAGCTATACATGCTATATAGTGTTAATACGATAGTGTGATGATTTCTGACAGTTAAAAGTGTGTTTTTATATAGTAATGGATCTCGATCCCGATCGAGCAGTAGCTGATGATGTAGAGAGTGTAGCACCTGCTCCCGCACACGGGACAGCACCGATGGACTCTCAACCTATTGCGAGCAATCAAAATGACGAGGCTGGACAAGCCTTTTATAATGTGATGAATGATTGGTTTAACCAATACATTCAAACTAATGCGGTTGCTCCACAACCCCCACTTCCGACAAATACACCCCATGCACCCACGATACCTCCGGTAATTGATCAGATGAAGTTGAATAAGCCCCCGGTTGACAGAATTCGAAAGTAGGAGGCTACTAAATTTAAAGCTACAGACAGTGATGATGTCGAGCAAGCTAAATTTTGGTTGGACAACACTATTCGAGTACTCGATGAACTATCTCGCACACCCGATGAATGCCTGAAATGTGCTATATCTTTGCTACGTGATTCTGCCTATTATTGGTGGAATACATTGGTTTCTGTTTTACCCCGAGAGCGGGTGACGTGGGAGTTCTTCCTAACTGAATTCCAGAAAAAGTATATCAGTCAGAGGTTCATCGATCAGAAACGGAAAGAATTTCTTGAACTTAAACAGGGTTCCATGTCGATTCGATTATGAAGCAAGTTCATCAGACTTAGTAGATATGCTCGGGAATGTGTATCGTTTGAGGCTATTATGTGTAAACGCTTCGAGGACGGGCTAAATGAAGTTATTAAAATGTTTGTTGGCATTCTTGAAATCAGAGAGTTCGTAGTACTTGTTGAGCGAGCTTGAAAAGCCAAGGAGCTTAGTAAAGAGAAAAGGAAAGCTGATGTTGGAGCTGGAGAGTTTCATAAAAGATCTTCGGGAAAGCCTTTTCAGCAATCATCGAAGAAATTTTGATATGATTCAGGCCGATCTAAGAGAACTTTGGGCTTTTCCAGACGAGACTGTAATCGACCTCCTATGAGTACGGGAGCCACTTCAGTTGCCAGTGTTGGAAATAATCGTCGGGATAGGACCGAGTGCAAGTTTTATGGAAAATGGCATTCGGGGAGTTGTAGATTTCATGATCACTCCTGTTATAGATGCGGATCATCCGACCACTTCATCAAAGACTGCCCGAGGTTGCCAGTCCTAATTTGACCCTAGTCGGAAAGTGGTTCCGGAACCACAAAATCGAGTCACAAAAATAATTAACCGTTATATTCTATGCTTATTATATGTGAAAATGCATCTGTGAAAGTTTCATGCTTTGATTTTGTCATTTGTATGTGAAATTTATTAAATAGGACTTATATGAGACATTTTGAAATATGATAGGTTATTTTTGTAGAGGCCAAATAATTGATGGTGTAAATAAGTGGATTTGCATGTCAAATATCCCACTTTAGTTATAGTGGCGACCATGATAATGATGGTAAGTAAAATATGTGTTGTATAATAATATTATATGGTAATGGTTTAATTTATGAAATAAAAAATTAAAATTAAGTAAATTAAGAAAGGATAATAGAAAACAAAATAAAAACAAAATGTTGGTTTCATCTTCTTTCTTAGTAGCCGAACTTTAAAGGAGAAAAGGGGATATAGCATTCGGCCATCTTAAGCTTAAAACAAGGTTAGTAATTCATGTTAGATTTTGAAATTTTAGCTTATTTTAAGTTAGTAACTAAGTTCCTTACTTAGCCCATGTTAAAATTTTGGATTTGGGTGGTGAATGGAGCATTCGGCCATGGTTGTTAATGAAGAGATTTGATTATTTTCTTTATGTTTTGATGAATAAATGTTGATGAGTGAAGTTTGAACTAGTTAAAAATTTAATTTGATAGTATTTATATGTGTAATAGCCGAACTTGGACTTGTTTAGTTACTTGAATAAATGTTTTGTAGTTAAATGCTAAAATGTGAGTATTGCCATTTAGATGATTTAAAAAGAATAGGTAGATGTTTGAATGTCTAAAGGTTCGGTATTGTACATGAATTCTAATGGTATGATTTTGTAAATGCTGAATGAGCTATAGGAGTTCGAAAATGGCTTAATTTTCATGTTTAAATTCGGTTATATCCGATCATGGTTGGAGTTATTTTGATATGTATAGTATATGGTATGTATGATTTGTGTTTTGGTTGCATAACTATATTTGGTTAATGATATGAATAAATTATAAATAGCTTTAAGTAAGCTTGATATATGGACAATGGATATATTTGGATTAAGATTATGCTTAAGTGAAATTATAGATATGTGATGAAATTGATTGGTGATATACATGTTTAAATAATATGAATGCAAAGAGTTGTGAAATAGTAAATTGTAGTAAATCAGCTTGGGATAGCAGCTGTAATGTGATTTTGGAAAATCACCATAAATTGTGAGAGTGGACTTAGAAGCTGAATAAACTATGTAATTAAAGCTTAATGAGTCTAGTTTCAAATGAAACCAACAAGAACATATTTTGACTTCTGTACAATTAGAAATTTGATTCGTAGTAAAGGGTGGTCAGATTAGTCAAACAGTGAAATAGGGGAAACTTTAAGAAAAATATGTTATTGATTGGACAAACTAAAAATTCTGAAAATTTTATGGATAAAAGATATATGACTCTATTTTCAGGGAAATTTTACGGCAATTGATTTGGAGTTTCGTAGCTCCAGTTATAAATAATTTGGTGATTGTTGCTCAGGATGACAGCTTATTGTGAATTTGTGATTATGTGGTAAACATTGATAAAAATTTGTTAATGAGTTGCTTAATGTTTTCTTATAAACTTACTATGATCTATATGTGTATAAGTCAAATATATATATTATATTTCTGAAGTAATGCTTGAATAGTCGAATAATGACTAGTTTAAAATTTTTGAATTTAAGCTCAAGAGCAAAGAGGGTCGAAGTTGGATAGGGAAAAGAGAAAGTAATTGAGTAGCCTTTCCGCAACCGTTCAAGTATATCCGAGGTAAGTTTTGAATAGTCGTATTTAGCACGTAATTGATAATGTCTTGATATGTGTATTGATAACTGTACTGCAATCTATTGAATCTATTTGAATATAGTTGATTGACAAATAATTTATGTTTAAGGCTTAAAGCCGAGTAGACATTAGAAGTTAAGCTTGGAAAGTAAAATGGACATATATTCTTATGTATGTTATTGAGCCAAAAGTTATATGAATGGTGCCCATGTTATGCTATTATTCGAAGGGAATAAATGAACTATGATTGTGAGATGTTATGTGAATTGAATTTTCTTGCGATTAAGTATGCATGATATTCAGTGATGTTTATCCGGACTTAGGGTCCGTAGGCTATGTGCTGGAATTATATCCGGACTTAGGGTCCGCAGGCTATGTGCTAGAATTATATCCGGACTTAAGGTCCACAGGTTACGTGCTGGAAATATGTCCAGGCTAAAGTCCTGCAAGCTTCGAGCTGGTATTATACCGGGTTTAAATTTCCATAGGCTTGTACAGGTAATTAGTTTCAAGTCCTAAGACCTGACAGGCTTAATACCAGTAAGTTAAGTAAGATTACGATATTGAATGTTCGCAGTAAACCATCATCGAGTAAGTACTATACATTTAAGATGTTCAGGTACGTATTACTTACTCATCGGTGAATTGATTTCGAAGTGAATCATTAGCATCAAAGAAGAATATATATAAATATGATTGATGGTTATATTTGTGAATATGAGAATGATTTAATCGGTCATGGTATATTTGTATATGAATTATATGTTAAAATTTTTTTATGTACTCATGTACATTCAGTCAATGATTTTGTGAATTATTAGTATTAAAGAATGATACTTAAGTGTGAATGATTGTTATATCTACGAGTAAAACAATGACCTATTCGGTCAAATGTTATTAATATATGAGATTATTTGATTTAAATGCATCGTATGAATTTTAAGTAGAAGAAAAATATGTGCTGAGAAATCTATGTATATGTTTATGTGTATTCGGCCATGAAGTAATTTGAATTGAGAATAAGTATGTTTAAACAAATGTTTCGATTTTCGATAAGTCTTTAATTGTTTATGATGCTTAAAACTTACTAAGCTTTAAAAGCTTATTCTGTTCTTTATTTCTTTGTTTTATAGATTGTTGATTTTGGCCACCGACTCAGGGATCGTCAGCAGTTCATCACACTATCGATCTTTTTGGTACAGTTATATTTTAAACTCGATATGGCATGTATAGGTTAGGCTGATGATAATGATGTTTTGAAATTGTAAATATTTTGGGCCATACGAAAATGGCGCATAACTTAAATATCAGTATGTATTTCAGTTCGATCTCAATTTATGTTTATTGACAATGTGAATGAGATAAATAAATGTTTAGTTAGGTAATACCTCTTAGCCTTAATCCGGCGATCGGATCCGGGTTAGGGGTGTTACACTAACCCTTCCTCATCTTGAATAGTAATTGCATTGATTTGCTACCTTGGGTTAGATTCAGTGTTACTTGACAGGCTACCTTGTGGTCGTTTAGATATCAATTTAGCAAGTTGACCTATCTGAGTTTTAAGCCCTTAGATCGATGCTTGTTGATTTTTATGTGCTGTCTCAGTATTCTGAAAATGAGTTTCTAACACCGAGATGAATTTTGTTAGCATATCCTCAAGGTTCGGCTTTTTCTCTTGTTGGTAGGGTAGTTGTTGGAAGCTTGGAGGTGGTGGTGGTTACTGGTTCCCTTGGCCTCCCCAAGAGAAATTTGGGTGGTTCCTCCAACCTGCGTTGTAAGTATTACTATAAGGATTATTTTGAGATTGAGGATTATTACCCTTGTAATTTAACTGCTCGTTCTCCATGTTGTGGCCATAGGGTGGGTATTCTGAATTGCTTGATCCACCTCCACTTGCTTCGCACTACATTACTGGGTAAACCTGTGAAGAACTAAGAAAACCGTCAATTTTTTTATTCAAAAGTTCTACCTGATTGGAGAGCATGGTGACTGAATCGACGTTAAAAATGCCAACTAATTTTGTTGGCTTTATCCTCATGACTTGCCACTGATAATTATTCAGTGACATCTCTTCTATAAATTCATAAGCATCCTCAGGTGTCTTATTATTGATAGTTCCGCCGTTGGCTGCGTCGATCATCTGTGGAGTCGAAGGATTCAGGCCATTGTGGAACGTTTGAACCTGTAGCCAGAGTGGTAACCCTTGGTGAGGGCACCTTCTCAACAGATCCTTGTATCTCTCCCATGCATCGTAGAGTGTTTCTAAATCCATTTGCACAAAAGAGGAGATATCATTACGTAATTTGGTTGTTTTAGCTGGCGAAAAATATTTTAGTAAAAACGTTTTGGTCATTTGTTCCCAAGTAGTGATTGACCCTCGTGGTAATGAGTTCAACCACTATTTACCCTTATTCCTCAATGAAAAATGGAATCAACCGAAGGCGAATGGCATCATCAGAAACGCCATTGATTTTAAAAGTGTCGCAAAACTCTAAGAAATTTTCCAAGTGAGTGTTGGGATCCCCATCCCACAAACCATCAAACTGAACAAAATGTTGGATCATTTGAATGGTGTTAAGTTTCAGTTCAAAATTATTTGCAGCAATAGCAGGCCTAACTATGCTCAATTCAGTTCCTGTTAAAGAAGGTTTAGCATAATCATACATAGTACCCAGAGTAGGATTCTGATTAGTAGCAATCGCAGGAGGTAGCGGATTTTCTTGGTTTTCAGCCATCTCCTCGGTTGTGGTTGAAATATCGTCCTCTTACTCTTCCTTTGTGTATCTTAAGCTTCGCCTTATTTCTCTTCGATTTTTACGAACTTTGCGATCGATCTCACTATTAAACAGTAATGGTCCTGACAGGTTTCTTCTGGTCATAAACTAGAAAAACCTGTAAGAAGAAAATAAATGAAGAATTAGAAAATAAAATAAAAATTTAAATTGCAATAAAAGTAAAATGGCTAAAGTAATAAAACTCGAGTGTTCCTAATATCCTAGTTCCCCAGCAATGGTGCCAAAAACTTGATACATGATATTTATGATAGGTTTTAAAAATTTATAATTAATCGTTCTTGAAACTAACTATTATCACGATAAAGGCAAGTGTACCTATCAAACAGTAGTATAGCTTTAGCAAGACCAGATTGTCGAACCCAAAGGAACCAAAAGTACTAGTAATTACTTTCTTTTTATTATCTAGCCTAAAAATTAAGAGGTTTGGTTATCTAAACTAATTACTAAACTAAGAATGCACAGAAAGAAAATTTGGGAAAATACTTTGTAGAAAATTCGATTGATTAAGACAGTACCTAAGGAAAAATCCACCTAGACTTCACTTGTCATTTGACGCTGAATCAGATGATTTATTGATTTGACTTGATCCGTAGAAATCCCTAAGTTATATTATTATCTCTCTCGAAACTAATAGCATCTAACCTTAGGTTGATTAATTGAAATCTCTTTCTAATTAACGCCCTAGTGTTGCATTAACTCGATCGATGAATCCCCTTATTAGGTTTCACCCTAATTTGGCAAAATCTTATCACCCTATCTCTAGGCGTGCAATCAACTCTGCTTAATTATGACAAATTTACTCTTAGACAAGGTCTATTCCTCCTCTAAATAAGAGCATTAACTTGAATCAATATCCTGGAATATTAAAACAAGAATTAAGAATACATAATTAAGAACAAGTCAAATATTTATCATACAATTCAGATAATAATAACAAGATCCACCCTAGGTTTCATTCCCCTTAGGTATTTAGGGGGTTTAGTTCATACTTATGAAAGAAAACATCTCAAAAGCATAAAGATAACAAAACATAAGAAAACCCAAAACTCCTGAAGGATCTTGAAGGGAGATCTTCAGTCTTGATGATAAATCCGACTTCTGAGATGGATCAATCGGCTTTCCTTGAGTAATTCCTTACTTCCTACTCCGTGTCCCCTTCCTAAGTCCCTCCTTAGGTGTTTAAATAGGCTTTAGAATGCCTAAGATCCCTTAAAATTGGCCTTTCTTAAATAGGGTTATACTTAGGCTCGGCAGGGACACGCCCGTGTGCGATTACTCCAGCCCGTGGTCAAGGCTGTTGAATAAGCATGAGCGTGTAGCCTACCAGTGTAAGTCATGCTTCGATCCTGCCAAAGGGACATGGCTTTGTGACATGCACGTCTGAGGAAGTCCAAGCCGTGTTGATTTCCCATGTGGGTCTTTTTGCTATGTTTTCAGCCCGTTTCTCGCTCTTTTTACTCTCTTATGCTTACCTAAGTATAAAACAAGAAATTAAAGGATTAGGAGCATCGAATTGACCAAATCTAAGGAGAAACCATCCATAAATGTGCTAAGCATGGGATCAAAATATGTATAAATTACGGTTTATCAGCATTCATTACCCTCAAAGCAAATAGAGACTTCCTGCTCAAAGCGTCGGCGACCACGTTTGCCTTTCCTGGATGATAATCAATTACAAGCTCGTAATTTTTCTACAGTTCCAACCATCTTCATTACCTTAAATTCAAATCTTTTTGAATCATCAAGTACTTGAGGCTCTTATGATCGGTATAGACAAGAAAGAAGACCAGAAGTACTTACTTTCCATCATTGATAAATTCACTTTTGTTAAAGGCCCAAGTTAAAACAAAAGAAATCTGAAAGGCCCATATGTACAAGGTTGCATCACAACCCATGATCTTGAAAGGTTAATGGAGAATGTATATGAATTAAGCCCAACTAAACTGAGTGAACCAACAGAATCAGAAATTGATGAGTCATCGAATAAATCTAAAACTATTGCTAACTCAGTTATTGAGATAGAAGAAGCAAAATCTAAATAAGAACCAAACAATCCAAAACAAATAAAGGAACCAAAAATTTTTGAACCAAGAGAATGCTAATGAGCCCATTCAACCAAGTGTTGATCCTGAGTTGACCATTCCTTGGCCCATTTCTTTAAAAAATGTGAACAAATCAGATTTGTCAATTATGAAGGATATTGTAACACCCCTAACCCGTATCCATCGCCAGAATAAGGTTATAGAGCATTACTAGAGTTTTCATTTCAAAACGAGCAACAATTATAAACATTTCAATTCATATCCATAATCATATCAAAACCAATCCATAATATGCATATCATCCCTTATACGAGCCCTTGAGGCTATTAAAACACATTAGAAACAAGTTGGGACTAAATCGAAAACATATATAATTTTTTAGAAAACAATAAAAATTTTCAAAATTGGAAGGGTTACACGGCCGTGTGGGCATTCGAAGTTGGGACACACGGTTGTGTCCCAACCCGTGTTTGTGCCTGTGTAACTCACTAACTTGGGTCACATGGCCAAGCCACACGCCCGTGTGCCAGGTCGTGTGCTAGGCCATGTAATAGCCTGACTTGAATCCCTTTGAAAGCTACAGGGGACACACGATAGTGTTTCACACACGGCTGAGACACACGCCCGTGTCACCCGTGTAGACGAAAAATAGGCCACTTCCAAGCCATTTTTCTCACCCAAACATGCATCTATCTACAACCAATTCTCCACATATAAACAAGCACTCCAAAGTGCACCAAACAATACTATAACAACCTATACAAATATGGTACATTTGCATACAACCAATATTCCCAAAGGGTACCTATATCTCAACAACTACACCTACATAATCATATACTCAATTTTTCCAAAATGTTCACTAACTTCAAACTAAGTTTACATAAAAAAACATACCACTTGATTTACCTATCAATAACACACCAAATGGTACTAATCAACTGTTTAACATCATAGCAATAATGTGTAAGCATACACTGTCGACGCAAGTATAGTAGCAGATATGAGTCTATCGAATATCGATCCCACGAGGATGGTTGTCTTTTGTCTATCAATGTTAATGCAATAAATAGATTGAAACGAGATAAATTGTGAGAGTAGTTGTTGAAGCAATAACTTGAAAACAATAAGATAATATGGTAATGATAAACTGGGATCCCCAACGTGAATATTCAATAGAATACTAAGTGCTCACAAGGTATAAAAGGATAGGTGATTGTCGATGCAATAAATTGCACTGAATATCTTACTAAACTTAACTTCTATATTTAATCTAAGACTTAAACATGTACATTAACCACACCTTCTGTCGATGGCAACGGAACACTATTAAGAACAAATGGATTAAATTCAGCTAATCCTCAAGCACCTTCCGTTATCATGCTTGTTAGCTTGATCTGTCGCTGCACTTTCCAGTGTTAGTGACCACAATAACACTTCCATGCTAAAAACATTCAAACCCAAAGATAAAAACAATAAAAGCAAGATTGAATAAAATAACATTTAACCTAGTCATGTTTACTTTCATACAAACATGAAATAGAAAGTAATTACCATCGTTTAAAAAAGAAATATAAAAGAAACAAGTGGAGAATACTATTCCTAGACAATCTCGAACTGAATCTCTCCATTCCCTCTTGTGACACACTTAGGGCTCCTCATCAGGAGTTGATTTGCATCCCTTTCACATCGGTTCACTCGTATGAGACTTAGACCGCCATAGCCAAAAAGCTTCAAAAGATAGGTTGAAGAAGATAATACCCCCTAAAAAGCCTCTCTTTTTTTCTATTAATGTGAATATTTATATTCTTCCAAATGGCACATGTGTTCTTTCATCAGAATCATGCTACCTCTGTACATACAATTTGGTTACACCAGACTGGATAGCTTACAAATTTTTGTTCTTATCCGGATAGTTATCAGGTGCGGTGACAATTCTAGGTACAATCTGGAAATACTTATGCAGCGACATCGATACCAAAACATGACAAAATTAAGGATAAATAGGCTAAGATCCACTGAGTTATAAAATGCAATTGACTAAAATAAAAATGCTAAAATATTTGCTAAAGATAACTAAATAAGGAAAATTAACCAATAAGTAGTGAGAAAACATATGTTGCTTCTAGTACTATCACACACCCCGAAACTTCAGTTTCTTCTTATCCTCAAGTAAAACAAAAACTAGCAAGGCTACACAAGAATTCACTAAGGCAAATGATCATTCTAGAAACTTGAATCACCTAAAATCCTAAGAATGAGTCACATTCGGATGACAAAATATTGCATCGACAATACATAAGTATGAATGAATAAGATTGCAACCTCATCAAAACCAGCATCATGCTTCAAATTCTAAATCCAATCTACCAATACAATATTTATTATACAATACTAAGTATCTATGAAGATCATAAAATATGTCTCTTTTTTTTTGTGAATAAGGGATATCATTGCATTACTGTAACCTTGTTCCTAAAAAGTAACGATGGAGTGTAACAAACCCCCAAGGAGTACGTAATTACATCGACACACACTCATGCAGTGATAGCTTTTGGTTAGATTCATTTTTCTAATGCTTGTATTGGAGTGTTCCCTCATTAACATTTCACAATACACCCACTTTAGAGTGTCTCTTATTCATAACTATATATATATAAGTAGTTGTAAAAGGAAAATTCATTCAAGTTTCAAGGAATGCTACTCGTCATCCATTACTAATGCAACCTAAATCATTCATCAAAGAATTGAAGATACAACATTCAGTCATATTTATCTAGCTCATATATTGATAATTCGCATGATTCATGAATTAAGCATTGAATGTAACAAAAATTTTCAAACATATTTGCATAAACCACAAATAAACCTTGTATGCTTCATTAAACTAAAATTTTTTTCAAATATTAGTGTAGTTCCAAACGCCATATGCATTCCCTCAAGCTTAAAGTTTGCATTGTCCTCAATGCTCTAAAATTAAATGCAATGACAATAGAAATGCAATGACAATGTGCACTAACAAAATAAAAATTACAGCAACGTGCAATGCATGAACACTACAACTAAAAAAAACTAAAAATAAACTAACTCAGTTTTCCTTAGCCATGGATGTGGTTGCATGATGTTTCTTTTTCCTCATCTTTTTCTCCTTCTTCTTGCGCTTTTTGTCTTTGGAGCTGTTACATCCCGAATTAGGGTCTAGCCGGAATAGTGGTTTTGAGACCAAAAATTTGAAGTAAAAATAATCATTTTATGATTATTTGATGATCTATGATATGAATGCATGATTGTGTAAAATTTTCATAAAGATATTTTATGCCTAAAGTGTCCAATTTGAAGTTAGGGACTAAACTGAATAAGTTGCAAAAATTGAGTTCTAGAAGCTTTAAGCATGAAATTGCTATGGATTATTAATTAGAGGTCCTTAAATAGTAATTTGGCCAAGTTCTAAAATTTTGGACAAAAAAAGGCATGCATAGGAAAATTTAAAAGAAAGGCATTAAAGGGCATTTTAGTCATTTGGTTATTAAAAGAATAAAAAGGGAAAAATCAAGAAAAAAACTTGCTCATATTCTCCATGCCATAGCCTAAATTCCTAAGGGTTCCATAGCTAGTGTAACACCCCATACCCGAGTCCGCTGCCGGAGTCGGACACTAGGGGTTAACGGCTTAAACCATTCACTTTCACAGTCCATTTTAAAAAATTTTCCAGGCAGTTGGCTAACTGCGTCACTGTCACTTTAAAAATCATATCTTGAGTTCCAAGACTTGAAAACCAGTTTCGTAATTTTTCCCTGAAACTAGACTCATATATGCATCTACAAATTTTTTTCTAGAATTATTGGTCAGGCCAATTAGTACAGTTTATTAGTTAAAGTCTCCCCTGTTACAGGGTACGACTACACTGACCTTCATACATTACGACCTGGATATCTCCCTGTACAGGGCTTCAATACTGATTCCGTTTATTTCTATAGAAACTAGACTCAAAGAGGAATCTATACATATATGGTATGACTCCGAATTATCTCTGGTTGATTTACAATGAATTTCCAAAGTCGGAACAGGGAATCCAGAAACTGTTCTGGCCCTGTCTCACGAAAACTTAAATATCTCTTAACATACTGTTCATATGATCGTTTCGTTACTTTCCTATGAAAATAGATTCACCAAGGTTCGACTACATAATTTATTCACTATTTAATTCCCTTTCTACTATTTTTAGTGATTTTTCACATTCACGTCACTGCTGCTACCAACATCTATTTTTAAGGTAAACTTTACCTATTTCATGATCCTCCATGGATCAGCTAGAGTTTGTCATACATATACTAAAAGTGATCATGAATGACCATTCCCATGGCTAACCGTTACCAACATTTCCATACCTCTTCACAAACAACATACAAACGATTATAAAGCTATGATCAAAGTATATCTAAGCCATTTTCGCATGGCTATCCAAATTTACACAAAACCGAAGGGTACATGACCTACAACAAAAGGGTAGTCCTATACATTAACCAAGATATCCTCTCACTACTAGTCTATTCTATACATGCCATAAGATATTCCAAAACATAGCAGTACCAAACAGTGGATAGTGATAGTGTGACTAGTTGCTGACGATCCCCGAGCACTGTAGCTTCCAAATGAGATCTATAAAGCAGAGGAAACAAAGTACGGAGTAAGCATTACAATGCTTAGTAAGTTTCAAGCAGTGTCAACAGATAACAATCAAGTTATAACATAGTTGTTCGTATTTTATTTCACCCTTCCTTGGTATACCACCCTTTATCCGAATATGTACATCTCATCATAATCATAGGAATAGTCTCATAGATTGCTCTCGTATACATCACATAACTACCTTATGGTTTAGTTTAAATCAAGCTCACATATAAACTTGGAGTACATACTGTTTAACCTTTCGCATTGCGTATATTTATAAGCAATTCTTATTACGAAGTCTTACCGGACATAATCTCTACACGTAGTCATCGGGTCTTACCGGTCATAATCTCCACACGTAGTCATCGGGTCTTACCGGTCATAATCTCCACACGTAGTCATCGGGTCTCACCGGAACATATTCAAGTTTCATGTACATTTAATCACATGTTACAACATTCACATTAGCCATTCGGCTTTACCACATATGCATATCAGACATATATTTTACATTAGCCATTAGGCCTTATCACATATATATACACTTTCACATTCACCACATCGGCCATTAGGCCTTATCACATATACATACACTTTCACATTCACCACATCGGCCATTAGGCCTTATCACATATATACACTTTCACATTCATCACATTGGCCATACAGCCTTATTACACATATGCACTTTCACATTCATCGCATTGGCCATTCGGCCTTATCACACATATATGTATATCATACATATTTCATATTTTTCTTGTACATCAATTTCAGCAATAGCTTGTAAGCAACTCAAATAGTTTCATCGAAGTTTACAACAAAATCACATATTCACTACAAGCAGTTTTCCTGACCAACAGTCACTAAGTTGTTTATAACTGGAGCTACAAAACTCAAAATCAATTGCCGTTAATTTTCTCCGAATGTAGACTCATGTATCTTTCACCCATAAAATTTTCAGAATTTTAGGTTTGGCCAATCAATACCAGATTTTTCTTAAAGTTTCCCCTGTTTCACTGTTTGACTAATCTGACCACTCTTCGCTACGAATCAAATTTTTCATTGTACAGAATTCATAATGTGTTCTATTTGATTCCATTTGAAACTAAACTCATTAAGGAGTCTAATCATATAAATAATATCTTATAACCATTTTTTTACAAATTATAATGATTTTCCAAAAACAGAACAGGGGATTCCGGAGTCATTCCGACACTGTCCCGCACACTTTAAATATCTCTTTATAGGAAATTTCTTTGCTTCCACGGTCTCTTTTATAAGAAACTAGACCAACTAAGCTTCGATTACATAGCTTTTTCAGCCTATAATTCCACACCAACAATTTATAGTGATTTTCTAAAATCACGTTACTGCTGCTGTCCAAAGCAAATTATTACAATTTGCTCTTAAATTTCCAAGTCCAAACACCTATGAACTTACCATTTGAGTTTAAGACATATCATGGCCACATCATATCTTATCAAATCAACTCATTATGTCCTATTATGATTGAATTTACTCAACGATTAATCGCTTAAAACTTACCTCGAAGTGGTCGACGATTAGATGTCCACGGCTATTCGTTTACTTTCTCTTTTCCCTATCCGACTTTGATCCTCTTTGCTCTTAAGCTTAAGTAAAACAATAGATTGCTTAAGTACTTAACTAATATTATTCACTTAACAATCACATTTGGCAATCACCATTCAAATTCAACTCAATCACAACATGGCCGAATACACACTTCTCCTACTTCCATTCTAAATAAAAGTTTATCGAGCTTCCATCTTCATTTAACTATGTACCATTTAGAACTATCAATACTTTACACCCTTTAACAAATTATAATCAATTGCCAAATGCATCTTTGACAATTTAAACCACACAACTCAATTTCTTACAATTTAAGCTTAGAAATTTCTATTCATGAAAATTTTAGCAACATGGAGTCCATTAAACACTCCAAAATTTCATTTGAACAACAATTGTTCAACCTTCTAGCAAAATTTCAATCTGGACAGCAAGCATTATTTTCTTTTATTTCAAGCATGCAGCAGACCAATTTCTCCACATTTTACTGACACATTCAAATCAGCATTTACATCTGGAACAATTTGTTTTCAAGCTGAAATTTCCAGCGATCATTTATGCATTTAATTGTCAAATGGTTACGTCACTACTAACAATTGAAACTTAGTAAGATTAACATAATATTTTAGCTATTAAACTCAATTTATCAACCCCTAATCGGCATGAAAATAGAACCATTAATTTGTTCAATTTTTTGAACAGCATAACAAAGGCACAAAATTGGACGGTAGTAATTTTTTTTTACAACTAATCTAAGAGCTTTTCTTTTCTACAACCCACATTCATGCCTTCCAACCACAATCCATCATCATTTTTCTTTAAAACAAGGTTAAAGATAGAAGAGAGCTTGGAAAACTTACCAACTTAGGATACAACTCCTAAACAAGCTAAGTCCTTAGTTTCCTTCAACATGCAAGCTGTCTCCATTTTTCTTTTTTGTTGCAGCCCTCTTCTTCTTCTTCGATGGATTACCGAGTTACTTGAAATTTCAGCTACCTAACTAGCTAAAATCATAGTTTTTCCTCCTTCTTGCCATCTTCTAAGCTAAAAATTAAAGCAACCCAACTTTCTTCTCCCTCCCCCAAGTCACGGCAATGGAGGAGCAAGGTGAGACAACTTTTTTTTTCATCACCCCTTTCTTTTCATTTCTTTAATACTAACCTCTTATTTTATTCTTTCTAACATAACACACTAACACAACATGTTTCCAACATGTTTCCACCCATAACATGGCCGCCACTATGCTTAATTTTGGGTAATTTGCCATGCAAACCCATCTTTTCACAACATGCATTATTAGGCCACTTTACATTTGCCTAGCACATTTCTAAATTTTCTCACATAAGTCCTATTTGATAAAATTCACTTACAATTAACAAAATTCAAACATGAAATTTTCACACATGCATATGTACATATAATGAGCATCAACTATAATGGTTAATTATTTTTATGACTCGGTTTTGTGGTCCCGAAACCACTTTCCGACTGGGGTCACTTTAGGGGTGTCACAACTCTCCCCCACTTTAGGGATTTTCGTCCCCGAAAATTTCTACCGATGCCTAGGTTAGGATAACGTCCTCTTATTGAATTATATCCACAAAGACATTAGCTCATTGATAGCAATTGTAATTCATTATTGATTTCGCATCGATCTATAAATTCATTTTCTTATCTTAAAACAAATACATAAACATTTCTACCAGTATGCACATATATCTCATTTCCTGGATTTCATAAGCAATAATCACTTAATTTAATTCACAAATGCATTTCAAACACATATAAATCACATATTAACATGTATAATTCATATCATCATCCCACATATTTGTAACCCACATTTTCATTCATGTATAAGCTGTAACCTGACAAAAAGTACACATATACTCAAACATCCCAATAAATATCCTTTATAATTCCATCATATCTCACTATTCAACTTAACCTCTTTCCAAAGAAAATCAACTTCCACATACCGAACATTGAATTCATTTAGCACATTCAATCATAGTTAACGTTACCAGTATATAGTCGATTAGGCATAAGCTTAATATAACACACTGGCATAAGATTTATTCTAGCGCATAACTCGTATATCCAAAATTATCAGCATTCATCAAAAATTCTTACAAACTTCCGAATGTCGAAACTTAATCAAAGTAATTTCTTGAACAAGATTAACAAAATAGTGTCCATTCAGCAATTATCACATATAATTTCATATGCCGAGAATCTCATAGACTAAATCCATAACACATTTTCAACTAAGCACTTACGTGTACATAACGTAAATCCATTCCTTAACAACATATCCACACATTTTTTGTATCCACTTATAACAAAATTACAGCCGAGACAATAATCAATCATTAATTTATATCTATTAATCCCGATTCAAACTCAAAACCGAATATCGATTATCTAATTAAAATTCAACATCTAACTTCAATTCTACTTCTTAACATTAGTCAACTTAAGGGCGTCGTGCTTGTGCGAGTAAGTCATTTACTTAAAGCCATAGTCCAACTATGTTCTTACATGTTATCACATATCGAGTCGGTGCCATGTCCTAGACATGGTCTTACACAACATCTCAAATCAATGCCTTCGTCCCAGCACGAGGTCTTACATGAGTCTCATTTCACACACTTAGTGCTCTGTTGAAAAACTCGCACACATAGTGCCTCAATTCTCGATCTCGCACACATAGTGCCTCAATTCTTGATCTCGCACACATAGTGCCTCAATTCTCGATCTCGCACACATAGTGCCTCGACATCGATCTCGCACACATAGTGCCTCAATTCATTGATCTCGCACACATAGTGCTCGGTTAACGAATTTGCACATCTGATGCCTCTAATCATTCGCTTTACGTAATGCCCATATTCATTCGTTATTACCCATTGAAAGGACTTAACCAAGTCTATAAAACATCATATATGTACACTTTTAAACATATCATCTCATTTAAGTTTGAATTAGTATAGAAATGAACACTTAAACTTTGCTCAAATTGCTGCACGAAGCCTACTAGGCACGAAGGCGAATACACGTCACCAGATGATTGCTCTTGGGGCCTAGCCGGATACATCACTCTCAATTCTCATGTACATATACACATATAGCAATACACATTTGTATATCATTTACATTACTTGAATACAAACACAACATGCTTATCGACCATTCAACTTCGGTTCCATAGCCACATACAAAATCACATTTATAGTCATAACACTCTTTCAAAATTGCATTGCTTATACACTTAATTCAATCCAAATCGAAATTCAAATACGAGTACATGATCGTGCACTGATCAACTTAATAATTTATGCATATCTAAGTGAAGTTATATCACAAATTCTCATAGTCGAAGCTTGCTCCAGCTCGATCGGGATCAAGATTCATTACAATCTGACAACCACATTTTAATAGTCAAAATCATCACACTATCATTTTATCACTTTATGGCATGTATAAATAGACTCACGCGTGGTACGTTAGTCCTAAAATCGACTAAACCGTAGCTCTGATACCAATAAAATTGTAACACCCCGTACCCGAGTCCGCTGCTGGAGTCGGACACGAGGGGTTAACGGCTTAAACCATTCACTTTCACAGTCCATTTTAAAAAATTTTCCAGGCAGTTGGCTAACTGCGTCACTGTCACTTTCAAAATCATATCTTGAGTTCCAAGACTTGAAAACCAGTTTCGTAATTTTTCCATGAAAATAGACTCATATATGCATCTAAAAATTTTTTTCTAGAATTATTGGTCAGGCCAATTAGTACAGTTTATTAGTTAAAGTCTCCCCTGTTACAGGGTGGGACTACACTGACCTTCATACATTCCGACCTGGATATCTCCCTGTACAGGGCTTCAATACTGATTCCGTTTGTTTCTATAGAAAGTAGACTCAAAGAGGAATCTATACATATATGGCATGACTCCGAATTATCTCTGGTTGATTTACAATGAATTTCCAAAGTCGGAACAGGGAATCCAGAAACCGTTCTGGCCCTGTCTCACGAAAACTTAAATATCTCTTAACATACTGTTCATATGATCGTTTCGTTACTTTCCTATGAAAATAAATTCACCAAGGTTCGACTACATAATTTATTCACTATTTAATTCCCTTTTTACTATTTTTAGTGATTTTTCACATTCACGTCACTGCTGCTACCAACATCTATTTTTAAGGTAAACTTTACCTATTTCATGATCCTCCATGGATCAGCTAGAGTTTGTCATACATATACTAAAAGTGATCATGAATGACCATTCCCATGGCTTGCCGTTACCAACATTTCCATACCTCTTCACAAACAACATACAAACGATTATAAAGCTATGATCAAAGTATATCTAAGCCATTTTCGCATGGCTATCCAAATTTACACAAAACCGAAGGGTACATGACTTACAACAAAAGGGTAGTCCTATACATTAACCAAGATATCCTCTCACTACTAGTCTATTCTATACATTCCATAAGATATTCCAAAACATAGCAGTACCAAGCGGTGGATAGTGATAGTGTGACTAGTTCTTGACGATCCCGAGCCTGTAGCTTCCAAATGAGATCTATAAAGCGGAGGAAACAAAGTACACGGAGTAAGCATTACAATGCTTAGTAAGTTTCAAGCAGTGTCAACAGATAACAATCAAGTTATAACATAGTTGTTCGTATTTTTATTTCACCCTTCCTTCGGGTATACCACCCCTTTATCCGAATATGTACATCTCATCATAATCATAGGAATAGTCTCATAGATTGCTCTCGTATACATCACATAACTACCTTATGGTTTAGTTTAAATCAAGCTCACATATAAACTTGGAGTACATACCTATTTAACCTTTCGCATTGCGTATATTTATAAGCAATTCTTATTACTAAGTCTTACCGGACATAATCTCCACACGTAGTCATCGGGTCTTACCGGTCATAATCTCCACACGTAGTCATCGGGTCTTACTGGGTCATAATCTCCACACGTAGTCATCGGGTCTCACCGGAACATATTCAAGTTTCATGTACATTTAATCACATGTTACAACATTCACATTAGCCATTCGGCTTTACCACATATGCATATCAGACATATATTTTACATTAGCCATTAGGCCTTATCACATATATATACACTTTCACATTCACCACATCGGCCATTAGGCCTTATCACATATACATACACTTTCACATTCACCACATCGGCCATTAGGCCTTATCACATATACATACACTTTCACATTCACCACATCGGCCATTAGGCCTTATCACATATATACACTTTCACATTCATCACATTGGCCATACGGCCTTATTACACATATGCACTTTCACATTCATCGCATTGGCCATTCGGCCTTATCACACATATATGTATATCATACATATTTCATATTTTTCTTTTACATCAATTTCAGCAATAGCTTATAAGCAACTCAAATAGTTTCATCGAAGTTTACAACAAAATCACATATTCACTACAAGCAGTTTTCCTGACCAACAGTAACTAAGTTGTTTATAACTGGAGCTACAAAACTCAAAATCAATTGCCGTTAATTTTCCCCGAATTTAGACTCATGTATCTTTCACCCATAAAATTTTCAGAATTTTAGGTTTGGCCAATCAATACCAGATTTTTCTTAAAATTCCCCTGTTTCACTGTTTGACTAATCTGACCACTCTTCGCTACGAATCAAATTTTTCATTGTACAGAATTCATAATGTGTTCTATTTGATTCCATTTGAAACTAGACTCATTAAGGAGTCTAAGCATATAAATCATATCTTATAACCATTTTTGTACAAATTATAATGATTTTCCAAAAACAGAACAGGGGATTCCGGAGTCATTCCAACACTGTCCCGCACACTTTAAATATCTCTTTATAGGAAATTTCTTTGCTTCCACGGTCTCTTTTATAAGAAACTAGACCAACTAATCTTCGATTACATATCTTGTTCAGCCTATAATTCCACACCAGCAATTTATAGTGATTTTCTAAAATCACGTTACTGCTGCTGTCCAAAGCAAATTATTACAATTTGCTCTTAAATTTCCAAGTCCAAACACCTATGAACTTACCATTTGAGTTTAAGACATATCATGGCCACATCATATCTTATCAAATCAACTCATTATGTCCTATTATGATTGAATTTACTCAATGATTAATCGCTTAAAACTTACCTCGGAAGTGGTCGACGATTAGATGTCCACGGCTATTCGTTTACTTTCTTTTCCCTATCCGACTTTGATCCTCTTTGCTCTTAAGCTTAAGTAAAACAATAGATTGCTTAAGTACTTAACTAATATTATTCACTTAACAATCACATTTGGCAATCACCATTCAAATTCAACTCAATCACAACATGACCGAATACACACTTCTCCTACTTCCATTCTAAATAAAAGTTTATCGAGCTTCCATCTTCATTTAACTATGTACCATTTAGAACTATCAATACTTTACACCCTTTAACAAATTATAATCAATTGCCAAATGCATCTTTGACAATTTAAACCACACAACTCAATTTCTTACAATTTAAGCTTAGAAATTTCTATTCATGAAAATTTTAGCAACATGGAGTCCATTAAACACTCCAAAATTTCATTTGAACAACAATTGTTCAACCTTCTAGCAAAATTTCAATCTGGACAGCAAGCATTATTTTCTTTTATTTCAAGCATGCAGCAGACCAATTTCTCCACATTTTACACACATTCAAATCAGCATTTACATTTGGAACAATTTGTTTTCAAGCTGAAATTTCCAGTAGATCATTTATGCATTTAATTGTCAAATGGTTACGTCACTACTAACAATTGAAACTTAGTAAGATTAACATAATATTTTAGCTATTAAACTCAATTTATCAACCCCTAATCGGCATGAAAATAGAACCATTAATTTGTTCAATTTTTTGAACAGCATAACGAAGGCACAAAATTGGACGTTTGTAATTTTTTTTTACAACTAATCTAAGAGCTTTTCTTTTCTACAACCCACATTCATGCCTTCCAACCACAATCCATCATCATTTTTCTTTAAAACAAGGTTAAAGATAGAAGAGAGCTTGGAAAACTTACCAACTTAGGATACAACTCCTAAACAAGCTAAATCCTTAGTTTCCTTCAACATGCAAGCTGTCTCCATTTTTCTTTTTTGTTGCAGCCCTCTTCTTCTTCTTCTATGGATTACCGAGTTACTTGAAATTTCAGCTACCTAACTAGTTAAAGTCATAGTTTTTCCTCCTTCTTGCCATCTTCTAAGCTAAAAATTAAAGCAACCCAACTTTCTTCTCCCTCCCCCAAGTCACGGCAATGGAGGAGCAAGGTGAGACAACTTTTTTTTTTTTTTCATCACCCCTCTCTTTTCATTTCTTTAATACTAACCTCTTATTTTATTCTTTCTAACATAACACACTAACACAACATGTTTCCAACATGTTTCCACCCATAGCATGGCCGCCACTATGCTTAATTTTGGGTAATTTGCCATGCAAACCCATCTTTTCACAACATGCATTATTAGGCCACTTTACATTTGCCTAGCACATTTCTAAATTTTCTCACATAAGTCCTATTTGATAAAATTCACTTACAATTAACAAAATTCAAACATGAAATTTTCACACATGCATATGTACATATAATGAGCATCAACTATAATGGTTAATTATTTTTATGACTCGGTTTTGTGGTCCCGAAACCACTTTCCGACTGGGGTCACTTTAGGGGTGTCACAGCTAGGGTCTTTCAACTTTTCAAGCTCAATAGTAAGTACATCCTAGCCCTATTTTTTTTTTTGTTCTTTATGCTTTTGAGATCTTTGAAGCATGATCTAGCTATTTCTACCCTTATTTTAAGCTAGGGTTCATGTTCAAAAACTTATCCATGTGTGAAAATCATGTATTTTGATGTTTAATAGAGGAATATGAAAGTTTGATGTGTGTTTAACATCTTTTACTAAGTGATTTTTGATAGAAATGCATGAAAATGGCTTATTTGTAAAAGTTGTAAAATGGGTAGTAAATGTGAAATAAAGAAAATTTTGGGCTTCTAGGAGTAGGAATATGAATTGGCTAGGCTTGGGTAATGAATAAAATGCATGCATTTCATTTTACGAGCCTAAGGACCAATTTGTAAATAAGTAAAAAGTTAAGGGTAAAAAGGTAATTTTACCAAAGTATGTTATGGGTTGATTTGAACAATGTATGTATTAAATAAGTTAAATTTGGCATTATAGATCAAGAAAACATGATCCAGGTCTTGATCAGGGGAAAAACAAGGTATACGAAGAATAGGCTTGTTTTCATCATTTTGTACCGAGGTAAGTATATATACAAATAATGTAGTGTTATGTTATATTTTTTATGCTTGAGTATTATGTGAATTCAAAATCTTTAATGCTATTATGAGTTATGCTTTGATTGCTCCATGAGTAAGTGATGGGTATTATGGACATTAAGATAGACATTACGAGCAAGCTTGACAGAGATGTGATATCGAAAAATCTTGTTTGAACCTTAGGAATAGTTTAGGATCCAAGTGACATGTCACTAGGAATCATGTGAATTATGAGCTCATGAGATATGTTTATGTGGTTCTGGGTGCTGGTCTTGTACATTCTATTGGTGGCTGGGTAGTCCGGCATGTGTTGCGGATACCTGACAGCTTGTGTGAACAACCAGTGTAGCTACGTCTTGACCGAAAGCTTCTGTGAGCAGACCCGTGAGTCACTCTTTTATGTGTTATTTGATATGAGGTAGCTTTAGCTACGTATGAGGCACTTATGTGCAAGCCTTCTGTGTATCCAATTATATTCTGAGTGTTCAATGGGTTAATTATTGAGTAACTTGACAGAAGACCAAAGGGGTAAGTCAGTGAGAAGAATGAGTAAAAGATTATGTTATGAGTTGGTACAGGTAAGTATACTGAACTCATTAGTAATACCTTAGCATGTGATGACTTATAACAAAGTTGTTTATGTGATAAGTAAGTTTAAATGATTTGATGAATTATAAATTATGTTCATTATGTTAAATCTATGTTAAATACTTGTTTAGTTAGCATGTTATTTGCATATGGACTTATTAAGCTTTAATGCTTACCCCCTTACTTTCCATCTTTTATAGTGTCACCAAGCTAGCTCGGGGATCAAGAGACATCGGAGCTTGGATCACACTATCGATTCAATCCTTTGGGTATACTTATGTTTAAGTATTTTGAGTATGGCATGTATAGGGGACTTGGTCATTTTGTCATGTGTCATATTGATTAGTCAAATGGATTGGCTCATGATGGTATTATGATTCATTTTGTATAAGGCCGTGAAATGTGGCTTATATTTGCTTCTCGAGTTGTAACCCTAATTATTTATGCATGCATGCAATGTGTTTATGCGTTATGATGTGGTTGCTTGTTGGTAATGGATGTGATAAATGACACATATGCTTAATGAATGATTTGGGACTAACAAGTATGACTATGTTCATGGTATAATTGAGTAGATTGAAGGTAGGTTTATAAGGATGAATAAATATGAAATTGGTGTGGAATGCCATATGAAAGCATGATGGTTTGAGCAAGTGATATGTTGACATTACAAAGTCATGGATTAATCATGATTGTGAGTATTTGAGTGACTAAACATTCTATGTTGCATGCCATAAAAAATGTATAAGTGAGTGAGCATTTAAGGGTGGCAAATGGCTTGGAAATTAGCCTAGAATTTTTCCACACGGGTAGACACACGGGCATGTGTCTAGGCCGTGCGTGACATACAGTCTACCCCATGGGCATGTGATCCGACCGTGTGTCCCCTGTACCCTAATTAGGCAAAACAAAATGCCCAGTAGTAAACACACGTGTGACAGCCCAAAATTGACCCTAGTCGGAATGTGGTTTTGGGACCACAAAACCGAGGCATAAAAATAATTTAAAATTTATTTTGATGCCTATAATATGTGTATGCTCATGTATGACATTTTTTGATGATTGATTTAGTGTTATAAAGGTGAATTTCACTAGAAAGGACTTAGTAGTGAACTTTGAAAGTACGATAGGGAAATGTGTGATGACTAATTAAAGCATGCATGCAAAACAATGGACTTGCATGTCAAATTCCCTTTTATAGGTGGTGGCGGCCATGACCAAGAAATATGGGCTAAACATGTCATGAAACATGTTTTGTTGGGCATTAGGGAGAAATAATAAACAAATAAGCATGGGTAAGAAAAGAATGAAAAAAATGTGTGTGTGAGTGTGGTATCTCCCCATTGCCGTGAGTTGTAAAGGAAGAAAGAAAAAATTTGTTCATCCTTTCTTTGAGCCAAAACTAAGGGGAAGAAGAGATTTTGCTTCATTTTATTTGTTTAGAAGAGATCTAGAAGGAGATTTGGCTAAACTTGCACCAAGATTAAGGTATGTATGAGGTTGTGTCATGAGATTCATGCATGTTTTAGTTGCCAACTTGATGTTCATGTTAGCCATGGTTCAAATCCTTGTTATGCCATGGAAGTGGTATTTGGTCAAAGTTGATATTGTGATAAAGCCATTGCATGCTAAGTGTGAAGCTTGATGATGATGCATGCAATGATGGATTGTCTACTCTTGAAATTTCTTTGTAGCCATCTTGAGTAAGACATTGAGTTTTCTTTTGTTTAACCATGATTGAAGTTGAAAAGGGCATGATTGTGATGTATTCGGCCATGATGCATTCATGAGCATGGTTCATGCTTCTTGCATGTTAGTTAAAATTTGTGTTTTGGATGGCTAGGGACACCTTGAAATTGACCATGCACATATATGTATATATATGTTTGCACATGATGTTTTGGTTATGAAGTAAGTGATGAATATGTTTGTTTAAAGAAGAAAATGTTGAAGAATGCTTGTGAAATTGCAAGTACATTCGCCTAGTACACATATGATGTGGAAATCTTGGAATTTATTGTTGAATTGGTGCAAGTATGACTAAGTATATTCGGCCTTAGGTAGCCTATTGATGGCCTTAGCTTTTCCTTGATGCTTGAATGAATTGTATTGAATTGCTTGATGTAGTATAAAATGTGCATGACCATTGTGTATTCAAGCTAAAGGGTGGCCATATGACCATTTAAACTCCTTGTCATATTCGGCCATAAGCTAGCATAATGAGGTTTTAATAAATTGAATTTGTTTGAATTAGCTCAAGAGCTTAGAGGGCCACAATTGGACAAGGGGAAGGAAAAAGTGATCGAATAACCGTAAAAGTCGTTCGACAACATCCGAGGTAAGTCCTTAAGAAGTGACCCTACTTGAATTATGTGAAATGAAATATGGATGTGTAATGATTATCGATTTATGTATGTATGAGTATTTGAATTATACCCGGGCTAAGTCCCGAAGGCGATTATGCTAGTGATTACCTTTGTGTTTGAGCCTTAGTAACGAAAATGAAACATGAATGTCTAATGATTATTGATGTATGTGTGCATGAGCAATTGAATGATATCCGGGCTAAGTCCCGAAGACATTTATGCTGGAAATTATATCCGGGTTAAGACCCGAAGGCAATTGTGCTAGTGGCTACATCCGGGCTAAGACCCGAAGGCATTCGTGCGAGTCCTTCTATCCGGGCTAAGACCCGAAGGCATTCGTGCACGTGGTTATATCCGGTTGTATTCCGAAGAAGCTTGGGCTGGAGGTGAGTGTTGGCTGCTGTAATAAATTCCATTAGTACGCTCGAAAAGCCCAAAGAATAAGGTATGATTATATGTGCATTGGAAAAGTCGACATGCTTGAGCAACATTCGCTCAATCGACTAACGAATTTCAGCTATTGAATTGGTTGATACCCTGTGAAAGTATATAATGATGAAGTGTGAAGTAAGAATGATTATGTGAATGTGTATTAATGAAATGATGCATTTGGCTATGTGAATGTATTGCTTTAATTAAAGCTGATTTTATTCCTTGAGACTTACTAAGCATAAAAATGCTTACCCCGTTGCTTTGGCTCTCTGTTTTATAGATTTTGCTCGATAGCAATCGGATTCGGGATCATTAAAGTCGAAGTCATCTACACTATCAAAGCCTCCATTTTGGTATAATTTTGGTTGAACTTTGAAATGGCATGTATAGGACTACCCTTGTCGGTTCAATTGTGTTGTGATGTATATGTGTACGGCCATGCGAAAATGGCTCGTAAAAGTGAAGTACGAACTTAGACTATTTGCGGTTTGTATATATATATATATATATATGGTGTCATGATGTGATTATGGATTAGAAATGGGAGTGTTGGTCACATGATCAGCCATTGGTATGGTTAAAATGATCATATGTGAACATATGTATGGCAAGACTAGTTGGTTCATGGAGACTACAAAATAGGTAAGACCTACCTTAAAAACAGATGCTGCCAGCTGCATTGACGTGAATGTGAAAAATCACCAAAATTTGTAGGAATGGTATTAAATAGTGAATAAGCTATGTAAATGAACCTTGATGAGTCTACTTTCATATGGAAGAAACGAAACGGTCATAGGAGTCACATGTTAAGAGATATTAAAGCTTTGTGAGACAGGGCCAGAACGGTTTCTGGGTCCCCTGTCGCAACTTTAAAATTTACTATAAATTATCCAGAAAGAATTAGGAGTCATGCCTTATATTTACAGATTCCATTTTGAGTCTAGTTTCATTAGAAACAAACGGCACCAGTATTAAAGCCCTGTACAGAGAGATATTCAAGTTGTAACGTGCGGAGGTCAGAGCAGTCGATCCCTGTAACATGGATGACTTTAACTAATAAACTGTACCAATTGGCCCGACCAAAAATTCTAGAAATAAATCCATGGATGGATATATGAGTCTAAATTCAGGGAAAATTTACGAAACCAGTTTCCAAGTTTTGAACCTCGAGATATGATTTTTAAGGCGACGGTGACGCAGTTTTCCAGTCTGACTGGAAATGTCAATTGGTGGGCTTAAATATGTGGATTTGGCTTGTTAACCCTCGTGTCCGATAACCGGCGATGGTCTCGGGTTCGGGTGTTACAATTTTATTGGTATCGAGCCACGGTTTAGTCGATTCTAGGACTACCGTGATGTGTTTGGGGTCTAGCTATACATGCCATTAAATGATGAATCGATAGTGTGGTGATTTCGACAATTTGACTTTGTGTTGTTTATAGTAATGGATCCCGATCCCAACCGAGCGATAGCTGATGATGTGGAGAGTGTGGCGCTGCTCCCACGCAAGGGACAGCGCGGCGGACTCTCAACCTATGGCCAACAATCCGAATGATGAGGCTAGGCAAGCCTTTTATAGTGTGATGAATGAATGGTTTAACCAATACATTCGAACTAACACTACTGTTCCACAACCTCCATTCCCGACAAATGCAACCCCGCACCTACAATACCTTGAGAATCGACCAAATAAGGTCAAGTAAGCCCCATCGATAGGATTCAAAACATGGGGCCACTTGAATTCAAAGCTACGGATGATGATGATGCCGAGCGAGCTGAATTTTGGTTGGACAACACTATCCGGGTGCTCGATGAGCTATCTTGTACACCGATGAGTGCCTAAAGTGTACCATCTCCTCGCTACGCGATTCCGCCTACTATTGGTGGAGTACTCGACTTCGTGGTGCCTAGAGAGCAAGTGACTTGGGAATTCTTTCAAACCGAGTTAGAAAAAAGTATATCGATCGAGATTCATCGACCAAAAGCGAAGGAATTTCTTGATCTTAAGCAAGGTTCTATGTCGCCATCGACTACGGACGAAAATTTGTGAGGCTTAGCCGATGCGCGAGAATGCATTTCGTCCAAGCTATTATGTGTAAACGCTCGAGGATGGGCTGAATGATGATATAAGGATGTTCGTTGGCATTCTCGAAATACGAGAGTTCAGTAGTACTTGTTGAGCGAGCTTGTAAAGTCAAGAGCTTAGAAAGGAGAAACAAAAAGCTGATGTGGGAACCGGAGAATTCGAAGAGGTCTCGGAAAGTCTCTTCAACAGCATCGAAGAGATTTCGAGATGATGTGAGCGGTCTAGAGGCGCCGGGCTTTTCTAGACGAGGACGCGATTGACCCCTGTGACCACACGAGTCACTTCAATCGCTTGATGGTGGAAATGATCGTAGAGAGAGGCGGAGTGTCTACATTGTGGCAAATGGCATTCGGGGAGCTGTTGGTTCCGTGATCGCTCCTGCTATAAGTGTGGATCGGCCGACCACTTTATGAAGGATTGCCCGAGGATGCTTGAACAAAATGTAAGTCAGAGTGGAAACCCGGGTGCTACCACTGCTCGAGGTAGGCCACCTAGAAATGTGGGCAATGTTAGTGGCGGTCAGAGAGGATCTAGAGATGCTACCATCAGATCCGAGGATCGGGCTCCTGCTAGGACTTATGCCATACGCGCACGCGAGGATGCTGCCTCTCGAGATGTCATTACCGGTACTTTCACTCTTTTCAATACTAATGTGATTGCTTTGATTGACCCTGGTTCTACTCATTCTTATATATGTGAAACCTTAGCATCCAGTAAGACTTTACCTATTGAGTCTACTGAGTTTGTAATTCGAGTGTTAAACCCCTTGGGTTATTACGTGCTTGTCAACAAAGTGTGCAAGAAAAGTCCCCTAGTGTTCCGAGGTTCTTGTTTTCCGGCGGGCTTGATGCTTTTGCCGTTCGATGAATTCGACGTTATTCTTGGTTTGGATTGGTTGACCATGCACGATGCGGTTGTAAATTGCAAAAGCAAGACTATCGATTTGAGGTGCGCGAATAACGAGATAATTCGGGTTGAGTCTACGGACTTAAAGGGTTGCCGGTATGTAATATCGCAATGTTGGCCCGGAAATATGTAAGAAAAGGGTGCGAAGCATACCTTGCGACGTGCTTTCGATGACAAGGAATTAGAAAAGAAACCCGAATCTGTGCCGTGGTTTGTGAATACCGGATGTTTTCCTGAAGAATTGCGGGTTTACCACCTGTTCGAAATAGAATTTGGCATCGAATTGGTACTGGTACCACTCCAATTTCGATAGCTCCGTATCGTATGGCGCCAACGAAATTAAAGGAGTTGAAAGCTCGATTGCAAGAATTGGTGGATAGAGGTTTTGCTCACCGAGTTTTTCGCCTTTGGGTGCGCCGGTGTTGTTTGTGAAAAGAAGGATGGAACCATGCGGTTGTGCATCGACTATCGTCGACTTAATAAAGCGACGATAAAGAACAAATATCCGTTACCGCGATCGATGACTTGTTCGATCAACTGAAGGAGCCTCGGTGTTCTCGAAAATAGATTTGAGATCGGGCTATTATCAATTGCGAATCCGAGATTGAACGTGCCCAAGACCGCCTTTGAGCGAGATATGGTCACTATGAGTTCCTAGTGATGCCGTTTGGGCTTACTAATGCCCTGCGGTATTTATGGATTTAATGAATCGGATCTTCGACCATATTTGGATCGATTAAGTAGTCATGTTCATTGATGACATCTTGGTCTATTCAAGAAATGAGACCGAACATCTTTGAACACCGAGGTTAGTCTTTGCAAATTTTACGGGATAAGCAATTATATGCTAAGTTCAACAAGTGTGAATCTCGGTTAAGAGAGGTTAGCTTCTTGGGTCATGTGGTATCTGATCGGTATTCGAGTCGACCCGAATAAAATTTCAGCCATACTTAATTGGAAGCCTCCGAGAAATATTACTGAGGTTCGGAGCTTTTTGGGGCTTGCCGGTTATTACCGACGATTTGTAAAAGGTTTCTCAACGATAGCCACGCCGATGACGAAGCTACTCCAAAAGGATGTTAAGTTCGAATGGACGGAGAAATGTCAGAAAAGTTTCGATCAACTGAAAACTTATTTGACGGGAGCCCCAATTCTAGTGCAACCCGAATCTGGCAAAGAGTTTGTCATCTATAGTGACGCCTCCCTCCTTGGGTTAGGTTGCGTATTGATGCAAGAAGGTCGAGTTGTGGCCTATGCGTCGAGGCAATTAAAGCCACACGAGAAAAATTATCCGACCCATGATCTCGAATTAGCTGCCATCGTATTCGCCTTAAAGATTTGGCGACATTACTTATTTGGTGAGAAGTGCCATGTGTACTCGGATCACAAAAGTCTCAAATATTTGATGACCCAAAGAGACTTAAATCTGCGACAAAGACGTTGGCTCGAGTTGTTAAAGGATTATGAGCTGGTCATTGACTATCACCCCGGAAAGGCGAATGTGGTTGCGGATGCCTTGAGTCGTAAATCATTATTCACTTTACGAGCGATGAATGTGCACTTGTCTGTTCGATCCGACAGTGTGTTAGTAGCTGAATTGAAAGCCAAACCACTATTGATGCATCAAATTCGAGAAGCTCAGAAAGTCGACGACGAGTTGGCTGCAAAACGGGCTGAGTGTGTTCTGAACCAGGACTCGGAGTTTCAAATCGATGATGACGATTGTTTGAGGTTCAAAAGTCGTCTGTGTGTTCCAAAGAATTCGGAACTCATTTCGATAATTCTGAATGAAGCGCATTGTAGCCGAATGGCAATCCACCCGAGGAGTACGAAGATGTACAACGATTTGAAACATCGGTTTTGGTGGCATGGTATGAAACGAGACATCTCCGACTTTGTTTCGAGATGTTTAATATGTCAACAAGTGAAAGCGGAACATCAAGTGCCTTCAGGATTACTTCAGCCAATCACGATACCCGAGTGGAAATGGGATCGAGTCACAATGGACTTTGTATCCGGACTGCCATTGTCAGCGAGTAAGAAGCATGCGGTTTGGGTCGTGGTAGATAGATTGACTAGGTCGGCTTACTTTGTCCCCGTACGTACGGATTTTTCAATGGACAAATTAGCTGAATTGTACGTTTCTCAGATTGTGAGATTGCACGGGGTGCCTATTTCCATCGTGTCGGATAGAGATCCGAGATTTACCTCGCTATTTTGGAAAAATTTGCAAGAAGCTTTGGGTACCAAGTTGCATTTCAGCACCGCCTTTCACCCCCAAACCGATGGTCAATCCGAGCGGATAATTCAGATACTTGAGGATATGTTGAGATGTTGCGTCCTCGAGTTTAGTGGTTCATGGGAACGGTATTTGCCGTTGATTGAATTCGCTTACAACAACAGCTTTCAATCAAGTAATAAGATGGCACCCTACGAGGCTTTGTACGGTCGTAAATGCCGTACACCATTGTTTTGGACTGAGCTCGGTGAAAGTAAGATTTTCGGTGGATTTGATTAGAGATGCTGAGCAGAAAGTGAAAGTAATCCGTGAAAGTCGAAGATAGCCTCCGATCGTCGAAGTCGACGCGGATCTGAGCGTAAGGACATCGAGTATCGGTGGGAGATAAAGTGTTTCTCAAGGTATCGCCTTGGAAAAAGGTACTCAGATTTGGCCGTAAGGGCAAGTTGAGCCCGAGGTTCATTGGGCCATATGAGATATCCGAGCGAGTCGGTCCAGTGGCATATCGTTTGATTTTGCCCCCTGAACTCGAAAAGGTTCACGATGTCTTTCATGTTTCGATGCTTCGACGCTATAGATCTGATCCATCGCACGTGATTAGTCCATCAGAAGTTGAAATTCAAGCCAATATGAGTTATGAGGAAGAACCGATTCGTATCCTATCACATGAAGTGAAAGAGTTGTGAAACAAGTGGGTTCCGCTAGTAAAGGTGTTATGGCTCAAGCACGGGATAGAAGAAGCTACTTGGGAAATCGAGAACTCTATGAAAGAGCGATACCCAACCCTATTTACGGTAAGATTTTAGGGACGAAAATTTCTTAAGTGGGGAGAGTTGTGTGACCCAAAATTGACCCTAGTCGGAATGTGGTTTCGGGACCACAAAACCGAGGCATAAAAATAATTTAAAATTTATTTTGATGCCTATAATATGTGTATGCTCATGTATGACATTTTTGATGATTGATTTAGTGTTATAAAGGTGAATTTCACTAGAAAGGACTTAGTAGTGAACTTTGAAAGTACGATAGGAAATGTGTGATGACTAATTAAAGCATGCATGCAAAACAATGGACTTGCATGTCAAATTCCCCTTTTATAGGTGGTGGCGGCCATGACCAAGAAATATGGGCTAAACATGTCATGAAACATGTTTTGTTGGGCATTAGGGAGAAATAATAAACAAATAAGCATGGGTAAGAAAAGAATGAAAAAAAATGTGTGTGTGAGTGTGGTATCTCCCCATTGCCGTGAGTTGTAAAGGAAGAAAGAAAAAATTTGTTCATCCTTTCTTTGAGCCAAAACTAAGGGGAAGAAGAGATTTTTGCTTCATTTTATTTGTTTAGAAGAGATCTAGAAGGAGATTTGGCTAAACTTGCACCAAGATTAAGGTATGTATGAGGTTGTGTCATGAGATTCATGCATGTTTTAGTTGCCAACTTGATGTTCATGTTAGCCATGGTTCAAATCCTTGTTATGCCATGGGAGTGGTATTTGGTCAAAGTTGATATTGTGATAAAGCCATTGCATGCTAAGTGTGAAGCTTGATGATGATGCATGCAATGATGGATTGTCTACTCTTGAAATTTCTTTGTAGCCATCTTGAGTAAGACATTGAGTTTTCTTTTGTTTAACCATGATTGAAGTTGAAAAGGGCATGATTGTGATGTATTCGCCATGATGCATTCATGAGCATGGTTCATGCTTCTTGCATGTTAGTTAAAATTTGTGTTTTGGATGGCTAGGGACACCTTGAAATTGACCATGCACATATATGTATATATATGTTTGCACATGATGTTTTGGTTATGAAGTAAGTGATGAATATGTTTGTTTAAAGAAGAAAATGTTGAAGAATGCTTGTGAAATTGCAAGTACATTCGGCCTAGTACACATATGATGTGGAAATCTTGGAATTTATTGTTGAATTGGTGCAAGTATGACTAAGTATATTCGGCCTTAGGTAGCCTATTGATGGCCTTAGCTTTTCCTTGATGCTTGAATGAATTGTATTGAATTGCTTGATGTAGTATAAAATGTGCATGACCATTGTGTATTCAAGCTAAAGGGTGGCCATATGACCATTTAAACTCCTTGTCATATTCGGCCATAAGCTAGCATAATGAGGTTTTAATAAATTGAATTTGTTTGAATTAGCTCAAGAGCTTAGAGGGCCACAATTGGACAAGGGGAAGGAAAAAGTGATCGAATAACCGTAAAAGTCGTTCGACAACATCCGAGGTAAGTCCTCAAGAAGTGACCCTACTTGAATTATGTGAAATGAAATATGGATGTGTAATGATTATCGATTTATGTGTGTATGAGTATTTGAATGATACCGGGCTAAGTCCGAAGGCGATTATGCTAGTGATTACCTTTGTGTTTGAGCCTTAGTAACGAAAATGAAACATGAATGTCTAATGATTATTGATGTATGTGTGCATGAGCAATTGAATGATATCCGGGCTAAGTCCCGAAGACATTTATGCTGGAAATTATATCCGGGTTAAGACCGAAGGCAATTGTGCTAGTGGCTACATCCGGGCTAAGACCAAGGCATTCGTATGAGTCCTTCTATCCGGGCTAAGACACGAAGGCATTCGTGCGTGGTTATATCCGGTTGTATTCGAAGAAGCTTGGGCTGGAGGTGAGTGTTGGCTGCTGTAATAAATTCCATTAGTGCGCTCGAAAAGCCCAAAGAATAAGGTATGATTATATGTGCATTGGAAAAGTCGACATGCTTGAGCAACATTCGCTCAATCGACTAACAATTTCAGCTATTGAATTGGTTGATACCACGTGAAAGTATATAATGATGAAGTGTGAAGTAAGAATGATTATGTGAATGTGTATTAATGAAATGATGCATTTGGCTATGTGAATGTATTGCTTTAATTAAAGCTGATTTTATTCCTTGAGACTTACTAAGCATAAAAATGCTTACCCGTTGCTTTGGCTCTCTGTTTTATAGATTTTGCTCGATAGCAATCGGATTCGGGATCATTAAAGTCGAAGTCATCTACACTATCAAAGCCTCCATTTTGGTATAATTTTTGGTTGAACTTTGAAATGGCATGTATAGGACTACCCCTTGTCGGTTCAATTGTGTTGTGATGTATATGTGTACGGCCATGCGAAAATGGCTCGTAAAAGTGAAGTACGAACTTAGACTATTTGCGGTTTGTATATATATATATATATATATATGGTGTCATGATGTGATTATGGATTAGAAATGGGAGTGTTGGTCACATGATCAGCCATTGGTATGGTTAAAATGATCATATGTGAACCTATGTATGGCAAGACTAGTTGGTTCATGGAGACTACAAAATAAGTAAGACCTACCTTAAAAACAGATGCTGCCAGCTGCATTGACGTGAATGTGAAAAATCACCAAAATTTGTAGGAATGGTATTAAATAGTGAATAAGCTATGTAAATGAACCTTGATGAGTCTACTTTCATATGGAAGAAACGAAACGGTCATAGGAGTCACATGTTAAGAGATATTAAAGCTTTCGTGAGACAGGGCCAGAACGGTTTCTGGGTCCCCTGTCGCAACTTTAAAAATTTACTATAAATTATCCAGAAAGAATTAGGAGTCATGCTTTATATTTACAGATTCCATTTTGAGTCTAGTTTCATTAGAAACAAACGGCACCAGTATTAAAGCCCTGTACAGAGAGATATTCAAGTTGTAACGCGCGGAGGTCAGAGCAGTCGATCCCTGTAACATAGGTGACTTTAACTAATAAACTGTACCAATTGGCCCGACCAAAAATTCTAGAAATAAATCCATGGATGGATATATGAGTCTAAATTCAGGGAAAATTTACGAAACCAGTTTCCGAGTTTTGAAACTCGAGATATGATTTTTAAGGCGACGGTGATGCAGTTTTCCAGTTTGACTGGAAATGTCAATTGGTGGGCGAAATATGTGGATTTGGCTTGTTAACCCCTCGTGTCCGACACCGGCGATGGTCACGGGTTCGGGGTGTTACAATTTTATTGGTATCAGAGCCACGGTTTAGTCGATTCTAGGACTACCGTGATGTGTTTGGGGTCTAGCTATACATGCCATTAAATGATGAATCGATAGTGTGGTGATTTCTGACAATTTGACTTTGTGTTGTTTATAGTAATGGATCTCGATCCCAACCGAGCGATAGCTGATGATGTGGAGAGTGTGGCGCCTGCTCCCACGCAAGGGACAGCGCCGGCGGACTCTCAACCTATGGCCAGCAATCCGAATGATGAGGCTAGGCAAGCCTTTTATAGTGTGATGAATGAATGGTTTAACCAATACATTCGAACTAACACGGCTGTTCCACAACCTCCATTCCCGACAAATGCAACCCCCGCACCTACAATACCTCCCGGTAACTGACCAAATAAGGTCAAGTAAGCCCCAATCGATAGGATTGAAAACATGGGGCCACTGAATTCAAAGCTACGGATGATGATGATGCCGAAGCGAGCTGAATTTTGGTTGGACAACACTATCCGGTGCTCGATGAGCTATCTTGTACACCGATGAGTGCCTAAAGTGTACCATCTCCCTACTACGCGATTCCGCCTACTATTGGTGGAGTACTCTGACTTCTGTGGTGCCTAGAGAGCAAGTGACTTGGGAATTCTTTCAAACCGAGTTCCGAAAAAAGTATATCAGTCAGAGATTCATCGACCAAAAGCGAAGGGAATTTCTTGATCTTAAGCAAGGTTCTATGTCGATTACCGACTACGGACGAAAATTTGTGAGGCTTAGCGATGCAGCGAGAATGCATTTCGTCAAAGCTATTATGTAAACGCCGAGGATGGGCTGAATGATGATATAAGGATGTTCGTTGGCATTCTCGAAATCGAGAGTTCAGTAGTACTTGTTGAGCGAGCTTGTAAAGCGAAGAGCTTAGAAAGGAGAAACAAAAAGCTGATGTGGGAACCGGAGAATTCGAAAGAGGTCCTCGGAAAGTCTCTTCAACAGCATCGAAGAGATTTCGAGATGATGTGAGCCGGTCTAGAGGCGCTTGGGCTTTTCTAGGCGAGGACGCGATTGACCCCTGTGACCACGAGTCACTTCAATCGCCGATGGTGGAAATGATCGCCGAGAGAGGGCGAGTGTCTACATTGTGGCAAATGGCATTCGGGAGCTGTTGGTTCCGTGATCGCTCTGCTATAAGTGTGGATCGGCCGACCACTTTATGAAGGATTGCAGGATGCTTGAACAAAATGTAAGTCGAGTGGAAACCGGGTGCTACCATTGCCGAGGTAGGCCACCTAGAAATGTGGGCAATGTTAGTGGCGGTCGAGAGGATCTAGAGATGCTACCATCGGATCCGAGGATCGGGCTCTGCTAGGACTTATGCCATCGCGCACGCGAGGATCTTGCCTCTCGAGATGTCATTCTACGGTACTTTCACTCTTTTCAATACTAATGTGATTGCTTTGATTGACCCTGGTTCTACTCATTCTTATATATGTGAAACCTTAGCATCCAATAAGACTTTGCCTATTGAGTCTCTCGAGTTTGTAATTCGGTGTCAAACCCTTGGGTCATTACGTGCTTGTCAACAAAGTGTGCAAGAAAAGTCCCTAGTGTTCCGAGGTTCTTGTTTTCCGCGGGCTTGATGCTTTTGCCGTTCGATGAATTCGACGTTATTCTTGGTTTGGATTGGTTGACCATGCACGATGCGGTTGTAAATTGCAAAAGCAAGACTATCGATTTGAGTCTTGCGAATAACGAGATAATTCGGGTTGAGTCTACGGACTTAAAGGGTTGCCGGTGTAATATCGGCAATGTTGGCCCGGAAATATGTAAGAAAAGGGTGCGAAGCATACCTTGCGTCGTGCTTTCGATGACAAGGAATCGAAAAGAAACCCGAATCTGTGCCGTGGTTTGTGAATACCGGATGTTTTCCCGAAGAATTGCGGGTTTACCACTGTTCGGAAATAGAATTTGGCATCGAATTGGTACTGGTACCACTCCAATTTCGATAGCTCCGTATCGTATGGCGCCAACGGAATTAAAGGAGTTGAAAGCTTCGATTGCAAGAATTGGTGGATAGAGGTTTTGCTCGCCGAGTTTTTCGCCTTGGGGTGCGCCGGTGTTGTTTGTGAAAAGAAGGATGGAACCATGCGGTGTGCATCGACTATCGTCGACTTAATAAAGCGACGATAAAGAACAAATATCCGTTACCACGATCGATGACTTGTTCGATCAAGCGAAGGAGCCTCGGTGTTCTCGAAAATAGATTTGAGATCGGGCTATTATCAATTGCGAATCCGAGATTGACGTGCCCAAGGCGCCTTGAGCGAGATATGGTCACTATGAGTTCCTAGTGATGCCGTTTGGGCTTACTAATGCCCTGCGGTATTTATGGATTTAATGAATCGGATCTTGAGACCATATTTGGATCGATTAAGTAGTCATGTTCATTGATGACATCTTGGTCTATTCAAGAAATGAGACCGAACATCTTTGAACACACGAGGTTAGTCTGCAAATTTTACGGGATAAGCAATTATATGCTAAGTTCAGCAAGTGTGAATCACGGTTAGAGAGGTTAGCTTCTTGGGTCATGTGGTATGCGATCGGGTATTCGAGTCGACCGAATAAAATTTCAGCCATACTTAATTGGAAGCCTCAGAAATATTCTTGAGGTTCGGAGCTTTTGGGGCTTTAGGTTATTACCGACGATTTGTAAAGGTTTCTCAACGATAGCCACGCCGATGAAGCTTACTCCAAAAGGATGTTAAGTTGAATGGACGGAGAAATGTCGAGAAAAGTTTCGATCAATGAAAACTTATTTGACGGAGCCCCAATTCTAGTGCAACCCGAATCTGGCAAAGAGTTTGTCATCTATAGTGACGCCTCCCTCCTTGGGTTAGGTTGCGTATTGATGCAAGAAGGTCGAGTTGTGGCCTATGCGTCGAGGCAATTAAAGCCACACGAGAAAAATTATCCGACCCATGATCTCGAATTAGCTGCCATCGTATTCGCCTTAAAGATTTGGCGACATTACTTATTTGGTGAGAAGTGCCATGTGTACTCGGATCACAAAAGTCTCAAATATTTGATGACCCAAAGAGACTTAAATCTGCGACAAAGGCGTTGGCTCGAGTGTTAAAGGATTATGAGTGGTCATTGACTATCACCGGAAAGCGAATGTGGTTGCGGATGCCTTGAGTCGTAAATCATTATTCACTTTACTGAGCGATGAATGTGCACTTATGCATTCGATCCGAAGCGGTGTGTTAGTAGCTGAATTGAAAGCCAAACCACTATTGATGCATCAAATTCGAGAAGCTCGAGAAAGTCGACGACGAGTTGGGCGCAAAAGAAATTTGAGTGTGTTCGAACCAGGACTCGAAGTTTCAAATCGATGATGACGATTGTTTGAGGTTCAAAAGTTGTCTGTGTGTTCCAAAGAATTGAACTCATTTCGATAATCTGAATGAAGCCCATTGTAGCGAATGGCAATCCACCCGAGAGTACGAAGATGTACAACGATTTGAAACATCGGTTTTGGTGGCATGGTATGAAACGAGACATCTCAGACTTTGTTTGAGATGTTTAATATGTCAACAAGTGAAAGCGGAACATCAAGTGCCTTGAGATTACTTGACCAATCACGATACCCGAGTGGAAATGGGATCGAGTCACAATGGACTTTGTATCCGGACCGCCATTGTCGTGAGTAAGAAGCATGCGGTTTGGGTCGTGGTAGATAGATTGACTAAGTCGGCTCACTTTGTCCCCGTCGCACGGATTTTTCAATGGACAAATTAGCTGAATTGTACGTTCTCAGTTGTGAGATTGCGGGGTGCCTATTTCCATCGTGTCGGATAGAGATCCGAGATTTACCTCGCGATTTTGGAAAAATTTGCAAGAAGCTTTGGGTACTAAGTTGCATTTCAGCACCGCTTTCACCCCAAACCGATGGTCAATCCGGCGGATAATTCGAGATACTTGAGGATATGTTGAGATGTTGCGTCCTCGAGTTTAGTGGTTCATGGGAGCGGTATTTGCCGTTGATTGAATTCGCTTACAACAACGACTTTCAATCAAGTATTAAGATGGCACCCTACGAGGCTTTATGCGGTCGTAAATGCCGTACACCATTGTTTTGGTGAGCTCGGTGAAAGTAAGATTTTCGGGTGGATTTGATTAGAGATGCTGAGCAGAAAGTGAAAGTAATCCGTGAAAGTCGAAGATAGCCTCCGATCGTCGAAGTCGTGACGCGGATCTGAAGCGTAAGGACATCGAGTATCGGTGGGAGATAAAGTGTTTCTCAAGGTATCGCCTTGGAAAAAGGTACTCGATTTGGCCGTAAGGGCAAGTTGAGCCCGAGGTTCATTGGGCCATATGAGATATCCGAAGCGAGTCGGTCGGTGGCATATCGTTTGATTTTGCCCCGAACTCGAAAAGGTTCACGATGTCTTTCATGTTTCGATGCTTGACGCTATAGATCGATCCATCGCACGTGATTAGTCCATCGAAGTTGAAATTCAAGCCAATATGAGTTATGAGGAAGAACCGATTCGTATCCTATCACATGAAGTGAAAGAGTTGTGAAACAAGCGGGTTCCGCTAGTGAAGGTGTTATGGCTCAAGCACGGGATAGAAGAAGCTACTTGGGAAACCGAGAACTCTATGAAAGAGCGATACCCAACCCTATTTACGGTAAGATTTTCGGGACGAAAATTTCTTAAGTGGGGAGAGTTGTGATGCCCAAAATTGACCCTAGTCGGAATGTGGTTTGGGACCACAAAATCGAGGCATAAAAATAATTTAAAATTTATTTTGATGCCTATAATATGTGTATGCTCATGTATGACATTTTTGATGATTGATTTAGTGTTATAAAGGTGAATTTCACTAGAAAGGACTTAGTAGTGAACTTTGAAAGTACGATAGGGAAATGTGTGATGACTAATTAAAGCATGCATGCAAAACAATGGACTTGCATGTCAAATTCCCTTTTATAGGTGGTGGCGGCCATGACCAAGAAATATGGGCTAAACATGTCATGAAACATGTTTTGTTGGGCATTAGGGAGAAATAATAAACAAATAAGCATGGGTAAGAAAAGAATGAAAAAAATGTGTGTGTGAGTGTGGTATCTCCCCATTGCCGTGAGTTGTAAAGGAAGAAAGAAAAAATTTGTTCATCCTTTCTTTGAGCCAAAACTAAGGGGAAGAAGAGATTTTTGCTTCATTTTATTTGTTTAGAAGAGATCTAGAAGGAGATTTGGCTAAACTTGCACCAAGATTAAGGTATGTATGAGGTTGTGTCATGAGATTCATGCATGTTTTAGTTGCCAACTTGATGTTCATGTTAGCCATGGTTCAAATCCTTGTTATGCCATGGAAGTGGTATTTGGTCAAAGTTGATATTGTGATAAAGCCATTGCATGCTAAGTGTGAAGCTTGATGATGATGCATGCAATGATGGATTGTCTACTCTTGAAATTTCTTTGTAGCCATCTTGAGTAAGACATTGAGTTTTCTTTTTGTTTAACCATGATTGAAGTTGAAAAGGGCATGATTGTGATGTATTCGGCCATGATGCATTCATGAGCATGGTTCATGCTTCTTGCATGTTAGTTAAAATTTGTGTTTTGGATGGCTAGGGACACCTTGAAATTCGGCCATGCACATATATGTATATATATGTTTGCACATGATGTTTTGGTTATGAAGTAAGTGATGAATATGTTTGTTTAAAGAAGAAAATGTTGAAGAATGCTTGTGAAATTGCAAGTACATTCGGCCTAGTACACATATGATGTGGAAATCTTGGAATTTATTGTTGAATTGGTGCAAGTATGACTAAGTATATTCGGCCTTAGGTAGCCTATTGATGGCCTTAGCTTTTCCTTGATGCTTGAATGAATTGTATTGAATTGCTTGATGTAGTATAAAATGTGCATGACCATTGTGTATTCAAGCTAAAGGGTGGCCATATGACCATTTAAACTCCTTGTCATATTCGCCATAAGCTAGCATAATGAGGTTTTAATAAATTGAATTTGTTTGAATTAGCTCAAGAGCTTAGAGGGCCACAATTGGACAAGGGGAAGGAAAAAGTGATCGAATAACCGTAAAAGTCGTTCGACAACATCCGAGGTAAGTCCTTAAGAAGTGACCCTACTTGAATTATGTGAAATGAAATATGGATGTGTAATGATTATCGATTTATGTATGTATGAGTATTTGAATGATACCGGGCTAAGTCCGAAGGCGATTATGCTAGTGATTACCTTTGTGTTTGAGCCTTAGTGTGAAAATGAAACATGAATGTCTAATGATTATTGATGTATGTGTGCATGAGCAATTGAATGATATCCGGGCTAAGTCCCAAGACATTTATGCTGGAAATTATATCCGGGTTAAGACCGAAGGCAATTGTGCTAGTGGCTACATCGGGCTAAGACCGAAGGCATTAAATGCGAGTCCTTCTATCCGGGCTAAGACCGAAGGCATTCGTGCGTGGTTATATCCGGTTGTATTCGAAGAAGCTTGGGCTGGAGGTGAGTGTTGGCTGCTGTAATAAATTCCATTAGTACGCTCGAAAAGCCCAAAGAATAAGGTATGATTATATGTGCATTGGAAAAGTCGACATGCTTGAGCAACATTCGCTCAATCGACTAACAATTTCAGCTATTGAATTGGTTGATACCGTGAAAGTATATAATGATGAAGTGTGAAGTAAGAATGATTATGTGAATGTGTATTAATGAAATGATGCATTTGGCTATGTGAATGTATTGCTTTAATTAAAGCTGATTTTATTCCTTGAGACTTACTAAGCATAAAAATGCTTACCCGTTGCTTTGGCTCTGTTTTATAGATTTTGCTCGATAGCAATCGGATTCGGGATCATTAAAGTCGAAGTCATCTACACTATCAAAGCCTCCATTTTGGTATAATTTTGGTTGAACTTTGAAATGGCATGTATAGGACTACCCTTGTCGGTTCAATTGTGTTGTGATGTATATGTGTACGGCCATGCGAAAATGGCTCGTAAAAGTGAAGTCTGAACTTAGACTATTTGCGGTTTGTATATATATATATATATATATGGTGTCATGATGTGATTATGGATTAGAAATGGGAGTGTTGGTCACATGATCAGCCATTGGTATGGTTAAAATGATCATATGTGAACCTATGTATGGCAAGACTAGTTGGTTCATGGAGACTACAAAATAGGTAAGACCTACCTTAAAAACAGATGCTGCCAGCTGCATTGACGTGAATGTGAAAAATCACCAAAATTTATAGGAATGGTATTAAATAGTGAATAAGCTATGTAAATGAACCTTGATGAGTCTACTTTCATATGGAAGAAACGAAACGGTCATAGGAGTCACATGTTAAGAGATATTAAAGCTTTCGTGAGACAGGGCCAGAACGGTTTCTGGGTCCCCTGTCGCAACTTTAAAAATTTACTATAAATTATCCAGAAAGAATTAGGAGTCATGCCTTATATGTACAGATTCCATTTTGAGTCTAGTTTCATTAGAAACAAACGGCACCAGTATTAAAGCCCTGTACAGAGAGATATTCAAGTTGTAACGCGCGGAGGTCAGAGCAGTCGATCCCTGTAACATGGGTGACTTTAACTAATAAACTGTACCAATTGGCCCGACCAAAAATTCTAGAAATAAATCCATGGATGGATATATGAGTCTAAATTCAGGAAAATTTACGAAACCAGCTTCGAGTTTTGAAACTCGAGATATGATTTTAAGGCGACGGTGACGCAGTTTTCCAGCCTGACTGGAAATGTCAATTGGTGGGCGAAATATGTGGATTTGGCTTGTTAACCCCTCGTGTCCGACACCGGCGATGGTCTCGGGTTTGGGGTGTTACAACACGGGCAGAGACACGGCCGTGTGTCTCAGTCATGTGAAGGACACAGCCTCAGGACATGGGTGTGTGCTCAGGCCGTGTGAAGTCTGCACTTAATTTTTGGAATTTAATTTTCCACACGGGCGTGTGACTTGGTTGTGTGACCCTAATTGTGTTGATGACGTCATAAATAGAGAGTTACACGGGCTAAGGACACGGGCATGTGTGACCACACGGCCTACCCACACGGGTGTGTGACCCTGTTTCACGAAAATTTTCCTAAGTTTTCCCAAAATTTTCTAAAGTTCCCAGATTAGTCCCAAACTACTTCCGATGTATGTTTTGGGCCTCGTAGGCCCATATAAGGGACAATTTGTATATGTATGAATGAATTTGATTGAAACAAAATTTTATGGCTCGGTTTTGTATGTTTGCTTGTGTTAAGTCTAGTAATGCCTCGTATCCTATCCCAGCATCGGACATGGGTAAGGGGTGTTACATTTAGTGGTATTAGAGCTATAGTTTAGTCAATTCTCAGACTAACGTGGCATGTGTTCTCATGAAGCTGATGACGTAGAATGTAATGCACCGGTTCCCGTTCAAGGGGCAGCTCCAGTTGAGAGTAGACCCGTGACCCTGAGTCAGGTAGGAGGAGAAGAGGCTAGGGAAGCCTTTCTCCACATGATGAATTCCTGGTATACGGAGTTTGTTCGAATGAACCTGAACGCTCAACCCCTCCACCCTCTCAAAATCCTCAACCCATACCCCTAGTGCCACAAGGAATGGATTTTATGAGATTTCATAGAACCCCAGTTGATAAAATTTGAAAACAAAGGGAAGAAGAGTTCAGAGCAAATGCCGAGGATGATGCTGAGAGAGCAGAATTTTGGCTTGAGAATTCAATAAAGGTATTTGATGTGCTATCATGCACACTCGAAGAATGTTTGAAATTTGCTATTTCTTTGTTGAGAGACTCAGCATATCACTGGTGGAAGACGCTAGTATCCGTGGCACCTCAAGAAAGGGTCATTTTGGAACGATTCATTGGCCAGAAGCGCAAGGAATTTTTAGAAGTGAATCAAGGTTGCATGTCAGTGATCAAGTACGAAAGAAAGTTTGTCCGTCTCAGCAAATATGCTCGAGAGTGTGTATCTTCTGAGGCTAAAATATGTAGAAGGTTTGAAGACATACTTAAAGAGGATATTAGAGTGTTAGTGGGTATTCTTGAGCTGAAGGAATTTGTTATTCTCGTTGATCAGGCTTGTAAAGCTAAGGAACTGACTAAGGAAAAAAGAAAAGCTAAGGCTGAGGCTAAAGATATAAGAAAGAGGCCGATGAGCAAGTCACTCCCCTCTGAGTCTAAGAAATCCAAAGAAATGTATTCTCGTTCTCATGTTTTGGCCAGGCATTTGTACGGAAATCGTAGGAAGGAAAATTCGGGTTTTAAATCTCAAGTCACCTCTATGGCTAGTGTGGGTAATGCTAGTCCTTTTAAACCTGTGCCAACATTGTGAAAGATGTCATCTTGGTGCATGTAGGATGAAGGATGGATCATGTTTCAGATGTGGTTCTCAAGACCACTATATCAAGGATTGCCCTAAGATGATCGAGAAAGAAAATTTTCAGAATACAAGGCTGAGTAGTACGGCTACAGAAGGGAAACCTTCAAGAAATACCGGTAATGGAGCTAGTAGCAAAAGTGTAGCGAGGGATACAATGGTGAGATTTGAAACTAGAGCTCTGGCTAGGGCCTATGCCATACGTGCGCATGAGGACACATCTTCTCCTGATGTGATAACTGGTACTTTTTCTCTTTACGATACTACTATTATTGCCTTGATTGGCCCTTGTTCTACTCATTCGTATGTGTGCATGAAATTGGTATCTAGCATGAATATGCCTGTTGAGTCTACAGAATTTATGATTAAAGTGTCAAACCTGTTCGGTAAGCATGTTTTAGTTGATAGGGGATGCAAGAAATGTCCCTTGATAATTAGAGGTCATTGGTTTTCGACTGACTTGATGTTGTTTCCGTTTGATAAATTTTATGTTATATTAGGAATGGATTGGTTGACAGTTCATGATGCTGTAGTAATTGTAGACAAGAAGTTATTGAATTGAAATATGAAAATAGTGAAATTCTCCGGGTTGAATCAGATGAGTCAGATAGGTTGCCAATCGTGATTTCTTCAATATCTGCTCAGAAACATGTGAGAAAAGGGTGTGAAGCTTATTTAGGTTATGTGTTGAATACCAAAGAGTCTTAATTAAGAATTGAACCAGTGCCTGTTGTATCTGAATATTTGGATTTGTTTCCGGAAGAATTGCCAGGTTTACCCCCAATTAGAGAAGTGGAGTCTGGTATTGATGTAATGCCAAGGACGACACCTATTTCGATTGCTCCATATAGGATGGCCCCGACTGAGTTGAAAGAATTGAAGTCACAGTTGCAAGAATTGACCGACAAGGGTTTTGTGAGACCTAGCTTTTCATCGTGGGGTGCTCTGGTATTATTCATGAAAAAGAAGGACAATTCTATGAGATTGTGTATAGACTACCGACAGCTCAATAAGATAACAATAAAGAACAAGTATCCTTTGCCAAGGATTGATGACTTGTTTGACCAATTGAAAGGAGTGTCATGGTTTTCTAAAATAGACTTGAGATTCAGCTACTATCAGTTGCAAGTTAAAGAGTTGGATGTGCCTAAAACTGCTTTTAGAAAGAGGTATGGCCACTATGAATTTCTTGTTATGCCATTTGGGTTAACGAATGCTCCTACTATATTTATGGATTTCATGAACCGAATATTTCAACCATATTTGGACAAGTTTGTTGTTGTGTTTATTGATGATATTCTGATTTATTCGATAGATGAGGTAAAGCATACTAAGCACTTGAGAACTATTTTGTAGACTTTAAGAGACAAACAGTTGTACGCCAAGTTCAGTAAAAGCGAGTTTTGACTTTGAGAAGTTGGATTCTTGGGCCATATTGTTTCAGTTGATGGTATTCGAGTTTATCCTAGCAAGATTTCTACTATCATCAATGGAAACAACCAAGGAATGTATCCGAGGTTAGAAGCTTTTTGGGTTTGGCCGGTTACTGCCGATGGTTTATGAAAGGATTTTCTATGATTGCCACTCCCATGAAAAGATTGCTTCAAAAGGATGCTAAGTTTGAGTGGTCGAAAAAGTGTAAACAAAGCTTCGAGAAATTGAAGATGTTATTGACCGAAGCACTGTTATGGTACAACCCGAGTCGAGTAAAGAATTTGTGATTTATAGTGATTCTTGCTTAAATGGTTTGGATGTGTACTTATGCAAGAGGGCAAAGTCATAGCTTACGCTTCGAGGCAGTTGAAGCCTCACGAGAAGAATTATCCGACACATGACTTAGAGTTGGCCGCCATAGTGTTTGCTTTGAAGATTTGGCGACATTATTTATTTGGTGAGAAATGCCATGTTTATACCGACCACAAAAGTCTTAAGTACTTAATGATCAAAAGGAATTGAACTTACAGCAACGAAGATGGTTAGATCTGTTAAAGGACTATGAGCTTGTGATTGATTACCATCTGGGTAAGGCGAATGTGGTCGCCGACGCTTTGAATAGGAAGTTGTTGTATTCCTTAAGGGTTATGAATACATGGCTGACTTTTTCTGATGATAGTTCAATTCTAGCCGAGTTGAGAGCTAGACCAACTTTTCTTCAACAGATTTGTGATGCTCAGAAAGTTGATAAAGAGTTGCAAGCTAAGAGAGTTCAGTGTGTGTCCAATAGTGAATCAGATTTTCAGAGTGACTCCGATGGTTGCTTGAGATTTCGTGGTAGGATTTGTGTTCCAAAGGACACTGAGTTTATTTAGAATATTTTAAATGAGGCACACAAATAGTTCACCTGGGCAGTACAAAAATGTATAATGACTTGAAGAAAATGTATTGGTGGAATGGTATGAAAAGAGATATCTCAGAGTTTGTATCAAAATATTTAATTTGTCAACAAGTAAAGGCCGAGCACCAAGTACCTTTGGGTTTGCTTCAGCCTATGATGGTTCCTGAGTGGAAATGGGACCGGATTACTATAGATTTTGTGACAGGGTTGCCTTTAGCTCCGAGAAAGAAAGATGCCATATGGTTCATTGCTGATAGATTAACTAAGACAACTCATTTTATACTGCTATGTACTGATTTCTCACTTGATAAGTTAGCTAATTTGTACATTGGTAAAATTGTTAGACTTCATGGAGTACCTATATCGATTATTTCGTATAGAGATCTGAGGTTCACCTCGCGATTTTAGAAAAAGTTGCGATAGGCTTTAGGTACGAAGTCAAATTTTAGTACCGCTTTCCATCCGCAAACCGACGATCAGTCAGAGAGAGTAATTCAAATACTTGAAGACATGCTCCGATGTTGTTTATTGGAATTCCAAGGTAGTTGGGAAATGTACTTACCATTGGTAAAGTTTGCCTACAACAACAGTTATCAGTTGAGTTTGAAAATGGCGCCTTATGAGGCATTATATGGGCGTAAGTGCCGAACACCTCTGTATTGGAATGAACTCAGAGAAAATCAGATTCACAGGGTTGATTTAGTCAAAGAAATCGAAGAGAAAGTGAAGATAATTCGTGATTATTTGAAAGCTGCTTCGGATAGATAAAAATCCTACGCGGATTTGAAACATAAAGAGATTGAGTTTTAGGTCGGTGATAAGGTACTTTTGAAAGTTTCTCCATGGAAAAAGGTTATGAGATTTGGTAGAAAGGGTAAGTTGAGTCTGCATTTTATTGGACCGTATGAGATCACTGAGAGAGTAGGGCTGTAACACCCCGTACCCGAGTCCGTTACCGGAGTCGAACACAAGGTGCACACAGACTTAATTGTTTTCACAGTCCATAAAAAAAATTTTCCAGACAAGCTGGTTACTGCATCACTGTCGCCTTAAAAATCATATCTTGAGTTTCAAAACTCGAAAATCAGTTTCGTAATTTTTCCCTGAAACTAGACTCATATTTCCATCTACATATTTTTTTCTAGAATTTTTGGTCTGGCCAATTAGTACAGTTTATTAGTTAAAGTCTCCCTTGTTACAGGGTGTGACTACACTGACCTTCATGCATTACGACCTGGATATCTCCCTGTACAGGGCTTCAATACTGATGCTGTTTGTTTCTATAGAAACTAGACTCAAAGAGGAATCTATACATATATATAATGACTCCTAATTATCACTGGTTAATTTACAATGAATTTCCAAAGTCGGAACAGGGGATCCAGAAACCGTTCTGGCCCTGTTTCACGAGAAATTTAATATCTCTATACATATAACTCATATGACCGTTTCGTTTCTTCCATATGAAAGTAGATTCATCAAGGTTAATTTACATAATTTATTCACTATTTAATTCCATTCCTACAATTTTTAGTGATTTTTCAAATCCACACCACTGCTGCTGTCAGCATCTGTTTTCAAGGTAAACTTTACCTATTTCGTGGTTTCCATGGACCAACTAGAGTTTTGTCATACCTAGGTCCACATATAATCATATTTAGCCATTCCAATGGCTGATCATTTGCCCAACACTTCCATTCCAGTCCATAGTCACATCATGAAACCATACATATATACATAAACACAAATGGTCTAATGCCATACTCCACTTTTACGAGCCATTTTCGCATGGCTGTACACACATACATCACAAAAAGTACTTGAAAAACAGCAAAGGGTAGTCCTATACATGCCATATCCAGAGTTCAACTAAAAGAGTACCAAAAGGGCTTTGATAGTGTGGATGACTTGACTTGATGATCCCGAATCCGATAGCTAACGAGCAAAATCTATAAAACAGAGAGCCAAAGCAGCGGGTAAGCATTTTAATGCTTAGTAAGTCTCAAGTAATGAAATCAGCTTTGACTAAAGTATTACATTCACATAGCTAAATGGATCACTTTAATACACATTCTCATAATCATACTTACTTCACACTTCATCAACATATACACACACAAGGTATCAACCTATCTAAGAGCCGAAAGTTCGTTAGTCGATTGAGCGAACACTATTTCAAACGAATCGACTTTTCCGATGCACATGTAAACATACCTTATCGTATGGGTTTTTCGGCGTATTAATTGAATTTATTACAGCACCAAAACGCTCACCTTCAAACCGAAGTTTCTTGAATTTAGCGGATATAACCACAAGCACAATTGCCTTGGTCTTAACGGATTTGGTAACTTGCACAAATGCCTTGGTCTTAGCCGGATATAACAACTTCATACGAATGCCTTGGTCTTAGCCGGATATAATCACTAGCATAAATGCCTTGGGGCTTAGCCGGGTATCATTCAAATGCTCATGTACACATATATCAATAATCACGACACATCCATATTTCATTTTCGTTACTAAGGCTCAAACACAAAACATTTATCCAACCTTTCCAATTTCGGCTCAATAGCCACATACAAAGAGCATGATTTCAATTGACTTTACAACGTAGTCCCTACGCACATTCGGCTATCCGCCATAATATGACAAATCATTTCAATATAATTCAAGTAGGGTCATTACTCAAGACTTACCTCGGATGTTGTCGAACAATTCGATGGCTATTAAACCACTTTTTCCTTCCTTTATCGGATTTAGTCCCCTTTGCTCTTGAGCTTAATTTAACAAATAAATTGATTTAATCATCGAGCATCGACAAGAGGAATTCAAGGTACTTAGCCCACATATATTCATTAGACATTAAAGTCACATATGTACGGAATTCATGAATTAAACTCAACACATTAGTTAGTACTCTCCTTAGCCGAATTTTCTAAGTCAAGATAAAGCCTTCAACATGCTTACTCATGGCCGAACAACACATCAACCTAGGTACTCATTCATGTGGCCGATTATGCATGTTGGTGTTGAGGCCAATTACATGTTTAATACCACACATGAATGGCATACATTTTACTAACTAATGCATTACATATTGTAGCTCAATACACATCTATCATTCACTTCATAACCGAAACATCATCACAAGTAAATATACACCTTGAGATAGTATATATGTCATACCAATACATCATGTGCAAACATATATACATATAGGTGCAAGAGCCGAATCTCAAGTTGATTATAACCAAATATAAACATATATCCAAAACACAAATCTTACCTACCATGCAATGAGCATAAATCATTCTTATGGATATACCATGGCCGAATACATCACAACACCATATCATTTCGGTTTTGGTCATGGTTAAACAAAGAACTTAATGTCTCACTCCAAAAATGCTAAAAAGAAGGTCCAAGAGCCATCAATCCACCATCACATGTATCATTAGCAAGCTTCATATTTAACATGCAATGGCATCAACACAAAATCCACCTTGGCCGAATATCATCCCCATGACATAGCAAAGTTTTGAACCATGGACTAATTAGAACTCAAGCTAGTAACTAAAAACATGCATGAATCTCATGGAACACCATCAAACATACCTTAACTTAGATGCAAATATGGCCGAATATCTTCAACCTTTCTCCTTTCAAACCGGCCAAGAAGAACCAAAGGATGAAGCTTTTCTTTTCTCTTTTTTTTTCTTCCTAGTTTTGGCTCAAAGAAAGGATGAACAAATTTTTTTTTTCTTTTTCTTCAACTCACGGCAATGGGGGGAATCACACACCTTCTTTCTTTTCTTTTTTTTTTTTCATTTCTTTATTCCTCACCTTAGTTTAATGTTTCCTCCCATATTGCACCAACAAAACATGTCTATGACATGTTTTGCCCATCCTCCCTTGTCATGGCCAGCCACCACTTATAAAAAGAGGGGTATTTGGCATGCAAAACCATTGTTTTGCATGCATGCTTCAATTAGTCATCACACATTTCCCTATCCTACTTTCAAAGTTTACTACTAGGTCCTTTTTAGTGAAATTCACATTTATAACCCTAAATCAAATCATCAAAAATGTCACACACGAATTAACACATATCATAGGCATCAAAATGAATATTAAATTATTTTTATGCCTCGATTTTGTGGTCCCGAAACCACATTCCGACTAAGGTCGTTTTAAAGCTGTCACAAGGGCAAGTTGCCTATCGGTTAGCCTTACCATCCAAATTGGAAAAGATTCATGATGTATTCTATGTGTCTATGTTGTGTCATTACTGATCTAATCCTTCACACGTGATTTTGCCGACAGAGGTTGAGATTCGATCGGAGATGACTTATGGTGAAGAACCGGTTAAGATTTTGGCTTAGGAAGTCAAACAGTTGAGAAACAAAAGTATTGCCCTTGTGAAAGTGTTATAACAAAGACATGGGGTTGAAGATGCTACATAGGAGCCTGGGGAGGCCATAAGAAACCAATACCTAAACCTTTTCACTGGTAAGATTTTCAAGGACGAAAATCCCTAAAGGGGGAGAGTTGTAACATCCCGAATTAGGGTCTAGTTAGAACAGTGGTTTTGAGACCAAAAATCTGAAGTAGAAATAATAATTTTATGATTATTTGATGATCTATGATATGAATGCATGATTGTGTAAAATTTTCATGAAGCAATTTTATGCCTAAAGTGTCCAATTTGAAGTTAGGGACTAAACTGAATAAGTTGTAAAACTTGAGTTCTAAAAGCTTTAAGCATGAAATTGCTATGGATTATTAATTAGAGGTCCTTAAATAGTAATTTGACCAAGTTCTAAAATTTTGGACAAAAATAGGCATGCATAGGAAAAATTGAAAGAAAGGCATTAAAGGGCATTTTAGTCATTTGGTTATTAAAAGAATAAAAAAGGAAAAATCAAGCAAAAATTTTCTCATCTTCTCCATGCCATAGCTAAAATTTCTAAGTTTTCCATAGCTAGGGTTTTTCAACTTTTCAAGCTTAATAATAAGTACACCCTAGCCCTGTTTTTGATGTTCTTTATGTTTTTTAGATCCTTGAAGCATGATCTAGCTATTTCTACCCTTATTTTAAGCTAGGGTTCATGTTCAAAAACTTACCCATGTGTGGCATGCATGTACTTTGATGTTTAATGGAGGAATATGAAAGTTTGATGTGTGTTTAACATCTTTTACTAAATGATTTTTGATGGAAATGAATGAAAAGGGCCTATTCGTAAAAGTTGTAAAATGGGTAGTAAATATGTGAAATAAAGAAAAATGTAGGCTATTAGGAGTAGGAATATGAATCGGCTAGGCTTGGGTAATGAAGAAAATGCATGCATTTCATTTTACAAGCCTAAGGACCAATTTATAAATAAGTGAAAAGTTAAGGGTAAAAAGGTAATTTTATCAAAGTATGTGTTATGGGTTGATTTGAACAATGTGTGTATTAAATAAGTTAAATTTGGAATTATAAATCAAGAAAAACGTGATTTGGGTATTGATTGGGGGAAAAACAATGTATAAGAAGAATAGGCTCGTTTTCATCATTTTGTACCGAGGTAAGTTCATATACAAATAATGTGATATTATGTTATATTTTTTATGCTTGAGTATTATGTGAATTCAAATTATTTAATGCTATTATGAGTTATGCTTTGATTGCTCCATGAGTAAGTGATGGGTATTATAGACATTGAGATCGACATTACGAGCAAGCTTAACAGAGATGTGATATCGAAAAATCCCGTTTGAACCTTAGGAATAGTTTAGGATACAAGTGACATGTCACTAGGGATCATGTGATTTATGAGCTCAGAGATATGTTTATGTGGACCCGAGTACTGGTCTTGTACATCCTACCGGTGGCTGGGTAGTCCGGCATGTGTTGCGGATACTTGACAGCTTGTGTGAGCAACCCGTGTAGCTACGTCCTGACTGACAGCTTGTGTGAGCAGACCCGTAAGTAGCTCGAGAATGAGCTTTTATGTGTTATGCAATTTAAGGTAGCTTTAGCTACATATCAGGCACTTATGTGCGAGCCTTCCGTGTATCCAATAGTATTTCGAGTGTTCAACGGGTAAATTATCGAGTAACTTGACAGAAGATGTAACACCCCTAACCCTTATCCATCACCAGAATAGGGCTATGAGGCATGACTGGAAATCACACTCGATTCACATGCATAAATACAATCATAATCAAAATCTATTCATATCAATCACATTGTCCCTTGTAAGGTCATACAAAACCTTAAAACATGCTTAGAAGGGGTTCGAGACTAAACTTATAACATTCACAAACAAAACATAGAAAATTTTCAAAGATATAATGGTCACACTCCCATGTAGTAGGCCGTCTGCCCCACACGGCTACCAGACACGCCCATGTCTCAGGCCCTATGAAAATAGGGCATATATACTGACTTGGGTCACACGACCAACCACACGCCCATGTGCCAGCCAGTGTGCCACACACGACCAGTAGACACGCCCGTATGTCTAGGCCGTGCCAAAACTATAGGGTCTACTGACTTTAAATCGTAAGGTATGCCAGGGGACACACAGCCGTGTACCAAGGCAATGTGTCACACACGGTCGATGTAACGCCCCCACACCCGAGACCGTCGCCGGAGTCGAGTATGAGGTGTTACTAAGCTTAGTTTAACATTTTTAGAACTTTGGATTATTTGTTTCTACATTCACAGCTTTTAAGCTACTTGTGTCACAGTCACAAGAAAAATCATATCTCGAGTTACAAAACTCAAAATTAAGATCCGTAAATTTTCCCTGAATCTAGACTCATATACCTATCTACTAATTTTTTTCTAGAATTTTTTGTTGGGCCAATTAGTACATTTTATTAGTTAAAGTTACCCCTGTTTCAGGACTCGACTGGTCTGACCTCTGTTTACTACGAACCACATTTCTCTCTGTAAAAAATTCATATGACTATGAGATTTGTTTCTACTAAAACTAGACTTAATAAGGATTCTGAGGATATAAAATATACCACCAAATTATATCTTTATAATTTATGATGAATTTCTAAAGTTGGAACAGGGGATTCAAAAACTACTATGACCCTGTTTCACTAAAATTCAAATATCTTCTAACATATAATTCCTTTACCTATTTCATTTGTTTCATGTGAAACTAGAAATAATAATCTTCAATTTGATATGTATTCCATCACCAAATTCAATTGCTATGATTTTTAGTAAATTTTCAAACTCGCATCAGTGTTGCTGCAGTATTCTGTTTATGGCAAATTTCATCCTTTTTATGAGTTTTTATGCACTAAGTATCTTAATAGTTTTCCTTAACATCAAACATAATCTACGCTAACCATTTTCATAATTTATCATGATCAAGCATTTCCTCAAACATTCCACAACCATACCATAAGATCATTTACACAAAATAGGTATATTGCTATACATGCCATACTTAAATTTACAAGCCATTTACCAAAAGTCTTCGGATAGTGTGGTGAGCCTTGACCTATCGACTCTGAGTGGCTTGTCCAAAACTACAATGAGTAAGAAGGAGGAGTAAGCATAAATGCTTAGTAAGTTCATATGAAAATAATAAGTAACATAACAAGCAGTTATACCAATCAACATTAGCATACATCACTAAAACACATATCACATTTTTAATCATTCTTCATCATCTTATCACCTTATCGTGGTTGTATCAATACTCAACCCGAGGGTTAAATACATACCTGTCCAAAATATCCATTTCATATCACTTACCAATACGTCTCTTTACATCTCAAATATTCCTGCATTTGAGTAGAGCTTTACCCGTTGAACACATCGGAATATAATTCGGATACATGGATAACTTGCACATAAGTGCCATATATGAAATCAAGCAATCATGTAACCCGCCCATAAGTGAGCTCGGACTCAACTCAACGAGCTCGGGCGTTTGCATCCATAAGTGAACTCGGACTCAACTCAACGAGCTCGGATGCCTAGTTACATCTCACGAACTCGGACTCAACTCAACGAGTTCGGACATTCGCATCCATAAGTGAACTCGGACTCAACTCAACGAGTTCGGATGCTCAACCATCCTAGTGACATGTCACTTGTATCCTAATCTATTCCTAAGGTTCAAACGGGATTTTTCTCGAACACTTATCCTTGCCGTCTTCCGTAGAATGCCGAAATCAATACTCGGTAACAATTATATTTAACAAGTAGTTCACATAATTTACATATTATTTGAAATTAACCACAAAGCATACATTTCATAATAAAATTCAGCTTAACATATAATTAACATCAATAACTTAAAAATAACCATTATGCTACATTATTTACACATGAACTTACCTTGGTACCAAAATACAAAGATTTTGCAATTTAGTCCACAATCTTTTCTTTTCCTCGATTGAGGTTGATTCCACGTCTTTCTTGATCTAAAATAACACATTTAGCTCATTTAATACTCACATTATCAAATTAATCCTTAACTCAAATTTTGGCAAAATTACAATTTTGCCCTAAACTTTGCATATTTACATTTTTGCCCCTAAGCTCGGGATTAAACTTTATTCCTTATTCTTATGTTTTACAACATGCTGATCACTTTTCTCTTCTATGGCAACATCAAATTCTCACTCTAACATGTACTTATGACTATTAGGTATTTTTACCGATTAAGCCCTTTTACTCGTTTTTGCTCAAAACCGAGTAGCACAAGTTGTCTAACATAATTTAAAACTTCATATTCTATCATAAAACATAAAATACACAAATTTCACCTATGGGTATTTTTCCAAATATAAACCCTAGGTTAAATTATTGCTAACATAAGCTTTATCGAGTTATCGGGATCTCAAAACGTAAAAACATTAAAAGCGGGCTTGGAATCACTTACTATGGAGCTTGGAAGCTTGAAACAAACCCTAGCTATGGAGAACCCTTGAAATTTCGGCCTAATGAAGAAGATGGACAAAATTGGCTTTTAATTTTGTTTTAATTCATTTTAATAACTAAATGACCAAAATACCCTTACTACTAAACTTTCCAAAATTCCTTCCATGTCCTAATTTTGTCCATGAACTTAAAATTGGTCAAATTGCTATTTAAGACCTCCTCATTAATATTCCAAAACAATTTCATACTAAAACTTCTAGAATGCAAGTTTTGCAACTTATTCGATTTAGTCCCTACTTTCAATTTAAGCACTTTAGGCATAGAATTTCATCACGAAATTTTCACACAATCATGCAATCATATCATAAACCTCAAAATAATTATAAAATAATTATTTCTATCTCGGATTTATGGTCACGAAACCACTATTCCGATTAGGCCCTAATTCGGGATATTACAGTCGAGCCACAAGCCTGTGTGCTCAGCCGTGTGGAGTGAAAATAGACTTGGTTTAAGTAACATTTCTCACCCTCCTTAAGCATACCTAAACCACATCAAATTGCATCTTTTCTAAACATATATATGCAGCCAAAACATGCCAATTCTCCACATATTATACCATCTAATATCAACCATTTCAATTACCCAATTCCACAGCCAAAACATACCATTTCACTATGCCAAAAACATCAAACATACATAACTACTAAATGTATTTATCCATCAATTTATTACCTATTTTATAATTCAACATATACCATATGGTCATCTCAAATCAAACCACAATATGCTAGCTTCCAAGTATAAGCACATCAATTAACAACTAATCAAAGTAACCAACACATAATCACAACAAATAAGCCAACATATAAGGCATTATATACATCATATATTTAACTTATCAAATACATAACTTAAGCCAAATTAAATGGCCAAATTCACATCAACATTTACAAGCCAAATCACATGGCAAATCCACAACTCAAAACATATCGAGATGACATTATCCTATGCATGCCATATACCAAATATACAAAGCTTCAAAAATACCAACAAGTAGTCTATAGTGTAATAATGGTTCCCAATGATCCCCGATGTCTGAGCTAGCTTCGATGATCTATAAAACAATGAAAAACACAAACAAAGTAAGATTTCTAAAGCTTAGTAAGCCATATATAAATAAACTTAACACATAAGATAAATATAAGCCAATTTATCCATGGAATCCATAGCAAATCACACACACAAGTTTCATAATTCACATCTAACTCACTTGTTCTTAATGCACTTGCATTTCACCTCCATTCATTCTTATGAAATTCACAAGTCATTATTTATACACATACTCACCTTTCATTCTTGAATAACATATACATTTCATATGTACCTGAATCAGATACTCATTCACATTTTCATTCCATTCTCGATATTACCTGTTCAACCGTTCAGAATTGATAAGGATACTCGGATAGCTTGTAAACTCGTACAATGCCATATCCCAGATATGGTCTTACATGTTATCAAATATCGATGCCACTGTCCCAGACAGGGTCTTACATGAAATTAGATACGATGCCAAAGTCCCAGACATGGTCTTACACATATATCTCAAATTGATACCAACGTCCCAGACGTGGTCTTACACAAAATCACATACCGGAATTCTATGTTATGACATATGTATCCTAACTATTCCTATGGTTTGTACGGGACTTTTTGATATCGTAACTTCATTGATTCTTGCTCATAATTGTTCGTTCAAAATTTATAACATTTCAATGATAAATATACACATATAATTCATTTTAAATGCATTCATTTGTATATGAACTTACCTCATACGAAGTGGAACGGACCGGAAAGACTAATCGACAACTTTTGATTTACCCCGATCCAAATCTGATTTCTTCTTTTCTTGATCTAAATTAATACAAATTTGACTTGTTTAATCATATATTCATTCAAATTCATCCGTAAACAAATAAATGGGCAAATTACACTTTTTCCCCAAGCATTTCACATTTTTTACAATTTAGTCCCTATTTCACAAAACACAAAATATTCAAAATTTCATCACACCCAATTATGGAAAAATTTTACTAAGTCCCTAGCAGCCCAATTCATTCATTTATTTCACGTTTTGACCCCTAGATTTTCAAATTTCACAATTTAATCCTTAATACACATTTTGACCAAAAATCACTTAATTAAACATGATAATCTATCAACATATATTTATTTTTCATCATCAAACAACAAAAACCAGAAGCTATCATCAATGGAAAACCATGAATACATCAAAAAATTCAAACATGAGCTAGCTAGTATTCGAAACAACGATCTCAAAAACGTAGAAATTATCAAAAATCGAGCAAAAATCACATACCAATTTGCTAATGCAAGTGCCGAACCCTAAAACTCAACAATGGCTTCTTCCTCCTTTGAATTTCGATTAGAAAGATGATAATTCCCACTAATTTTTATCATTTGTTTTATTTAATTAGTCATTAATATATAAATTACTATAATAACCCTTAATTTAACATTATAACACACTTAATGGATGACTATATTTGTCCATCCCATTTACTAAAGGTCAAATAATCACACAAGGACTTACACATTTAAATTTCTTAACAAATAAGGCACTTTAACAAGTAGAATGCAACTTCTGCATTTTACGCGATTAAGTCCTTTTATAAAATCAAGCACACAAACGATAGAATTTTCACACGAAATTTTCATCCATATCACATATCATGTTGTAAACACCGAAAATAATATTAAAATATTTTTTGACTCAGATTTGTGGTCCTGAAACCACTGTTCTGACTAGGGTCTAAACCGGGTTGTTACAACTCTCCCCCCTTAGGGATTTTCATCCCCGAAAATCTTACCCGCTAATAGGTTTGGGTAACATTCTCTCATAGCATCCTCGGGCCCCTACGTAGCTTCTTCAATCCCGTGTCGATGCCATAAAGCTTTCACTAAAGATATTTTCTTATTTCTCAATTCTTTAACCTCGCAATCTAAAATCTGGATCAGTTCCTCTTCATATGTCATATCAGACTTAATTTCAATCTCAAACAGAGAGATCACATGTGAAGGATCAGATCGATAATGTCGACGCATGGATACATGAAATACATTATGAATCTTTTCTAGCTCAGATGGCAACAACAATATGTAAGCAACCAGCCTGATACGCTTTATAATCTCATATGGCCCAATAAATCTCAGACTCAATTTGCCTTTATGACCAAATCGGAGTATTTTCTTCCACGGTGAGACTTTTAAAAACACTTTGTCTCCAATCTAAAACTCAATATCTTTCCATTTCAAGTCTGCATACGATTTCTAACAATTTGACGTTGCTTTCAGACTATCGCGAATCACTTTCACTTTCTGTTCAGTTTCTTTGGTTAAATCAACCCCGTGTATCTTATTCTCACTAAGCTCAGTGCAATACAAAGGTGTTCGGCATTTGTGACAATACAAAGCTGCATAAGGTGCCATTTTTATACTAAATTGAAAGCTATTATTATATGCAAATTCAATCAATGGCAAGTATCATTCTCATGTACCTTTGAACTCAAGAGTGCAACATCTCAACATATCCTCAAGTATCTGAATAATCCAGTCGGATTGACCATCTGTTTGCAGATGAAAAGCAGTACTGAAATGTAGCTTTATACCTAATGCATCTTGCAATTTTTTTCCAAAACCGTGATGTGAATCTTGAATCTCTATCTGAAACAATAAAAATAGTTACTCCATGCAATCTTACAACCTCGAAGATATACAACTCAGCAAGCTTATCGAGTGAATAATCCATGCGTACCGAAATAAAATGGCAATTTAGTCAGTCTATTAACCACTACCCAGATTGCATATTTCTTACTATGTGACAGAGGCAAACACAAAACAAAATCCATCGTAATTCTGTCACATTTCCACTCGGGAAACATATTCGGCTGTAGTAACCCAGATGGTACCTGATGCTCAGCTTTGACTTGTTAACAGATTAAACACTTCGAAACAAATTCAGAGATATCGCGCTCCATAACAGGCCACTAGTAAAACTATTTCAGATCGTTGTATATTTTTGTACTTCCCGGATGTACAAATAACCGACTGCTATGAGCTTTATTTAAAATCATCTAAATCAACTCTGAGTTTCTCGGAACACAAATTCAACCTCTGAAACTCAGACTATCATTAGTATCAATCTGAAATTCTAAATCAGTATTCAAATCACATTGAGCCCATTTTGCTAACAATTCATTATCAACTTTCTAAGCTTCACAAATCTGCTGTATAAATAACAATCTCGTTTTCAATTCAGCTACAATCAAACCATCATTAGATAGAGCTAATTGAGTATTCATTGCACGTAAAGCAAACAAAGATTTATGACTCAAAGCATCAGCAACAACATTGGCTTTCCCTGGGTGGTAGTCAATCACCAGCTCGTAATCCTTTAACAACTCTAACCATCTTCGGTGTCATAGATTCAGATCTTTCTAAGTCATCAAATATTTTAAGCTTTTGTGATTAGAATAAACATGACATTTCTCACCGAACAAATAGTGCCGCCAAATCTTCAATGCAAACACAATAGCTGCCAATTCTACATCGTGTGTCGGATAGTTCTTTTCATGCGGTTTTAACTGTCTCAAGGTATAAGCTATGACTTTTTCTTCTTGCATCAAAATACAGCCCAGACCATTCAAAGATGCATCACTATAAATGACAAATTCTTTACCCAACTCTGGTTGAACTAGCACTGGAGCTTCAATTAATAAAACTTTCAACTAATCAAAACTTTTCTGGCATTTTCCTGTCCACTCGAATTTAACATCTTTCTGAAGTAGTCTTGTCATCAGGGTTGCAATCATGGAGAAACCCTTTACAACCATCTGTAATAACCAGCGAGTCCCAAAAAACTTCAGACTTCGGATACATTTCTCGGAGGCTTCCAGTCTAGTACAGCCAAAATCTTGCTCGGATCAACCCAAATACCTGATGCTGATATAATATGTCCCAAAAAACTGACTTCTTGTAACAAAGCTCATATTTATTAAACTTCTCATATAATTGCTTATCATGCAAAGTCTATAGCACTACTTTCAGATGTTTAGCATGCTCGAATTCATCACAGAAATAGATCAAAATGTCATCTATAAACACAACTATAAATCAATCCAAATATGGTCTGAAGATCCAATTCATTAGATCCATAAAAGCATCAGGTGCATTTGTTAGTCTGAAAGGCATAACCAAAAACTCATAATGTCTGTACCTCGTTCGGGAAGTAGTTTTTGGCACATCACAGTCTTTAATAAATGCCAAATTATACATATTTATACCCCAAATACTTAGCATATTTACGGATGTTTATTACTAGATTTGTGGATTTTGGTGCTTTTAATTCGGTTATTTCATGTTTTCTACTCAGGAGAGCACCAAGAGTCAAAAGGAGCCAGAAACGAGTAAACAAAGGGGGACAAAATGGGACAAATCGAGAAGATGACACGGCCTAAGCCTTGCCACACGGGCATCTCACACGCTTGTGGCCTTCAGGGGTGTCGACCAAGGTTTACACAATTCACACGGCCTGGCCATTGAGCCCACACGACCGTGTGCAATTTAACGGAGTGAACACGGCCTGGCAATCACGTCACACGGTCGTGGCACACGGGCGTTTCTCTTTTTCAAAGAGTTGTATTTTACACGGAAAAGGATACTTAGAGAGGAAGAAAGCTAATCCAAAGCCTATATAAACACCCTAAGTGTGACCTAAAAGGGGGGCCTCTTCCAGAACTTTTCTAGAATACAGAACCACACGCTAGGAATTACTTGAAGAAACCCAGACGATCCATCCCAAAAGCCGGAGCTACTCCAAGACTGAAGATCTCCCTCAGAATTCCTTCAGGGGTTTTTAGAGTTTTCTTCATGTTTTGTTATTGTTATACTTTTGAGATGTACTCTTATTTTATTATGAACTAAACCCCTTAGATACCTAAGGGGGATAAAACCCATGATGGATCTTGTTATTATTATCTAAACTGTATGATAAATACTTGATTTGTTCTTAATTATGTGTTCTTAATGCTTGAGTTAATATTCCGGATATTAATTCATGATTTGATGTGCTTATGCAGAGGAGGAATAGACTCTGCCTAAAAGTAGATTTGGCATAATTAAGCGGAGTTGATCGAACGCCTAGAAATAGGGTTATGAGATTTTGCCAGATTAGGGTGAATCCTAATATGGGAGTCCATAGAGTGGTTTACTGCTTCTTTAGGAGTTTTAATTAAGAAATAAATTTTGATTAATTCAACTGAGGGTTAGACGTTATTAGTCTCGAAAGGGATAATAACATAGGTTAGGGAATCTCACAGATCAAGTCAAGTGAATAAATCGTCTGGTTCAGAGTCAGATAACAAGTGAAATCTAGGTGGATTCCTCCTTGGGTGTCGTTTTTATCAATTTCTTTTCTTCAAGTCTTTTTTCAAATTTTCTCTTTGCTTTAATTAAATTAGTTAATTAGTTTAGTAAACAAACTCTTTTATTCTTAGGCTAGATAATAAAAAGATAGTTATTACTAGTACTTTTGGTTCCTTTGGGTACGATATCCCGGTTGTAACATCTCAAAATAAGGCCTAAATGGAATAGTGGTTGCGAAACCATAAATGTGAGAATTGGAAATAGTTTTCAATTAATATAGAGGTCATACCGAGTTGAAACTTAGATATATTGGGTTTCAATTTGATAGTGGGGTGATTTTGAAAGTACTGCTTTGAAGAAAATTTGTTTGGAGATGTTTAAGAAATTTTGAGAAAAGATATTGAATATTTTTACAGGTAAGATTTTCGGGGACGAAAATCCCTAAAGGGGGGAGAAATGTAACATCTCAAAATAGGGCCTAAATGGAATAGTGGTTGCGAAACCACAAATCTGAGATAGAAAAGTTTATTTCGATTAATTTTTATGATTTACCGAGTGATTAGATGCATGTGTTAGCGTATTGATAAGAAATTTTATAGATTGCATGTTTAATTTGCCTATTAGGGCTTATTTGCAAAAGTTGCTGTAACAGCCCGATTTAGTGCCTAAACGGAACGATGGTTTTAGAACCACGAATTCGAAGTCAAAAAATTTATTTCGGTTAAGTTTTAAGGTTTATTTATTGATTAAAATATTGTGTAAAAATATCGTTAAGTAATTTTACTAATAAAGTCTTAATTGGACTTTGAGGACTAAATTGCAAAAGTTGCAAAATATGTGCTCCAATTCATAAGTACTTGATTGAAATGGGGGTTTAAAGAGGAGGTCCTTAAATGGAAATTAGACCATTATATTTCGTTTGGACAAAAATGGGCATGAATAGGACAATTTTAAAGAAAGGCCTTAAGGGCATTTTAGTCATTTGGTAATTAAAAGAAATAAAAAGGGAAAATAAAGCCAAAATTGACTCATCGTTTTCATGGAGGCCGAAATTAGAATGGGGGAAGCCATGGCTAGGGTTTTCAAGCTTTCCAAGCTCAATAGTAAGTCCGTTCTAGCCCCGTTTTTCAAGTTCTTTACGATTTTGGAATCCTGGTAACTTGATTAAGCTTATTCTAGCAATAATTTAAGCTTGGGTTCATATTTGGAAAAATACTCATAGGTGAAATGTGTTTATTTTGATGTTTTATGGTAGAATATGAAGGCTGAAATTATGTTAAACAACTTTTTCTAAGCGGTTTTAAGCAAAAATTAGTAAAATGGCTTAATCGGTAAAAGTTGTTATTGCTCATAACTATGTGTTAGAGTGAGAAATTGATGTTTCCATAGAAGGGAAAAATGATCAGCATGTCATAAAACATAAGAATAAGGGATGAAGTTTGATTCCCGAGCCTAGGGGCAAAAGTGTAAATATGCAAAAGTTTAGGGGCAAAATTGAAATTTTTCCAAAGTTTGAGTTAAGGACTGTTTTGAATAATAAATTAATTAAATAAGTAAAATATGATGTTTTAGATCCCGGAAAACGAGATTTGAATCTAGAATAGGAGAAAAATCAAAATCGAAAAAGTTGGTAAAATGGCCGTTTTAGTATCGAGGTAAGTTCATATGTATAATAAGCATTAATTTATGCATGTTTCAATGTAAAATTGATATATTTAATATGATTGCCGAGGTGTTGAAAGTAAGTATAATTATGATGATTTAAATGTTCAATATTAATTCGACATGGAAATGAGAAAGTATGTAAGTTTGTATGTAAATAATACATTATCTTTATTATGTTTTTGTATTTCAGCATATTTTATGTATTGTAGCTTATTTTTGAATCATAATTGACTATTGGAAGTATGGAATCAAGTATTAGAAAGAGAGAAATCGGGTTAAACCTTGGAAAGATTGGATGATCTGAGATGGTATGTAGCTAGGTCACATGTATGGTGCTGAGTGCACATCATGTGTACAAGACAGCTACGAGGCATTATGATGTACCTAGGTCGCATGGGTGATACTATGTGTACACCATGTCGACAAGAGAGCTACGGGATATATGTAGCTAGATCGCATGCGTGGTTCCAGGTGAAGGACACGATGTAGACAAGAGAGCTACGAGATAAACTGGCTAGGTCACATGGGTGGTACTAAGTGTTCACCATGTGTACAAGAGAGCCAAAATTATGTGTAAAATTGAGCTAGGTTACATGAGTGGTGCTAAGTGAAGGCCACTATATGTATAAGAGAGCTTCGATTTTAAAGGTGGACTGTGTGTGATACCATCGCGTATCTGTTATTATTCCGAAGTGTTCAACTGGGAAATTGATTAAATGAAATTGTGTATGACTTTGTGATGATAAGTGTAAGTATATACGTGTGTAACTTATGAGAAATATGCTCGATATGTGATTGGAAATTGGAAAGATTGTTATGGGAAAGTGATTAATACAATTGAAGTGTGAAAGATCAAAATTGACAATAAAACTGTTCTGGATAGTTGCAGTGACGTGAATCTAAAAATTTACCAAAAATAGTAGAAATTGAATTAAAGACTGAATGAAATATCAAATTAGAGCTTAATGAGTCTATTTTCATATAACAGAAACAGAGCAAGTAAAGGAATTCTATATTATGAGATATTTAAGTTTTTGAGAGACTGGTTCAGAATGACTATGTGATCCCCTATTCTGACTTTGAAAAATCATTAAAAATTGTAAAAAAATAATTAGGGGATATAATTTATATGCTTGAAATCCTTAATGAGTCTAGTTTCAAATGAAATAAACAAGAACATCCGTTGAATTCTGTACGAGGAGAAAACTCATTCGTAGTGAAGAGTGGTTAGAACAGTTGAGCAGTGAAACAGGGGTAAATTCAATGAATAAACTATACTAATTGGCTAGACCAAAAATTTTGAAAATTTTATGGTAAGAATATATATGAATCTAGTTTCAAGGAAAATTAACGGTTTGTAATTCAGAGTTCTGCAGCTCCAGAAATAAATAATTTAGTTGCTGGTACTCTGCTAGATAGCTTATTTTGAACCTATTTATGATTGTAATAGTGAAAGTATGTGTGTTTGTGATGTGTCGCAGATGTTAGCTCGAGTTGGAGGTCGCTGAATGTTAAATCACACTATCAAACTATTGATCAATATATAAAGGTTTTAAAGTATTTTAAGTCTTTGGCATTTATGGAGACTCGTTTAATTTTTATTAAGTTGCTAAGAATTGGCTTAAAATACTAACCTATGTTATTTGAAGGTTTGTATTGTATAAAGTCATTTAATGTAGATAGTCTTAATTATGTTATTAATTATGAATTGGTTTTTATACGATGATTAGTGATTAAGTCCGGTAATGTCTTGTACCCTAATCCGGCGTCAAACACGGGTAAGGGGTGTTACATTTAGTGGTATCAGAGCTATGGTTTAGTCGATTCTCGGACTTACCTAGTATGTGTAAGAGTTAAGCTATACATGCCATATTACTACCTGTGATAGTGTGATGCCTCCCAATCCCAATGAAATAGTTCTTTTAAGACAGAAGTGTTTTCCAATCGAGCTACCATCGACAGTGTAAAAAGGTGTTAAGTAAGTTCGTATAATTTGGAGGATATATTAGTGTACTTAAATTGATCTTGGTGACTTGTGATGATATGTGTGAGATCAAGTGTAAAATGAAATAGACATAAGTGGAGAAATATAGAAAAGTGAAAAGAAACGAAAGTTTACCTCGTTATAAACTCATCCACGTTCGTTTGACATTGACATGATATTATGTGTCTAACTTATTTGGCTAAGTGAATGTGATAAATAGATTTACTCAAACTTTTGGAATGTATGTTTGAGTGCATTTGTTTTAAATATGAATATGTGTGTAAGTCTATCTAAAGTGAATTTTATAACTGTGATAATATGAAGATGAAATGAGACTCGTAAAAGGTAAGAGTAGTAGTTCATGATGTTTATGTAATAATGAATGAGTCGTGAATAAGAATTTCTCTTGGAATATGAAAGATCAGATGAAGGGAAAGTTTATATTATGATAAGTGTACATGTTGATTGGCAATTGTGTGATGCTATGAGTGTAACTTGTGAAATTAAATGATTGTTATGAGTAATTCTATTTGAGAATTATGAACGCATGTATAAGTGTATTTGTTTGTATAAGATGATAGGAGGGTTGTGTAAAATGAATATCCATGTTGAGTTATTTGAAGAAAATTATAGATATATTGATGAGTGTTAAGTTATATGCATGAATATATAAGAGGCAAGTTAGAAGTGTTACAGCCTCACCCCCTTTCAATAAGATTAATTGATAATGTGATAGCATTTGAGAATGGTTTCGTAAATGAATGTGATAGCATTTGAGAATGGTTTAATAAATGAACTCAGTTGCAGAAAAGATGTCAGGTTAATATGAAGATTTTCTGAATTCTGAAATGTTACAGTTAAATAAAGATTGGACTTAGTTAATTAACTCATCCATGTATGATGCTTAAAGTATATGATTGCTGGATTTTTTAAAAAAAAATAAATTTTGGTTGTGAATGAGATATTGTGGATTTAGTAATGATAAAATTAGACAGAAGAATAATGATTGAGCTGTATTAATAGCTGAATGCAGAGTTTTTGGTTTAAAAAAAAGTGAAAGCAAATGTGAGAATTGGAAATAGTTTTCGATTAATATAGAGGTCATACCGAGTTGAAACTTAGATATATTGGATTTCAATTTGATAGTGGGGTGATTTTGAAAGTACTGCTTTGAAGAAAATTTGTTTGGAGATGTTTAAAAAAATTTTAGAAAAGATATTGAATATTTTTATCGGTAAGATTTTCGGGGACGAAAATCCCTAAAAGGGGGAGAAATGTAACATCTCAAAATAGGGCCTAAATGGAATAGTGGTTGCGAAACCACAAATCTGAGATAGAAAAGTTTATTTCGATTAATTTTTATGATTTACCGAGTGATTAGATGCATGTGTTGGAGTATTGATATGTAATTTTATAGGCGCATGTTTAATTTGCCTATCGGGGCTTATTTGCGAGAAGTTCTTTATAATGACCGATTCAGGGCCTAAACGGAACGATGGTTTTAGAACCACGAATTCGAAGTCAAAAAATTTATTGTTAAGTTTTAAGGTTTATTTATTGATTAAAATATTGTGTAAGAATATCGTTAAGTAATTTTACTGATAAAGTGCTTAATTGGACTTTTAGGACTAAATTGCAAAAGTTGCAAAATATGTGCTCCAATTCATAAGTACTTGATTGAAATGGGGGTTTAAAGAGGAGGTCCTTAAATGTTAATTAGACCATTATATTTCGTTTGGACAAAAATGGGCATGAATAGGACAAAATTTTAAAGAAAGGCCATAAGGGCATTTTAGTCATTTGGTAATTAAAAGAAATAAAAAGGGAAAATAAAGCCAAAATTGACTCATCTTTTTCATGGAGACCAAAATTAGCATGAGGGAAGCCATGGCTAGGGTTTTCAAGCTTTCCAAGCGCAATAGTAAGTCCGTTCTAGCCCCGTTTTTCAAGTTCTTTACGATTTTGGAATCCTAGTAACTTAGTTAAGCTTATTCTAGCAATAATTTAAGCTAGGGTTCATATTTGGAAAAATACCCATAGGCGAAATGTGTTCATTTTGATGTTTTATGGTAGAATATGAAGGCTGAAATTATGTTAAACAACTTTTGCTAAGCGGTTTTAAGCAAAAATGAGTAAAACGGCTTAATCGGTAAAAGTTGTTATTGTTCATAACTATGTGTTAGAGTGCGAAATTGATGTTTCCATAGAAGGGAAAAATGATCAGCATGTCATAAAACATAAGAATAAGGCATGAATTTTAATTCCCGAGCCTAGGGGCAAAAGTGTAAATATGCAAAAGTTTAGGGGCAAAATTGAAATTTTTCCAAAGTTTGAGTTAAGGACTGTTTTGAATATTAAATTAATTAAATAAGTAAAATATGATGTTTTAGATCCCGGAAAACGAGATTTGAATCTAGAATAGGAGAAAAATCGAAAATCGAGAAAGTTGGTAAAATGACCGTTTTAGTATCGAGGTAAGTTCATATGTATAATAAGCATTAACTTATGCATGTTTCAATGTAAAATTGATATATTTACTATGATTGCCGAGGTGTTGAAAGTAAGTATAATTATGATGATTTAAATGTTCAATATTAATTCGACATGGAAATGAGAAAGTATGTAAGTTTGTATGTAAATAATACATTATCTTTATTATGTTTTGTATTTCAGCATATTTTATGTATTGTAGCTGATTTTTGAAATAAATTTTAACTATTAGAAGTATGGAATCAAGTATTAGAAAGAGAGAAATTAGGTTAAACCTTGGAAAGATTGGATGATCTGAGATGGTATGTAGCTAGGTCACATGTATGGTGCCGAGTGCACATCATGTGTACAAGAGAGCTACAAGACATTATGATATAGCTAGGTCGCATGGGTGATACTATGTGTACACCATGTAGACAAGAGAGCTACGGGATATATGTAGCTAGGTCGCATGCGTGGTTCCAGGTGAAGGACACGATGTAGACAAGAGAGCTACGAGATAAACTGGCTAGGTCACATGGGTGGTACTAAGTGTTCACCATGAGTACAAAAGAGCCAAAATTATGTGTACAATCGAGCTAGGTCACATGAGTGGTGCTAAGTGAAGGCCACTATGTGTACAAGAGAGCTTCGATTTTAAAGGTGGACTGTGTGCGATACCATCACGTATCTGTTATTATTCTGAAGTGTTCAACTGGGAAATTGATTAAATGAAATTGTGTATGACTTTGTCATGATAAGTGTAAGTATATATGTGTGTAACTTATGAGCAATATGCTCGATATGTGATTGGAAATTGGAAAGATTGATATGGGAAAGTGATGAATACAATTGAAGTGTGAAAGATCAAAATTGACAATAAAACTGTTCTGGATAGTTGCAGTGATGTGAGTCTAAAAAATTACCAAAAATAGTAGAAATTGAATCAGAGTTTATAATTCGGAGTTCTATAGCTCCAAAAATAAATAATTTATTTAATGTAGATAGTCTTGATTATGTTATTAATTATGAATCGATATTTATACGATGATTAGTGATTAAGTCCGGTATACTCTCTTTTACATTATGTATATGATGCTATGAATAAAACTGAGACCCTACTATGATACTCTAGATAGGGTAGAGCTGTAAAACCCTAGAATACTGAGACTATAGCTAGGCTTTGATTCTATGAAAATAGAAACTCTAAAATACTATCTCCGCATAAGACATATGAATAAATAGTAAAAAAAAATTTAAGATCTTGGTAGTTATTTGATATGTGTACTGGTAATGTAGAGTATTGATATGGATTTTGAGGGTAAGCAAAGTCTGCCAACTTTGGGTAGCGGTAACTCGGAGCTTGGTACTGAGGCACTGGCCAAGTTAGTAAGGAAAGTGGTAGAGGAAGTATTGGATACCAACATTAAGGAAATTAGGGAAACGCTTCAAGCAGGGTGCTTGGAGTGTTAGAAAAGGAAGGATTCTAGTTCTCAGAAAACTAAGATTCGTTCTGTGAAACATGTTAAGGCACGACCAAACTATCCAATCTGCAAAGACTGCAACGGACGTCATCCGGGTGAATGCCATAGGAAGACAGGAGCATGTCTTAGATGTGGGTCCAAGGAGCATCGAGCTCGGGATCGCCAAGTTTATTTTATTTAAATATGTGTTACAAATTGTATGCGTGCTAGATAAATGTTTCTTTACTTTGGTAATTAGATGTTCTGGGTCGTACTAAGAATTATTTTTAATTAGAGTGTGTAGCGGAAGCATAGAGGTTTGACTTGAGTAATACGGTTAGTTGATAGTTGGAAATTTCGAGGACGAAATTTCTTTAAGGGGAGTAGAATTGTAACACCCCGAATTTGGGCCTAGAAGTATTGGGCCTTAAGTGGGGGTCCGTAAGGAGGTTGTATATAGGTATTTAATTGTGCAATGAAATGAAACAATTAAATGTTTGTTTTAGTGGTTAATGGCTTTGAGAAGTGTTGGAGAAATCTTGGGTTCAGACTTGGGCTTTAGCAAAAATTTTGGTATTAAGTGAAAAAAACCTGGATGCTTGGATGAGGGTTTTTAAATTATTGTGTTAAATAAATAACACAAGGAAGCTTGTAGTCTAGTGGTTGTGGCCTCATTAAGGTTGTATGGGAGCACTGGGTTCAAGCCTTGGCTCTTGCAATTTATTTTGGGTTTTTAAAGGGAACACGGACTTTGGCCTTTAGACCTTATAATTAATTGGGGATAAAATATGACACAAAAAGCCTTGTGGCTTAGTGGCAAATAGCGTGTGGAGCATTTAAGGGGAGGCATAGGTTGAATCCTATGGCAAGCAAAAAGCATTTATTTTGCTAACGAGGTGGCAAGAGTTGGTGTTGAATTTAAACTCTAATGTTGGAGGATCCCACATCGGAAGCTAATATAAGAGTGGTTGTGAAGTCGGCTTTAAATAGAGGAACCATAAGGAGAGTAAATGTACCTTTCTTGGTGATCCCTTTCATTGTATGGCGTGCTCGTTTGGGTTGGGCGTCGGCTAAGAGTGCTCGGGCGTGGATTAACTCCAGTCTCCTATCGGTGTGTATTTCTTACTACTCTAGTCTGTAGGATGGCTACTTGAACGCGATGGTAGAAAAGGGTCATGGGCCTAATGGGCCTCACTGGGCCCAATTGGATAAGTTGTTTGATTGTGTAGTAAATATTGGGCACGCTAGGTGAATCTAATATTTGTGGCTAGATTTGGGCTAAAAGGGCCACACGTGTGGGCCCATTTAATGAGAGTAGGGTTTAGGCCCATTCGTATTGTTATCCTGTTTAGAATACTTTAGTTTACTAAAATTACGAAATACGCTTAGTTTGTAAAATTCTTGAAATACCTTCGACTTGTAAAATTACCAAAGTACCCACGATTTTGAGAATCACTATTTTACCCCGATTTACATAATTACCATTTTACCCCGTTTACCCTCGACTTACGAATTACCGTTTTACCTCGATTTACGTAATTATCGTTTCTGAGTCGATTTATAGAATTACTATTTTACCCTTGATTTACAGAATTACTATTTTACCCTCGATTTACAAAATTACTAAAATACCCTTGGTTTGTAAAATTACCAAAATACCCCTACTTTGTAAAATTACCAAAATACCCTTGGTTTGTGAAATTACCGAAATACCCTTAATTTGTAAAATTACCAAAATACCCCTGATTTACAAAGTTACAAAAATACCCTTGACTTTCTAAAAATTATAGAAATACCATTGGTTTACAAAATTACTGAAATACCTTTGGTTTGTTGATTTACCAAAACACCCTTGTAGGATGAAATGACTAAAATACCCCTAATAGGTAAAAAGACCGTAAAGCCCTGAGGGTAAAGTGACCGTAATACCCTCGTATGGTAAAATGACGAATATGCTCTTACATTCTGTATGGTGATGTGCTTAGGATTTACATATATTGATATTGGAATAGTTAAGTTTGAGTGGCGGTGGTGGTTATCGTGGCGATTGATTTTGGAAACATTTCAACTTCAACCCGTAATGTGTGTGTACTAACCTCGTAATAGCTTAGATTAATATTTCTTTGAAAAGCCAAAGCTTCATATTTTAGTGATTCAGAATTAATATTTAGATCTATTTTCTCACGCACGTTTAAGTTGGATTCTAACGGATATGGGGTAGGAAGGTATTTGGAGCGTTCTTCAACGAGTAGATCTCTTGGTAAGTATTTGAACCTTCTTTCTATTTGTATCTTGTGGTTTAAGAAAAGTGAAAACCCTCTCGTCGACTAAGGCTAAAAGGGTTTTGGTGTTATTTGGTTTGTTGGTGCTAGTGAGGATTAAAGGCTACCGATCGAGGAGTGTGTGAAAAGCTTGGATCATCGGAGTGACTAAATCTAGTCATCAACTTGCAAAGGTATGAACCCAAGGGCCATTGTGGATGGTGGCGAATGTGTAAGTGATGATAATAGGTAGTTTTCGATTTGGTTTAATATTAACATGGTCTAATCTATAAGTGGTTGATTATAGGAGAAATCGCATAGGAGATCTCGTCAAGGAATATCGCAAATCAGGTGTGTAACGAACCCTTTTTCATAGCTTAAAGCGATAAATGCCGAAAAGCTGAAATGCCGAAATTCTGGCATTTCGAGGACTTGTGAGCAAGTAAACGCTCACTAGTTGGTTAGAATCGATGAGATGATGATCGGGAACAATGGAAAAGGTAAGGACGTGTTTTTGACGTTCACGGTAAGTTGGGCCTCGAGGGGCTGAAATAGGGCCCAATAGGCTTTCGGGCCCATTTGGGTAAAATTGGTAGAAAACGAAAATCTGTTAAATTGAGTGTTAAGACTGTTAATGCTATTATGGATATAGGCTAAATGGGCCTAGATGACAAAATCGGCTAAGTAGGGCCCATTAGGGGTTTTAGGCCCAATAACTCGATCTCGCTAAAAATGGGCCAGAATCACTGTTTGCACCTATGAATTGTTAGTAACTATTAATGAACATGGAAACCCGAATTTTCGGTAAAATTACGATATTACCCTGATAATATGAAAATGACCGTTTTGCCCCTAGGTAAAAATGACCATTATACCCCTAGGGTTTATATATGAACTTAATGCATGGGATTTTGATAAACATGATATGTATGATATGCACATGACATGTAGGATATGCACATGATATGTATGATATGCACATGAGATGTTCATAAATGCATTGGGTTGGGTTTTTATATGGATGGAGGAAGTGTGAAAGGACTTATGCCCTAGTTATTAAAGGGCTTATGCCCTAGTTATTAAAAGGCTTATGCCCCAGTTATTAAAGGGCTTATGCCCCAGTCATTAAAGGGCTTATGCCCCAGTCATTAAAGGGCTTATGCCCCAGTCATTAAAGGGCTTATGCCCCAGTTATTAAAAGGGCTTTTTCCCGATTATTAAAAGAGGCTAGGCCTCCGGTTATATGATAAAGACTATCTTTGCCGGTGGAGAGTTATGGCGGGGTGGGTCGAGTTAATCCCACATGGTGTCTTTGGTTGGTACGGGTGGAGAGTAGCGGATGGTGGGTTGAGTAGTCTCCCCAATTGGGCTTGCATTCTTTCCTTGACATTATATGTGATACTGAAATGGGCCTATGGGCCATACCGTTTGCAGTAAAGGCTTCGGCCCAGTAATATGAAATTTGAAAAGGCTCCGGCCCAGTGTTATAAAATATGAAATATGAAATGGGCTATGTCCCAGTACATGTTTGAGATTGGATTTGGGCTTAGACCCAACAGGTTGTCATTGTTTTGGGCTCTGAAAGGGGCTTGTTACACACTGAGTTTCCAAACTCACCCCTTTCCTTAACTTTGCAGGTGAGCTTAGATGTGGGGACTTGGGCCGGCGGGGATTCAGAGTAGCCACGGTGATCGTCTTTGGGCTTTTAAATAAGCGTTGGTTTTCATTAAATTTCCTTTATTATTTATTTTTGGGTTGTAATAAGGCCATTTTTAACTTTTCTTTTATTTCTTTTCGGGATTATTTTATTTTAATAACTTTAAAATTGGTTGATAATTATTCAAAAGGGCTAGACTTAGGGCGTGATTTCAAAACAATATTTGATTTCAAAATATCACAACACCACGATTAATCGATTTATCAAAGACGTCCACTTAAACAAACTTAAACTCGATATAACAAAGTGTGGCTATGGTTGTGGGCATGTCTAGGATTGGATCCAATCAAAGAGCTTGGTACTTAAGCAGCCTTCATGGCTCACCTCCTCTGTTACGGATTCCTACCTGGTGTCCAGCTCCCATTCACTTTGTTAGCCTAACAAAAGTCGGTTTTTAAAGCACTAAAACGAAACATGGGTTTTTAACTTCAATGTGGCACATCAGATTCGGCCATAACGTCTGGGCCGAGTTTGGGATGTTACAAGGTCCTTAAATGGTAATTAGACCATTATATTTTGTTTGGGCAAAAATGGGCATGAATAGGACAAAATTTTAAAGAAAGGCCTTAAGGGCATTTTAGTCATTTGGTAATTAAAAGAAATAAAAAGGGAAAATAAAGCCAAAATTGACTCATCTTTTTCATGGAGGCCTAAATTAGCATGGGGGAAGCCATGGCTAGGGTTTTCAAGCTTTCCAAGCTAAATAGTAAGTCCGTTCTAGCCCCGTATTTCAAGTTCTTTACGATTTTGGAATCCTGGTAACTTGATTAAGCTTATTCTAGCAATAATTTAAGCTAGGGTTCATATTTGGAAAAATACCCATAGGTGAAATGTGTTTATTTTGATGTTTTATGGTAGAATATGAAGGCTGAAATTATGTTAAACAACTTTTGCTAAGTGGTTTTAAGCAAAAATGAGTAAAACGGCTTAATCGGTAAAAGTTGTTATTGTTCATAACTATGTGTTAGAGTGAGAAATTGATGTTTCCATAGAAGGGAAAAATGATCAGCATGTTATTAAACATAAGAATAAGGGATGAAGTTTAATTCCCGAGCCTAGGGGCAAAAGTGTAAAATATTAAATTAATTAAATAAGTAAAATATGATGTTTTAGATCCCGAAAAACGAGATTTGAATCTAGAATAGGAGAAAAATAAAAAATCGAGAAAGTTGGTAAAATGACCGTTTTAGTATCGAGGTAAGTTCATATGTATAATAAGCATTAATTTATGCATGTTTCAATGTAAAATTGATATATTTACTATGATTGCCGAGGTGTTGAAAGTAAGTATAATTATGATGATTTAAATGTTAAGTATAATTATGATGATTTAAATGTTCAATATTAATTCGACATGGAAATGAGAAAGTATGTAAGTTTGTACGTAAATAATACATTATCTTTATTATGTTTTTGTATTTCAGCATATTTTATGTATTGTAGCTGCTTTTTGAAATAAATTTTTAACTATTGGAAGTATGGAATCAAGTATTAGAAAGAGAGAGAAATCTCGGTTGAACCTTCGGAAAGATTGGATGATACAGATGGTATGTAGCTAGGTCACATTTATGGTGCTGAGTGCACATCATGTGTACAAGAGAGCTACGAGACATTATGATGTAGCTAGGTCGCATGGGTGATACTATGTGTACCCCATGTAGACAAGAGAGCTACGGGATATATGTAGCTAGGTCGCATGCGTGGTTCCAGGTGAAGGACTCCATGTAGACAAGAGAGCTACAAGATAAACTGGCTAGGTCACATGGGTGGTACTAAGTGTTCACCATGTGTACAAGAGAGCCAAAACTATGTGTACAATCGAGCTAGGTCACATGAGTGGTGCTAAGTGAAGGCCACTATGTGTACAAGAGAGCTTCGATTTTAAAGGTGGACTGTGTGCGACACCATCACGTATCTTTTATTATTCCGAAGTGTTCAACTGGGAAATATATTAAATGAAACTGTGTATGACTTTGTGATGATAAGTTTAAGTATATACGTGTGTAACTTATGAGAAATATGCTCGATATGTGATTGGAAATTGGAAAGATTGTTATGGGAAAGTGATGAATACAATTGAAGTGTGAAAGATCAAAATTGACAATAAAACTGTTCTAGATAGTTGCAGTGTCGTGAATCTAAAAATTTACCAAAAATAGTAGAAATTGAATCAGAGACTGAATGAGATGTAAAATTAGAGCTTAATGAGTCTATTTTCATATAACAGAAACAGAGTAAGTAAAGGAATTCTATATTATGATATATTTAAGTTTTTGAGAGACTGGTTCATAATGACCATGTGATCCCCTGTTCTGACTTTGAAAAATCATTAAAAATTGTAAAAAATTAATTAGGGGATATAATTTATATGCTTGAAATCCTTAATGAGTCTAGTTTCAAATTAAATAAATAACAACATCCATTGAATTCTGTAATAGGAGAAAATTTATTCGTAGTGAAGAGTGGTCAGAACAGTTGAGCAGTGAAATAGGGGTAAATTCAATGAATAAACTGTACTAATTGGCTGGACCAAAAATTTTGAAAATTTTCTGGTAAGAATGTATGTGAATCTAGTTTCAAGGAAAATTAACAGTTTATAATTTGGAGTTCTGTAGCTCCAGAAATAAATAATTTAGTTGCTGGTACTCTGCTAGACAGCTTATTTTGAACCTATTTCTGATTGTAATAGTGAAAGTATGTGTGTTTGTGATGTGTCGCAGATGTTAGCTCGAGTTGGAGGTCGCCGAAGGTTAAATCACACTATCAAACTATTGATCGATATATAAAGGTTTTAAAGTATTTTAAGTCTTTGGCATGTATGGAGACTCGTTTAATTGTTATTAAGTTGCTAGGAATTGGTTTAAAATACTGACCTATGTTATTTGAAGGTCTCTATTGTATAAATTTATTTAATGTAGATAGTCTTGATTATGTTATTAATTATGAATTGGTTTTTATACGATGATTAGTGATTAAGTCCGGTAATGCCTCGTACCCTGTTCCGGAGTCAAACACGGGTAAGGGGTGCTACACCGGTCTTGCCATTACTATACTATTGTTCGATAGGTGCGCTTGCCTTTTTGTCGTGATAATAGTTAGTCTAGGTTTGATCTTCCTTATAAATATTTATTACTTGTTATGAATCACGCGATCAAGTTTTTGGCGCCGTTGCCGGGGAACTGAAATATTAGGAACACTAAATTTTTATTACTTTAGCCATTTATTTTTCTTGCAATTTTATTTTGTTTTATTATTTATTAATTTACTTTTTCTCTCTCTTGGCAGGTTTTTATAGTTTATGACTAGAAGAAACCCGTCGGGACCATTACTTTTTGATGAAGAAATCGATCGTACAATTCGCAAAAATCAAAGAGAAATAAGACGCAGCTTGCGATACACAGAGAACAAGCGAGAAGATGATACTCGACCCCTAACCGACGAGATGGCTGAAAACCAAGGCAATCAGCTACCTCCCGCAATTGCGGCTAATCAAAATCCTACTCCACATACTATGTATGATTATGCTAAACCTTCTTTAATAGGAACTGAATCTAGCATAGTTAGACCTGCTATAGCTGCAAATACTTTTGAATTAAAACCTAACACTATTTAGATGATACAGCAGTTTGTTTAGTTTGATGGTTTGCAGGATGAAGATCCCAACGCTCACTTAGCAAACTTTCTGGAATTTTGCGATACATTTAAAATCAATGGCGTTTCTGATGATGCCATATGTCTTCGGTTCTTTCCCTTTTCACTGAGAAACAAAGCTAAACAGTGGTTGAACTTGTTACCACGAGGTCTATCACTACTTGGGAATAAATGACCAGAAATTTTACAAAATATTTTCCACGGCTAAAACGGCTAAATTACGTAATGATATCTCTTCTTTTGTGTAGATGGATTTAGAAACACTTTACGATGCATGGGAGAGATACAAGGACATACTGAGAAGGTGCCCTCACCATGGGTTACCGCTTTGGCTTCAAGTACAAACATTCCACAATGGTCTGAATCCCTCGACTCGGCAAATGGTTGACGCAGCTACTGGAGGAACCATCAACAATAAAACACCGGAAGATGCCTATGGATTTATAGAAGAGATGTCACTGAATAACTATCAGTGGCAAGTTATGAGGACAAAGGGAACGAAAACAGCCGGCGTTTGTAACATCGATTCAGTCACATGCTCTCTAATCAGGTAGAACTTCTCATTAAAAAGATTGACGGTTTACTTGGTTCTACGCAGGTACATCCAGTAATGAGGTGTGACTCAAGTGGCGGAGGTGTGCATACAGAATACCAATCCTTCAATCCTACAACTGAAGAAGAACAAGTCAACTATATGGGTAACAATAGCTTCCGATCTCAAAATAACCCATACAGTAATACTTATAATGCAAGTTGGAGGAACCACCCAAACTTCTCCTGGGGTGGTCAAAGGAATCAAAAGCCACAAAATCCTCAGGGTTTTCAATAGCCACCTTATCAACAAGAGAAGAAACCAAACCTTGAAGAGATACTTTTTAAATTCATCTCGGTGTCAGAAACCTATTTCCAAAATACCGAGACAGCACTTAAGAATCAACAAGCATTTATCCAAGGACTCGAAACTCAGATAGGCCAGCTATCCAAACTAATCTCCGAACGACCACAAGGTAGCTTACCAAGTAATACTAAACCTAATCCGAGGGAACACCTCAATGCAATTAGTACTCAAAATAAGGAAGGATTCATTGCACCGGAGCCAGAATTACAGCAAGACAACGTGATGAACAAAGGTCAAGAAGAGGTAAAAGTCGATGATCCTAAACAGGTAAGTACGTATTATGAACCTCGTGTGCCATATCCTAAAGCGATGACAAAAGACAGAACAGAAGAACAATTCGGTAAGTTTGTCAAACTCTTAAAGAAACTACATATTAACTTACCCTTTATTGAAGTTCTGTCGCAGATGCCCAACACAGCAAAATTCTTAAAGGAACTTCTGAGCAATAAAAGAAAATTAGATCCTACATCGTATGTGGAACTCAATGTAGTCTGCTCAGCTATTCTAAAGCATAAGCTACCTAACAAATTGAAAGATCCGGGAGTTTTACAATTCCTTGCTTAATTGGTAGTTTATCTGTGAATAATGCTTTAGCTAATCTAGGGGCAAGTATAAATGTTATGCCATATAAAATGTTTAAACGACTGGGTCTCAATAAACCCAAACAAGCTAGGATGAGCATACAATTGGCTGACAAAACAGTTAGATTTCCTAAAGGTATTATTGAAGATGTTCTCGTTAAAATTGATAAATTTATTTACCCAGTAGACTTTGTTGTCTTAGATATGGATGAGGATAACGAGGTACCTTTAATTTTAGGACGACCCTTTTTAGCAACTGCCAGAACCATTATTAATGTAGGCACAGGAGAGCAAACACTTCGTGCAGAAGACGATGCAAAAACAATCCAAGCACGCGACTCAGTCAAAACCTCTAAGACTCAAGATAATGCTATTAAACTTGTAGATGAAAAAACTAATATTCAATCATTCTTGCAGGAACCTCCTCGAACCAAGACAACGGAGACAGTGCACTATTATCAAGTAGCGAACAAAGACACCCATGAGGAACGAAGGCTTCAAATAGAGGAGCTAGATGAATGGCGAGCACACAAATCGAGAACACATGATAAACCAAAACTACGCCAAAACAAGCCCGATACCTTTCCTAATCAACTTAAGGTTGGCAATAAAGTCTTACTAGATGCCGCAGATTCCCACATTGTCACTACCACACCAAATGAGGAAATCCCTCTTACGGTACTCAGTATTTTCCCATTCGGTAAGGTTGAGGTAAGTCACCCCAAGTTCGACACTTTTAAGGTAAAGAATACCCATCTCAAACCTTATTTTGTCAAGGCTAATAGCAGGAATGAGGAGTATGAACTCCTCAAACCACCATGATCATTCAACGGAGAGGTAAGTCGAGCTTAGACTATAAATAAGCGCTTCTCGGGAGGCAACCTGAGCACTAACATATTTTGATTTCTTTATTTTTAATTTCTAACACTTTGAATTATTAACTTAATCTTTGAATTGCAAAGTTTTTCAGCACACACGACCAGGCACACGGGCATGCCTAAAGTCGTGGCCAAACAGGGGAAGAGACACGGCCGTGTGGAAGTAGGACATGATTTCCCCAAAACACGGGTGCGATAAATCCCCACGGCCGTGCGACATGGCCGTGGATGAACTTGATAGGAGTCCACGGGCATAGGGATGGAAAACCACGGGCCTGCCAGGGACAAGGCTCGATTTTGTTTTTCGACACGGGCGTGTCTCACGCCCGTGCCATTCAGCCGTGTACAACAATACACGGGCATGCTACCATAACACACGGGCGTGGGAGAAGCGAGCAAAGCTAGGCACGGCCGTCCGACATGGCCGTGTTCGACATACGCCCAAGACACACGGGTGTGGGATAGTAGCCGGGCACGACCTAACTCGTAAAATTAAAAAAACACAGGCTCACCCTCAAAGTACACGGGCATGGCCCTAGGCCGTGTGAACCTCCCCTATATAAGCAAACCACTATTCATCTTCTTCCACTTTTCAAAATCCTAGTCGAAATCTACCCTTCCCCATTCCCTAATCCCTACTCCGGCCACCATTCCCCAAATTCTCACTTTCCCAACCCCCAAACCACCCTCAAATCCACTCTCCTTGAATTAATCCCCATTTCCCCCTCTCTATACCCTCTATTTTTCCTCCACACGTCTATATCCCCGCGTCACACACCTGTGCTCACCACCAACACGTCCATGCACCACCCTACAGCAGCCTTTGGTTCACTTTCTCAAGCTTATATTTCCAATTTGTGTTGCTACATTAGTATTCTACATGCTTTACATAGATATTGTTACTATTACAAATATGTTTTAGACAAGTTAGGAATTTGCTTTAGAATTTTCTATATTTGAATTGTTTAAGCTACTAAATAGCATATACTAATTTTAGGCCTCTTGCTTAACTACTGATATATCTTGGATTCTATCAATGCTCATGTATTTTCAGGAACATTATGTCATTATCGAGAGGCAAAAAGGTCGCAGTCCAATCCTCAAAGAGACGTATGGGACCGGGTTCTTCCTCAGTACGTGCTACAGTCGAAGTTAGGCACTCGTTCCTTGAATTTTCGGAAGCTTCATAGGAGGAGCTACTTCAGATACTACGCGCACGACCCCTCACTACAGGTCGCTACATTGACTGGGCTGCCGTAGAGCAAGCTCAGCTAGCTAATGCCATCCGCGCCCTCCTGTCCACAAACCCATGGGAGCGGTTCTTCGCTATTACTGAGCCCACTTATTTAGAGCTAACTTTAGAATTATGCTCTACTTTTCATTTACAGGTGGTGATGACGAACAATGACGACCCAGGCACCATTCACTTCTGATTAGGCGGTCTAGTTCGCGCGATGAGTGTCCTAGAGTTTAGAGTTGCTCTGGGACTTTACACCGATGAGTTTATGGAGGAGGGAGACATGAATGCACTGCCACGAAATATCCACATTTCTCCCTCCTTGTGCTGGAAAGCTTTGGCACCACTCTCTTCCACCTACGACCCCAGCCGCTCAAAAGCCTCAGCTTTTGCTCCTTCCCTACACCATCTCCATGCCATATTGGCACACACCTTGACCGAGAGGAGAGAGAGCACCGGCATCGTCAACACCCACGACGCCTACTATTTATGGTGCACAGCGAATGCACACATGACTGACTTGGCATACTTCATTGCTTTCGCCATTCACCATCAGACCGAGCGACATAGGAAGGGAGTGATCTCTATCGGCCCCTACATGACGCGCCTTGCCAGACACTTCGGTCTCCTTAACATTGTGGCCCAATCATCAGTGCTTACACTGATATGTCAGATGTCCCCATAAGGCATCACGACTATGTTACACATGAGGATGATCGAGCACCGACGTGGGACCAATCTTCCTCAGTATCGTCTCTCTCATGCCATTGACGAGGAGGATCTTGAGGACATTCCTGATGATGTTCCCCCACAGCATGAGGAGCCTTCCACCATGCCACCTAGGGAACAACCAGTTCATGCAGCTGCTTCATGGGCACACCTTTCCGACCGACTCGCCCACTTCGAGCAGTATTGCACTACAAAGTTCGAGATGATTCACGAGTGAGATTGACGATGGGACCGACAGATGGACGATATGCAGGCCATGATGCAGCAGCTATGCCAGCACTTTCAAGTTGCCACCCCAGCGCCACCACCTGAAGGCCCCACTGACGAGGATCATTGAATCCTCCTATCTTTTTATTCTTTTTATTCTTTTTTTATTTTTTTATTTTATTTTTCTTTTTATTTTTATTTTCATTTCAATTTTATTATTTTAATTTGAAAGACATATCTATATTAGTAAATTTTTTTTTCATTTTCTGGTATTTCTAACAAGTAATCCCACTACGCTCTCTTCCACACCAACTCTTAATAAGCTCTTCATAATTCTACAGACTTCCAAGCAAAGCTGCTAGAAATATTTTACGGAATGAGGAAACAAATGGGAAACAATACCTCATGAGTGCCATGTTCAACGACCCAATTTCTTCATCTAGCCAAGAACAACGGTAGCTACTACTTTCCCCAAACACTCCAGCCTCAGAATCAAGCTCCGCATCCATATAATAGGGAGTTTCACCTCCTTTCCTCATATGATTTTCTTTATTTTGAATAATCTATCTTTGTACATTGAGGGCAATGTACATCTTAAGTGTGGGGGTGAACATGAAAACTAACTTTTTGCATTATTCTCAAATCCCTGAATTTGATCTTATGCATAAGTGATTTTCTCATAATATTGATGGAATGAATTCTGATTGATCTATAATTATTGTTGATATGTCGTGAATTAGACCAAGGGAACTATGCATGATTATTTGATTATAGGACCTTAAAGAATTGAGGATAATACGTTGATATTTTGAGAAATAAAAATTTTTAGACTATTTTTCCTAAATTGAGGTATTATCTTGAAATCTTAAGTATACAGGAATGACATCAAAAACCCAAATTTTTGGTGAGATTTTTGAGCCTTTTGAGCATATAGCTTTCTTTCTTACTCACTTCTTTTGTGGTTTGAGTGTGTCAACATTGAACTGTTATACTAGAACGTGCTTTGATTATACATGTCGAAATCACGTGTATGATTTGATATACTGAGATGATAAAGGCACTTAGGATTTAACCCATTTACTCCATAAAAAGACTTCCCACATAATTAAACCCTTAGTGAACCCCCTTTGAGCCTACTAACTTTTTTTTGATTAACCTTCATCATTAACCCATTAACCTATTATTGTTGAAATCCTCTTACTTAATTTACTTTTATTTTTTATTTTTATCGAGATTAAATTTAATACTGTTACCTCACTATGTTCACCATTTTTTGTTACTAAATCATGAAGTATGATTTGTATATAGTATTGACTTGATTTGTATGATAAAAAAAAATTAGTATTATTATTGTAATTCTCAGAAAGCTAAAGTTGTCATGAACTCATGTAAAATAGTTCTAGATATTTGTTTGTGGTTCAATAATTAAGTTTTTGATAGTGGGGTAACATATTGAAATTATCTTCATTCTAACCCTTGTCTCTTCAGCTTGTATCCATACTTGTAACCTAAACCCCATTACAAAAATGCAAAGATCTTTTGATTAGTGTATCATATCATTTACAACTGGTGGAGATTTGATTTTCATGCAGGCCTATGGTAATAACTTTTCATGTTAGACAATCGAGTGCTTAATCTTAAACCTTAAACACTTTGAGTGATTTGAGTGAATCTTTAGTGAGGATGTCATCTCTTGTATATTTAGGACTAAAGTTAATTACTTGAATGAAGGAGATTACCTATAATTTTGTTATCAAAGTATTCAATTTAGATTGATTGAGGTTTTTAAAGCCCCTATAGTTGAATTCTCGCTGTATGATTGTCTGTGGAATAATTTGTAACATTATCAGTAATGTTTATGCGATTGAAAGGAATGAATTCTAGCAGTAAATGAGAATTTTGCTTGAGGACAAGAAAATGCTTAAGTGTAGGGGTATTTGATAAACGCCGAATTATACATATTTATACCCCAAATACTTAGCATATTTATGGATGTTTATTAATAGATTTATGGATTTTGGTGCCCTTAATCCGGTTATTTCATGTTTTGTACTCAGGAGATCACCAAGAGTCAAAGGAGCCAGAAACGAGCAAAAAAAGGGGGACAAAACAGACCAAATCGAGAAGATGACACGGCCTAAGCCTTGCCACGCGGGCATCTCACACGCCCGTGGCCTTCGGGGGTGTCGACCAAGGTTTACAAGATTCACACGGCCTGGCCATTGAGCCCACGGCCGTGTGAAATTTAACAGAGCAAACATGGCCTGGCAATCACGTCACACGGTCGTGGCACACGGGCATGTCCCTTTTTCAAAGAGTTGAATTTTACACAGAAAAGGATACTTAGGGAGGAAGAAAGCTAATCCAAAGCCTATATAAACACCCTAAGTGTGACCTAAAAGGGGGCCCTCTTCCAGAACTTTTCTAGAATACAGAACCACACGCCAGGAATTACTTGAAGAAAGCCAAACGATCCATCCCAAAAGTGGGAGCTACTCCAAGACTGAAGATCTCCCTCAGAATTCCTTCAGGGGTTTTTAGAGTTTTCTTCATGTTTTGTTATTTTTATACTTTTGAGATGTACTCTCATTTTATTATGAACTAAACCCCTTAGATACCTAAGAGGGATAAAACCTATGATGGATCTTGTTATTATTATCTGAACTGTATGATAAATACTTGATTTGTTCTTAATTATGTGTTCTTAATGCTTGAGTTAATATTTCGGGTATTAATTCATGATTTGATGTGCTTATGCAGAGGAGGAATAGACCCTGCCTAAGAGTAGATTTGGCATAATTAAGCGGAGTTGATCGAACGCCTAGAAATAGGTTATGAGATTTTGTCGGATTAAGGTGAAACCTAATATGGGAGTCTATAAAGTGATTTACTGCTTCGCTAGGAGTTTTAATTAAGAAAGAATTTTCAATTAATTCAACTGAGGGTTAGACATTATTAGTCTCGAAAGGGACAATAACATATGTTAGGGAATCTCATGGATCAAGTCAAGTGAATAAATCGTCTGGTTCAGAGTCAGATAACAAGTGAAATCTAGATGGATTCCTCCTTGGGTGTCATTTTTATCAATTTCGTTTCTTCAAGTCTTTTTCCAAATTTTCTCTTTGATTTAATTAAATTAGTTAATTAGTTTAGATAATTAGTTTAATAAGCAAACCCTTTTATTGTTAGGCTAGATAATAAAAAGATAGTTATTACTAGTACTTTTGGTTCCCTTAGGTACGATATCCCGGTCTTGCCATTACTATACTATTGTTCGATAGGTGCGCTTGCCTTTTCATCGTGATAATAGTTAGCCTAGGTTTGATCTTCATTATAAATATTTATTGCTTGTTGCGAATCACGCGATCAGTCTTTCACTCGTAACTGATAGTAACCTGATCTTAAATCAATCTTTGAAAACACTGTAGCCCCTTTTAACTGATCGAATAAATCATCTATACGTGGCAGAGGATATTTATTCATTATGGTCACTTTATTGAGTTTTTGATAGTCAATGCACATTCTCATAGTTCCATCTTTCTTTTTCACAAACAAAACCAGTGCACCCTAAGGAGAAAAACTCAGTTGTGCGAAACCTTTATCTGTCAATTCTTTTAATTCAGTCGGTACCATTCTGTGTGGAGCTATTGATATCGGAGTCATCCCCGGCACTAACTCAATACCAAATTCAACTTTTCTAATTGGTGGTAAACACGATAGCTATTTAGGAAACACATCCGATTACTCACATACAACTAGTACTGATTCAATCTTCTTTTCAGTCACTTTAGAATTGAGCACATAGACAAAGTAAGCTTCACAACCCTTTTTCACATATTTCGGAGCTAACATCGAAGATATCACTACCAGTAAATCATTCAGATCATTAGACTCAATCCAAATAATCTCATCATCCTGGCATTGCAAATCAATAGTCTTTCGTTTACAATTTACAACTACATCATGTAACGTTAGCCAATCCATACCCAGAATTATATCAAACTCGTCGAATGGCAACAACATCTAGTCGGCTGAAAAACATGAATCTGGAATCGTCAATGGATAGTTCTTACATACTTTATCAACCAAAACACACTGACCTAAGGGGTTCGATACTCTAATAGAAATTCAGTAGACTCTACAGGTAAAGTCTTATCGGATAATAAAGTTTCACATACATAAGAATGAGTTGATCCAGGAGATGAAGACTTTTCGCGAGCGCAAATAGCATAAGCTCTGGCAGGTGCATGAGCCTCAGATCTAATAGTTGTGTCTTTAGTTCCCCTCTGTCTTCCACTCACATTACCCATGTTTCTGGGTGGTTTACCTCAAACTGACATATTACTAGGTCTCGTATTCTGCACTATGTTTTGCTCAGCTAACTCAAGGCATTCACGAATGAAATGATCCATCGATCCAAATTTAAAACAAGCCTAATCATTCAATCTAAAATTGTAGGGTTGTAGTTTACCGCAATGTTTGCATTCTACACTTGTTCGTATTCTATAACAGACATACGACCCTATTTCAGCTCAAGAAACTCTTTGCGTTTCTGATCTATGAATCTCTGACTAATGTACTTCTTTCTAAACTCAGTCTGAAAGAACTCCCAAGTGACTCGTTCTTTCGCAACCACAAATATCAATGTTTTCCACCAATGATATGCTGTATCTCTTAAAAGTGAAATAGTACACTTAAGACATTCATCAGGAGTACATGACATTTCATCAAACACTCATATTGTATTTTCAAGCCAAAACTCAGCTCTTCTAGCATCATCATCAGTAGTGGCATGAAACACTTCAGCCTTAGACAGGGGTGAAGGTTGTGGAGCTGTCGAATTAGTTCTAATATATTGAGTGAACAACTATTCATCATCTGGAAGAAGGCTTGCTTAGCCTCTCCCTTGTGGCTACTCGTAATAGGCCTAGAATTAACCGGTGCTGCCCCTTGAGCAGGAGAGGATGCATTACTTTCCACATCATCGACTATGGCTCGATTGGGATCCATTACTATACAATATACAGATTTTAATTGTCAAGAATCATCACACTATTGCAGTTTATATATATGGCATGTATAGCTAGACTCTTACATGCTATGTTAGTTCTAGAATCGACTAAACCGTAGCTCTAATGTTAATAAAATGTAACACCCCTAACCTGTATTCGTCGCTGGAATAGGGTTATGAGGCGTTACCAAAAATCACACACGATTCACATACATAAATACAATCATAATTAAAATTTATTCATATCAATCACATTGTCCCTTGTAAGGTAATACAAAACCTTAAAACATGCTTAGAAGGGGTTTGGGACTAAACTGATAACATTCACAAAATTTGGGAAACATAAAAAATTTTCAAAGATATAAGGGTCACACGCCTGTGTGAACAGGCCGTGTGCCTCACATGGCTACCTGACACACCCGTGTCATAGGCGGTTTGAAAACAAGGCATACATTCTAACCTGGGTCACACGGCCGATCACACGTCCATGTGCCAGCCCATGTGCCACACATGACCAGTAGACACGTCCGTGTGTCTAGGCCGTGTCAAAACTGTAGGGTATACTGACTTAAAATCGTAGGGTACCCCGGGGGACACACAGCCGTGTACTAAGGCCATGTGTCACACACGGTCAAGCCACACGCCCGTATGCTCAGCCGTGTAGAGTGAAAATAAACTTGGTTTAAGTCACATTTCTCACCCTCCTCTAGCATACCTAAACCACATAAAATTGTATCATTTCTAAACATATATATATAGCCAAAACATGCCAATTCACCACATATTATAACATCTAATATCAACTATTTCAATTACTTAATTCTATAACCAAAACATACCCTTTCAGTATGCCAAAAACATCAAACATACATAACTACTAAATGTTTTTATCCATCAACTTATTACCTATTTTATAATTCAACATATACCATATGGTAATCTCAAATTAAACCAAAATATGCTAGCTTCCAAGTATAAGCACATCAATCAAAAACTAATCAAACAAACTAACACATAATCACATCAAATAAACCAACATATAAGCCAGTATATACATCATATATTTAACTTATCAAATACATAACGTAAGCCTAATTAAATGGAAAAATTCACATCAATATTTACAAGCCAAATCACATGGCTAAATACACAACTCAAAACATATCAAGATGACATTAGCCTATACATGCCATATACCAAATATACAAAGATTCAAAAATACCAACAAGTAGTCGATAGTGTGAAAATAGTTCCCGATGATCCCCCATGTCTGGAGCTAGCTTCGATGATCTATAAAACAATGAAAAACAAAAAAAAAGTAAGCTTTTTAAAGATTAGTAAGCCATATACAAATAAACTTAACACATAAGATAAATATAAGCCAATTTATCCATAGAACCCATAGCAAATCATATACACAAGTCTCATAATTCACGTCTAACTCATTTGTTCTTAATGCACTTGCATTTAACCACTATTAATTCTTATGAAATTCACATGTCATTATTTATACATTTAACCACCATTCATTTAACCACCATCATGCTTTGTGATGTGGTTGCTTGTTGGTAATGGATGTAATAAATGGCACATATGCTTAATGAATGAATTGGGACTAACAGGTATGACTATGTTCATGGTATAATTGAGTAGATTGAAGGTAGGTTTATAAGGATGAATAAATATGAAATTGGTGTGGAATGTCATATGAAAGCATGATGGTTGAGCATGTAATATGTTAACATTACGAAGTCATGGATTAATCATGATTGTGAGTATTTGAGTGATTAAACATGCTATGTTGCATGCCATCAAAAATGTATAAGTGAGTGAGCATTTAAGGGTGGCAAATGGCTTGGGAATTAGCCTAGAATTTATCCACACAGGTAAACACACGGGCATGTGTCTAGGCTGTGTCTGACACACAGTTTGCCCCATAGGCGTATGATCTGGCCGTGTGTCCCCTGTACCTTAATTAGGCAAAACAGAATGCCCAGTAGTAAACACATGGGTAGAGACACGGTCGTGTGTCTCAGCCGTGTGAAAGACACGGCCTCAGGACATGGGCGTATGCTTAGGTTGTGTGAAGTCTGCACTTAATTTTTGGAATTTAATACGCCACACGGCCTAAGCACATGGGCGTGCGACTTGGCTGTGTGACCCTAATTGTGTTTGTAGCGTTTGTTGATTTAGCTGTTAACACGAATTTTTCAAGGTTGGAAGCAGGGATACGGGCGGCTAGAAGGGACCTCCCACACAAGGAATAGAGAATAGAGAGGAGGACCCTTCTTTTATTAGAGTAGAGTCAGGAACGGCAAAAATAGAGAAATTCCTAGATTCTTTACTAGAGTCCGACTTGCTTGTGTTAAGCATATAGCTAAGGTTCACCCTTGTAAATATTCTTTAGCTAATGAAAAAGAAATATTTCAAAAGTTTTCATTTTTTTCTCTATTTCCAACAAAATAAATTGCTTATTATAGTATAGTGAGACTTCCTTTCTTTTCAAATCTTCCAGTAGTTAGCTTGGATCGAGAAAGCTCTGCCCAATAGTGCTTAGCTCTGTGTGGACCGAAAGGGTCTCGTGAAGCCGGTAACCGTTAGCCGAAGATCAAGTCTAAACTACGATAAGGGATGAGAAGTTTTGTGAAGTTATAACTCTATTAAAATTATTTTTGTGTGTTGTAGTGTGGATGTATGTTTGACTTAGTGGTTTAGTGCTCTAGGAGTTTCTAGTAAGTAATGAGTTCAAGCCTTGGCTTGCTCAAAATTTTGGTTCTACTTGAATAAACACTTGTCTTCAGCTACTAGACTCTTAAATTAATGTGAGTGTTGTGTGTCATGAAAAATCCTACTGGACTAGTGGCAAGTGGCGTGTTACTAATGCTAAGGGACTTGAGTTCGAGTCCTACTGCACACAAGGGATGTCTTTTTGCTATTATGCCATGTTGGTGGTTGTATATCACTAGAACTCTAGAGCTTGGGTGGTTGGTGTGTTTAAAGGAAATAGGAATGTGTGGCGTGATTCAATGAGGGAAGTTGGGATGTGGATAGAGTAGAAATCGGTAGAGTGATTTGTGGAGAGATATGGGGAGAGTTTTGAGGAGGGGATCAAGGCATGGGGTAGTAGTGTGCCGAATATGGGTAACTCCCTTGTACCAATTCGGTCATAAGACTTTTACCTTAGTGTCGAAAGTGTGTTTCAGTTGTGCTCTTCATTTTTTGTTCGTTTCATTCTTTTGAATGTTGCTTGGGACCATTTGGGTCTTTCTCTCCTATGAGTTGTGTGTTTTTGTGCCTCTTTTTAATCATTTTCTTCTAGCTAACTGATTCATTTTTCCTTCTTTTTCTAAATTGGCCTCTTTTCTTGACTGACTACTCTTGCTACATTTTCAATTTTGATTCTTCCTTCTCACTCCTACAATTGGTTGTAGGCCTTAGGCCGAATATCTTGTCTTCTCTTCTTTTTGCTTCTCTACTCTCTCTCAATTTCCTCCCTTCTTGCACTGGGGTGTTGGTCGAATGTTGATAGGTAAGTCTCTGCTCTTTCAACTTTTCTCTTCTTTTCTCTAAAATTGATTCTCATCTTTCTCTTTGCGTTAGGTGTCCTTCGGGTTTTAGTACTTCTCATGCAGTGGAGGAGTCTTTAGTGCCACAAAAAAGATCAAAACCTTCCTCCTATCTTGATCTAAGGTAATGATATTTGATATCAGGGTACTAACCAAACTATTTTGACTTGGATTCTTGGTAGTGGCTGAATACTCCTTTCTTTTATCTTTGGGGTTTGCATTTTCTATAGGGTGGTATACATGATTCAATCTATGTGTATAAGTATTCATGTGTAATGGATCTGCTTATCTTGCAGATAGTCAGCAAGGAGTTTGTGATCAACCTTTAACAATGGTTTAAGCGGACTAAAACCACACTTGACCAATCAAGGTGAGTATCAATATAATTTTCAATAAGTGCTAGGAAGTGGGTGTTTAGTCTTGTTGATTAAAGTCTGATTGTGTGTTGGAATGAATGTAGGTTGGAGAACTCGTGGATTCTTCACACGTTTTCGTGAACAGGTGTGTAATCATACTGTAATAACGACTATTTTGCAAAAGCCAGAAAATAGGTCTATGGACACCACATGAGCGCACGCTCGCTCGTGGGTGGTCCGAAAGCATTAGCACGAGCAATCTATCGTAGAGGCCACCACGAGCGATTTCGTGGGTTTAGGCCACTTTGGCCCATGTTGGGCCGAAACAGGCTGTGTGGGACCACGGGCTCGTGGGCCCCACACAGGTAAACCACACGAAGGTGTGGAGAATATTGGGCCAGGTTGTGTAGTTTACATTTCCAAGGCCATTTCTGGGCTATTTGGGCTACATGGACATGTGGGCCCACATGGGCCCGCAATATAGGCTGTAGGCCCATTATCACTGATTGAATGTTAAGGTTTCATAGGTCGCCCAAGATGACTGTGGACCTACTGTTGGGCCAGTAAGTATACCTGGGCCCTTATTTTGGTAAGATGACTGTTTTACCCTTATGTGATGTATGACTGTTTGAGCATGCCTTTTTTACTATATGTACATTTGTATTGTGTTGTATTGCATGGGGTGGGATATATGATTTTGGAGGAAGTGTACTGAAAGGCTATAAGCCTATTACTGGCAGCTTTGGTGCAAATACTGTTTTAGTGCCGCAACCAGTACAACTTGGTGTATAGGGTTGGGTAGGTCGATTTTGTCCCCACATGGTGTGTAAAGTTGGTACGGAGATGGTGTGTAGCGGATGGATTGGATAGGACTCTTTGTTTGCATATTGTACTAAAATGGACTAAGGCCCAGATTGCCACTGTTACTGAAATGGGCTCAGGCCTAGACTTCTATTGCTACTGAAAGAGTGGCTAAGACCTCTAACTGAAACTGAAAGTTGTGTTTACTCTGATTGTTTGCTATTATGGGATTTCACCCACTGAGTTTTCGCAAACTTACCCATCTATTATCTGTGTAGGAAATCCTCAAGCTTAGGCAGATTGAGGCGTCAGAGGACTCAGTGGTGGCCACTCGACATAGTTATTTTATTATATATTATAATTAAGATTTTATTTTTGGGTTTTCATTATGTAATAAGGCCTCTTAAATTTTTATTTTAACTTGGGGATTTATTTACTCTATTTTACTTGTTAGTAATAGGACTCAGATTTTCAAGAAAATATAAACAAATGTTTTTCAGAAAACACCACGTTTACGCAACACATTTTGAAAGCTTCCACAACAAATACTATATTAAAGTTTAATAACCAATTATTATAATTAATATATTGCTAAAACAACATGAGCTTTCACATTGAACCAGACATCCTAAACTTTTGTTAAGAACCTAAAGAAGACTCTATGTAAAACGAATTTTTCACGGAATTTGTGTTTTAACTCCCACACTGATATTGCCACTGATATGGGCTTATGCCAGTTGTATGTTTGATTGATTATTAAATAGAGATTACACACTGAGTTCTATAACTCACCTTCTCTGCTCAATTGTGTAGGTAATCCTTAGGCGGGTCAGTGCTGCGAGGGACTCGGGGTCGGCTACATCACTGTCTATAATTTCACTTTGACTTTAGTAAAAATAGATTTATTTGGGGTATTTTATGTAATAAGGCCATTTTAAGTTTTTATTTTTATTTGGGGATTTTATTAAATTGATTTATATATGTTATCCATAGGATACGGGTTTTCAAAAAGCAAAAGATTTTCAACTCTTGTGCTATGTAACCTGATTTAAAAGCTTCCGCAACGATAATGTTTTAAAGTATAATAACAACCTAGTACGAAACATGTTTTACCAAAAGAACTTGTAATTTGGCAAATGGATTACACAAGTTAGCTTTTCCAAAGACTCACAAACAATGTTTTAACTCAAACGAGCTTCTCTATTAACCCTGCGATTTTCAAAACTCACTCCAATGTGACACCACAGATACGACTCTAACGTCTAGGCCAGGTTTAGGGTGTTACAGAATGAAACCATACTTACCATTTTCCATTGTCAAATCATAAACCCAAACATCACAAATTGATAAACCAAATATCAAGCTTACTAAAGTGAGCTAATTTATAAGTCATTCGTGACTACCAAATCAATGCATATAACCAAAACACCCCAATCAAATATACTTGGACTTAAGTTTCATGAACACATATGTATTATAGCAAAAACATATCCATCAACTGAATCATTACTCAACTAAAACTTGTAACCAAAACACCATACATACATACTATGAAACATACTTCCCAAAATAAACTTATAGCATGCCTGAATATACACAAACATTAACCTCATTAACAAGCCATTTTAGCATGGCTATATATATATACAAATATCAAAACCAAATATATCAAAACAAGCCTATACATGCCACATAACCCAATCTAAAAGCATTTATTTACCGAAGCGAAAATTGAATAGTGTGATGAGGTCTCCTATGACTCCCAACCCGAGCAATTCTCTGAAACTCTATAAACATAGTAAAAACATACAGAGTAAGCTTTAAAAGCATAGTAAGCAATAAGCAAATTAATGACTCAATAACAATATTAATTCAATATCTAAACCAATTCATACTATCATAATCACATTTAATTTCAAACATACAGTTTCATATAATACATATGCTTTTATTTTTCCAAATATACATGCATCCAATATCAAAATATCATCCAAACTCAAAGCCATAATGTCATTATTTAATCGAATATACATAATCTCATGTACATATATTCATGGATCATTTCATAAATATTCTTATTTTATATCCCTAAGGTCGTACATAATCATTTATAAATGTTTGCACATAGGTCACAAATATAACATCATTATACATAACCTTTGGCTGAATGTACTATATCTATTATCAAGGTAACATTCAATTTCAAAACCATGGTACCATTCTATAATCAAATATATGCACACTCGTAAACATATATTCTTGAATCAAACTTTAATATCTGATACTTATCATGTAGTCGAATATACTTCACAAGTATACTTACATTTACATAAGCATCATGTAATAAATTGCATCGCATATCAAATAACTAACTTACCTTATTTCGAATAGGTAATAAGCTATTACAAACCTGATCACTTTAGTCTGTTATACACCTTCAATCACAACTTATCATTTCCCTTTGAACCATTCAAAATTGAATAGGATACTCGGATGATCGCATATATCGTACAATGCCAACATCCCAGACGTGGTCTTACATGCTATCTTATATCGATGCCATTGTCCCAAACAGTGTCTTACACGTAACCACATATCGATCCCAACATCCTAGACGTGGTCTTACACGTAATCACATATCGATGCCAACGTCCCAGACGTGGTCTTACACGTAATCACATATCGATTCCAACGTCCCAGACGTGGTCTTATTCATAATTACATATCGATGCCAACGTCCCAGACGTGGTCTTACTCATAATCACATATTGATGCCAACATCCCAGACGTAGTCTTACTTGTAATCACATATTGATGCCAACATCCCAGACGTGGTCTTACTCGTAATCACATATCGATGTCACATATATATATCCATGTATCAACTTTAATTTGGCCAAAATACATATATGTTCATTAACCAAATTATCATTTACTTACAAGGTCACAATATCATCATATAGTCGAATATATATACTCATGATTCACACATTAATATCACATACATTTATCATTTAGCCGAATATAGATTTGCAATTGATATACATATAATCAACACTTTAACATGTATAGTTCATGTCATCACTTCGAATACCAAAACTTATTCATTACTTTATCATCAAACATAAATTATTTTTCCTTACTCAATGCCGATTAGTAATTTATTACTGATTATTACAATTATTTATAAATCACCTATATTAAAATTTAACAACATCTATTTGCTTATAAACTTAACTCGGACAATGGTAATCGAGACGGGATGGATATTCGACAACTTTGGTTTTTCACCCGATCCAAATCCAATTTCTTTGGTTCTTGATCTAAACATATTCAAATTAAACTCATTAAAACATATTTTCACTCATTTTAGTCCAAAAACACATAAATAGGAAAATTATCATTTTACCGCTGACATTTCACACTTTTTACAATTTACTCCAAATTATACAAAACACAAAACATGCCAAATTTGCACATACCATGCCTAGGCCGAATGTTCCTTGTGTTCATACAAGTCTATACATTTCATTTATTTCAAATTTTAGTCCCTCAATTTATTATTTTTACTAAATACTGAAAATCATCAAAAATTCAAATACAAAACATGTTAATCTACTACATATCTTTTATTTTCTAGCTTTAAACAATAAAAATCACAAACTTTCAACAATGGCAAGATAAAAAATCATCATCAAATTCAAAAATTGAGACATAAGCTTGATAGATAACATAGCAACGATCTCAAAAGCGTAAAAATTATCAAAAACGGAGTCAAAAATCATACCTTAATCTAGCCAAACCATAGCCGAAACCTTAAGCTAATTTTTTTTCTTTCTTTTCTTTGATGAATTCAGCAAAGATGAAGCATAATGGCTTTATTTTATGCTTTGGTTTATTATAATATATATTATTACACATATTACATATAATAAAATTTAAAACCATTTTATTTAATGGCTATAATCGTCCACCTTAAACTAACATGGTCATATTGCATTATAAATTCCTCCACTTTTAAAGACAACAACAATTCAATCCTTACAAATTAAACCATCAAATTTTCATTTTACGCGATTAAACCCTTTTTACTAAATCGGCATTCAAACGACAAAATTAAATCACGAAAATTTCACACATATAAATTCACACATAATAAACACTAAAAATAATTTTTAAATATTTTTCTGACTCAGATTCGTGGTCCCAAAACCATTGTTCTGAATAGGGTCTAAATCGGGTTGTTACACTTCAGATACATTTCTCGGAGGCTTTCAATCCATTATTGCAGAAATCTTGCTCGGATCGACTCGAATACCTGATACTGACACAATATGCCCTAGAAAACCAACTTCACTCAACCAAAATTTACAATTACTGAACTTTCCATATAATTGCTTATCTCTTAGAGTCTGCAATACAATTCTCAAATGCTCGGCATGCTCAATTTTATTTCTCGAATAGATTAAGATATCATCTATGAACACAACAACAAATCGATCTAGATACGGTCTAAAAATCCGATTCATTAAATCCATAAAGACAGCAACTACATTCGGCAGTTCGAAAGGCATAACTAAAAATTCATAATGCCCGTACCTCGTTCGAAAAGCAGTTTTCAACACATCAAAGTCTTTAAGTCTCAACTGATAGTAACCTGATCTCAAATCTCTCTTTGAAAACACTATAGCCCCTTTCAACTGATCAAACTGTAACGCCCCGAATTTGGGCCTTGAGTATGAGCCCGTGAGGAGGTTGTATATAAGTATTTAATTGTGCAAGGAAATGACACAATTAAATGTCTACTTTGGTGGTTAATGGCCGTGAGAAGTGTTGGAGAAATCTTGGGTTCAAACCTAGGCTTTAGCAAAAAAAAAATTTTTAAGTGAATAAAACCCTGGATGATGGGATAAAGGCCTTTTAAATTATTGTGTTAAGTAATGACACAAGGAAGCATGTGGTCTAATGGCTGTGGCGTGGGTTCAAGTCTTGGCCCTTGCAATTTATTTTGGTTTTTCTTTTAAAGGAATCTGGACTTTGGCCTATAGAACTTATAATTAATTGAGGATATTTTGTGACACAAGAAAGTGTGTGGTAGGGAGGGAAGTGGCTTGTGAGCATGTGATAAGGACAAGGGTTTGAATCCTCTCACAAGCAAAACGAAATTATTTTGCTACATGGGGATGGTAAGTGGTTGAATTGGATTGAAACTCTGGAAGGTTGTTGTGGACTTGGTAAAAGGGTTAAGTTTGAACTAGTCATGGTTGGTGAATTGAATTTGAATTGGGGGGAGCTGGAGTAAATTAAGGAGGGATTTGTGGAGAAAATCAAGGAAATTGAAATTGGAAGTGTTATAGTCGAATACAGAAGTTAGGGTGTGAAATTTCGGCTAAGGGTGCTCAAGAGCTATTATTTTTCTTGTGGCCGAATAGTGCTGGGGAGGGGTTTTCTTTTGGGTTTTGTCAATTTGCTTATTCATCTTTTATTAGTTAGTTCTGTCACTTTTTCACTTTCGGGTTTTAACTATTGGTTTCATCTTTGGCTGACTTCTCCATCTTCCCTCTCTTCTAGTTTGTTGGTGACCGAATAACTTGTCTCTCTTTTCTTTCTGCACCTCTTTTCTTTTGTTAACCATTTCTCTTATCATCCTTCCCTTCTTTTGATCCTTTACCTAATACTCCTTTCCTCTTCTCTCTTCTTTTAACCTTTTCACCTTTGGTACTGTGACAGTGGCGGCATAACTCTTTTTCTCTACCTCTGCTTTCGGCTTTTGCAACTGATTATTGGGCAATTGGTAGGTGCTTGTCTTCCTCTCTGTTCTTTTCTTTTCGAGGTGTAGTAATCTCTCTTATACCTTCTTATTGTTGTTTATGGCTAAGAGCATGTGGTTACTAAACCTTGCCTCTATCTTTTGGATTCTCACTTCGGGAATAGGGACGATTGCTTTATTTCCACAACCAGTTTCATGTTTTCGGTAAGTGATTATATTGGTTCAATCTATATGTGATTTATATCGATATAGGTTTATGGAGTTCGGTTGTATGCAGTTCAGTCAAGGAGTGGTATTCAACCTTTGTCAACAGTTCATTCAGGGTTGATCTCACTCTTGCTAGTAAGGCAAGTGTTGGTGTAGTAATTTTGATAAGAGTAGAAAGGGGATGTTAATCCTATTGCTTTGACTAATGGAGTATTTTTGGTGGAGTGTAGGCTTTGGACTCGAGGGCTATTTGCGCAACTTTGTTTAAGGTGTGTAATCGCACTGCCTCAACCATTAATCGGCAAAAGCAGAAAAGCTGAAACTTCGGCACTTGAGGCCCCACGAGCTTGTGATCACTCATGTTGTAAACCGAGCCAATAGATCAGAGGCCACCACGAGCGTTCTCGTGCACTTGGGCTGTTCTGGGCCTCGATGGGACGAAATGGTCCGTGTAGGCCCAATGGGCTCGTGGGCCCCACACGGATATAATCTGCGGTAAGTGTCAAATAATGAACTAGGCTATGATACTCGTATAGCCGTGGCTGAAATTAGGCTAAATGGGCCACACGAGTGTGTGGGTCTACTTGGACCGAGTAATGGGCCTTGGGCCGAGTAATGGGCCTTGTGTCGAGTAATGGCCTTGGGCCCATTTACACTGTTTTGACCATCTAGCTTACTTGAGTCGCTCGAGGAAAAGACAGACCACCTATGAGGTAGCAATTTGTACTGGGACCCCCAAAATTAGTAAAATGACCAAAATACCCTTAAAAGGTAAAATGACTGTGTTGCCCCTCGAGGGTAAATGACTAATTTTGGGCATGACATTCTGCATACATGACATACTTCTTGGGATTGGGATATTGTTATAGAGGAAGAAGCCGTATTGGTGGCCGTGCCACATATTCTAATATTAGCAGCTTTGCTACGATTCTAGTTCGTACCGCAACTGGTGCTAACACTGTAAGTGTAGGGATGGCGTGGATGATTTATTCCCCACAGGTAGTGCATGGTTGGACGAAGGCAAGTGCAAGGTTGGATGGGTTATCATGCATTATTCATATGGGTTTGATATTGAAATGGGCTAGGCCCAATGACACTGGTTCTGATATGGGCTAGGCCCAACTGATATTGATTCTGAGTTGGGCTAGGCCCAATTAATACTGTGATGGATTGGGACCCAAATGTTAGTGAATCGGGCTTTAGAACCACATATTTTCTGAATTGGACTGTCTGGTTACTGAATAAGGCTCAAGCCCAGATTGGTTCTAAACACTATTTTTGACTGACTGTTTGGATGCTGGGGGAATACACACTGAGTTTTCGTAAACTCACCCCGTTATTAACTGTGCAGGTATTCCCCAGTGATAGGTGGATTGGCATTGTGAGGGACTCGAAGATGGCCACACACTACTTATGTTTTCAGATTTGTTTATTTACTATTACGCATTTTTTATTTGAGTTGTAATAAGGCCTCTCTTAATTCTGGTTTTTATTTTAAACTTTGGGATTTTATCTACTATGTTTTATAATTGTTAGAAGTAGAACATGGTTTTCCAAAACAACAACTATTTTCAAAACACTACGTTTCTGCAACTTAACTTTTAAACATCAAGTTTTCGTAAATCAGATACTTTTAAAATTAGCTTCCGCAACCCAAAAAGGAATTTTGGTAATAAAATTAATAAGTTTCAATGTACTACATTTTAAATAAGAAGGGTTTCTAATGAAAACATGGTTTCCGAAAAACACTTTAATGTGACACGCCAGATTTGGGCCTAACTTCTGGGCTGGGTCTAGGGTGTTACACAAACAAAACATCAATTTGCGGTAGTGGATATTTGTTCTTGATCGCCACTTTATTGAGTTGTCAATAATTGATGCACAATATCATAGCTCCGTCTTTCTTTTTCAAAAACAACACAGGAGCACCCGACGGCAAGAAACTCGGTCATACAAATCCTCTATCGGTTAATTCTCGTAACTGAGCTTTTAATTCTTTTAACTCTGTTGGAGCCATTCTGTACGAATCTATTGATATCGGCGTCGTACCCAGCATTAACTCAATGCCAAATTCAACCTCTCGGATCGGTGGTAATCTCGGTAACTCTTCAGAAAACACATCTGGACATTCACACACTACTGACATTGATTCAATCTTCTCTTTAGTCATTTTCATATCAAGCACATACGCAAAATAATCTTCTCCAACCCTTTCTTATATATTTCTGAGCTAGCATCGATGAAATCACGGCTGGCAAACCATTAAAATCATTTGACTCAATTCGGATAATCTCATTATTTTAACATCTCAAATCAATCATCTTCATTTTGCAATTCACAACAGCATCATGCAACGTTAGCCAATCCATACCTAGGATTATGTCAAACTCTTCGAATGACAACAACATCAAATCAGTCGGAAAGTAATTATCCCGAATCATCAACGGAAAATTCTTGCACACGTTATCAACCAAAACACACCTGCCTAAGGGGTTCGATACTGTAATTAAAAATTCAGTAGACTCTACAGGAAAAGTCTTACTGGATACTAAGTTCACACATATATACGAATGAGTTGATCCTGGATCTATCAATGCAATAACTTTAGTATCATAGAGAATAAAAGTACCAATTATAACATCTGGTGATGACGCTTCCTCACGAGCGCTAATAGCATAGGCTCAGGCAGGTGCTCTAGTATCAAATCTCGTAATAGTATCTCGTGTCACACCTCTACCACCATTCACATTTCTCGTATTTCTAGGTGGTCTACCTCTAGCTATAGTGTTATTTGGCCTCGTGTTCTGAACCTCCTCTTTTTCTATCAACTCTGGACAATCTTGTTGATACGTGATATTCACGACAGGTTTTAAAAATTTATAATTAATCGTTCTTGAAACTAACTATTATCACGACGAAGGCAAGTGTACCTATCGAACAGTAGTATAGCTTTAGCAAGACCGGATTGTTGAACCCAAATGAACTAAGAGTACTAGTAATTACTTTTTTTTATTATCTAGCCTAAAATTTAAGGGATTTGTTTGTCTAAACTAATTAACTAAACTAAGAGTGCACAGAGAGAAATTGGGAAAAAGCTTTTGGATTGATTAAGACAATACCCAAGGAAAAATCTACCTAGACTTCACTTGTCATTTGACTCTGAATCAGATGATTTATTCATTTGACTTGATCCGTAGAAATCCCTAAGTTATATTATTATTTCTCTCGAGACTAATAACGTCTAACCCTAGGTTGATTAATTGAAATCTCTTTTTAATTAATGCCCTAGTGTTGCATTAACTCGATCTATGGATCCCCTTATTAGGTTTCACCCTAATACGGTAAAATCTTGTCACCCTATCTCTAGACGTGCAATCAACTCCGCTTAATTATGACAAATTTACTCTTAGACAGGGGCTTTTGCTGCTCTGAATAAGTGCATTAACTTGAACCAATATCCTGGAATATTAAGACAAGAATTAAGAACACATAATTAAGAACAAGTCAAATATTTATCATGCAATTCAAATAATAATAACAAGATCTGTCTTAGGTTTAACTCCCCTTAGGTATTTAGGGGGTTTAGTTCATAATTATAAAAGAAAACATCTCAGAAGAATAATAATACAAAACATAAAGAAAACTCAAAACCCCTGAATGGAAATTGAAGGGAGATCTTCAGTCTGACGATGAATCCAGCTACTGAAATGGATCAATTGGCTTCCCTTGAGTAATTCCTTGCCTCCTACTCCATGTGTGTGTTCTAAGTGCCTCCTCAGGTGTTTAAATAGGCTTCTGAATGCCTAAGATCCCTCAAAAGTGGCCTTTTCTGAATAGGACTATACCTGGGCTTGACAGGTACAAGCCCATGTGACACGCCCGTGTGCGATTGCTCTAGCCCGAGGTCAAGGCTGTTAAATAGGGACGGGCGTGTATTCTACCCGTGTAAGTCTTGCTTCGATCCTGCCAAATCGACACGGCCGTGTGGCTTACTCGTGTGAGGAAGTCCAGGCCGTGTTGATTTCTCATATGGTCCATTTTCTCCTTTTTCGGCCCGTTTCTCGCTCTTTTTACTCTCATATGCTCACCTAAGTATAAAACATGAAATTAAAGGATTAGGAGCATCAAATTCACCAAATCTAAGGAGAAATCATCCATAAATGTGCTAAGCATAAGATAAAAATAGTATAAATTACGGTTTATCAAATACCCCCACACTTAAGCGTTTACTTGTCCTCAAGCAAAATCCTCAACTCGCAATCAAAATAAATTCCTCTCAATCTATAATCTCTATCAATAATATCTCAAAGTAAATCATAAGTAATCATACATTGAAAATTCAACTAAAAGTACATCAAAGTTTCAAACATTCCAAGTTGAGCATTTTATCATGAAAACATAGGTGTCCCCCCTCATCTAGGTAATCACCTTTGATCAAAATATCACAGAGTTTAACATCCTCACTAAAGGTTCACTCAAATCACTTGAAGTGTTTAAGGACATCAAATAAAGCACTCATTAGTCAATATGAAAAGTTATTACTGTGACAGCCCAAAATTGACCCTAGTCGGAAGGTGGTCTCAGGACCACAAAACCGAGGCATAAAAATAATTAAAAATTTATTTTGATGCCTATAATATGTGTGTGCTCATGTATGACATTTTATGATGATTGATTTAGTGTTATAAGGGTGAATTCCACAAGAAAGGACTTAGTAATGAACTTTGAAAGTATGATAAGGAAATGTGTGATGACTAATTAAAGCATGCATGCAAAATAATGGACTTGCATGTCAAATTCCCCTTTTATAGGTGGTGGCGGCCATGACAAGGGAGGATGGGCTAAACATGTCATGAAACATGTTTTGTTGGTGCATTAGGGTGAAATAATAAACAAAGGTGTATGGGTGATAAAAAATGAAAAAAAAATGTGTGTGAGTGTGGTAATCCCCCATTGCCGTGAGTTGTAGAGAAGGAAAGAAAAAATTTTGTTCATCCTTTCTTTGAGCCAAAACTAAGGAAGAAGGAGGATTTTTGCTTCATGCTTGGTTTGGAAGAGATCTAGAAGGAGATTTGGCTAAGTTTGCATCAAGATTAAGGTATGTATGAGGTTGTGTTAGGAGTTTCATGCATGTTTTGGTTGCTAACTTGATGTGCATGTTAGCCATGGCTCAAATCTTTGTTAAGCCATGGAAATGGTATTTGGCCAAAGTTGTTATGGTGATAAAGCCATTGCATGCTAAGTGTGAAGCTTGATGATGATGCATGCAATGATGGATTGTCTACTCTTGAGTAAGATTTTGAGCTTTCTTTTGTTTTATCATGATTGAAGTTGAAAAGGAGCATGATTGTCATATTCGCCATGATGCATTCATGAGCATGGTTCATGCTTCTTGCATGTTAGTTAAAATTTGTGTTTTGGATGGCTATGGACACCTTGAAATTCAGCCATGCTCATATATGTATATATATGTTTGCACATGATGTTTTGATTATGAAGGAAGTGATGAATAAGTTTGTTTAAAGAAGAAGATGTTGAAGAATAATTGTGAAATTGTAAGCACATTCGGCCTAGCACACATATGAGTGCTTGATGCTATATTGTAAGTTTTGAGCTACAATATGCAAAGCATTAACTAGTAAAATGCATGCTGTTTTTGTGTGGTATTAAGTGCATAATTGGCCTCAACATGGACAAGTATATTCGGCCTTGGGTAGCCTATTGAAGGCCTTAGCTTTTCCTTGATGCTCGAATAAATTGTATTGAATTGCTTGATGTAGTATAAAATGTGCATGACCATTGTGTATTCAAGCTAAAGGGTGGCCATATGACCATTTAAATTCCTTGTCATATTCGCCATAAGCTAGCACAATGAGGTTTTGATAAATTGAATTTGTTTGAATTAGCTCAAGAGCTAAGAGGGCCACAATTGGACAAGGGAAGGAAAAAGTGATCGAATAGCCGTAAAAGCCGTTCGACAACATCCGAGGTAAGTCCTCAAGAAGTGACCTTACTTGAATTATGTGGAATGAAATATGGATGTATTGATTATTGATTTATGTGTGTATGAGTATTGAATGATACGGGCTAAGTCCGAAGGCGATTATGTTAGTGATTATAATTGTGTTTGAGCCTTAGTAACGAAAATAAATATGTATGTCCAATGATTATTGATGTATGTGTGAATGAGAAATTGATTGATATCCGGGCTAAGCCCGAAGACAATTATGCTGGAAATTATAACGGGTTAAGACCGAAGGCAATTGTGCTAGTGGCTACATCCGGCTAAGACCGAAGGCATTCGTGCGAAGTCATTCTATCCGGGCTAAGACCAAGGCATTTGTGCAAATCGTGATATCCGGGTTAAGTCCGTGAGGCCTTGGTGCGGGTTACCATAACCGGGCTATGTCCCAAGGCGATTGATCGAGTAGCAACATCCGGTTAAACTCGAAGGTATGTGATTTGAAAATTATAAGCTTGCTGGAAAATTTCAGCTAATGCACTTGTGAAATTTCCCAATGACAAGGTAAGTGCGGTGTGTGCTTTGCGCGCTAGGAGTAAGAGCGTGTGAATATCCGCTCCTATGATGGAACGAGTTATCGGCCTTAATGAAGCCGTTATTTGTGTATGAACATAAGAGTTGGGATGGTGAAGTAAGTATGATTATGTGAATGTGCATTAATGAAATGATGCATTTAACTATGTGAATGTATTGCTGTAATTAGAGTTGATTATATTCCTTGAGACTTACTAAGCATAAAATGCTTACTCACCGCTTTGGCTCTCGGTTTTCTAGATTTCGCTCAATAGCAATCGGATTCGGGATCGTTGAAGTCGAAGTCATCCACACTATCAAGCCCCCATTTTGGTATAAATTCTTGGTTGAACTTGAAATGGCATGTATAGGACTACCACTTGTTGGTTTAAATATGTTATGATGTATATGTATGCGGCCATGCGAAAATGGCTCGTAATAGTGAAGTATCAACTTAAACTATTTGCGGTTTGTATATATATATATGGTGTCATGATGTGACTATGAATTGGAAATTGGAATGTTGGTCACATGATCAGCCATTGGCATGGTTAAAATGATCATATGTGGACCTATGTAAGGCAAGACTAGTTGGTTCATGGAGACTACAAAATAGGTAAGACACCTTAAAACAGATGCTGCCAGCTGCAGTAACGTGAATGTGAAAAATCACCAAAATTTGTAGGAATGGTATTAAATAGTGAATCAGCTATGTAAATGAACATTGATGAGTCTATTTTCATATGGAAGAAACGAAATGGTCATAGGAGTTACATGTTAAGAGATATTAAAGCTATTGTGAGACAGGGCCAGAACGGTTTCTGGGTTCCCTGTTGCAACTTTAAAATTTACTATAAATTATCCAGAAATAATTAGGAGACATACCTTATATGTACAGATTCCATTTTGAGTCTAGTTTCATTAGAAACAAACGGCACCAACATTAAAGCCCTGTACAGAGAGATATTCAAGTTATACCGCGCGAAGGTCAGAGCAGTCGATCCCTGTAACATGGATGACTTTAACTAATAAACTGTACCAATTGGCCCGACAAAAAAATTCTAGAAATAAATCCATGGATGGATATATGAGTCTAAATTCAGGGAAAATTTACGAAACCAGTTTCGAGTTTTGAAACTCGAGATATGATTTTTAAAGGCGACGGTGACGCAGTTTTTCCAGCCTGTTGGAAATGTCCAATGGATGGGCAAAACAAGTGAACTTGGCTTGCTAACCCTCGTGTCCGACACGGCGATGGTCTCGGGTTCGGGTGTTACAATTTTATTGGTATCGAGCCACGGTTTAGTCGATTCTAGGACTACCGTGAGGTGTTTGGGGTCTAGCTATACATGCCATTAAATGATGAATCGATAGTGTGGTGATTTCGACAATTTGACTTTGAGTTTGTTTATAGCAATGGATCCGATCCCAACCGAGCAATAGCTGGTGATGTGGAGAGTGTGGCGCCTACTCCCGCACAAGGGACAGCACCGCGGACTCTCAACCTATGGCCAGCAATCCGAATGATGAGGCTAGGCAAGCCTTTTATAGTGTGATGAGCGAATGGTTTAATCAATACATTCGAACTAACACGGCTGTCCCACAACCTCCATTCCCGACAAATGCAACCCCGCACCTACAATACCTCCGTAAGAATCGACCAAATAAGGTCAAGTAAGCCCCATCGATAGGATTGAAAACATGGGGCCACTGAATTTAAAGCTACGGATGATGATGATGCGAGCGAGCTGAATTTTGGTTGGACAACACTATCCGGTGCTCGATGAGCTATCTTGTACACCGATGAGTGCTTAAAGTGTACCATCTCCTTGCTACGTGATTCCACCTACTATTGGTGGAGTACTCGACTTCTTTGGTACCTAGAGAGCAAGTGACTTGGGAATTATTTCAAACCAAGTTCCAAAAAAAAAAAAAGTATATCGATCGAGATTCATCGACCAAAAGCGAAGGAATTTCTTGATCTTAAGCAAGGTTCTATGTCGGTTACCGACTATGAGCGAAAATTTGTAAGGCTTAGCCGTCTGGCGAGAATGCATTTCGTCCGAAGCTATTATGTGTAAACGCTTGAGGATGGGCTGAATGATGATATAAGGATGTTCGTTGGCATTCTCGAAATCGAGAGATCGTAGTACTTGTTGAGCGAGCTTGTAAAGTCGAAGAGCTTAGAAAGGAGAAACAAAAAGCTGATGTGGGAACTGGAGAATTCGAAGAGGTCCTCGGAAAGTCTCTTCAACAGCAATCAAGAGATTTCGAGATGATGTGAACCGGTCTAGAGGCGCTTTGGGCTTTTCTAGGCGAGGACGCGATCGACCCCTGTGACCACACGAGTCATTTCGATCGCCGATGGTGGGAATGATCGCCGAGAGAGGCGAGTGTCAACATTGTGGCAAATGGCATTCGGGGAGCTGTTGGTTTCGTGATCGCTCCTGCTATAAGTGTGGATCGGCCGACCACTTTAGGAAGGATTGCCCGAGGATGCTTGAATAGAATGTGAGTCAGAGTGGAAACTCGGGTGCTACCACTGCTCGAGGTAGGCCACCTAGAAATATGGGCAATGTCAGTGGCGGTCAGAGAGGATCTAGAGATGCTACCATCAGATCCGAGGCTCGTGCTCTGCGAGGACTTATGCCATACGCGCACGCCGAGGATCTTTGCCTCTCCGGATGTCATTACGGTGCTTTCACTCTTTTCAATACTAATGTGATTGCTTTGATTGACCCTGGTTCTACTCAATCTTATATATGTGAAACCTTAGCATCGAGAAGACTTTGCCTATTGAGTCTCTTGAGTTTGTAATTCGGGTGTCAAACCCTTGGGTCATTACGTGCTTGTCAACAAAGTGTGCAAGAAAAGTCCCCTAGTGTTCCGAGGTTCTTGTTTCCCGGCGGACTTGATGCTTTTGCCGTTCGATGAATTCGACGTTATTCTTGGTTTGGATGGGTTGACCATGCACGATGCGGTCGTAAATTGCAAAAGCAAGACTATCGATTTGAGGTACGCGAATAACGAGATAATTTGGGTTAAGTCTACGGACTTAAAGGGTTGCCATTTGTAATATCGGCAATGTTGGCCCGAAAATATGTAAGAAAAGAGTGCGGCGTACCTTGCGTCGTGCTCGATGACAAGGAATCAAAAAGAAACCCGAATCTGTGCCCGTGGTTTGTGAATATCCGGATGTTTTCCACGAAGAATTGGGTTTACCACTGTTCGGGAAATAGAATTTGGCATCAATTGGTACCGGTACCACTCAATTTCGATAGCTCCGTATCGTATGGCACCAACGGAATTAAAGGAGTTGGAAGCTCGATTGCAAGAATTGGTGGATAGAGGTTTTGCTCGCTTGAGTTTTTCGCCTTTGGGTGCGCTAGTGTTGTTTGTGAAAAGAAGGATGGAACCATGCGGTTGTGCATCGATTATCGTCGACTTAATAAGCGACAATAAAGAACAAATATCCGTTGCCACGTATCGATGACTTGTTCGATCAACTAAAGGACCTCGGTGTTCTCGAAAATAGATTTGAGATCGGGCTATTATCAATTGCGAATCCGAGATTGGACGTACCCAAGACCGCCTTGAGCGAGATATGGTCACTATGAGTTCCTAGTGATGCCGTTTGGGCTCACTAATGCCCTACGGTATTTATGGATTTAATGAATCGGATCTTTAGACCATATTTGGATCGATTAGTAGTCGTGTTCATTGATGACATCTTGGTCTATTCAAGAAATGAGACCGAACATCTTTGAACACTGCGGTTAGTCTTTGCAAATTTTACGGGATAAGCAATTATATGCTAAGTTGAGAAAGTGTGAGTTACGGTTAAGAGAGGTTAGCTTCTTGGGTCATGTGGTATCTGCATCGGGTATTCGAGTCGACCCAAATAAAATTTCAGCCATACTTAATTGGAAGCCTCAGAAATATTCGAGGTTCGAGCTTTTTGGGGCTTCTTGGTTATTACCGACGATTTGTAAAGGCTTCTCAACGATAGCCACGCCGATGACGGCTTACTCCAAAAGGATGTTAAGTTCGAATGGATGGAGAAATGCCAAAAAGTTTCGATCAACTGAAAACTTATTTGATGAAGCCCCAATTCTAGTGCAACCCGAGTCCGCAAAGAGTTTGTCATCTATAGCGACGCCTCTCTACTTGGGTTAGGTTGCGTATTAATGCAAGAAGGTCGAGTTGTGGCCTGCGCGTCGAGGCAATTAAAGCCACATGAGAAAAATTATCCGACTCATGATCTCGAATTGGCGCCATCGTATTCGCCTTAAAGATTTGGCGACATTACTTATTTGGTGAAAGGTGCCATGTATACTCGGATCACAAAAGTCTCAAATATTTGATGATCCAAAGAGACTTAAATCTGCGACAAAGACATTGGCTCGAGTGTTAAAGGATTACGAGCTGGTCATTGACTATCACCGGGAAAGGCGAATGTGGTTGCGGATGCCTTGAGTCGTAAATCATTATTCGCTTACGAGCGATGAGCGTGCACTTATCATTTGATCCGATAGTGTGTTAGTAGCTGAATTGAAAGCCAAACCACTATTGATACATCAAATTCGAGAAGCTCGAGAAAGTCGACGACGAGTTGGGCGCAAAAGCGAAATTTGAGTGTGTTCGAACAAGGATTGAGTTTCAAATCGATGATGACGATTGTTTGAGGTTCAAAGTCATCTGTGTGTTCCAAAGAATTGAACTCATTTCGATAATTGAATGAAGCCCATTGTAGCGAATGGCAATCCACCCGGGAGTACGAAGATGTACAATGATTTGAAGCGTCGGTTTTGGTGGTATGGTATGAAGCGAGACATCTCCGACTTTGTTTGAGATGTTTAATATGTCAACAAGTGAAAGCGGAACATCAGTGCCTTGAGGATTACTTCACCAATCACGATACCCGAGTGGAAATGGGATCGAGTCACAATGGACTTTGTATCCGACCGCCATTGTCGACCAAGTAAGAAGGATGCGGTTTGGGTCGTGGTAGATCGATTGACTAAGTTGGCCCACTTTGTCCCCATCGTCGGATTTTCAATGGACAAATTAGCTGAATTGTACGTTTCTCGGTTGTGAGATTACACGGGTGCCTATTTCCATCGTGTCGGATAGAGATCCGAGATTTACCTCGCGATTTTGGAAAAAGTTGCAAGAAGCTTTGGGTACCAAGTTGTATTTCAGCACCACCTTTCACCCCCAAACCGATGGTCAATCCGGCGGATAATTCAGATACTTGAGGATATGTTAAGATCTTGCGTCCTCGAGTTTAGTGGTTCATGGGAGCGGTATTTGCCGTTGATTGAATTCGCTTACAACAACGACTTTCAATCAAGTATTAAGATGGCACCCTACGAGGCCTTATGCGATCGTAAATGCCGTACACCATTGTTTTGGATTGAGCTCGGTGAAAGCAAGATTTTCGGGTGGATTTGATTAGGGATGAGCGAGAAAGTGAAAGTAATCCGTGAAAGTCGAAGATAGCCTCCGATCGCCGAAGTCGACGCGGACTGAAGCGTAAGGATATCGAGTATCGGTGGGTGATAAAGTGTTTCTCAAGGTATCGCCTTGGAAAAAGATACTCGATTGTACCGTAAGGGCAAGTTGAGCCCGAGGTTCGTTGGGCCATATGAGATATCCGGCGAGTCGATCCGGTGGCATATCGTTTGATTTTGCCCCCGAACTCGAAAGGGTTCACGATGTCTTTCACGTTTCGATGCTTGACGCTATAGATCCGATCCATCGCACGTGATTAGTCCATCGAAATTGAAATTCAAGCTAATATGAGTTATGAGGAAGAACCGATTAGTATCCTATCACGAGAAGTGAAAGAGTTGTGAAACAAGCGGGTTCCGCTAGTAAAAGTGTTATGGCTCAAGCACGGGATAGAAGAAGCTACTTGGGAGACCGAGAACTCTATGAAAGAGCGATATCCAAACCTATTTACGGTAAGATTTTGGGACGAAAATTTCTTAAGTGGGGAGAGTTGTGACAGCCCAAAATTGACCCTAGTCGGAAGGTGGTCTCGGGACCACAAAACCGAGGCATAAAAATAATTAAAAATTTATTTTGATGCCTATAATATGTGTGTGCTCATGTATGACATTTTATGATGATTGATTTAGTGTTATAAGGGTGAATTCCACAAGAAAGGACTTAGTAATGAACTTTGAAAGTATGATAGGAAATGTGTGATGACTAATTAAAGCATGCATGCAAAATAATGGACTTGCATGTCAAATTCCCCTTTATAGGTGGTGGCGGCCATGACAAGGAGGATGGGCTAAACATGTCATGAAACATGTTTTGTTGGTGCATTAGGGTGAAATAATAAACAAAGGTGTATGGGTGATAAAAAATGAAAAAAAATGTGTGTGAGTGTGGTAATCCCCCATTGCCGTGAGTTGTAGAGAAGGAAAGAAAAAATTTTGTTCATCCTTTCTTTGAGCCAAAACTAAGGAAGAAGGAGGATTTTGCTTCATGCTTGGTTTGGAAGAGATCTAGAAGGAGATTTGGCTAAGTTTGCATCAAGATTAAGGTATGTATGAGGTTGTGTTAGGAGTTTCATGCATGTTTTGGTTGCTAACTTGATGTGCATGTTAGCCATGGCTCAAATCTTTGTTAAGCCATGGAAATGGTATTTGGCCAAAGTTGTTATGGTGATAAAGCCATTGCATGCTAAGTGTGAAGCTTGACGATGATGCATGCAATGATGGATTGTCTACTCTTGAGTAAGATTTTGAGCTTTCTTTTGTTTTATCATGATTGAAGTTGAAAAGGAGCATGATTGTCATATTCGCCATGATGCATTCATGAGCATGGTTCATGCTTCTTGCATGTTAGTTAAAATTTGTGTTTTGGATGGCTATGGACACCTTGAAATTCGCCATGCTCATATATGTATATATATGTTTGCACATGATGTTTTGATTATGAAGGAAGTGATGAATAAGTTTGTTTAAAGAAGAAGATGTTGAAGAATAATTGTGAAATTGTAAGCACATTCGGCCTAGCACACATATGAGTGCTTGATGCTATATTGTAAGTTTTGAGCTACAATATGCAAAGCATTAACTAGTAAAATGCATGCTGTTTTTGTGTGGTATTAAGTGCATAATTGGCCTCAACATGGACAAGTATATTCGGCCTTGGGTAGCCTATTGAAGGCCTTAGCTTTTCCTTGATGCTCGAATAAATTGTATTGAATTGCTTGATGTAGTATAAAATGTGCATGACCATTGTGTATTCAAGCTAAAGGGTGGCCATATGACCATTTAAATTCCTTGTCATATTCGGCCATAAGCTAGCACAATGAGGTTTTGATAAATTGAATTTGTTTGAATTAGCTCAAGAGCTAAGAGGGCCACAATTGGACAAGGGGAAGGAAAAAGTGATCGAATAGCCGTAAAAGCCGTTCGACAACATCCGAGGTAAGTCCTCAAGAAGTGACCTTACTTGAATTATGTGGAATGAAATATGGATGTATTGATTATTGATTTATGTGTGTATGAGTATTGAATGATACGGGCTAAGTCCCGAAGGCGATTATGTTAGTGATTATAATTGTGTTTGAGCCTTAGTAACGAAAATAAATATGTATGTCCAATGATTATTGATGTATGTGTGAATGAGAAATTGATTGATATCCGGGCTAAGCCCCGAAGACAATTATGCTGGAAATTATAACCGGGTTAAGACCCGAAGGCAATTGTGCTAGTGGCTACATCCGGGCTAAGACCCGAAGGCATTCGTGCGAGTCATTCTATCCGGGCTAAGACCCGAAGGCATTTGTGCAAATCGTGATATCCGGGTTAAGTCCGTGAGGCCTTGGTGCGGGTTACCATAACGGGCTATGTCCCGAAGGCGATTGATCGAGTAGCAACATCCGGTTAAACTCGAAGGTATGTGATTTGAAAATTATAAGCTTGCTGGAAAATTTCAGCTAATGCACTTGTGAAATTTCCCAATGACAAGGTAAGTGCGGTGTGTGCTTTTGGCGCTAGGAGTAAGAGCGTGTGAATATCCGCTCCTATGATGGAACGAGTTATCGGCCTTAATGAAGCCGTTATTTGTGTATGAACATAAGAGTTGGGATGGTGAAGTAAGTATGATTATGTGAATGTGCATTAATGAAATGATGCATTTAACTATGTGAATGTATTGCTGTAATTAGAGTTGATTATATTCCTTGAGACTTACTAAGCATAAAAATGCTTACTCATTGCTTTGGCTCTCGGTTTTCTAGATTTCTCGATAGCAATCGGATTCGGGATCGTTGAAGTCGAAGTCATCCACACTATCAAGCCCCCATTTTGGTATAAATTCTTGGTTGAACTTGAAATGGCATGTATAGGACTACCACTTGTTGGTTTAAATATGTTATGATGTATATGTGTACGGCCATGCGAAAATGGCTCGTAATAGTGAAGTATCAACTTAAACTATTTGCGGTTTGTATATATATATATGGTGCCATGATGTGACTATGAATTGGAAATTGGAATGTTGGTCACATGATCAGCCATTGGCATGGTTAAAATGATCATATGTGGACCTATGTAAGGCAAGACTAGTTGGTTCATGGAGACTACAAAATAGGTAAGACCTGCCTTAAAAACAGATGCTGCCAGCTGCAGTAACGTGAATGTGAAAAATCACCAAAATTTGTAGGAATGGTATTAAATAGTGAATCAGCTATGTAAATGAACATTGATGAGTCTATTTTCATATGGAAGAAACGAAATGGTCATAGGAGTTACATGTTAAGAGATATTAAAGCTATTGTGAGACAGGGCCAGAACGGTTTCTGGGTTCCCTGTTGCAACTTTAAAAATTTACTATAAATTATCCAGAAATAATTAGGAGACATACCTTATATGTACAGATTCCATTTTGAGTCTAGTTTCATTAGAAACAAACGGCACCAGCATTAAAGCCCTGTACAGAGAGATATTCAAGTTATACCGCGCGAAGGTCAGAGCAGTCGATCCCTGTAACATGGGTGACTTTAACTAATAAACTGTACCAATTGGCCCGACAAAAAAATTCTAGAAATAAATCCATGGATGGATATATGAGTCTAAATTCAGGGAAAATTTACGAAACCAGTTTCTGAGTTTTGAAACTCGAGATATGATTTTTAAGGCGACAGTGACGCAGTTTTTCCAGCCTGACTGGAAATGTCCAATGGATGGGCAAAACAAGTGAACTTGGCTTGCTAACCCCTCGTGTCCGACACCGGCGATGGTCTCGGGTTCGGGGTGTTACAATTACCATAGGTTTGCATGAAAATAAAATCTCCACCACTATATATTGAGATGATACATCAATCAAAAAGGTCTTTAGAGGGTTGTAACATGGCTTTGGTTAGGGGGTGTAGTCACAAGCTAAAAGAAAAGGTTAGAATCGAGATTGAATTGCAAAAAAATCACCTAACTAGAAAAATAATTAATTATCAGTTGAATACAAGTGAGCTTCTTCTCAGAATATGGAATTAACACTCAAGCTAAAAAAATGATGAATTACTACTAATATGTATGTAAGTATTGTTTTTTTTTAAGAACAAGTCAAATAACATAAAACTTAATTATTGCAACGAAGAATAAAACATAGCGAAGCAATTAATTCAAATCAAATATCGACAAAAATAGGGATCAAATTAGCAGATTTCAACAATAATAGGTTATGGGTTAATATTGGGGTTAAATTAATTAATGGCTTGTTAGGCTCAAAGGGGTTCACTAAGGGTTAATTATGAAGGTAGGCTTTTGTGGAGTGAGTGGGTTAAACCTAAGTTCCTTTATCATCTCAACATATTAAATCAAATGGTGTGGTCTTGACATGTATAATCAAGCAAGTTCTAAAATAACAAATCAATAATGACACACTCATAATAAAAGTGAGCATGGAAGAAAGAAAACATGCTCTAAAGGCTCAAGATCTCACAGAAACTATGTCTTTTTGATGTTTAAACTTGTGAATTTAAACTCAAGATAATATCTAAACTTAGGGAAACAACCTAAAAGTTTTTAATTCTCAAAAATCAACTTATCATGCTTGATTTCCTAATGTCTTAAAGTTTAAACAATCAATGCATAAATGCGTATGTTTTAATTCAAGACATATCAATAAAAATCATAGATTAATTAAAATTCATTCTAATAGTGATATGAGTGATTCACGTGAGAAAAAGACACAATTTAGAGATTTCTGACGATGATATAAAAGACCCCTCCACACTTAAGATGTACATTGCCCTCAATGTACAAAGATAAATATATTGAAAAATATAGATATATAATCATAAGATAGGGAAAGAAGTGAAACTTCCTGAATGATGAATGAACTCCTTGAATTGGAGTTATAGAGAATAATCGACCAGGGAAATGATGAGAGTGGAGGAGGATACTCCGGTGGTGGTAGAGGTTCATTAGTCCCTAAGTCTTGCGCTAAAAGAATATTATATCTGGTAGTAGCTATGGCCGTGGTCGAGCAGGACATGGAAGTCGTGGAGAACCTTTTCTAGTGGATTTTTTAGTTCCTAAGTGATGATGAGCTTTAGAGCTCTTTATAAATCGTCATCACCGGATGGTTCGCGAGGTGGTGGTGGTGATGAGATGTGATCAAATCTGATGAAGAGTAGCATCAATGTGATCAAAGCGCTAAAAACATTGCTGCTCAAATTGAGTAAGGCGCTTAAAGATGTCAAAGTATGAAGCCACCACATGAACTAGACAATGGATGGGTAGTGGCTGAGACGGTGGGTCCTCATGACGTAAAGGGACATTATCTGTAATGTCCTCTAGGTCCTCTTCCTCAATGGACTGGACGAGGCGGTACTAAGGAGGGTAGGTTTTACGTCGTTTCTTAATCATCCTCATGCGTAGCATGCTCGAGATACCCTGTGGGGACATCTGGCCGATGAGAGTGAGCGAGGATAATTGTGCCACTATGTTGAGGAGCCCGAAGTGCCGAGGCAATCGAGTCACATAGGGCTCGATAGAGATGACTCCTCTCCTATGCCGCTTTGTCTGATGGCGGATGGCGAGGGTAATGAAATGGGCAAGGTCGACGATGTGCCCATTCGCCATGCTCCATAAGAAATAGGCGTCGTGAGTGTTGACGACACAAGTGCTCTCTCGCTATCCTATCAGAGTGTGGGCCAAGATGGTGTGTAAGATCGCAGGGATGGGGCGAGGGCTGATGCCTTAGAGCGGCTAGGATCATAAGTGGCTGAGGCAGGACGAGGTCCTTCCAGCACTTTGAGGGAGAGTAGTGGATGTAGCGATGGAAGGTGTCGAGTTCATTGTCATCTATGAACTCCTCCGTGTACAGCCCTAGTGTAATTCCAAACTCCGGTACGCTCAACTGGCACTCTAGACCACCAAGGCGGAACTATTCCACGATCGTCGAAGTTTGTCATGACGACCTAAAGATGAAAGGTCGAACAGAGTTTCATTGTGAGCTTAAGGTATGTCGGCTCGATGATTTCAAAGAAGAGCCCCCACGGGTCAGTCATCAGGAGGGCTTGGACCGCATCAGCCATTTGAATTTGTTCAAGTGCAACCTAGTCAATAGAGTGGCCCACACCTAGGGGTCGGGCCCGTAATATCTGAAATAGTTCCTCTTGGGGTCCCAAGGAAAACTGGAGGAACAGGTGCCTAATCTCCAAAGTAGGACCCGAGGATGACACTGCTCCTTTCCTCTTCTTCGAGGCAGGGACAGCGGTCTTCTTACCATGTGAGGTTGACATTGTATACCTACAATGAAAAGCCAAAGTTAGATATTCCCCAAGAATGTACGCGTGTTAAAACTAAATAAGAATATTTCATGGGGCTCACGTACTAGATGAAAAATATACTAAAGCAACCAAACCAGATATATCAAGTCATTATTATGAATAGGACTACGACAGTAATGCTAATAGAAATATCTAGTGAATGAATGCATGTGGGTTTGATGAGTTTCAAATATGGTGTGGGTAAGCATGAAATCTATGGAAACAAGAAAAATGGATGAATGTAGCAAAATGTATTGACTAAGATGACAAATTTCTTAACAAAGAGCATAAGTATTCTATTATTACAACCATGATTATTTACTCAAAATAAAACAAAATATAATGAAATAAATAAAATAATGAAGAGAATAGAGGGAAAAAAATGAACAAACGCAAGTGGGAGGAGCTTTAGGTCACCGAAAGTGGTGCTATGGTCGACACACGGGCGTAGCAGGTGGGGTGTGTGAAGTTGCAGTAGCTAGGGTTAGGGATTTTGGGGAAGGAGTGATGAATAGTGAGGGGTATATATAGATTTTGGGGCACACAGGCATGCCGTGTGTTTCGTGATTTTTAAATTTGGGCACATTTGGCATTTGGCCTATGCCCGTGTTCCTTGGGCGTGTGGTGCACACTGCCGTATCGCACGACCGTGTTCTACTTTGTTCACTTCTCTCACGCCCGTGTATGGATTTCTATGCCCGTGGTATTTTATCAATCTTGAGCACGGTTGATGGGCAAGGGCGTGTGACACGCCCGTGCTAAATTTTCAGTTTCAACCATGGTTTATAGACACGAGTGTGTCGCACACCCATGTTGGTTTGACAGACTTCGCCACAGCCACGTCGCACAGCCGTGGCAACTTATCGCTTCCCGTGTTAAGGAAAAAATTTTCCCTGTTTTCACACGGCCATGTCGCACGGTTGTGTCTCCTCCCGTGGTGTGAGCACGACCTAAGGCACGCCCGTGTGCCCAACCGTGTGGATTAGAAAACCTGTGTTTCAACGACTCAGTTAGTGATTAGATATCAAAAACTAAAATTTTAAAGAAGTTAACATCGTTAGTGCTTGGGTTTCCTCCCGAGAAGTGCTTATTTATAGTCTAAGCTCGACTTACCTTTCTGTTGTATGGTCATGGTGGTGCGAGGAGTTTACACACCTTATCCCTGCTATCAATTTTATCAACATAAACTTTAAGACGAGTACTGTTTACCTTAAAAGTGCCAAATTTGGGATGAATTTCCTCGACTATAGCATATGGTAAAATACTAAATACCGTAAGAGGGATTGCTCCGCTAGGTTTAGAAGTGGCAATACGAGGGTCTGCTACATCTAATAGTACTTTGTCTCCAACCTTAAGTTGATTTGGTGAGATATTGAGCTCGTCATGGCGCAGTTTTGATTTATCGTGTGTCCTCGGTTTATGTGTCTGCCATTCATCTAGTTCATTGATTTGTAGCTTTCGTTCTTCATAGATAGGTCTTTTTTCATTACTATAAACATGGCTCAGGTGTGTTCTCTGAACCTGTTTCCTGCAAAGTAGGTTTCACCACATGATCAGTTTTAATAGTATGATTTATACAACCACTTTCAATTTTCGAAGTGCTACTTATTATTGTTCTAGCAGTTGTTAAAAAGGGCCTCCTATGTCTAGAACAACGAAATCAACTGGGAATATAAATTTGTCAATTTTAATGAGTACATCTTCAATGATACCCCTAGGAAATCTGATTGTTTTATCGGCTAATTGAATACTCATCCTAGTTTGTTTGGGTTTCCCAAGACCTAGTTGTTTAAACATTTTATAAGACATGACATTGATACTAGCCCCTAAATCAGCCAAAGCATTATTAACATCTAAGCTACCAATTAAACAAGGAATCGTAAAACTCCCTGGATCTTCTAATTTATTGGCCAGCTTATTCTATAGTATGGCTGAGCAAACCGCATTTAGTTCTACATGCGACGCCTCATCCAACTTCCGTTTACTTGTTAAAAGCTCCTTTAGAATTTGACTGCGTTTGGCATCTGCAAAAGAGCTTCAATGAACGGTAAGTTATTATGTAATTTCTTTAAAAGTTTAAGGAATTCTCTGAATTGTTTGTCTGAGTGGTCTTTCCTTGTCACATTTGTGTATGGTACACATGGTTTGTATTCTTTACTTACCTGTTTTTGGTCATTGTGGTCCACCTCACCTTTACCTTTACTTACCACAGTTTCTTGCCTCAGTTCTGGTTTAGGTGCAACTAACCCTTCCTCATCTTGAATGGTAATTGCATTGAGCTGCTCCCTTAGGTTAGATTCAGTGTTACTCGACAGGCTACCTTGTGGTCATTCAAATATCAATTTAGTGAGCTGGCCTATCTGAGTTTCGAGCCCTTGGATCGACGCTTGTTGATTCTTAAGTGCTGTCTCAGTATTCTGAAAATGAGTTTCTGACACCGAGATGAATTTTGTTAGCATCTCCTCAAGGTTCAGTTTTTTCTCTTGTTGGTAGGGTGGTTGTCGGAAGCTTGGAGGTGGTGGTGGTCTCTGATTTCCTTGGCCTCCCCATGAAAAATTTAGGTGGTTTCTCCAACCTGCATTGTAAGTGTTACTATAAGGATTATTTTGAGATCGAGGATTATTACCCATGTCATTTAACTGCTCGTTCTCTATGTTGTGGCCATAGGGTGGGTATTCTAAATTGCTGGATCCACCTCCACTTGCATCGCACTGCATTACTGGGTGAACCTGTGAAGAACCAAGAAAACCGTCAATTTTTCTATTCAAAAGTTCTACCTGATTAGAGAGCATGGTGATCGAATCGACATTAAAAATGCTGGCTTTTGTTCTCATGACTTGCCACTGATAATTATTCAGTGACATCTCTTCTATAAATTCATAAGCATCCTCAAGTGTCTTATTATTGATAGTTCCTTCAGCAGTTGCATCAATCATCTATCTAGTCGAAGGATTCAGGCCATTATTAAACGTTTGAACCTGTAGCTAGAATGGTAACCAATGGTGAGGGCATCTTCTTAAAAGGTCCTTGTATCTCTCCCATGCATCACAGAGTGTTTCTAAATCCATCTGCACAAAATAAGAGATATCATTACGTAATTTGGCTATTTTAGATGGTAAAAAATATTTTAATAAAATTTTTTCGGTCATTTGTTCCCAAGTAGCGATTGACCCTCGTGGTAACGAGTTCAACCACTGTTTAGCTTTGTTTCTCAATGAAAAAGGGAATAACTGAAGGCGAATGGCATCATCAGAAATGCCATTGATTTTAAAAGTGTCGCAAAACTCTAACAAATTTGCCAAATGAGTGTTTGGGTCCTCGTCCTGCAAACCATCAAACTGAACAAACTGTTGGATCATTTGAATTGTGTTAGGTTTCAGTTCAAAATTATTTGCAGCAACAGCAGGCCTAACTATGCTCGATTCAATTCTTGTTAAAGAAGGTTTAGCATAATCATACATAGTACGTGGAGTAAGATTCTGATTAACAGCATCGTAGAAGGTAGCAAATTTTCCTGGTTTTCAGCCATCTCCTCGGTTTTGGTGTGAATATCGTCCTCTTACTCTTCCTCTATGTATCTTAAGCTTTGCCTTATTTCTCTTCAGTTTCTATGAACTGTGCGATAGATCTCACTATCAAACAGTAATGGTCCCGAAGGGTTTCTTCTAGTCATACACTATAAAAACCTACTAGGAGCAAATAAAAGAAAAATTAAAAAAGAAAATAAAAATTTAAGTTGCAAATAAAGTAAAATGGCTAAAGTAATAAAAATCGAGTGTTCCTAATATCTTAGTTCCCCAGAAGCAGCACAAAAAACTTGATATGTGATATTCGCGACGGGTTTTAAAAATTTATAATTAATCGTTCTTGAAACTAACTATTATCACGATGAAGACAAGTGTACCTATCGAACAGTAGTATAGCTTTAGCAAGACCGGATTGTCGAAACCAAAGGAACCAAGAGTACTAGTAATTACTTTCTTTTTATTATCTAGCCTAAAAATTAAGGGATTTGTTTATCTAAACTAATTAACTAAACTAAGAGTGCACAGTGAGAAATTGGGAAAAAGCTTTTGGATTGATTAAGACAATACCCAAGGAAAATCCACCTAGACTTCACTTGTCATTTGACTCTAAATCAGATGATTTATTCATTTGACTTGATCCGTAGAAATCCCTATGTTATATTATTATCTCTCTCGAGACTAATAACAGCTAACCCTAGGTTGATTAATTGAAATCTCTTTCTAATTAACGCCCTAGTGTTGCATTAACTCGATCTATGAATCCCCTTATTAGGTTTCACCCTAATCCGACAAAATCTTGTCACCCTATCTCTAGGCGTGCAATCAACTCCGCTTAATTACGACAAATTTACTCTTAGACAGGGACTTTTTCTCCTCTGAATAAGCACATTAACTTGAACCAATATCCTGGAATATTAAGACAAGAATTAAGAACACATAATTAAGAACAAGTCAAATATTTATCATGCAATTCAAATAATAATAACAAGATCCATCTTAGGTTTTATTCCCCTTAGGTATTTAGGGGGTTTAATTCATAATTATAAAAGAAAACACCTCAGAAGAATAATGAATACAAAACATAAAGAAAACCCAAAACCCCTGAATGGAAATTGAAGGGAGATCTTTAGTCTTGACGATGAATCCGGCTTCTGAAATGGATCAATTGGCTTCCCTTGAGTAATCCTTGCCTCCTACTCCATGTGTGTGTTCTAAGTGCCTCATCAGGTGTTTAAATAGGCTTTTGAATGCCTAAGAGCCCTCAAAAGTGGCCTTTTCCGAATAGGACTATACTTGTGCTTGATAGGGACACGCCCGTGTGTGATTGCTCCAGCCCGTGGTCAAGGCTGTTAAATAGGCACGGGCGTGTAGTCTACCCATGTAAGTCGTGCTTTGATCCTGGCAAATGGACACGGCCGTGTGGCTTACCCGTGTGAGGAAGTCCAGGCCATGTTGATTTCCTATGTGGGTCCATTTTCTCCATTTTTGGCCCATTTCTCGCTCTTTTTACTCTCCTATGCTCACCTAAGTATAAAATATGAAATTAAAGGATTAGGAGCATCAAATTCACCAAATCTAAGCAGAAATCATCCATAAATGTGCTAAGCATGGGATAAAAATATGTACAAATTACGGTTTATCACTCGCATAAAATGATCCAACGATCCGCATTTGTAACAAGCTTTATTTCTTTTGATCCAGCATTCTCTAAAATTTCACTGTTCACAATGCTGACATTCAGGTTTATTGTCTCTCACACTACCAACACTAGCTACTGATGTAGCTTAAGCTTTAGAACTAGAGTGTTGTTTAACACGATCCTTGTTTAAATATCCCATTGAAACATTCGAACGATTATACGAATCTTTGAATTTCTTTGATGAAGACTGATACAGCTTATTCATCAATCTTTTTCTAGTGTTTCTAGCCTCTGAATCTGCTTTCCTCTTTTCTTTACTGAGATCTTCAGCTTTACAAGCTTTTTCAACTAAACCAACGAATTGTTTAATTTCCAGAATTCCAGCTAATAGCTTTATATTTTCATTCAACCCATCAATGAACCGCTTACACATAGTCTCTTCAGTAGAAATGTATTTTTTAGCGTATTTACTCAAACATCCAAATTCTCTTTCTTACTCGATCACAGCCATTCGGTCCTAGTTCAACTCTAGAAACTCTTTATGTTTCTGATCGAGAAATCTTTGACTTATGTACTTCTTTTAGAATTCAAATTGAAAGAACTCCCAGGTGACCCGTTCACTAGGAACCACCGATGTCAACATTTTCTACCAGTGATATGCATTATCTCTGAGTAAAGATACCACACACTTGACACATTCTTTCGAAGTACAGGATAATTAATTGAATACTCTGATAGTGTTCTCGAGCCAAAACTCAGCTCTCTCAGCATCATCAACAATTGTAGCTCGGAATTCCTCAGCCCTGTGTTTCCGAACCTTATCAACAGGTGGCTGACTCAATTGGATTGGATCTATCACTTGCGGCACAATTAGAACTTGTTGAGGAATAGGTGGGGGTAGAGGTTGTTGAGCAGCCGGATTCATTTGTACGAATTCCGTGAACCACTTAGTCATCATTTAGAAGAAGGTTTGCTTAGCCTCTCCTCCCTGACTACTAGAAATAGGCCTAGAATTGGCCGGCACTGCCCCTTGAACGAGAGCAGGTGCATTGCTTTCCACATCATCAGCTATGGCTTGTTCAAGATCTATTTACTATATAAAAACACATTTTAACAGTCAGGAATCATCACACTATCACAATTTATATATATATGGCATGTATAGCTAGACTCTCACACGCCACGTTAGTCCTAAAATCGACTAAAACGTAGCTCTGATACTAATAAAATGTACCACCCCTAACTTGTATCCGTCGCTGGAAAAGGGGTTACAAGGCATTACGAAATAACACATCCCATTCACATACATTTATACATTCATTATCAAAAACCATTCGCACACATTCACATTGTCCCTTATAAGGTTCTACGAGACTTTAAAATATGATTAATAATGGTTCGGGACTAAACCAATCACATATAAAAAAAAATTCGAACACTTAGAAAAATTTTACATTCCTAGGTCACACACCTGTGTAAGCAGCCCGTGTGCCTCAAACGGCTACCAGACATGCCCGTGTCCTAAGCCGTGTGAAAACAAAGCTTACATACTAACTTGCACCATACGGTCGGAGACACGCTCGTGCGTATTGGCCGTGGGAAAACTGGAGGGTTTACTGACTTGGGTCACATGGCCAACCACATGTCCATGTATCTAGCCTGTGCTCGAGACTGACTTATGTTCGTAGGGCTACCTAGGGGACACACGGCCAAGACACACACGCCCGTGTGGACAAAAATAAGCCATTTGAAAAGCCAATTTGCCACCCTACAATCATGCATATAAATCAATCTATTTGGTACAGTTTCAAGTCATTTATAAACAACCGAAACCCACCAAAACATATACATAACAAATCATTTCCATATTCAAATTATACCAGATCATTATGCCAAAATCATCACAATTTACCATTACTCAAACATTGATAACTAACTAAAACAACATCCATTTAACTATATCTACCACTATGGCAAACATACCAAAACAAGCCAACATATAAAGGCATTATTTACATCACATATATCACTTATCAAGAAAATTAAATTAAGCCAATTTAATTGGCTAAAACATATCAACATTTACGTCATTAACAAGCCAAATCACATGGCTAACATCATAGTTCAAAACATACCAAAATGACACTAGCCTATACATGCCATATACCATATATACAAGCTTCAAAAGTACCAACAAATGATCAATAGTGTGAGGTTGCTCCTAACAAATTCTCAAGTCCAAGCTAGCTTTGATTATCTGTAAAACATAGACAAATAACACAAAGTAAGATTCATAGCTTAGTAAGTTTGTAATTAAGCAATTCAATTCGCTAAATAAATATAATTCAATCTTATACACATTACAAAAACAATATCTCATTAACACAAACCTTTCTATCATGTCTCAAAACATGATTCATTAACATCTCATTAATCTTTCTCAACGCAATGCTCAAATAGGTTCTGTACATACCTGTATCAACCCGTATTAATCTTTTCCTTAAACAAGTCATTATTTTATCCCTTGTACCATTAGTGATAGAAATCGGTCACTCACGAATCACAATCGATAAATACCTATACCATGGCCCGTAGCCAAATCAAGGTAACTTATCCCAAAGTACCTATACCATGGTCCATAGCCAAATCAAGGTATTATTCGCACCTGAAGTGCCGATATCATGGCCCGAAGCCAATGCATTAACTTAATGACATTACATTATTATCTTCACTATACTTAAAATTTAACTGAGAAGTTTTTTCAATTTCATCGTTGAACACTTCCGTATAGTCTTATTCACAATTCAAACATTATCGGCAATCTCATAAACACATTTTATACAATCTCAAAGCATATAAAATTCATTTATAATGAAATGAACACCTACGAACTTACCTCAGTCGTAGAAACAACGAAACTAGCTGATTAATTGAGTACTTTGTTCTTGCCTCAATCTAAGTCTGAGTTCCTCTTTTCTTGATCTATGTGTATTCAAAATTAACTCATTTAATCACTTATTCATTCAATTTCATCCAAAAATAAACATTTGGGCATTTTTACACTTTAGCCTCTAAACTTTCACAGCTATTCAATTTAGTCCCTATTTCACAAATACAAGAAATTTGAAAAATTCAATTTAACCCATGCTTGGCAGAATTACCATAGTGCCCCAAGCAGCCCATATTTTTCATTTATTTCACATTTTAACCCCTCAATTCATAGTTTTCTCGATTTAATCCCTATTTGACATTTTTGTAAAAAATCACTTTACAAAACATTAAAATCTATCATTAAACTTTCATATTTTGTAATAGCCCGGTTTAGAACCTAGTCAAAATAGTGGTTTTAAGACCACAAATTTGAGTTAGAAAAATATTTTAATATTATTTTTTGTCCTTATAATATATGAATTGATATTTGTGAAAGTTTTGTGTGAAAATTTGATCGTTTGTGTGCTTAATTTAGAAAAATGACCTAATTGCATAAAATGCAAAAGTGACTTGCTATTTGTTAATGTACTAAATTGGTATGATTTGTTTCTATGAAAGTCCTTATAAGGTTATTATGCCATTAAAAGGTTAATGGACATTTATGACCAGGAATTATATGTTAGTTATTAATATTCATTAAAGGCATATTAGTAAATTATCAAATAAGTGATAATTTAATAAAACCAACATCAAAAATTAGCTCATTATTCATCCTTTTTGGCTAAAAATCACAAAGAAAATTTAGGGTTAGAAGAGCTTTCATGTTCGGCACTATTAAGCTTTGAATTAGGTATGTTTTTGTTTCGATTTTTGATAATTTCTACGTTTTTGTGATCGTTGCTTTGTATTCTATCAAGCCCATGTCTCAATTTCTGAATTTGGTGATGATTTTGAATTATGCCATTGATGCTTTTGTGAGCTTTGTGATGATAGTTGATGAAAAATGCAAGATATGTGTTAGATTACTATGTTTTGTATTGGAATTTTGGATGAATTTGAGTATTTTGGGCTAAATTGTGAAAATAAGAAATTGAGGAGCTAAAATGTGAAATAAATGGGCTTATATGAACTACATGAATATTTGGCCAAGCATATGTATAAAGAAAATATGTGTATTTTGTGATTTTATAAAATAGGGACTAAATTGTTAAAATATGAAAATGTGAGGGCTAATTTGTAAAATTCTCTAATTATGTGTTTTTGGATTAAATTGAATGATTTTTTGAATAAAAGATTTAAATTTAAATTTATATAGATCAAGAACCAAAAAAAACAAAATTAGATCGGGGAAAGTCGAAAATCGTTGTATAGTCGTTTGTTTCCGTTCATTTTCGTACGAGGTAAGTCGATATACAAATAAATGTGTTTGAATTGATTTATTCATATTTATATGATATTGAATTGTGATGAATGGTTATAGAAGCTGAATATGTGAAATTGAAAAAGTTTTGATAATGTGACGACGTCTGAAACCTCTGTACGAACCATAGGAATAGTTAGGATACATATGTCATGACATAGGATTCTGATATGTGATTTCGTGTAAGACCACATCTGGGACGTTAGCATCAATTTGAGATTTATGTGTAAGACCATGTCTGGGACATCAGCATTGTATTTGATTTCGTGTAAAACCCTGTCTGGGAAAGTGGCATCGATATTTAATTACATGTAAGACCACGTCTAGGACGTTGGCATTGTACGAGCTTTCTGTGCTACCCGAGTATCTTTAATAATTCTGAATGACTCAACGGGCATTCCAAGAAATGGATAACTATGTAATTGTGTATTCGATTCAGGTACGTTCGAAATGTATTGTAACAGCCCGAATTTGGGCTTAGAAGTATTGGGCCTTGAGTGTGGGTCCGTAAGGAGGTTGTATATAAACATTTAATTGTGTAAGGAAATGACACGATTAAATGTCTACTTTGGTGGTTTATGGCCCTGAGAAGTGTTGGAGAAATCTTAGGTTCAAACCTGGGCTTTAGTAAAAATTTTGGTAATAAGTGAATAAACCCTGGGTGCTTGGATGAAGGCCTTTTAAATTATTGTGGTAAATAAATGACACAAGGAAGTTGTGGTCTAGTGATTGTGGCATCATTAAGGTTGCAAGGGAGCCTGGGTTCAAGTCTTGTCTCTTGCAATTTATTTTGGTTTTGCTTTTAAAGGAACTTGGACTTTGGCCTATAGACCTTATAATTAATTGAGAATAAAATATGACACAGAAAGAGCCTGTGGTGGAGTGGTAAGGTGGCGTGTTGTGTAACTGTGAGGTCTAAGGTTCAAGTCTTAGGATGCGCCAGTGAGTATTTATTTTGCTGTTTTAGTTGTGTAGGAGGTGGAGTTAGACTGAAACTCTGTAGTTGAAGTGATCATAAGGAAATAAAGAATTTTCCTAATGGTTGAAAGTAATCCCACATCGGGAAAAAGTGATTAAGACTCAATGCAGGATGTGCCAAGGTTAGTGATCGTGGACTTCTTCGCGTTCTCATAAACATGTGTGTATTTTGCACTACTCTAGCTGTAGAACGGCAAATGCCGGAATATGCCGAAATGCCAGTCGCACGTGTCGGAGCTTTAACGTGATGGTTGAGGCCATCATGAGTGCTCTCGTAGGCTTAGGTTGCTTTGGGCCACGACGGGCCGAGATGGGCCATGTGGGCCTATAGGCCCAAGTGGATAAATTGTATGATTGTGTAGTAAATATTGGATTGGACTATGTGAATCTCATATCAGTAAGCTAGTATTACTGAAATACCCTTGTAGGGTAAAATTACTGAAATAACCTTGGTTTAAAAAATTACCAAAATACCCTCGATTAGTAAAATTACCAAAATAACCTTGGTTTATAAAATTACCGAAATACCCTCGACTTGAAAATTCCCGAAATACCCTAGATTTGTGAAATTACCAAAATACCCTCGACCTATAAAATTACCGAAATACCCTCGACTTGTAAAATTACCGAAATACCCTAGTTTTGTAAAATTACCAAAATACCCCTAATTTGGAAAATTATTGAAATACCCTTGATTTGAAAAATTACAGAAATACCCCTAATTTACAAAATTATAGAAATACCTTTGACTTTCAAAAATTACAAAAATACCATTAGTTTGCAAAATTACCGAAATACCCTTGGTTTGCTGATTTACCAAAACACCCTTGTAAGGTGAAATGAATAAAATACCCCTAATAGGTAAAAAGACCATTCTGCCCCTCTAGGGTATATGACTCACTGATAATACAATTTGATTGATTTGACTATGTTTTGACTAAGAATGTATGACTGTAATTGGACTGTTGTGACTATGATTTGTATGATTTTGTATGCCGTGTGTATATTTGCTGCATTCAAATAATATTATGTTGTACACGGGTGGGGATTATGAAACGGAGGAAGAAATTGAGGATCGCATGGTTGCTTGACGATCGTGGATCCACCGATTAAGGATCGCATGGTTGCTTGACAACCGTGGATCCATCGATGGCTTTTAAGCCCAATATATGATTATTGACGACTCTATGTCGATCATATTTACCCGAGGCTGTGTACCGTCTATATTACCGTCACTGATGGCTATGTGCCTAACATAATACAGCTACCGATGGCTTAAAGCCAATTATTCTAATTATGGCTTTGCGCCAACCTACATATGGCTCTGTGCCAACCTGATTATGGATGTGTGCCAAACGTATTTGCCTAAGGCTATGTGCCAATATATGATTATTGACGACTCTGTGTTGATCAATTTACCTAGGGCTGTGTGCCGGTTATGTTACTCTAGTTGAGGGCTATGTGCCTAACATAATGCAATTATCGATGGCTTTGTGCCATTGTGCCATTCTGCTTTCGGCTTCTAGCCGTCCTGTTATCTGCCAGCGTTACTGTAATGTTTACGGCTATGTGTTGTCCTGTTTACGGCTATGTGCTATCCGGTCTACGGTGTTGAACCGTCCTATTGACTTAGTACTGCAATCGGTGCTAAGCTTGGGGTGTTGGCTGGGTGGGTCGATTTTATCCCCACATGGTGTGTTGGTTGGTACGGGTGGTGTGTTGGTTAGACTGGGCTAGTAATTTGTCTGCATATCTGTATATGATACTGATTCTGTAATGGGCTCCAGTCCAAACTGAATCTGAATTTTGTCTGTTTACTAACTACTTTAGTTTAGGAGGGGATTACACACGGAGTTTTCATAAACTCACTCGGTTTATTAACTGTGTAGGTAATCCCCAGCATTAGAAGGATCGGTGCTGCGAAGGGCTCAGAGAGGACCACACAACTGCACATGTTTTTCTATTTCGTTTATTTAATTAAGCATTTTGGTTTTTGATTTGGGTTGTATTAAGGCCTCTTTATTTTCTTAACTTTTTATTTGGGAAATTTATTTAGTATGCTTATGATCTGTTAGAAGTAGGATGCGGTTTTCCAAAACAACAATTGGTTTTCAAATATCACATTTCCAGAACTGTTTAAAATTAAGCTTCCACAGTAAGTAAGGTTTTAAGGGAATTAACGTTTCACAAGTTTTAAAATGGCCAGAGGTTTTAAATAGTAAGAAGGGTTCTCAAAGAGAACATGGTTTTCGAAAAACACTTCAATGTGACACGCCAGATTCGGGCCTAACTTTTAGGTCGGGTTTGGGGTGTTACATGTATATCATAATTGAGAATGAAAAGTAAGTATATGTGTAAGTGATGATATGTGAAATAAGTATGAGAAATTATGCTATATGTGCAATGAATTAGGAATATGTGATTTGTAATAGCATTTGGCTATGGAATATATGTATTTTATGATGCTTATATGCTTAAAGTGATAATTTTATTTGTATATGGCTTACTAAGTTTTGAAAGCTTACTTTGTGTGTGTTTGCATTGTGTTTTAGATATCGAAGCTACTGGAGGCTCAAGGATTGTCGAGGATCATCACCACACTATCAAACTTATCTTTGGTCTTTTTGAAAGTGTAAATATTAGTATGGCAAGTATAGTCTAGATAAATTGAGATATGTTTTTGAGTTATGAATATTTAGCCATGTGATATGGCTTGGTTTTGGATGTGTTTATGAATGACTTTTGAATATAAACTATGTGATGCAATATTTCTAATATGATGTGTTCTTGGATTGTAATAGCCCGATTTAGAACCTATTCAGAATGATGGTTTCAGGAATATAAACTATGTGATGCAATATTGCTAATATGATGTGTTCTTGGATTGTAATAGCCCGATTTAGAACCTATTCAGAACGATGGTTTCAGGACCACAAATTTGAGTTAGAAAAAGTTTTAAAAATTATTTTCTATATTTATTATGTGTGAATTTATATCTGTGAAATTTTTGTGTTTTAATTTTGTCGTTTGAGTGCCTGATTTTATAAAAGGGCTTAATCGCGTAAAATAAAAATTTGATGGTTAAAATTGAAAGGGCCGAATTGTTGTTGTCTTTTTAGTTTGAGGTATTTATAATGCAATATTACCATATTTAAAGTGATGGACGGTTTAAGACATGGTTTATAATGGTTTATTATTTTATAACAAATGTTAAATAGGTAAAATGATAATAATGTTATAATAATAAAACATAAAAAAATCAAAACCATGTGTTCATCTTTCCTACTTGAACGAATATGAAAAATAAAGGAAGGAAAATAAAGCTTTAAGGTTCGACTATCGTTGAAGCTTGATTAAGGTATGTAACTAGCTCGATTTTTTATAATTTTTATGTTTTTGAGATCGTTGCAGTGTAATGTACAAAGCCCATGCTTGAATTTATAATTTTGATGAATATTTTGAGTTATGTCATTGATGAATAATTGAGCTTTGTGATGTTAGATGATGAATTATGAAAGATATGTTGTGGATTAGTATATCTTGTATTGGAATTTTTGATGAATTTGAGTAATTAGGGTTAAATTGCAAAAATAATAAATTTGAGGAACTAAAATGTGAAATAAATGAAATTTATGGACTTGTATGAGCATGGGTAACATTCGGCCTAAGCATGGTGTGTGCAAATTTTGCATGTTTTGTGTTTTGTGCAATTAGGACTAAATTTTAAAAAGTGTAAAATGTCAGGGGCAAAATGGTAATTTGTCCATTTATGTGTTTTTGGACTAAATTGAATGAAATTATGTTTGAATGAGTTTAATTTGAATATGTTTACATCAAGAACTAAAGAAATCGAATTTGGATCGGGTGGAAAACCAAAGTTGTCGAATGATCGTTCTGTTCCAATTATCGTTGTCTAGGGTAAGTTTATAAGCAAATAGATGTTGTAAATTTTAAATAAATACAAGTTGTATATGCTAAAATGAATTATGTGAAAGCATATATGTGGTAGCCGAATGTGTTGGGAGCTATGTTTACGAACTCTGTAACACCTCAAACCTGGCCTGAACGTTATGGCTGAATCTGGCGATGTCACATTGAAGTGGTTTTTTTTCGCAAAGTGTGATATCATTGAAAAAGCCCTTTCCAAATTATACTTCATTGTGTGATCTTATTGGTGATTTTGAAACGTGTTATTCATTTTAAACTTGCAACCCTATCAAAAGGTATTTACTTTGAAAACTTTTTAAATGTCAAGATATCGTTTTATAGTGGAAGCTTTCTGAATCGATTGTGTTCTTGCGTTTACTTTGTAAAAATGTTGTTTTTTTTTTTTAACTCGAGTTCTTAATACTAGCAGTTATAACCAAATTAAATTAAAATACCAAATTAAAAATAAAATCCAAAGAGGCTTTATTACATAAAAATACCCAAAATAAAATTACTTATATTTTAAAAAAAATCAAATACAAAAATACGTGCAGTTGTGTGGCCACCTTTGAGTCCCTCGCAGCACCGATCTGCTTAAGACTGGGGATTACCTGTACAAATAAACAGATGGATGAGTTATGAAAAACTTAGTGTGTAATCCCTTATCAAATAAACGAACATTGAGTAAATACAGTTTGGGCCTAAGCCCAATCCAGTGACAATTCAGTATCAGTTATGGCCTTAGCCCATTACAGTATCAGTATCAGTATGGGTCAAAGCCCATTTCAGTGATAGTACAGATATACAATCAAAGATCCTACCCAACCAGCCTCTACACTCCATCTCTGTCCAACCCCACACTCCTTGTGGGGATATAATCAACCCACCCATCCTGTAACACCCTGCACTGAGTCCAATTCTACACGAGTCGAACACAAGGTGCACATGCAGACTTAACTTAATTATTTTCACAATCCATTTAAAAATTTCCAGACAAGTTGGTTCTTGCATCACTGTCGCCTTAAAAATCATATCTTGAGTTTCAAAGCTCGAAAATCAGTTTCGTAATTTTTTCCTGAAACTAGACTCATATGTCCATCTATATATTTTTTTCTAGAATTTTTGGTAAGGCCAATTAGTACATTTTATTAGTTAAAGTCTACCCTGTTACAGGGATCGACTACACTGACCTTTGCGCATTACGACTTGGATATCTCCCTGTACAGGGCTCAATACTGATTCTGTTTATTTCTATAGAAACTAGACTCAAATAGGAATCTATAAATATATGGAATGACTCCTAATTATCTCTGGTTAATTTATAGTGAATTTCCAAATTCGGAATAGGGGATCCAGAAACCGTTCTGGCCCTGTTTCACGAGAACTTTAATATCTCTTAACATATAACTCATATGACCGTTTTGTTTCTTCCATATGAAAGTAGATTCATCAAGGTTCATTTACATAATTTATTAACCATTTAATTCCATTCCTAAAAATTTTAGTGATTTTTCAAATCCACACCACGCTTCTTGTCAAGATCATTTTCAAGGTAAACTTTACCTATTTCGTGGTTTCCATGGACCAACTAGAGTTTTGTCATACATAGGTCCACATATAATCATATTTAGCCATTCCAATGGCTGATCATTTTCCCAACACTTCCATTCCAGTCCATAGTCACATCATGAAACCATACATATATACATAAACACAAAGGGTCTAATGCCATACTCCACTTCTACGAGCCATTTTCGCATGGCTGTACACACATACATCACAAAACGTACTTGAAAAACAACAAAGGGTAGTCCTATACATGCCATATCCAGAGTTCAACTAAAAGAGTACCAAAATGGCTTTGATAGTGTGGATGACTTCGACTTCGATGATCCCGAATCCGATAGCTAACGAACAAAATCTAGAAAACAAAGAGCCAAAGCAAACGGGGTAAGCATTTTAATGCTTAGTAAGTTTCAAGTAATGAAATCAGCTTTGACTAAAGTATTACATTCACATAGCTAAATGAATCACTTTATTAATACACATTCTCATAATCATACTTACTTCACACTTCATCAACATATACACACACAAGTTATCAACCTATCTAAGAGCCGAAAGTTTGTTAGTCGATTGAACGAATACTATTTCAAACGAATCGACTTTTTCGATGCACATGCAACATACCTTATCGTTTGGGTTTTTCGAGCGTATTAATTGAATTTATTGCAGCACAAAACGCTCACCTTCAAACCAAGTTTCTTCAGAATTTAGCCGGATATAACCACAAGCACAATTGCCTTGGTCTTAACCGGGTATAGCAACTTCGCACAAATGCCTTGGTCTTAGCCCGGATATAACAACTTCGCACAAATGCCTTGGTCTTAACCGGATATAGCAACTTCGCACAAATGTCTTGGTCTTAGCCGGATATAATCACTAGCATAAATGCCTTGAGGCTTAGCCCGGTATCATTCAATTGCTCACGCACACATATATCAATAATCACGACACATCCATATTTCATTTTCGTTACTAAGGCTCAAACACAAAACATTTATCAAACCTTTCCAATTTAGGCTCAATAGCCACACACAAAGAGCATGATTTCAATTGACTTTACAACGTAGTCCCTACGCACATTCGGCTATCCGCCATAATATGACAAATCATTTCAATATAATTCAAGTAGGGTCATTACTCAAGACTTACCTCGGATGTGGTCGAGCGATTTAACGGACTATTCGATCACTTTTTCCTTCCCTTATCCAACTGTGGTCCTCTAAGCTCTTGAGCTAATTCACACAAATTTAACTTATTAAAATCTCATTATGCTAGCTTATGGCCGAATATGACAAGGAGTTTAAATGGTCATATGGCCACCCTTTAGCTCAAATACACAATGGTCATGCACATTTTTAATTACATCAAGCAATTCAATACAATTCATTCAAGCATCAAAGAGAAGCTCAAGGTACTTAGCCCATATATACATTAGACATTAGAGTCACATATGTACGAAATCACGAATCGAATTCAACATACTAGCTAATATTTCCCCCTTAGCCGAATTTTCTAAGTCAAGCTAAAGCCATCAATAGGCTACCTAAGGCCGAACATACACATCAACATATGTACTCATTCATGTGGCCGAACATACATGTCTATGTTGAGGTCGATTGCAACACTTGATACATTCTACAAGTATGGTCACTTGTATCGACTAAACACCATTTTGTTTCAAGTTCAAAACTAGGCTAATACACACATATACACTAGTAAATCAAACACTAACATTTGTACTTCACCTTACTACCATTTCTCATCCAAATAACATGAACAACGACCATAGTTTTCTTTTACTTCCTACCATGGCGAATGCCTTACAACCCCATACCATTTCAATTTTGGTCACGGTTGAACAAGGAACTTAATGCCTCACTCAAAATGCTAAAAGAAGATTTAAGAGTCATCAATCCACCATCACAAGTATCATTAACAAGCTTCACATTTAGCATGCAATGACATTAACACAAAATCCACCTTGGCCGAATATCATCCCCATGACTTAGCAAAGATTTGAACCATGGTTAATTAGAACTCAAGCTAGCAACTAAAAACATGCATGAATCTCATGGCACAACATCAAACATACCTTAATCTAGGTACAAGGATGGCCAAACCTCTTCCTAATCCTCTTCCAAACCAAACATGAGCAAGAACTCCTTTCTTCTCCCTTAGAATTTTCGGCCAAAAGAATGAAAAAAGGATGAACAATTTTTTTTTTCTCTCTTTTCTTCAACTCACGGCAAAAGGGGGGGACACTCACACCATTCTCTTTTTTTTTTCTTCCCTTTCATTATTCAATTCCCATGCTCATTATTTTATTTTTTCTTAGATACACCATTGTCACAACATGTTTTATGACATGTTTTTGCCCATTACTCTTTGTCATGGCCGCCACTAGCACTTAGGGGGAAATTTGACATGCAACTCCTCCTTCGATTACATGCACTATTAGGTCCTTATAGATTAGCCTATCACATTTCAAAAGTGTCACACAAGTCCTACTAACTGAATTCACATGCAATCGACTAAATCGAAGCTTGAAATTTTCACACATTCATAATTACATATTCTAGACAATAAATATTACGTTCAAACATTTCGCTGACTCGGTTTAGTGGTCCCGAAACCACTTCCCGACTAGGGTCAATTTTGGGCTGTCACACATCCCTACACTCAAAGTAGTACCTGATTCTGACTAAAAGATATTCTTGCAGCAAATGCCGATCAAAGACACTTCCTCCAATCATAATAAAACCCATCCCCATGCAACATATCGTGCATCATGTCATGTCGTGTCATAATATCATACGTGTATTCAATATGTTTAAAGTGGCATGCTCAAATATAATCTTATATCTCATAGGGGCATAACAGTCATTTTATCATACAGAGGCATAATAGTCATTTTATCGATTATGGGTCCAGGTACAATTACCGACCCAACAGTAGGTCCACAATTGTCTCAAGCGACCTGTGTAACCTTAATAGTCAAACAGTGAAAATGGGCCCAAGGCCCATAATGCGGGCCCATGTGGGCCCACACGTCCGTGTGGCCCACATAGCCTAGAAATGGCCTTGGCCGTGTGGATTACACAGCCTGGCCTAATATTTCCCACATGCCCATGGGGCCTACACAACCCAATTAGGCCCAATACGGCCTAAGCCCATGAAATCGCTCATGATGGCCTCCAAGATGAAATGCCCATGTTTAGTCACATGGACTACCACATGAGCGAGCATACGCTCGTGTAGTGTCAACATTCACTTATTCTGGCTTTTGCCGATTTCCATAGTTGGAATGGATATTACACACCTTGCTTGCGAAAGTGTGCACAGCCCTCTTGAGCACTTCAGCCTAGATTTAATCAAAGTACACTATTAGTCTCTACACGATAGGGTTAAAATGACCCCTCTAATAATATTTATCTAAAAAGATAGATTACCCCTTGCCTTTGCCGACCGATTAGGCTTTCACCCCTTTACCTGTCACAAGAGATTGGTTACAAGCCCTCTAACAATTACCTGCATCCCAACCAAACTTATTAACTATAACTGTACACGCACAAAGTCTGAACCAAGCGCATAACAACTTACCGAAGGTGTACAACTGAGAATAGGAGTCAAAAGTAATTAGCCTACACTCAACGATCACAGAATACAATAGAGGCAAATGATAGCACCAATACACTCCTAAAAATAAATGGCAGCAAAGGAAAATATTAGAAGGAAGATTATTACGGTAAAAAGAGGGAGAGAAAACAAAGAAGAACTGTGCACCCACTGATTGGCCGAAGATCAATTGACAAAATCTAAACAAAATAGAGAGAGGGAGAGAAGATAAGATAAAAGAAGAGGAGAGGAAGTATTCGGCCAACACAAAAACCAATGGAGGGCGGAGAGAAGGGTATTTGGCCAAAGATCCAAAAGGGGGAGCACGTTAGGTATAAGAGTAGAGAAAGAAAAAGAAATAGGCTAATAGGAGGAAAATGGTCGAAAAGGGAGAACAAAATCGCAAAACACAGAAAAAGATACCCGAATGGTCAAAGCAATATTCGGCCTCAAACAAAGAGCTAAAAAGAAGCAAAAAGAAAATTTGGCAGAAATCGAAAAAGGGAATAAACATACTAACCAAAGCCAAACTGATAAGCAATAATTCTAATTCGGCACACACTCTTCCACTCCCGACAAATTCTCCTAATTTTTCTCCCCAAATCACTCCTAAGATCACTCACTCAAATCCCCACTTATCCACATCCCTTAACAATCAAAATTCCCTCTATCAACCTCTTAAAATTCAGCCACAACTCCCTACACTCTTCAAACACTCAAGTTTGGTCAATCGCAACACTTCCACAGCATCAGCAGCAAAATAAAACACTCATTTGCATCACCGAGACTCGAACCCAAGACCCTAAGTAACAGTAACACGCCACTTATCCCTTAGACCAGTAGGCCCTTTCTGTCATGTTATACTAACATTAATTTAAAGGCTTACTGACTAGAGACAATGTTTATTCCTTTAAAAACAAAACTTTTTGCACATGCCCAGGCTTGAACCCAAGATTTCTCAGATTCCTCCCAAGACACTTAACCACTGAAACAAACATGCATTTGCGTCACAACTATACAAAAATAAATACTTAGGATTTTGGGGTGTTACAAACTCGATTAGACCGAGATACGACGTTCGAAAGCCCCTTACAAACCCTAGGAATAGCTAGGATACATATGTCATGACATAGGATTTTCGATATGTGATTACATGTAAGACCATGTCTAGGACGTTGGCATCGATATGTGATTACGTGTAAGACCACGTCTCGGATGTTAGCTTCGATATGTGATTACATGTAAAACCACATCTGAGATGTTGGCATCGATATGTGATTACGAGTAAGACCACGTTTAATATGTTGGAATCGATATGTGATTCCGATATGTGTGTACGAGTAAGACTATGTTTAATACGTTGGCATCGATATGTGATTCTGATATCTGTGTATGAGTAAGACCATGTTTAATACGTTGGCATCGATATGTGATTTCGATATGTGTGTGCAAGTAAGACCACGTTTAACACGTTGGCATCAATATGTGATTCTGATATGTGTGTACGAGTAAGACCACGTTTAATACGTTGGCATCGATAGGTGATTTTGATATGTGTTTACGAGTAAGACCTTGTCTAGGACAGTGGCATTTATATGTAATTACATGTAAGACCACATCTGAGACATTGGCATTGTACGATATGTGTGACTATCCGAGTATCCTATTTAACTTCGAATGATTCAACGAACAATGTTAAGTAAAGACCGAATGTGAAATCAAATTAAAAGGTACAGGCATGTGGTAGCTAATGTATTGAAATTAAGGTAAGTTTTGGTATTTGAAGTGATGATATGAATCATGTTATAAAGTTGGTTATATGTATATTGAATGCATATCTATATTCGGCAAAATGATATAAGTATGTGATATTAAAGTGTGAAACATATGTATACATATATGAATGTGTATATATATTCGTTTATATGATGATATTATGACCTTGGAAGTAAATGATAACTTTGATAATGGATATATATGTATTTCGGCCAAGTTAAAGTTGATACATGAATGTATATGTTGTATATGAATTTGCAAGTTTGAGATTAAATGTGATTATGATAGCATGAATTGTTTTGGTTAAATTGAGTTGATTATGTCATTGACATGTTTATTTGCTTATGACTTACTAAGCTATTATAGCTTACTGTGTGTGTATGTTTGCTTCTGTTTTATAGATTTTGGAGACTAGTTACGGGCACAGGGATCATCAGCGAAGTCTATCATACTATCGTCTGTTTATCGGTATTTTTAAAAGCTAAATTTTGAACCTATGGCATGCATATAGGCTATACTACTTTTCGGATATGTTTGAAGTGTTGTATATAATATGCCATGCAAAATGGCTAATTTGATATATAAGTATTTGCTATCTTGATCATGGTTCTTGTGTGTGCTAAGTTTGGTTTGTATGCTATGCTCAAATGATGATTTTATTTGGTTTGGTTGAATCGACTATGATATATATATAAGTATGAATTATGCTTGATATGTTACCTATTGTCTAATGATTCAGCTATGTCTTGTACTTGATAGTAATGATTTAATTTGGTTGATGAGTGAATTCAGTTAAATGTTGAATTAGGTAATGAAATTATTGAATTGATGATTCGGCAATGTTATGTATATATATATATGAAACATGTTTTATTTAGCTTTGCCATGTAAATATGCTTTCATTAAGTGAAGAAATGAATATGAATTATGTTAGTAAATTAATCATGATTAGGCACTTATATATATATGAGCATATGATGTGTTGGTTTGATATATATATTTATATGTGCTTATCCAAACATGTAATCATTAAATTGGCATTGAATATGACCTTTGTTATTTTGCAAGATAAGTGATATTAACATGTTTAGATTCGGTTTTGGTATATTAAAGTATTGAACAAGTGTTTGCTATGTTATATGTATATATATATACATATTTGTGATGTGTTTGATGTAAAATGAAAATTATGGTTAATATATGGATTTGATTATATGTGAGATTACATACACGTAATGTGATTGAGTAAAGTTGAAAGTGGACATTAAAATAAACATAAGTAATAAGCATGATTACATTCGGCTAAGGCTTTGTAAAATGCCAAATGAATAGTAATTTAAGTTATAAGGAATCATGATTGTTTTTATGCAAAATAGGTGAATGTGAATGGTTATATATACTTTGATTGTTAGACCATTTGGTGTTCTTTTAATATATGTCTAAATTGATACAAGACCTTTTAGTCTTGCGCAATCTACTTAGATGAACTTATAAGTAAACTTGTTTATGATTTAGCCATTTGAAACCATATATATATAGTAATGTACTTATGCCATGAATGATTTGGTTAAATTTATTATATCCTTATTGTCTTTGAATAGAGTTTTTCTAAAATGATATGTACTTAAATATGTTTACTTTATATAATTCATGTTTATAATAATTGATTGAATTATTTAATATCTTTGATATGCGCATATGCTATGTGGTAAAATGATATATTTGGCACTATTTGCTTATGAATTATATAACTGGATATATGTTTGAAAAATGTTCTGATATGATTCGTAAAAAATTTAAATTAGTTATATATGTTAGTATTTGATTGTTTTAAGGGTTTGAGCAAGTGTAAGCATATGATTGTTCGAAATTTGTGTCTTGTCCAGTAATACCTCGTAACCCTATTCCTGCGATAGATACGGGTTAGGATGTTACATTTGATTGGTATCAGAGCTACAATTTAGTCTGTTCTAGAACTAATGTAGCGTGTGTGAGTCTAGCTATACATGCCATAATTATAAATTGTGATAGTGTGATGATTCCTGACAATTAAAAATGTGTTTTATTATAGTAAATGGATCCCGATCGAGTTGTAACGGATGACGTAAAAAGTAATACCTTTGCTCACCTTTCGAGGCGTCTTTGGTGATTCTAGGCTAATTTCAAGTAGTATAAAAGGAGAGGCTAAGCAAGCCTTCTTCCAGCTAATGAATGTGTGGTTCATAGAGTTCGTTCGGACTCCAGCTGCACAACAACCTCCACCCCCTCAAGTTCCTATAACTTCCCAAGTTATATGAAAAGAAAAGAAAAGAAAAGCTGATTTTGAAGCCAGAGATTTCCGTAAGAGATCATCGGGTAAAACATTTCAGTCAGCATTGAAGAAATTCAGGGATGATCTTAGCTGATCAAAGAATACTAGGGGTTTTTCTAGACGTGATCGAGACAGACCACATGTGAGTTCACGAGCCATTTCGATTGCTAGTGTTGGTAATGTTCGGCCGAATCGACCTGAGTGCAGGCATTATGGTAAACGACATCCTGGAAACTGTAGATTGCTTGACCGGTCCTATTTTAAATGTGGGTCAATGGATCATTTCATTCGTGAGTGCCCTATGTTAGCCGAGAAAAATATCATACAGAGTGCGAGACCAAGTAACATGTCAACTCGAGGTAGACCACCCAGAAATACGGGTAATGTGAGTAGCAGTTAGAGAGGAACTAAAGACGCAACAGTTCGATCTGAGGCTCGTGTACCTCCCAGAGCTTATGCTATTTGCGCCTGCGAGGAGGCTTCAACCCCAGATGTTATTACTGGTATATTCACTCTCTATGATACTAGTGTAATTGCATTGATTGATCCTGGTTTGACTCATTCTTATGTATGTGAGACCCTAGTATCTAGTAAGACTTTGCCTGTAGAGTCTGCTAAGTTTGTGATTAGAATATTGAACCCCTTGGGTCGATGTGTTCTGGTTGACAATGTGTAAGAATTGTCCGTTGATGGTTCGAGATTCATGTTTTCCGACTGATTTGATGTTGTTACCGTTTGACGAGTTCAGTATAATTCTAAGTATGGATTGGTTGACTTTGCATGATGCTGTTGTAAACTCAAATAAAAGACTATTGATTTGAGATGTCAAAATGATGAGATTAATTGGATTGAGTCTAATGATCTGAACGATTTACCGGCAGTGATATCTTCAATGTTAGCTCAGAAATATGTGAGAAAGAGTTGTAAAGCTTACTTTGCTTATGTGCTTGATTCTAAAGTGACTGAAAATAAAATTGAATCAGTACTAGTTGTGTGTAAGTATCCGGATGTGTCACCTGAAGAATTACCGGGTTTGCCACCGATCTGAGAGGTAGAGTTTGGTATTGAGTTAGTGTCTGGGATGACTCCGATATCGATAGTTCCGTATAGAATGGCATCGATCGAATTAAAAGAATTCAAAGCTTTGTTGACCGAATCTCCAGTGCTAGTTTAGCCAGAATAGGGTAAAGAATTTGTTATCTATAGTGATGCATCTTTGAATAGTTTGGGCTGTTTTTTCATGCAGGAAAGCTGTAACGCCCCGAATTTGGGCCTAGAAGTATTGGGCCTTGAGTGTGGGTCCGTAAAGAGGTTGTACATAAGCATTTAATTGTGCAAGGAAATGACACAATTAAATGTCTTCTTTGGTGGTTTATGGCCCTGAGAAGTGTTGGAGAAATCTTGGGTTCAAACCTGGGCTTTAGCAAAAATTTTGGTTTTAAGTGAATAAAACCCTGGGTGCTTGGATGAAGGCCTTATAAATTATTGTGGTAAATAATGACAAAAGGAAGCATGTGGTCTAGTGGTTGTGGTGTCATTAAGGTTGCAAGGGAGCCTGGGTTGAAGTCTTGGCTCTTTCAATTTATTTTGGTTTTTCTTTTAAAGGAATCTGGACGTTAGCACATATGTCTTATAATTAATTGAGGATAAAATATGACACAGAAAGAACCTGTGGTGGAGTGGCAAGGTGGCGTGTTGTGTAACTGTGAGGTCTAAAGTTCAAGTATTGGGATGCGCAATAGGGTATTTATTTTGCTATTTGAGCTATGCAAGAGGTAGAGTTGGACTGGAACTCTGTGGTTGATGTGGTCATAAAAAAATAAGGAATTTTCCTAATGGTTGAAAGTAATCCCACATCGGGAAGCTAACATGGGAATTGGTGAGAAGTTGGCTTTAAATAGAGCGAACCAGATAAGTGGGGGAAAAGAAAAAAGTCATTAAGACCTAATGCAAGATGTGCCAAGGTTGGTGATCGTGATCTTCAGCGCGTTTTTATAAACAGGTGTGTATTCACGCCCTTTTTTGTTAGAAATCAGTGAAAGCTGAAAGCCGCCACGAGCGTTCTCGTGTGCTGGGGCTGTTCTGGGCCTCGATGGGCCTGTGGGCCCGCTTGTGTTAATATAACTGTTAGGTGGGAAGTAGTTGGGCTTGATGGGCCATATGAATGTGATTGGGCCTGATGGGCCAAATGAACGAGATTGGGCCTAAAGGGGCCAAATGAATAAGTGTGGATCTGTTAATGTTTAATAAAGGGGTTCTGGACCTAGTTTTTGGTAACTACTCAAGTAGACATAAAATTTAAATAATTAATTAATCGAGACCGTGGACGAGCCATAAGGTTAAGGTGTGGCAATGGGTATATGCATGTCTAGGATTGGATCTAGGGAGAGCTTGGTACTTAAGCAGTCTTAATGACTCACCTCCTCTACTCTAGAATCCTACCTGGTGCATAGTATCTGTTCACTTTAGCCAACGAGGACTTGTTAACGGGCCAAGGTAAGTAATAAACCCATAATAAAGAGAAATTACTGAAATACCCTCGATTTGTGAAATTACCAAAACACCCTCGATTTGTAAAATTACTGAAATACGCTCGATTGTGAAATTACTAAAATACCCTCGATTTGTAAAATTACCGAAATACCCCCAATTTGTGAAATTACCCAAACACCCTCAATTTGTAAAATTATCAAAACACCCTCGATTTGTAAAATTACTGAAACACCCTTGATTTGTAAAATTACTGAAATACCCTCGATTTGTAAAATTATCAAAATACCCTTGGTTTGTAAAATTACTGAAATACCCTCGATTTGTAAAATTACAGAAACACCCCCGATTTGTAAAATTATTAAAATACCCTTGTAGTGTAAAATTACCGAAATATTGTTGTAGTGTAAAATGATCGACATACCCCTGTAGGGTAAAATGACTATTTTTCCCTTGAGGGTAAATGACCAACTTAGACTTCAAATTTGACTAATTTGATTATGAATGTATGACTGCATTTTAATTGACTTGACTGTGGTTGTATGACTGATATGCTCTTAATATATGTTTAAAAGACTGTTACTGAGTATGGCCATTCTGCATACACGTGTGATGATTGAGCGTGAAAAACACGACATATTGCATAGATTGGGAATTATGGAACGGAGGAAGTATATGAGGATCGCATGGTTGCTTGACGACCGTGGATCCACCGATGGCTATTAAGCCTAATATTTGATTAGTAGCTTGCTATAATGAAGGTAGTACCGCAACCGGGCTACCATTGATGTGTATCAGATGGGTGGATCGATATTTATATCCCCACATGATGTGTACCGGGGGACAGAGTTGGTGTGTAGCGGTTGGATTATTGGGGGGTTGCATAGCATTGCATGTATGATATTATTGTGATATTATTGCGATGTAGGCTTTGGCCCAACTGAGGCTAAGATGGGCTAGGCCCAATTGATTCTGTTATGGGCTGTGACCCAAATGATATTGTAACGGGCTTTGGCCCACGTATGCTCTGAACTGGACTGTACTATTACTGTAATGGGCTCGGCCTGCATCGATTCTCAATTATGTCTTTCATCGACTATTAGAATGTAACACCCTTACCCGTATCCTTTGGTTTTTGATTTGGGTTGTATTAAGGATTTGGGGCTTAATATATGTGTAACACCCCTTACTCGTATTCGAGGCGTTACAGGTGCAGATGACAAACATACAAACATTAAACTAAAATACGAGCCATAAAATTTTATTCATATTTCAAAGCGTTCATTCTCTTACACATAGTCCCTTATTTGAGTCTACTGAGCCCAAAACATACTTTAGAAAGGGTTTGGGACTAAACCGAGAACTTACGAAAATCTTGGAAATTTCATGCTTTAAGGCTCCACACACCGTGTCCCAAAGTCGTGTTCCATACACGGTTGAGACACATGGTCGTGTCTCTGCTGTGTGGAATATACCTAGGCTATTTTCCAAGCTTTGGTCAACCTTGATCTCTTACACACTTATACAAAATCAAAAGCATATAACATGGTTCATTTAATGATTAAACATCCTCAATTAAACCACAAACATAGCATTTGTATGTCATCATACATGTGTCTCTCATACTCATTTTACCTTGTTTATTATAGTACCACTTATACATTTATACCAAGATTATCATCTTACCAAATATCTTCACTTAATCATCAAGCATTCATATTTAAAGCTAGATCATATCTTTATAAAATACCACGATTCAGATCATAGAATAACATGTTTTCTGAAACATTTCAATTCAATTCCATACCCAACAAGCATTACATTGAGACTAGTCATATATATATATATACATGTCATGATACATAACATTCTCTTTTTGTTTTCTTATAAACACATATCATTTATTTCATTATATCAATATTTCATATACCATAGTTTCCATGTATTCCACATATATTTATTTTCCTCCTCCTCCTCTCCATTCCACATCCTTAATGTATATAGCATTCTTGTAAGTACGATTTCACAATTTACTAATAAATGTTCACATCAAACTGTCCACACGAGTCATAGTCACTTAATTATTTATAATTCGAGCTACAGAGCTCCAAATTAAGATCCGTAAATTTCCCTGAAACTAGACTCACATATCTTTCCACCATAAAATTTTCATAATTTTTGGTTTAGCCAATTAGTACAGTTTATTCATTAAAATTTCCCCTGTTTCACTTTCTGACAGTTCTGACCTCTCTTCACTAAAAAATAATTATCTCATAGTACAGAACTCGGATAATGTTCTTGTTGATTTATCTTGAAAATAGACTCATTATGGATTTTAAAAATATAATTTTGAGCCTCTAATTATTTTTCTCCAAATTTTTGTGATTTTCCAAAGTCAGAACAGGGGATCACGTAATCATTCTGAATCAGTCTCACAAAAACATAAATATCTCAAAATATAGAACTCCTTTTCTTTCTATGTTTCTTTTATATGAAAATAGACTCATTAAGCTTTAATTTGATATCTCATTCAGTCTCTGATTCAATTTATACTATTTTTGGTGATTTTTCAAAATCACGTCACTGCTACTGTCCAAAACAGTTTTATTGCTAATTCACTCTTTCACACTTTCTTTGTATTAACCTCATTTTAACATACATATCACAAATCATTTTCACCACATTTCATACATCACAAGTATAGGCCCATGATCACAAGGTCACCATAAAATCATCCTCATGTATAACTTACTTGTTTATAACCTTACCACACGGTCACTTAATGAACACATGGTCACTTAATGAACACATCATTCACATAACCAAGTTCCTGCATTTATTCATCACAAAACTCACAAAGCAATACATAGAGAGTCTCCGTTGAACACTTGGATCAATCCTCGATACTTGGTGGTTTCAGCACATAGCTCCACCCATCATATAGTTCGGCTCTCTTGTACACATGGTGAACACTTAGTACCACCCATGTGACCTAGCCATTTATCTCGTAGCTCTCTTGTCTACATGGTGTCCTTCACTTGGAACCACGCATGTGACCTAGCTACATATATCCCGTAGCTCTCTTGTCTACATGGTGTACACATAGTATCACCCATGCGACCTAACTACATCATAATGTCTTGTAGCTCTCTTGTACACATGATGTGCACTCAAGACTATACATGTGACCTAGCTACATACCATCTGTATCATCCAATCTTTTCAAGGTTCAATCGGATTTCTCTCTTTTCCAACAATTTCACCAATCAAGTAATTATCCACAAACATATTTCCAATATTTTTATAAAATATCATAATACAAGTAATAGTGATGTATTACTTACATATAAACTTACATCTCATTTAATATCAACGCAATAACATTAAATTACACATTGTCTTATTAAAAATCATATGAACTTACAATTTCCCATAATATCCATAATCATAGAAATCACATTTATGTATGATAATTCAATGCACTTCATGTACCATAGACATATTTTTAAATCAATTCATAAACTTGGCACCATAATCATTTAATTTAACATAATTCAATTAATTCACTAAATTTAACTTTCAAATATAAATTACAAGATTATTGTTGTATTATTATCATACCAACTTACATACTTTCAACACCTCGGAGATCATAGTAAATATATCAATTTTACATTGAAACATGCATAAATTAATGCTTATTATACATATGAACTTACCTTGATATTAAAACGGCCATTTTACCAACTTTCTCAATTTTCAATTTTTCTCTCATTCTAGGTTCAAATCTCGTTTTCCGGGATCTAAATCATCATATTTTACTTATTTAATTAATGTACTATTCAAAACAGTCCTTAACTCAAACTTTGGAAAAATTACAATTTTGCCCTAAACTTTTGCATATTTACACTTTTGCCCCTAGGCTCGGGAATTAAACTTCATCCCTTATTCTTATGTTTTATGACATGATGATCACTTTTCCCTTCTATGGCAACATCAAATTCTCACTCTAACATATACTTATGACTATTAGGTATTTTTACCGATTAAGCCCTTTTGCTCGTTTTCACTTAAAACCGAGTAGCACAAGTTGTCTAACATAACTTAAAACCTCATATTGTATCATAAAACACCAGAATACACAAATTTTACCTATGGGTATTTTTCCAAATATGAACCCTAGGTTGAATTATTGCTAGCATAAGCTAAATCAAGTTATCGGGACTCCAAAAACGTAAAGAACTTGAAAACGGGGTTAGAACGGACTTACAATTGAGCTTGGGAAGCTTGAAAACCCTAGCCATGGAGTCTCCCTTGGTATACACGTCCATGGTGAAGAAGATGAGCAAAATTGGCTTTTAATTTTGTATTTTAATTCATTTTACCCCTAAATGACCAAAATACCCTTACTACTAAACTTTCCAAAAATTCCGTCCATGTCCAATTTTTGTCCATAACTTAGAAATTGGTCAAATTTCTATTTAAGACCTCCTAATTAATATTTCAAATCAATTTCATACTAGAAACTTCTAGAATGCAAGTTTTGCAAGTTATTCAATTTAGTCCCTAACTTCGAATTAAGCACTTTATGCATAGAATTTCTTCACGAAATTTTCACACAATCATGCAATCATATCATAAACCTCAAAATAATCATAAAATAATTATTTATATCTCAGATTTTGTGGTCCCGAAACCTCTATTCTAACTAGACCCAATTTTGGGCTATTACAACTCTCCCCCCCTTTAGAGATTTTCGTCCTCGAAAATCTTATCGGAGTGAGGTTTAGTATCTTTCTCATAATTTCCAGCATTACTAACTAATTGTTTTCAAGACGATACTTTCGAAACACTCTATCATCAATTTGAATCCCAAGATAACTCAATAAACTCGATATTTCTCTAACTCGTCCTTCACTTGTCAACCATTCTCGGACTCGGTCATATCTATAATTATTTTATCACCGAACTCTTTGATTCCACACTTAGGAACATAGTCAACATGATTCTCATGAATTTCCATTATATACACCTCATCGGTAAGGGGTGAGGTCATATGATCTCTAACTCGATTCGACATATATCTATATGACACATTTTTTCATTATCCACATATGTCATTATAATCATACTATCCACTTCAAACAATTTATTATTCATACATCTTACATAAAATTTCCAATTATCTCATTTCAAACAAGTGCACTCACTCATACATTCTATGAATTTTGAATAACTTTAATCATCACATTTACTAATTAATTTAGTCAAGCATGCAACAAAGATATGAAGGCCAAACAAATATGAATAAATATATCACTATATAAACTTTCATCTCACATATTATCACATATACATATATCACGAATTCTTATTCATACCTTTCCAAGTTTAACACATCATAGCTACACTTTATTCAAATACTTCAATATCGCTATCAAATGGTCGATGTAGCTCGGTTGGAGAATATTTCATTTTAAACAAAATAGTCCTTATTAGTGTCTGGAGACATCACACTATCACATATTTGTGGCATGTATAACTAAACTCTTACACTTGCTATGTTAGTCCGAGAATCGACTAAACCGCTCTCGATACCACTAAATGTAACACCCCTTACCCGTATCCGAGGAGGGCTAAGGTACGAGGCATTACTGGACAAACATACAAACATTAAACTAAAATACGAGCCATAAAATTTTATTCATATTTCAAAGCGTTCATTCTCTTACACATAGTCCCTTATTTGAGTCTACTGAGCCCAAAACATACTTTAGAAAGGGTTTGGGACTAAACCGAGAACTTACGAAAATCTTGGAAATTTCATGCTTTAAGGCTCCACACACCGTGTCCCAAAGTCGTGTTCCATACACGGTTGAGACACATGGTCGTGTCTCTGCACTGTGGAATATACCTAGGCTATTTTCCAAGCTTTGGTCAACCTTGATCTCTTACACACTTATACAAAATCAAAAGCATATAACATGGTATTCATTTAATGATTAAACATCCTCAATTAAACCACAAACATAGCATTTGTATGTCATCATACATGTGTCTCTCATACTCATTTTACCTTGTTTATTATAGTACCACTTATACATTTATACCAAGATTATCATCTTACCAAATATCTTCACTTAATCATCAAGCATTCATATTTAAAGCTAGATCATATCTTTATAAAATACCACGATCAGAGATGCAGAATAACATGTTTGCTGAAACATTTCAATTCAATTCCATACCCAACAAGCATTACATTGAGACTAGTCATATATATATATATATATATACATGTCATGATACATAACATTCTCTTTTGTTTTCTTATAAACACATATCATTTATTTCATTATATCAATATTTCATATACCATAGTTTCCATGTATTCCACATATATTTATTTTCCTCCTCCTCCTCTCCATTCCACATCCTTAATGTATATAGCATTCTTGTCAGTACGATTTCACAATTTACTAATAAATGTTCACATCAAACTGTCCACACGAGTCATAGTCACTTAATTATTTATAATTCGAGCTACAGAGCTCCAAATTAAGATCCGTAAATTTTCCCTGAAAATAGACTCACATATCTTTCCACCATAAAATTTTCATAATTTTTGGTTTAGCCAATTAGTACAGTTTATTCATTAAAATTTCCCCTGTTTCACTTTCTGACAGTTCTGACCTCTCTTCACTAAAAAATAATTATCTCATAGTACAGAACTTGGATAATGTTCTTGTTGATTTATCTTGAAAATAGACTCATTATGGATTTTAAAAATATAATTTTGAGCCTCTAATTATTTTTCTCCAAATTTTGTGATTTTCCAAAGTCAGAACAGGGGATCACGTAATCATTCTGAATCAGTCTCACAAAACATAAATATCTCAAAATATAGAACTCCTTTTATTTCTATGTTTCTTTTATATGAAAATAGACTCATTAAGCTTTAATTTGATATCTCATTCAGTCTCTGATTCAATTTATACTATTTTTGGTGATTTTTCAAAATCACGTCACTGCTACTGTCCAAAACAGTTTTATTGCTAATTCACTCTTTCACACTTTCTTTGTATTAACCTCATTTTAACATACATATCACAAATCATTTTCACCACATTTCATACATCACAAGTATAGGCCCATGATCACAAGGTCACCATAAAATCATCCTCATGTATAACTTACTTGTTTATAACCTTACCACACTGGTCACATGAACACATCACCTTACCACATGGTCACTTAATGAACACATCATTCACATAACCAAGTTCCTGCACTTATTCATCACAAAACTCACAAAGCAATACATAGAGAGTCTCCGTTGAACACTTGGATCAATCCTCGATACTTGGTGGTTTCAGCACATAGCTCCACCCATCATATAGTTCGGCTCTCTTGTACACATGGTGAACACTTAGTACCACCCATGTGACCTAGCCAGATTTATCTCGTAGCTCTCTTGTCTACATGGTGTCCTTCACTTGGAACCACGCATGTGACCTAGCTACATATATCCCGTAGCTCTCTTGTCTACATGGTGTACACATAGTATCACCCATGCGACCTAGCTACATCATAATGTCTTGTAGCTCTCTTGTACACATGATGTGCACTCAAGACTATACATGTGACCTAGCTACATACCATCTCAGATCATCCAATCTTTTCAAGGTTCAATCGGATTTCTCTCTTTTCCAACAATTTCACCAATCAAGTAATTATCCACAAACATATTTCCAATATTTTTATAAAATATCATAATACAAGTAATAGTGATGTATTACTTACATATAAACTTACATCTCATTTAATATCAACGCAATAACATTAAATTACACATTGTCTTATTAAAAATCATATGAACTTACAATTTCCCATAATATCCATAATCATAGAAATCACATTTATGTATGATAATTCAATGCACTTCATGTACCATAGACATATTTTTAAATCAATTCATAAACTTGGCACCATAATCATTTAATTTAACATAATTCAATTAATTCACTAAATTTAACTTTCAAATATAAATTACTGACATTATTGTTGTATTATTATCATACCAACTTACATACTTTCAACACCTCGGAGATCATAGTAAATATATCAATTTTACATTGAAACATGCATAAATTAATGCTTATTATACATATGAACTTACCTTGATATTAAAACGGCCATTTTACCAACTTTCTCAATTTTCGATTTTTCTCTCATTCTAGGTTCAAATCTCGTTTTCCGGGATCTAAATCATCATATTTTACTTATTTAATTAATGTACTATTCAAAACAGTCCTTAACTCAAACTTTGGAAAAATTACAATTTTGCCCCTAAACTTTTGCATATTTACACTTTTGCCCTAGGCTCGGGAATTAAACTTCATCCCTTATTCTTATGTTTTATGACATGATGATCACTTTTCCCTTCTATGGCAACATCAAATTCTCACTCTAACATATACTTATGACTATTAGGTATTTTTACCGATTAAGCCATTTTGCTCGTTTTCACTTAAAACCGAGTAGCACAAGTTGTCTAACATAACTTAAAACCTCATATTGTATCATAAAACACCAGAATACACAAATTTTACCTATGGGTATTTTTCCAAATATGAACCCTAGGTTGAATTATTGCTAGCATAAGCTAAATCAAGTTCTGGGACTCCAAAACGTAAAGAACTTGAAAAGCGGGTTAGAACGGACTTACAATTGAGCTTGGGAAGCTTGAAAACCCTAGCCATGGAGTCTCCTTGGTATACACGTCCATGGTGAAGAAGATGAGCAAAATTGGCTTTTAATTTTGTATTTTAATTCATTTTACCCTAAATGACCAAAATACCCTTACTACTAAACTTTCCAAAATTCCATCCATGTCCAATTTTTGTCCATAACTTAGAAATTGGTCAAATTTCTATTTAAGACCTCCTAATTAATATTTCAAATCAATTTCATACTAGAAACTTCTAGAATGCAAGTTTTGCAACTTATTCAATTTAGTCCCTAACTTCGAATTAAGCACTTTATGCATAGAATTTCTTCACGAAATTTTCACACAATCATGCAATCATATCATAGACCTCAAAATAATCATAAAATAATTATTTATATCTCAGATTTTGTGGTCCCGAAACCTCTGTTCCAACTAGACCCAATTTTGGGCTATTACAACTCTCCCCCCTTTAGAGATTTTCGTCCTCGAAAATCTTATCGGAGTGAGGTTTAGTATCTTTCTCATAATTTCCAGCATTACTAACTAATTGTTTTCAAGACGATACTTTCAGAAACACTCTGTCATCAATTTGAATCCCAAGATAACTCAGTAAACTCTGATATTTCTCTAACTCTGTCCTTCACTTGTCAACCATTCTCAGACTCTGGTCATATCTATAATTATTTTATCATTGAACTCTTTGATTCCACACTTAGGAACATAGTCAACATGATTCTCATGAATTTCCATTATATACACCTCATCGGTAAGGGGTGAGGTCGCATGCATCTCTAACTCGATTCGACATATATCTATATGACACATTTTTTCATTATCCACATATGTCATTATAATCATACTATCCACTTCAAACAATTTATTATTCATACATCTTACATAAAATTTCCAATTATCTCATTTCAAACAAGTGCACTCACTCATACATTCTATGAATTTTGAATAACTTTAATCATCACATTTACTAATTAATTTAGTCAAGCATGCAACAAAGATATGAAGGCCAAACAAATATGAATAAATATATCACTATATAAACTTTCATCTCACATATTATCACATATACATATATCACGAATTCTTATTCATACCTTTCCAAGTTTAACACATCATAGCTACACTTTATTCAAATACTTCAATATCGCTATCAAATGGTAGATGTAGCTCGGTTGGAGAATATTTCATTTTAAACAAAATAGTCCTTATTAGTGTCTGGAGACATCACACTATCACATATTTGTGGCATGTATAACTAAACTCTTACACTTGCTATGTTAGTCCGAGAATCGACTAAACCTGCTCTCGATACCACTAAATGTAACACCCCTTACCCGTATCCGAGGAGGGCTAAGGTGCAGGCGTTACTGCACAAACATACAAACATTAAACTAAAATACGAGCCATAAAATTTTATTCATATTTCAAAGCGTTCATTCTCTTACACATAGTCCCTTATTTGAGTCTCTGAGCCCAAAACATACTTTAGAAAGGGTTTGGGACTAAACCGAGAACTTACGAAAATCTTGGAAATTTCATGCTTTAAGGCTCCACACGCCGTGTCCCAAAGTCGTGTTCCATACACGGTTGAGACACATGGTCGTGTCTCTCTGCACTGTGGAATATACCTAGGCTATTTTCCAAGCTTTGGTCAACCTTGATCTCTTACACACTTATACAAAATCAAAAGCATATAACATGGTATTCATTTAATGATTAAACATCCTCAATTAAACCACAAACATAGCATTTGTATGTCATCATACATGTGTCTCTCATACTCATTTTACCTTGTTTATTATAGTACCACTTATACATTTATACCAAGATTATCATCTTACCAAATATCTTCACTTAATCATCAAGCATTCATATTTAAAGCTAGATCATATCTTTATAAAATACCACGATTGAGATGCATGCAGAATAACATGTTTGCTCGAAACATTTCAATTCAATTCCATACCCAACAAGCATTACATTGAGACTAGTCATATATATATATATATATATATACATGTCATGATACATAACATTCTCTTTTGTTTTCTTATAAACACATATCATTTATTTCATTATATCAATATTTCATATACCATAGTTTCCATGTATTCCACATATATTTATTTTCCTTCTCCTCCTCTCCATTCCACATCCTTAATGTATATAGCATTCTTGTAAGTACGATTTCACAATTTACTAATAAATGTTCACATCAAACTGTCCACACGAGTCATAGTCACTTAATTATTTATAATTCGAGCTACAGAGCTCCAAATTAAGATCCGTAAATTTTCCCTGAAACTAGACTCACATATATTTCCACCATAAAATTTTCATAATTTTTGGTTTAGCCAATTAGTACAGTTTATTCATTAAAATTTCCCCTGTTTCACTTTCTGACAGTTCTGACCTCTCTTCACTAAAAAATAATTATCTCACAGTACAGAACTCGGATAATGTTCTTGTTGATTTATCTTGAAAATAGACTCATTATGGATTTTAAAAATATAATTTTGAGCCTCTAATTATTTTTCTCCAAATTTTTGTGATTTTCCAAAGTCAGAACAGGGATCACGTAATCATTCTGAATCAGTCTCACGAAAACATAAATATCTCAAAATATAGAACTCCTTTGCTTTCTATGTTTCTTTTATATGAAAATAGACTCATTAAGCTTTAATTTGATATCTCATTCAGTCTCTGATTCAATTTATACTATTTTTGGTGATTTTTCAAAATCACGTCACTGCTACTGTCCAAAACAGTTTTATTGCTAATTCACTCTTTCACACTTTCTTTGTATTAACCTCATTTTAACATACATATCACAAATCATTTTCACCACATTTCATACATCACAAGTATAGGCCCATGATCACAAGGTCACCATAAAATCATCCTCATGTATAACTTACTTGTTTATAACCTTACCACATCACCACATCCCGGTCACTTAATGAACACATCATTCACATAACCAAGTTCTGCACTTATTCATCACAAAACTCACAAAGCAATACATAGAGAGTCTCCCGTTGAACACTTCGGATCAATCCTCGATACTTGGTGGTTTCAGCACATAGCTCCACCCATCATATAGTTCGGCTCTCTTGTACACATGGTGAACACTTAGTACCACCCATGTGACCTAGCCAGATTTATCTCGTAGCTCTCTTGTCTACATGGTGTCCTTCACTTGGAACCACGCATGTGACCTAGCTACATATATCCCGTAGCTCTCTTGTCTACATGGTGTACACATAGTATCACCCATGCGACCTAGCTACATCATAATGTCTTGTAGCTCTCTTGTACACATGATGTGCACTCAAGACTATACATGTGACCTAGCTACATACCATCAGTATCATCCAATCTTTTCAAGGTTCAACCGGATTTCTCTCTTTTCCAACAATTTCACCAATCAAGTAATTATCCACAAACATATTTCCAATATTTTTATAAAATATCATAATACAAGTAATAGTGATGTATTACTTACATATAAACTTACATCTCATTTAATATCAACGCAATAACATTAAATTACACATTGTCTTATTAAAAATCATATGAACTTACAATTTCCCATAATATCCATAATCATAGAAATCACATTTATGTATGATAATTCAATGCACTTCATGTACCATAGACATATTTTTAAATCAATTCATAAACTTGGCACCATAATCATTTAATTTAACATAATTCAATTAATTCACTAAATTTAACTTTCAAATATAAATTACAGCATTATTGTTGTATTATTATCATACCAACTTACATACTTTCAACACCTCGGAGATCATAGTAAATATATCAATTTTACATTGAAACATGCATAAATTAATGCTTATTATACATATGAACTTACCTTGATATTAAAACGGCCATTTTACCAACTTTCCCAATTTTTGATTTTTCTCTCATTCTAGGTTCAAATCTCGTTTTCCGGGATCTAAAACATCATATTTTACTTATTTAATTAATGTACTATTCAAAACAGTCCTTAACTCAAACTTTGGAAAATTACAATTTTGCCCTAAACTTTTGCATATTTACACTTTTGCCCCTAGGCTCGGGAATTAAACTTCATCCCTTATTCTTATGTTTTATGACATGATGATCACTTTTCCCTTCTATGGCAACATCAAATTCTCACTCTAACATATACTTATGACTATTAGGTATTTTTACCGATTAAGCCCTTTTGCTCGTTTTCACTTAAAACCGAGTAGCACAAGTTGTCTAACATAACTTAAAACCTCATATTGTATCATAAAACACCAGAATACACAAATTTTACCTATGGGTATTTTTCCAAATATGAACCCTAGGTTGAATTATTGCTAGCATAAGCTAAATCAAGTTAAGGGACTCCAAAACGTAAAGAACTTGAAAAACGGGGTTAGAACGGACTTACAATTGAGCTTGGGAAGCTTGAAAACCCTAGCCATGGAGTCTCCTTGGTATACACGTCCATGGTGAAGAAGATGAGCAAAATTGGCTTTTAATTTTGTATTTTAATTCATTTTACCCTAAATGACCAAAATACCCTTACTACTAAACTTTCCAAAATTCCATCCATGTCCAATTTTTGTCCATAACTTAGAAATTGGTCAAATTTCTATTTAAGACCTCCTAATTAATATTTCAAATCAATTTCATACTAGAAACTTCTAGAATGCAAGTTTTGCAACTTATTCAATTTAGTCCCTAACTTCGAATTAAGCACTTTATGCATAGAATTTCTTCACGAAATTTTCACACAATCATGCAATCATATCATAGACCTCAAAATAATCATAAAATAATTATTTATATCTCAGATTTTGTGGTCCCGAAACCTCTGTTCCAACTAGACCCAATTTTGGGCTATTACAACTCTCCCCCCCTTCAGAGATTTTCGTCCTCGAAAATCTTACCGGAGTGAGGTTTAGTATCTTTCTCATAATTTCCAGCATTACTAACTAATTGTTTTCAAGACGATACTTTCAGAAACACTCTATCATCAATTTGAATCCCAAGATAACTCAGTAAACTCTGATATTTCTCTAACTCTGTCCTTCACTTGTCAACCATTCTCAGACTCTGGTCATATCTATAATTATTTTATCATTGAACTCTTTGATTCCACACTTAGGAACATAGTCAACATGATTCTCATGAATTTCCATTATATACACCTCATCGGTAAGGGGGTGAGGTCGCATACAGTCTCTAACTCGATTCGACATATATCTATATGACACATTTTTTCATTATCCACATATGTCATTATAATCATACTATCCACTTCAAACAATTTATTATTCATACATCTTACATAAAATTTCCAATTATCTCATTTCAAACAAGTGCACTCACTCATACATTCTATGAATTTTGAATAACTTTAATCATCACATTTACTAATTAATTTAGTCAAGCATGCAACAAACATATGAAGGCCAAACAAATATGAATAAATATATCACTATATAAACTTTCATCTCACATATTATCACATATACATATATCACGAATTCTTATTCATACCTTTCCAAGTTTAACACATCATAGCTACACTTTATTCAAATACTTCAATATCGCTATCAAATGGTCGATGTAGCTCGGTTGGAGAATATTTCATTTTAAACAAAATAGTCCTTATTAGTGTCTGGAGACATCACACTATCACATATTTGTGGCATGTATAACTAAACTCTTACACTTGCTATGTTAGTCCGAGAATCGACTAAACCCGCTCGATACCACTAAATGTAACACCCTTACCCGTATCCGAGGAGGGCTAAGGTACAGGCGTTACTGGACAAACATACAAACATTAAACTAAAATACGAGCCATAAAATTTTATTCATATTTCAAAGCGTTCATTCTCTTACACATAGTCCCTTATTTGAGTCTACGGAGCCCAAAACATACTTTAGAAAGGGTTTGGGACTAAACCGAGAACTTATGAAAATCTTGGAAATTTCATGCTTTAAGGCTCCACACGCCCGTGTCCCAAAGTCGTGTTCCATACACGGCTGAGACACATGGTCGTGTCTCTGCCTGTGTGGAATATACCTAGGCTATTTTCCAAGCTTTGGTCAACCTTGATCTCTTACACACTTATACAAAATCAAAAGCATATAACATGGTATTCATTTAATGATTAAACATCCTCAATTAAACCACAAACATAGCATTTGTATGTCATCATACATGTGTCTCTCATACTCATTTTACCTTGTTTATTATAGTACCACTTATACATTTATACCAAGATTATCATCTTACCAAATATCTTCAGCTTAATCATCAAGCATTCATATTTAAAGCTAGATCATATCTTTATAAAATACCACGATTCAGATGCGCAGAATAACATGTTTGCTTGAAACATTTCAATTCAATTCCATACCCAACAAGCATTACATTGAGACTAGTCATATATATATATATATATACATGTCATGATACATAACATTCTCTTTTTGTTTTCTTATAAACACATATCATTTATTTCATTATATCAATATTTCATATACCATAGTTTCCATGTATTCCACATATATTTATTTTCCTCCTCCTCCTCTCCATTCCACATCCTTAATGTATATAGCATTCTTGTAAGTACGATTTCACAATTTACTAATAAATGTTCACATCAAACTGTCCACACGAGTCATAGTCACTTAATTATTTATAATTCGAGCTACAGAGCTCCAAATTAAGATCCGTAAATTTCCCCTGAAACTAGACTCACATATCTTTCCACCATAAAATTTTCATAATTTTTGGTTTAGCCAATTAGTACAGTTTATTCATTAAAATTTCCCCTGTTTCACTTTCTGACAGTTCTGACCTCTCTTCACTAAAAAATAATTATCTCATAGTACAGAACTCGGATAATGTTCTTGTTGATTTATCTTGAAAATAGACTCATTATGGATTTTAAAAATATAATTTTGAGCCTCTAATTATTTTTCTCCAAATTTTGTGATTTTCCAAAGTCAGAACAGGGGATCACGTAATCATTCTGAATCAGTCTCACGAAAACATAAATATCTCAAAATATAGAACTCCTTTGCTTTCTATGTTTCTTTTATATGAAAATAGACTCATTAAGCTTTAATTTGATATCTCATTCAGTCTCTGATTCAATTTATACTATTTTTGGTGATTTTTCAAAATCACGTCACTGCTACTGTCCAAAACAGTTTTATTGCTAATTCACTCTTTCACACTTTCTTTGTATTAACCTCATTTTAACATACATATCACAAATCATTTTCACCACATTTCATACATCACAAGTATAGGCCCATGATCACAAGGTCACCATAAAATCATCCTCATGTATAACTTACTTGTTTATAACCTTACCACATCCTCGGTCACTTAATGAACACATCATTCACATAACCAAGTTCTGCACTTATTCATCACAAAACTCACAAAGCAATACATAGAGAGTCTCCGTTGAACACTTGGATCAATCCTCGATACTTGGTGGTTTCAGCACATAGCTCCACCCATCATATAGTTCGGCTCTCTTGTACACATGGTGAACACTTAGTACCACCCATGTGACCTAGCCATTTATCTCGTAGCTCTCTTATCTCGTAGCTCTCTTGTCTACATGGTGTCCTTCACTTGGAACCACGCATGCGACCTAGCTACATATATCCCGTAGCTCTCTTGTCTACATGGTGTACACATAGTATCACCCATGCGACCTAGCTACATCATAATGTCTTGTAGCTCTCTTGTACACATGATGTGCACTCAAGCACTATACATGTGACCTAGCTACATACCATCTGTATCATCCAATCTTTCCAAGGTTCAATCGGGATTTCTCTCTTTTCCAACAATTTCACCAATCAAGTAATTATCCACAAACATATTTCCAATATTTTTATAAAATATCATAATACAAGTAATAGTGATGTATTACTTACATATAAACTTACATCTCATTTAATATCAACGCAATAACATTAAATTACACATTGTCTTATTAAAAATCATATGAACTTACAATTTCCCATAATATCCATAATCATAGAAATCACATTTATGTATGATAATTCAATGCACTTCATGTACCATAGACATATTTTTAAATCAATTCATAAACTTGGCACCATAATCATTTAATTTAACATAATTCAATTAATTCACTAAATTTAACTTTCAAATATAAATTACAACATTATTGTTGTATTATTATCATACCAACTTACATACTTTCAACACCTCGGAGATCATAGTAAATATATCAATTTTACATTGAAACATGCATAAATTAATGCTTATTATACATATGAACTTACCTTGATATTAAAACGGCCATTTTACCAACTTTCCCAATTTTCGATTTTCTCTCATTCTAGGTTCAAATCTCGTTTTCGGGATCTAAAACATCATATTTTACTTATTTAATTAATGTACTATTCAAAACAGTCCTTAACTCAAACTTTGGAAAAATTACAATTTTGCCCCTAAACTTTTGCATATTTACACTTTTGCCCTAGGCTCTGGAATTAAACTTCATCCCTTATTCTTATGTTTTATGACATGATGATCACTTTTCCTTCTATGGCAACATCAAATTCTCACTCTAACATATACTTATGACTATTAGGTATTTTTACCGATTAAGCCCTTTTGCTCGTTTTCACTTAAAACCGAGTAGCACAAGTTGTCTAACATAACTTAAAACCTCATATTGTATCATAAAACACCAGAATACACAAATTTTACCTATGGGTATTTTTCCAAATATGAACCCTAGGTTGAATTATTGCTAGCATAAGCTAAATCAAGTTCTGGGACTCCAAAAACGTAAAGAACTTGAAAAACGGGTTAGAACGGACTTACAATTGAGCTTGGGAAGCTTGAAAACCCTAGCCATGGAGTCTCCTTGGTATACACGTCCATGGTGAAGAAGATGAGCAAAATTGGCTTTTAATTTTGTATTTTAATTCATTTTACCCTAAATGACCAAAATACCCTTACTACTAAACTTTCCAAAATTCCATCCATGTCCAATTTTGTCCATAACTTAGAAATTGGTCAAATTTCTATTTAAGACCTCCTAATTAATATTTCAAATCAATTTCATACTAGAAACTTCTAGAATGCAAGTTTTGCAACTTATTCAATTTAGTCCCTAACTTGAATTAAGCACTTTATGCATAGAATTTCTTCACGAAATTTTCACACAATCATGCAATCATATCATAGACCTCAAAATAATCATAAAATAATTATTTATATCTCAGATTTTGTGGTCCCGAAACCTCTGTTCCAACTAGACCCAATTTTGGGCTATTACAACTCTCCCCCTTCGAGATTTTCGTCCTCGAAAATCTTACCGAGTGAGGTTTAGTATCTTTCTCATAATTTCCAGCATTACTAACTAATTTTTTCAAGACGATACTTTCGAAACACTCTATCATCAATTTGAATCCCAAGATAACTCAATAAACTCGATATTTCTCTAACTCGTCCTTCACTTGTCAACCATTCTCGGACTCGGTCATATCTATAATTATTTTATCTTTGAACTCTTTGATTCCGCACTTAGGAACATAGTCAACATGATTCTCATGAATTTCCGTTATATACACCTCATCGGTAAGGGGTGAGGTCGCAGATCTCTAACTCGATTCGACATATATCTATATGACACATTTTTTCATTATCCGCATATGTCATTATAATCATACTATCCACTTCAAACAATTTATTATTCATACATCTTACATAAAATTCCCAATTATCTCATTTCAAACAAGTGCACTCACTCATACATTCTATGAATTTTGAATAACTTTAATCATCACATTTACTAATTAATTTAGTCAAGCATGCAACAAAGATATGAAGGCCAAACAAATATGAATAAATATATCACTATATAAACTTTCATCACACCTATTATCACATATACATATATCACAATTCTTATTCATACCTTTCCAAGTTTAACACATCATAGCTACACTTTATTCAAATACTTCAATATCGCTATCAAATGGTCAGATGTAGCTCGGTTGGAGAATATTTCATTTTAAATAAAATAGTCCTTATTAGTGTCGGGAGACATCACACTATCACATATTTGTGGCATGTATAACTAAACTCTTACACTTGCTATGTTAGTCCGAGAATCGACTAAACCTGCTCTGATACCACTAAATGTAACACCCCTTACCCGTATCCGAGGAGGGTTAAGGTACGAGGCGTTACCAGACAAACATACAAACATTAAACTAAAATACGAGCCATAAAATTTTATTCATATTTCAAAGCGTTCATTCTCTTACACATAGTCCCTTATTTGAGTCTACGGAGCCCAAAACATACTTTAGAAAGGGTTTGGGACTAAACCGAGAACTTACGAAAATCTTGGAAATTTCATGCTTTAAGGCTCCACACACCGTGTCCCAAAGTCGTGTTCCATACACGGTTGAGACACATGGTCGTGTCTCTGCCTGTGTGGAATATACATAGGCTATTTTCCAAACTTTGGTCAACCTTGATCTCTTACACACTTATACAAAATCAAAAGCATATATTTAATGATTAAACATCCTCAATTAAACCACAAACATAGCATTTTTATGTCATCATACATGTGTCTCTCATACTCATTTTACCTTGTTTATTATAGTACCACTTATACATTTATACCAAGATTATCATCTTACCAAATATCTTCAGCTTAATCATCAAGCATTCATATTTAAAGCTAGATCATATCTTTATAAAATACCACGACTCAGATGCGCAAAATAGCATGTTTGTCTGAAACATTTCAATTCAATTCCATACCCAACAAGCATTACATTGAGACTAGTCATATATATATATATATATATACACATGTCATGATACATAACATTCTCTTTTTGTTTTCTTATAAACACATATCATTTATTTCATTATATCAATATTTCATATACCATAGTTTCCATGTATTCCACATATATTTATTTTCCTCCTCCTCCTCTCCATTCCACATCCTTAATGTATATAGCATTCTTGTAAGTACGATTTCACAATTTACTAATAAATGTTCACATCAAACTGTCTACACGAGTCATAGTCATTTAATTATTTATAATTCGAGATACAGAGCTCCAAATTAAGATCCGTAAATTTCCCCTGAAACTAGACTCACATATCGTTCCACCATAAAATTTTCATAATTTTTGGTTTATCCAATTAGTACAGTTTATTCATTAAAATTTCCCCTGTTTCACTTTCTGACAGTTCTGACCTCTCTTCACTAAAAAATAATTATCTCATAGTACAGAACTCGGATAATGTTCTTGTTGATTTATCTTGAAAATAGACTAATTATGGATTTTAAAAATATAATTTTGAGCCTCTAATTATTTTTCTCCAAATTTTTGTGATTTTCCAAAGTCAGAACAGGGGATCACGTAATCATTCTGAATCAGTCTCACGAAAACATAAATATCTCAAAATATAGAACTCCTTTTATTTCTATGTTTCTTTTATATGAAAATAGACTCATTAAGCTTTAATTTGATATCTCATTCAGTCTCTGATTCAATTTATAATATTTTGGTGATTTTTCAAAATCACGTCACTGCTACTGTCCAAAACAGTTTTATTGCTAATTCACTCTTTCACACTTTCTTTGTATTAACCTCATTTTAACATTTATATCACAAATCATTTTCACCACATTTCATACATCACAAGTATAGGCCCATGATCACAAGATCACCATAAAATCATCCTCATGTATAACTTACTTGTTTATAACCTTACCACATCCTGGTCACTTAATGAACACATCACCTTACCACATCCGGTCACTTAATGAACACATCATTCACATAACCAAGTTCCTGCACATATTCATCACAAAACTCACAAACCAATACTTAGAGAGTCTCCCGTTGAACACTTCGGATCAATCCTCGATACTTGGTGGTTTTAGCACATAGCTCCACCCATCATATAGTTCGGCTCTCTTGTACACATGGTGAACACTTAGTACCACCCATGTGACCTAGCCAGTTTATCTCGTAGCTCTCTTGTCTACATGGTGTCCTTCACTTGGAACCACGCATGTGACCTAGCTACATATATCCCGTAGCTCTCTTGTCTACATGGTGTACACATAGTATCACCCATGCGACCTAACTACATCATAATGTCTTGTAGCTCTCTTGTACACATGATGTGCACTCAGCACTATACATGTGACCTAGCTACATACCATCTGTATCATCCAATCTTTTCGAAGGTTCAATCGGGATTTCTCTCTCTTTTCCAACAATTTCACCAATCAAGTAATTATCCACAAACATATTTCCAATATTTTTATAAAATATCATAATACAAGTAATAGTAATGTATTACTTACATATAAACTTACATCTCATTTAATATCAACGCAATAACATTAAATTACACATTGTCTTATTAAAAATCATATGAACTTACAATTTCCCATAATATCCATAATCATAGAAATCACATTTATGTATGATAATTCAATGCACTTCATGTACCATAGACATATTTTTAAATCAATTCATAAACTTGGCACCATAATCATTTAATTTAACATAATTCAATTAATTCACTAAATTTAACTTTCAAATATAAATTACAGCATTATTGTTGTATTATTATCATACCAACTTACATACTTTCAACACCTCGGAGATCATAGTAAATATATCAATTTTACATTGAAACATGCATAAATTAATACTTATTATACATATGAACTTACATTGATATTAAAACGGCCATTTTACCAACTTTCTCAATTTTCGATTTTTCTCTCATTCTAGGTTCAAATCTCGTTTCCGGGATCTAAATCATCATATTTTACTTATTTAATTAATGTACTATTCAAAACAGTCCTTAACTCAAACTTTGGAAAAATTACAATTTTACCCCTAAACTTTTGCATATTTACACTTTTGCCCCTAGGCTCGGGAATTAAACTTCATCCCTTATTCTTATGTTTTATGACATGATGATCACTTTTCCCTTCTATGGCAACATCAAATTCTCACTCTAACATATATTTATGACTATTAGGTATTTTTACCGATTAAGCCATTTTGCTCGTTTTCACTTAAAACCGAGTTGCACAAGTTCTGTAACATAATTTAAAACCTCATATTGTATCATAAAACACCAGAATACACAAATTTTACCTATGGGTATTTTTCCAAATATGAACCCTAGGTTGAATTATTGCTAGCATAAGCTAAATCAAGTTACCGGGACTCCAAAAACGTAAAGAACTTGAAAAACGGGGTTAGAACGGACTTACAATTGAGCTTAGGAAGCTTGAAAACCCTATCCATGGAGTCTCCCTTGGTATACACGTCCATGATGAAGAAGATGAGCAAAATTGGCTTTTAATTTTGTATTTTAATTCATTTTACCCCTAAATGACCAAAATACCCTTACTACTAAACTTTCCAAAAATTCCATCCATGTCCAATTTTTGTCCATAACTTAGAAATTGGTCAAATTTCTATTTAAGACCTCCTAATTAATATTTCAAATCAATTTCATATTAGAAACTTCTAGAATGCAAGTTTTGCAACTTATTCAATTTAGTCCCTAACTTCGAATTAAGCACTTTATGTATAGAATTTATTCACGAAATTTTCACACAATCATGCAATCATATCATATACCTCAAAATAATCATAAAATAATTATTTATATCTCAAATTTTGTGGTCCCGAAACCTCTGTTCCAACTAGACCCAATTTTGGGCTATTACAACTCTCCCCCCCTTCAGAGATTTTCGTCCTCGAAAATCTTACCGGAGTGAGGTTTAGTATCTTTCTCATAATTTCCAGCATTACTAACTAATTTTTTTCAAGACGATACTTTCAGAAACACTCTATCATCAATTTGAATCCCAAGATAACTCAGTAAACTCTGATATTTCTCTAACTCTGTCCTTCACTTGTCAACCATTCTCAGACTCTGGTCATATCTATAATTATTTTATCACTGAACTCTTTGATTCCGCACTTAGGAACATAGTCAACATGATTCTCATGAATTTCCGTTATATACACCTCATCGGTAAGGGGGTGAGGTCGCATGCAGATCTCTAACTCGATTCGACATATATCTATATGACACATTTTTTCATTATCCGCATATGTCATTATAATCATACTATCCACTTCAAACAATTTATTATTCATACATCTTACATAAAATTCCCAATTATCTCATTTCAAACAAGTGCACTCACTCATACATTCTATGAATTTTGAATAACTTTAATCATCACATTTACTAATTAATTTAGTCAAGCATGCAACAGCATATGAAGGCCAAACAAATATGAATAAATATATCACTATATAAACTTTCATCACACCTATTATCACATATACATATATCACGAATTCTTATTCATACCTTTCCAAGTTTAACACATCATAGCTACACTTTATTCAAATACTTCAATATCGCTATCAAATGGTCAGATGTAGCTCGGTTGGAGAATATTTCATTTTAAATAAAATAGTCCTTATTAGTGTGGGAGACATCACACTATCACATATTTGTGGCATGTATAACTAAACTCTTACACTTGCTATGTTAGTCCGAGAATCGACTAAACCTGCTCTGATACCACTAAATGTAACACCCCTTACCCGTATCCGAGGAGGGTTAAGGTACGAGGCGTTACCAGACAAACATACAAACATTAAACTAAAATACGAGCCATAAAATTTTATTCATATTTCAAAGCGTTCATTCTCTTACACATAGTCCCTTATTTGAGTCTACGGAGCCCAAAACATACTTTAGAAAGGGTTTGGGACTAAACCGAGAACTTACGAAAATCTTGGAAATTTCATGCTTTAAGGCTCCACACACCCGTGTCCCAAAGTCGTGTTCCATACGGTTGAGACACATGGTCGTGTCTCTGCACATGTGGAATATACATAGGCTATTTTCCAAACTTTGGTCAACCTTGATCTCTTACACACTTATACAAAATCAAAAGCATATATTTAATGATTAAACATCCTCAATTAAACCACAAACATAGCATTTTTATGTCATCATACATGTGTCTCTCATACTCATTTTACCTTGTTTATTATAGTACCACTTATACATTTATACCAAGATTATCATCTTACCAAATATCTTCAGCTTAATCATCAAGCATTCATATTTAAAGCTAGATCATATCTTTATAAAATACCACGACTCAGATGCGCAAAATAGCATGTTTGTCTCGAAACATTTCAATTCAATTCCATACCCAACAAGCATTACATTGAGACTAGTCATATATATATATATATATACACATGTCATGATACATAACATTCTCTTTTGTTTTCTTATAAACACATATCATTTATTTCATTATATCAATATTTCATATACCATAGTTTCCATGTATTCCACATATATTTATTTTCCTCCTCCTCCTCTCCATTCCACATCCTTAATGTATATAGCATTCTTGTAAGTACGATTTCACAATTTACTAATAAATGTTCACATCAAACTGTCTACACGAGTCATAGTCATTTAATTATTTATAATTCGAGATACAGAGCTCCAAATTAAGATCCGTAAATTTTCCTGAAACTAGACTCACATATCGTTCCACCATAAAATTTTCATAATTTTGGTTTATCCAATTAGTACAGTTTATTCATTAAAATTTCCCCTGTTTCACTTTCTGACAGTTCTGACCTCTCTTCACTAAAAAATAATTATCTCATAGTACAGAACTCGGATAATGTTCTTGTTGATTTATCTTGAAAATAGACTAATTATGGATTTTAAAAATATAATTTTGAGCCTCTAATTATTTTTCTCCAAATTTTTGTGATTTTCCAAAGTCAGAACAGGGGATCACGTAATCATTCTGAATCAGTCTCACGAAAACATAAATATCTCAAAATATAGAACTCCTTTTATTTCTATGTTTCTTTTATATGAAAATAGACTCATTAAGCTTTAATTTGATATCTCATTCAGTCTCTGATTCAATTTATAATATTTTGGTGATTTTTCAAAATCACGTCACTGCTACTGTCCAAAACAGTTTTATTGCTAATTCACTCTTTCACACTTTCTTTGTATTAACCTCATTTTAACATTTATATCACAAATCATTTTCACCACATTTCATACATCACAAGTATAGGCCCATGATCACAAGATCACCATAAAATCATCCTCATGTATAACTTACTTGTTTATAACCTTACCACATCCTGGTCACTTAATGAACACATCACCTTACCACATCCCCGGTCACTTAATGAACACATCATTCACATAACCAAGTTCCTGCACATATTCATCACAAAACTCACAAACCAATACTTAGAGAGTCTCCGTTGAACACTTGGATCAATCCTCGATACTTGGTGGTTTTAGCACATAGCTCCACCCATCATATAGTTCGGCTCTCTTGTACACATGGTGAACACTTAGTACCACCCATGTGACCTAGCAGTTTATCTCGTAGCTCTCTTGTCTACATGGTGTCCTTCACTTGGAACCACGCATGTGACCTAGCTACATATATCCGTAGCTCTCTTGTCTACATGGTGTACACATAGTATCACCCATGCGACCTAACTACATCATAATGTCTTGTAGCTCTCTTGTACACATGATGTGCACTCAAGACTATACATGTGACCTAGCTACATACCATCAGTATCATCCAATCTTTTCAAGGTTCAATCGGATTTCTCTCTCTTTCCAACAATTTCACCAATCAAGTAATTATCCACAAACATATTTCCAATATTTTTATAAAATATCATAATACAAGTAATAGTAATGTATTACTTACATATAAACTTACATCTCATTTAATATCAACGCAATAACATTAAATTACACATTGTCTTATTAAAATCATATGAACTTACAATTTCCCATAATATCCATAATCATAGAAATCACATTTATGTATGATAATTCAATGCACTTCATGTACCATAGACATATTTTTAAATCAATTCATAAACTTGGCACCATAATCATTTAATTTAACATAATTCAATTAATTCACTAAATTTAACTTTCAAATATAAATTACAAGATTATTGTTGTATTATTATCATACCAACTTACATACTTTCAACACCTCGGAGATCATAGTAAATATATCAATTTTACATTGAAACATGCATAAATTAATACTTATTATACATATGAACTTACATTGATATTAAAACGGCCATTTTACCAACTTTCTCAATTTTCGATTTTCTCTCATTCTAGGTTCAAATCTCGTTTTCGGGATCTAAATCATCATATTTTACTTATTTAATTAATGTACTATTCAAAACAGTCCTTAACTCAAACTTTGGAAAAATTACAATTTTGCCCTAAACTTTTGCATATTTACACTTTTGCCCTAGGCTCTGGAATTAAACTTCATCCCTTATTCTTATGTTTTATGACATGATGATCACTTTTCCTTCTATGGCAACATCAAATTCTCACTCTAACATATATTTATGACTATTAGGTATTTTTACCGATTAAGCCATTTTGCTCGTTTTCACTTAAAACCGAGTTGCACAAGTTGTCTAACATAATTTAAAACCTCATATTGTATCATAAAACACCAGAATACACAAATTTTACCTATGGGTATTTTTCCAAATATGAACCCTAGGTTGAATTATTGCTAGCATAAGCTAAATCAAGTTACCGGGACTCCAAAAACGTAAAGAACTTGAAAAACGGGGTTAGAACGGACTTACAATTGAGCTTAGGAAGCTTGAAAACCCTATCCATGGAGTCTCCCTTGGTATACACGTCCATGATGAAGAAGATGAGCAAAATTGGCTTTTAATTTTGTATTTTAATTCATTTTACCCCTAAATGACCAAAATACCCTTACTACTAAACTTTCCAAAAATTCCATCCATGTCCAATTTTTGTCCATAACTTAGAAATTGGTCAAATTTCTATTTAAGACCTCCTAATTAATATTTCAAATCAATTTCATATTAGAAACTTCTAGAATGCAAGTTTTGCAACTTATTCAATTTAGTCCCTAACTTCGAATTAAGCACTTTATGTATAGAATTTATTCACGAAATTTTCACACAATCATGCAATCATATCATATACCTCAAAATAATCATAAAATAATTATTTATATCTCAAATTTTGTGGTCCCATGGTTTTCAAAAAACCTCTGATTCCAACTAGACCCAATTTTGGGCTATTACAAGATGTTGCATTCTTGAGTTTGAAGTTATGTGGGAACAATATTTGTCATTGATTGAATTTGCTTATAATAATAGTTTTCAATCGAACATTAAAATGGCACCGTATAAAGCCTTATATGGTAGAAAATGCCGTACACCTTTGTGTTAGACTAAGCTCAGTGAAAATAAGATACACAGGGTAGACTTTATAAAAAAGACTGAACAGAAAGTAAAATCAATCCGAGAAAGTCTGAAAGCAGCTTTCGATAGTCAGAAATCATATGCAGATTTGAAACAAAAAGATATTGAGTTTGAGATCGGTGAAAAACTATTTTTGAAAGTGTCTTCATGGAAGAAAGTACTCCGATTCGGCCGTAAAGGCAAATTGCGTCCGAGATTCATTGGGTCGTATGAGATTATAGAGCATATTGGACTGGTTGCATATAGATTATTATTGCCACATGAGTTAGAAATGATTCATAATGTATTTCACGTGTCAATGCTTCGGTGATACAGATCTGATTCCTCACATGTCATTTCCCCATCTAAGATAGAAGTTCAGTCCAATATGACCTATGAAGAAAAATTGATCCGTATCTTGGCTCGCAAGGTTAAAGAATTGAGAAACAAGAAATTTCTGTTAGTAAAAGTAATGTGGCATCGACACGGAGTCGAAGAGGCTACGTAGGAGCCCGAGGATGCTATGATGCAGCAATATCTGAATTTGTTCAACGGTAAGATTTTCAGGGATGAAAATCCCTAAAGGAGGAGAGTTGTAACAACCCGATTTAGACCCTATTCGGAATAGTGGTTTTAGGGCAGAAAATTCGAGTTAGAAAAATATTTTAATATTATTTTCTGTGCTTATAATATGTGAATTGATATCTGCGAAAGTTTCGTGTGAAAATTTGATCGTTTGTGTGCTTAATTTAGAAAAAGGACCTAATTGCATAAAATGCAAAAGTGACATGCTATTTTTAATGTACTAAATTGGTATGATTTGTTTCTATGAAAGTCCTTATAAGGTTATTATGCCATTAAAAGGTTAATGGACATTTTTTACAATGAATTATATGTTGGTTATTAATGATTCATTAAAGGCATACTAGTAAATTATCAAATAAGTGATAATTTAATAAAACCAACATAAAAAATTAGCTCATTATTCATCCTTTTTGGCCGAAGATCACAAAGAAAATTTAAGATTGGAAGAGCTTTCATGTTCAACACTATTAAGCTTTGAATTAGGTATGTTTTGTTTCGATTTTTGATAATTTCTACGTTTTTGTGATCGTTGCTTTGTATTCTATCAAGCCCATGTCTCAATTTCTGAATTTGATGATGATTTTGAATTATGCCATTGATGCTTTTGTGAGCTTTGTGATGATAGTTGATGAAAAATGAAAGATATGTGTTAGATTACTATGTTTTGTATTGGGATTTTTAATGAATTTGAGTATTTTGGGCTAAATTGTGAAAATAAGAAATTGAGGGGCTAAAATGTGAAAAAATGAAATATATGGGCTTATATGAACTACATGAATATTTGGCCAAGCATGTGTATAAAGAAAATATGTGTTTTTTGTGATTTTATGAAATAGAGACTAAATTGTTAAAATGTGAAAATGTAGGGCTAATTTATAAAATGCCCTAATTATGTGTTTTTGGATTAAATTGAATGATTTGTTGAATAAAAGAGTTAAATTTGAATTTATATAGATCAAGAACCAAAAAAAACGAAATTAGATCGAGGAAAGTCAAAAGTCGTTGAATAGTCGTTCGTTTCCGTTCATTTCCGTACGAGGTAAGTCGATATAGAAATAAATGTGTTTGAATTGATTTAATCATGTTTATATGATATTGAATTGTGATGAATGGTTATAAAAGCTAAATATGTGAAATTGAGAAAGTTTTGATAATCTGACAGCGTTCGAAAGCCCTGTACGAACTATAGGAATAGTTAGGATACATATGTCATGACATAGGATTCCAATATGTGATTTCGTGTAAGACCATGTCTTAGACATTGGCATCGATTTGATATTTACGTGTAAGACCATGTCTGGGACATCGGCATCATATTTGATTTCGTGTAAGACCCTGTCTGGGACAGTGGCATCGATATTTAATTACATGTAAGACTACGTCTGGGACGTTGGCATTGTACGAGCTTTCCTAGCTCTTCGAGTATCCTTAATGATTCTGAACGGTTCAACGGGCATTCTGAGAAATGGATAACTATGTGATTGTGTATTCAATTCAAGTACGTTTGAAATGTAAATCATAATTGAGAACGAAAAGTAAGTATATGTGTAAGTGATGATATGTGAAATAAGTATGAGAAATTATGCTATATGTGCAATGAATTGGAAATATGTGGTTTGTAATAGCATTTTGCTATGGAATATATGTATTTTATGATGCTTATATGCTTAAAATGATAAGTTTATTTGTATATGGCTTACTAAGCTTTTGAAAGCTTACTTTGTGTGTGTTTGCATTATGTTTTAGATATCGAAGATACTGGAGGCTCAGGAATTGTTGAGGATCATCACCACACTATCAAACTTATCTTTGGTACTTTTTAAAAGTGTAAATATTAGTATGGCATGTATAGTTAGATAAATTGAGATATGTTTTTTAGGTATGAATATTTAGCCATGTGATATGGCTTGGTTTTGGATGTGTTTATGAATGACTTTTGAATATAAACTATGTGATGCAATATTGCTAATATGATGTGTTCTTGGATGGCCAAAGAGATTTGGTCAATTTGGTAAGATCTTGGTATGTACTTATTTAAGGAAATAGGTAAGATTATGGCATGAGATTGAATGTAGTAAATTGAGGTTATGAAACATATGTTTTGGTATGACTTTGGCTTATGATTTGGCATGATTTTGGTATGGATATAAGCATGAAATTGGTTGTTAATGATATGGCATGAATGGTGTATGTTTTGGTTATGTATTGGTTGGAATTTGGTATGAAATGATTTAATTTTGATCTTGTATGGAGGACCAAAAATTAGGGTGGCAAGCTGGCCTTGTAAATGGCCTATGTTTGCCCACAGGGCAGGGAAATGGGGGTGTGTCTCTGCTATGTTGCTCGAGGGCCATTTTGAAATGAGCCTGGGTAGACCACACAATTGCACACATAGGCGTGTGTCAAGCCGGTGGCCAAGTCAGTTTCAAACACGGGCTAGACACACAAGAGTGTGATTGGTCGTGTGACCCAAGTCAGTAGCCTTCCTAATTTTCACACGGCCTGGCACATGGGCGTGTCTTGTGGCCTTGTGGACAAGTCAGTATGTATGCTCTATTTCGACACGGCTTAGACACACGGGCGTGTCTAAGGCCGTGTGAGGCACAAGGTCTATTCACACGGGCATGTGACTTCTATAACTTAGAAAAATTGTTTAGTTTCGAAAAAATTTTATCTGTTCTGTTTAGTCCCGACCTCTTCCTAATGCATGTTTAAGGTCTCGTTGACCTAAGAAAGGGACTTATTATTAATATTTGAATATGATATGACAATGTAATACTTTTGATTGTGAAATGATTGCGAAATGTTCCGATATGTTCGATAATGCCTCTTAACCCTAGTCCGACGACGGATACGGGTTAGGGGTGTTACATATTTCATCATCAAAAATCCAAAAACTCAAGCACTCATCAATGGAACTTCACAAAATCTTCAAGGAATTCGAAAATTAAGATACGGGCTAGCTAGAACACAAAGCAACGATCATAAAAACATAGAAATCATTAAAATCTGAGCTAAAAACGTACCACAATCAAGAACAACAAGGGCCGAACCCTAAAATAGCATTTTCTTTTTCTTTTTCTCTTGTTATTCGACTATAGATGATGATTATTAAGCATAAAATGGTTTTTATTTTATTTAATATAACTTAAATCATCAATTACCATTTTATCCTTTAATTAAAACCACCAATATTCATGATATAATGCCCATTAATGTCCATTAACATTATAAATGGGTTAATAACATCATAAGGACCTCATAAATAACAAACCGTAGCAAATAAACACTTTTAACTTATGACATGCCAATTTTGCATTTTACGCGATTAAGTCCTTTTATAAAATCGAGCACACAAACGATAAAATTTTCACACGAAATTTTCACACATATCATATATCATGCTGTAAACACAGAAAATAATATTAAAATATTCTTTTGACTCGAATTTGTGGTCCTGAAACCACTATTCCGACTAAGGTCTAAACCAGGCTATTACAAGGACATTCAGGACCAGCACCCGAATCATGTAAACCCTAATGACATATCATTCGTATCCTACGAATTCCTAAGTTTCAAACGGGGCTCAGTAGTCGACGTAACATCGTTGGATATGCGATTGGTATATATTTATGGCAATTCACAATACATGTATAATTCAATTAAATACATATAAGTACAATTTAATTACACGAGCTTACCTCAACAATTAAACGTAGATACGCAGGCGACTAATCCAAAACTTTATCTTTACGCCGATCTATAGCCGTATGAGGTTTTTCTTGATCTAAATGGATAAATTCAGCTCAATTCAATAATTATTCTATTCAATTTAATCCAATTTCATAATTTAGCAAAATTACAATTTTTCCCTTATACTTTTAATTTCTTTTCAATTTAATCCCTAGCTCATAAAAATGGAAATTCATGCAATTTCCCCAAAACCCATTATAGCCAAATTTCATATAGGTTCCCAGCAAGCCCTATATTTCATTATTTCACAATCTCACTATGTATAATTTTCTATTTTTCAATTTAGTCCCTATGACAATTTAACCAAAAATCATTTAACAAAAGTTGCTTATCTATCAACAACTAACCATTTTCTTCCATAAACCATCAAAACTCATACACATTCATTCATGAAAAAACTATAATAGTTTAATAGTTTCGCAAATTAGTCCCCGAGCTAGCTAGATTAAGTTACAACAAACCCGAAAACATAGAAATCAATAAAAACAGGATAAAAATACATACCATGCACTCAATATAGGGTAGGTCGAATGTTCTCCATGGATGCTTTTTACTTTGTATTTTCGGTTGAAGAAAGCGTTAAAGATGATAACTTAGTTTTTATTTTATTTAATTTATCATTTATTTACCAAATTACTATTATAACCTTTAAAAACATTCATAATTTCACTTATAACAATCAAACAAAACAAGCTACACATAAATACATTTAAATACATGCCACAACTACATTATCAAACCCTAAGTCAACCTTATCGCATACTTTATACTCATTCCCATACCTTAATTTAATTCAACTAAGACCACAACTAAACATGTTCACATCATATTCGAACCTTAAAACCGAACACAATGATTTGTTCAAGCCATTTTCGCATGGCTATATGATTTACAAATCCAAAATCAAACATAACATATTCTAGCTTATACATGCCATAGTTCCAAAATGTAACTTATAAAATACCAAAAGCGGTCGATAGTGTGATAAGCTTCTCTGACGATCCTCGAGCTCGTAGATTGAATTCAAGATTTATGAAACTGAGACAATTATACACAGTAAGCTATCTTAGCTTAGTAAGTCATAAGCAGATAAACACATAAGATAATATTATCAACTTGACTAAACCAAACCAGAGTTATATTATCATAACACATGTAGAGCCAAACACGCATAAACTCATATTCTAAGTATTCATATATATATTCATTTGTAAATGCCACTTTGGCCGAATGCCCACATAACCATATTATCATATTGTCGTATAATTTCCAAAATCGAATAATCATTATAAACCCAATTCACAAACCCATAATATTCATAAGCTCATGTGTCACTGATACGTGATATTCGTGACAGGTTTTAAATATTTATAATGAATTGTTCTTGAAACTAACTATTATCACGATGAGGGCAAGTGTACCTATCGAACAGTAGTATAGCTTTAGCAAGACCGGATTATCGAACCCAAAGGAACTAAAAGTACTAGTATCAACTTTCTTTTTATTATCTAGCCTAAAAAATAAAAAGGTTTTATTTATCTAACTAATTAATTAAACTAAGAAATCACAGAAAAGAAATTTGGGGAAAATACTTTTGAAAAATTTGATTGATTAAGACAATACCTAAGAAAAATCCATCTAGACTTCACTTGTTATTTGACTCTGAATCGGATGATTTATTCATTCAACTTGTTCCGTAAAGATCCCTAAGTTATATTATTATCTCTCTCGAGACTAACGTCTAACCCTAGATTGAATAATTGAAATCTCTTTCTAATTAACGCCCTAGGGTTGCATTAACTCGATCTATGGATCCCCTTATTAGGTTTCACCCTAATTCGGCAAAATCTTGTCACCCTATCTCTAGGCGCGCAACCAACTCCGCTGAATTATGACAAATCTACTCTTAGACAGGGTCTATTCCTCCTCTGAATAAAAGCTTAACTTGAATCAATATCCTGGAATATCAAAACAAGAATTAAGAACACATAATTAAGAACAAGTCAAACGTTTATCATACAATTTAGATAATAATAACAATATTTGTCTTAGGTTTCATTCCCCTTAGGTATTTAGGGTTTTAGTTCATACTAATGAAAGAAAACATTTCAAAAGAATAAAAATAACAAAACTTAAGAAAACCCAAACCTCCTGAGGGAATTTGAAGGGAGATCTTCAGTCTTGATGGTGAATCCGGCTTCTGAGATGGATCGATCGGCTTTCCTTCAGCAATTCCTTGCTTCCTCCTGTGCCTCTCTCCTCTTCTTCTCTTCTGGGGTGTATTTATAGGCTTTGGAATGCCTAAAAGCCCTCCAAATTGGCCTTTTCCAAATTGGACTAAAGTTGGGCTCGGTAGGGACATGCACGTGTGACACGCCTGTGTGTGATTGCTTAAGGCCATGGTCAAGGCTGTTAAATGGGCACGGGCATGTGATCTACCCGTGTAAATCATGCTTTGACCTTGACAAAGGGACACAGCCATGTGGTCTGCCCGTGTGAGGAAGTCCAGGCCGTGTTGATTTCGTACGTTGGCCCATTTTCTCCATTTTTGGCCCGTTTCTCGTTCCTTTCACTCTCCTATGCTCACCTAAGTATAAAACGTGAAATTAAGGCATTAAGAGCATCGAATTCACCAGTTTTAAGGAAAAATCATGTAACACCCCTATAACCCATATCCGTCGCCGGAATGGGTTATGAAGTGTTACCAACCCAAAATACCACATTTGTACAATCACATTAATATTAGAACATTAACTTTTATATGCATTCAAAAAAAATTTTATACAAACACTCAAAAGATGCCATTTTCGCATGGCTTATATACATCAACATTTCAAAATATCATTCACTTAAGTCTATTCTATACATGCCATACTAGTTCCAAAATATAGCAATACCAAAAAGACAGACAGTGTGACGAGTTGCTGACAATCCCCTCCCCGAGCAAGTAACTGGAATCAACAATCTATAAAACAGAGAAATATAACAAAAGGAGTAAGCTTTCATAAGCTTAGTAAGTTTTAAGCAATACAACAGACAAACTCAATTATACATCAATTATCCAATTTCTCAAAAGGTCATTTCCTATATATTTATTACCATTGGCCGAATATACACAAGCATATAATGCACACTTAGCATTCTAATTACACTTAATCTGAATTCATATGGCACAAAAAAAATTGAACATTTTCACATACATTCACACCTTGACCGCTGTATCATAATCATAGATATAAATATATTATGTATTCACATATTTATCAAATTATACTCTTATGATTTAATTTAAATCATACTCACATATAAATACATAATACGTACCTGGCCAACTTAACGTATTGAATGTATTCATTCATCGTTCTAACACAAGGTATCTTAGTTTTAGACTTTTATCAAATCACCGGCATTCAGCCTGCTAAGTTTAAAACCGAATTCCTTCACGGCATTTCACCGCTAGGCTCGAGGCCGAATAATATCTCATCGGTATTATAGCTCGCTAGGCTCAAAGACCGAATAATATCTCACCGGCATTATAGCCTGCTAGGCTCAAAGGCCCGAATAGTACTGCACAATATTCAAATCAATAAGTTTTATATAACACAATCACACCAATTTAGGTACAAGCATCATTCACTATATCATCCTACATTTCATTCACTTTTATCTCATTTCATCACTCACATTTAAATACATAATAGTTTACACGTAAAATCTTACTCATTTTCATCTAACACTATCATTTGATCATGAAAACATATCACTTTTTGCTTCCAATACAAATTGCCATTCGGCCATGTACATATATGACAAGTAACACTTAATTCTCATAGTCTGTCATGTCATTTTTGAATATTTTATATATTTAACTACTTAAAACTTACCTCGAATATTTTCGAACAATCTCGGATCGGCTATTCAACTACTTTCTCTTTTCCCTTATCCGAATTTGCCCCTCTATGCTCTTGAGCTTAAATTCAACAATTTTAAACTAGTCATTATTCGACTGTTCAAGCATTACTAAAAAAATATAATAATATATATATTCGACTTTCACACATATAAATCATAGTAAGTTTATAAGAAAACAATAAGTAACTCATTAACAAATTTTTATCAATGTTTACCACATAATCACAAATTCACTATAAACTGTCTTCCTGAGCAACTGTCTCTAAATTATTTATAACTGGAGCTACAAAACTCCAAATCAATTGCCGTAAATTTCCCTAAAAATAGACTCATATATCTTTTATCCATAAAATTTTCAAAATTTTTAGTTTGGTCAATCAATACTAGATTTTTCTTAAAGTTTCCCCTGTTTCACTGTTTGACTAATCTGACCACCCTTTACTACGAATCAAATTTCTAATTGTACAGAAGTCAAAATATGTTCTCGTTGATTTCATTTGAAACTAGACTCATTAAGCTTTAATTACATAATTTATTCAGCTTCTAACTCCACTCCCACAATTTATGGTGATTTTCCAAATTCACATTATAGCTGCTGTCCCAAGCAGATTTACTACAATTTACTTTTTCACAACTCTTTGCATTCATATTATTTAAACATGTATATCACCAATCAGTTTATATCTATAATTTCACTTAAGCATAATCTCAATACAATACATTCTGCTCAAATCATTATTCAAGTTCAAATTCGGCTAACACACATATAAACACTAGCAACTAAATAGTAACATTGCATTTCACCATAATAGCCAATTGCCATTAAACAATTAAGCCACAATTATTCAATTTTACCAAGCTTCGACTTAATTTATAACTATCTAAATCATTTAAAACATTCAACAACAAATTCTTCTTTAATTAAGCACATATTCAGCAATGACAATGGTAATTTAGCAAACCTTAATTTAACTTATAATTGTTCATAACACATTTAAAGCATCCACTCCATTCCATCATTTTAAACACAAACATTACTCAACTATTATCTATGTTCACATTCGGCATTTCATTCTAAACACACAAACAAACATCACATTACATATAAAATTTCAATATTTTATACATAAGACTCAGATATATATTGTATTATAGTTCGATAATGATATATCAAAGCCACCAAAAAGCATTTAATTAATCATTCAAGATCATGCAATGTACTAATTTAATTTTTAAGTATATAAGCTCTTGACCTGTTTTGAAACGAACAACAACAATAATTATTGAATAGATAAGGTTAAATTACGTATACATTTCGTCTATTTAAGCGAGGTTAAATTAATCTCTGTATACATTCGGACATATTAAACTCTAGCATGCCTTTAGATATTAATTTCCAGACGCATTCAATACTTTTCGAGCTAACAACAATTAAATTTTCAGACAATTTAGCTACCTACATCCTTTCATCAAATACTTGTTTCTTAGTTTCAACTATTAATAATGGGACATTACTAAAATTGAAACTTTTGGACAGCAATATAAATAGCAATTTAAACAGTTTTAAGCTCCGAAATTTTAAACTCATCAAGCATAAACCGAACAGCAATGCATGTTAGTTCCAACCATATTTATTTTGTGCATTTTACCCACAGTACAAGATACGCAAAATTTAACAGCAACCAGAATCAGGCGACATCCTTAATCTTTTTCTCTTCAAAAAATCTTCCATAGCTGAATACTCATATCACTACTAAAATCAAAATTTGGACATGGCTAAGTTAGGGACATAGTAACTAACTTAGTATATGCTACAATTTCAAAAATTAACATGAATTTCATACCTTAATTCTAGCTCAAAAGTGACCGAATGGCTATCTCCCCTTTCTTCTTTAAGGTTCGGCTAAACAAGGAAGAAGATGAACGAAACCTTTTGTTCTTCTTTTCTTATTTCAATTAATATTTTTATTTCATAATTTAAACCATTACTATTATATAATATTAATAAATAATACATATTTTGCTTTAACATCATCATTATGGCCGGCCACTAAAACTAAAGTGGGAAATTTAACATGCAAATCCACTTATCTTACACCATTAATTATTTAACCACTATAAAAATTACCTATCACATTTTCAAAAATTTCCACATAAGTCCTATTTAATAATTTCACTCACAAATGACAATATCAAAGCATGAAATTTTCACACATGAACTTTCACATATAATAAGCACTGAATATAACATCTAATTATTTTTATGACTCGGTTTTGTGGTCCCGAAACCACTTTCCGACTGGGGTTAACTTAGGGCTATCACAAATCATCCATAAAATGTGCTAAGCATGGGATAGAAATATGCATGAATTACGGTTTATCAGTCACTATATAATTTCATATCTTTATATTAGCTATGTGGCTGGCTTTACACCATCACACCTACATATAATTAAGACTTATTCAATGGTATTTACATTTCCAAATACCCTCATAATTACCTTAGCACATTATTAGCCAACTTTTCAAAATCGGTTGGACATAAAGAAATTTAGTCCATACGCACTCATATGCGTACGCTATTGTACCCAAATAATATTTCATATACATGTTAATTATGCAACAGAATATACATATGTCTATACCAAAGTACTATATACTATTAAAGCCATGTTATCAAATACCTAAAGCTGAACCTTTAGCCATTTGTTTACACACATTCATGTATCAAATCTTTATACCACATAATTGCACTTAACATATATCCAGATATGTTTCATGATTACTCACCTGGGCCGAGTACTCACATGGTTCTTCTAACATATGTTGCTCAATTTCCAAACTAAATTATCTTTATCATGACTGGTTCCTATACTCATATATGCATAAGTTCATAAGTCAATGAAAAATAATCACACATATGTTTATAGTATGTGGCCAAACACATACACATGTAAATAAAATATATCCTTCAATTTCAAGGTCAAATACCATTATAAAAACACATATATTTATACTTATGAATCACACTATGATATCATATGCATATTTTTAGCAAAGGCCAAGTATACACCACAATTATATTTCGGTTCTTCTAAGGGATCTGTAAACTCGCACACTCAGTGCCAATTCCTTGTAACGTATCGCACACTTAGTGCCGTCACCTTAATAGGTTTATTCCGTCGAAACAAATTCGTAACACTTTGTAATCACACTTTGTCACATTCGGCTATAATTTATATAAAATCATATTTTTCCATTCAGCACAGATACTTTGCATTTAACAAAAAATTAAGTACGTCAATTTGCTTACGAACTTACCTCGGTCGATGAAAAATGGAATGGGACGACTAGTCGATAACTTTCGATTTTCCCAATCCAAACCCGATTTCTTTAGTTCTTGATCTAAACATATTAAATTTAAGCTCATTCAAATATTTTTCACTCAATTTAATCCAAACACACACAATTGGGAAATTACCATTTTTCTTTGACATTTTACACTTTTTACAATTTAGTCCAATTTACACAAAACACAAAATATTCAAAATTTGACTTTACTATGCTCAAGCTGAATCTTTATTAAGTTCATACAAGTCCATAAATTTCATTTATTCACATCTTAGTCCCTCCAACTATTATTTTTGTAATTAAGTCCTGATTACTCAAAATCATCGAAAATTCCAATACAAAATATATTGGCCCAACACCTATCTTTCATATTTCACCATCAAACAATAAAAATCACAAGCTCTCATCAATCGCATAACTCAAAATATTCATCAAAATTAAAAATTTAATCATGGGTTTTGTAGTACTCGAAGCAACGATTTTAAAAGTGTAAAAACTATCAAAAATCGACTAAAAACGAACCTTGAATTTGAACTTGGGAGATGGCCGAACCTAGTTTCTTCTCTTTTCTTCTTTTTTTGTTTATAATCGACTATGGTGATATTATAAGAGCACTTAGGCTTATTTTATTTATAACATATATTATATAAATTAAAGGTTGGCTTCCTAAATTACCCTTTTCAAATTTAACAACTAAAGCTTATAAACCAAGGACATATTCGTCCATGTCACATGCACATGGTTTCCAACTCATAACTTCTATTATATACATATAATTATATACATTTTATTATTATAACATATATATATATTGTACATATTAAATAAGAAAATATATTCAACTTAGCTAATGCTGTCCACTAATATATATAGAAAAAAATTGGACTTTTTGCATCATGAGTGCTTCCATTTAAGAAGCCATTACCAAAACAGTCCTTACAATTAAAACTAGCTAATTTTCAATTTAAGCGATTAATTCCTTTTAATAAATCGGACACCCAAACGACAAAATTAAACCACGAAAATTTCACAGATATAAATTCACACAAAATAAACATAGAAAATAATTTAAAGATATTTTTCAGACATGGATTCGTGGTCCCAAAACCATCGTTCCGATTAGGGTCTAAATTGGGCTGTTACATTCCTAGAACTCAAACAAAGAAATAAGACTGTAGCAGAATACGAAAGGGAGTTTGTACGGCTAAGTCAGTATGCAACTAAATGGGTTCAAACGGAGTCAGAAATGTGTAAACGCTTCGAGGAAGGTCTGAATGAGGAAATCAAGTTGTTGATTGGGATTCTTGAAATACGGGAGTTCGCCACTTAGCTGATCGAGCCAAGAAAGCTGAGGAGCTCAACAATGAAAGAAAGCAAGTAAAGAGAGAAGCTCAAGTTTCGGGCAAGAGGTCCAGCAATAAGACGCTCTCGTTTTCCATAAAGAAATCAATGAGTCTACATGAACGCTCTACTCCATCGGTAGGGTATTTGGGTAGAGCGAGAGGCTCTAAATGACACAATCAGAAGACTTCCTCCCTGATGGTGACTAGTGTGAGGAGTGTAGATGACCAAAAGCTGAAGTGTAAGAGCTGCAACAAATTTCACTTTAGAGAGTGCCAAATGAAGAGTGGTGTATGTTTCAGATGCGGTTCTCTTGACCACTTCCTCAGGGACTGCCCAGAGCGGAATGAAAAAGAAGTGGAAGTAGCCCCAAGTCGAGTGCTCAATTGCATGAGGTAGACCTCCTAGATATCCTGGAAGTGCTAGTGGTAGTCGAGCTGCGGCTAAAGATGTTGCAAAATCAGAGGCTTGAGCCCCGGAAAGAACGTATGCAATACGCGCTCGAGAGGAAGCCTCTGTTCCTGATGTTATTACGGGTACTTTTTCTCTTTTTAATACATGTGTTGTTGCCTTAATTGATCCGGGGTCGACACATTCATGCATTTGCATAAGATTGGTGTCTAGTATGAACATACCCATTGAACCTCTGGAATTTATTATCATAGTGTCGAAACCATTAGGCAAATCAATCCTGATTGATAAAGTCTGTAAGAATTGTCCTTTGACGATTCATGGTCAATGCTTTCTGGCTAACCTTATGTTGTTACCATTTGATGAGTTCGATGTAATACTTGGTATGAATTGGTTAACCCTGCATGATGTAGTTGTCAACTGTGGTAGCAAGTATATTGAATTGAAATGCCCAGATGGTGAGATTTTGCAGGTTGATTCAAGAGAATTGGGTACGCCACCGGTTGGAATCACAACGATGGTTGCTCAGAGATATATGAGAAAAGGGTATGAAGCCTACCTTGCTTTTGTATTGAACACTAAAGAAACGGAGTTGAAGATTGAGTTTGTGCCAATAGTATGTGAATATCCAAACGTGTTCCCAGAGGAATTACCTAGATTACCTCCTGAAAGAGAGATAGAGTTTGATATTGAATTGGTTCCAGGAACAGCTCCTATTTCTATTGCTCCATACAAGATAGCACCAACCGAGCTAAAAGAGTTAAAAGCATAGTTGCAAGAGTTGACAGATAAAGGTTTTGCAAGGTTGAGCTTTTCACCTTGGGGTGCTCCCGTATTGTTTGTAAAAAAGAAAGACAGTTTATTGAGGCTATGTATAGATTATCGGTAGTTGAACAAGGTAACTATCAAGAATAAGTATCCTTTGCCAAGGATTGATGACTTGTTCGACCAGTTGAGAGGAGCCACTGTGTTCTCTAAGATAGATTTGAGGTCCGGCTAGTATCAGTTGTGAGTTAAGGAATCGGACGTGCCTAAGAGAGCTTTTAGAACGAGGTATGGCCACTATGAATTCCTTGTCATGTCGTTTGGGTTAACAAATGCACCGGCTATATTCATGGACCTAATGAAAAGAATCTTTCAACCATATCTGGATAAGTTCATCATTGTGTTTATTGATGACATTTTTATTTATTCCAAAGATGAGACAGAGCATGTGAAGCATCTGAGAACTGTGTTGCAGACCTTATAGGAAAAACAATTGTATGCTAAGTTTAACAAAAGTGATTTTTGGCTCCAAGAAGTTAGGTTTTTGGGTCATATTGTTTCGGGTGAAGGCATCCGAGTTGATCCAAGTAAGATCTCTGTCATTATTGAATGGAAACCGCCTAAAAATGTAACTGAGGTTAGAAGCTTTTTGGGTTTAGCTAGTTACTACTAAAGATTTGTAAAAGGATTCTCCATGATAGTGACTCCAATGACGAGGTTGCTACAGAAAGACGTTAAGTTTGAATGGACAGAAAAGTGTCAGCAGAGTTTCAAGAGGTTAATGACATTGCTGGCTGAAGCTCCTGTTTTAGTATTACCTGAGCCGGGAAAAGAGTTTGTGGTCTATAGTGATGCATCTTTAAATGGATTGGGTTGTGTACTAATTCAAGATGGCAAGGTGATAGCCTATGCTTCATGGCAGTTGAAGCCACATGAGAAGAACTATCTGACGCACGATCTTGAGCTTGTCACCATTGTTTTTGCCTTGAAAATTTGAGGGCATTATTTATATGGTGAGACTTGTCATATATTTACCGACCTCAAGAGTTTGAAGTATTTGATGACTCAAAAAGAATTGAATCTGAGACAGTGGAGATGGTTAGAATTAATTAAAGATTATGAGCTGATCATTGACTATCACCCGGGAAAGGCGAATGTGGTCGCCGATGCGTTAAGCAGAAAATCCTTGTTTGTACTGAGACCCATGGATGCTTGATTGGCATTGCTTGATGATGGTTCAGTTTTGGCAGAGCTAAAAGCTAGGCCAACATTTCTGCAAGAAATTTATGATGCTCAAACTAATGACAGCGACTTACAAGCTAAAAGAATTCAATGTGAGCTAGGCATTAAATCAGATTTTTGGATCAGTCCTGATAGATGTTTGATGTTCAGAGATAGGGTTTGTATACCCAAAGATGATGAGCTTATTTGAAAAATTTTGCAAGAAGCACATGATAACCGTTTGTCTATTCATCCGGGAAGTACCAAGATGTACAATGATTTGAAGAAAAAGTACTAATGGAACGACATGAAAAGAGACATCTCCGAATTTGTATCAAAATGCCTGATATGTCAGCAAGTCAAAGTTGAACATCAAGTACCTTCATGGTTGTTACAGCCTGTGATGGTCCCTGAATGGAAGTGGGACAGAGTTACTATAGATTTTGTGACAGGATTGCCATTAACCCCGAAAAAGAAAGATGCTATATGGGTTATGGTGGATAAGTTAACGAAGTCGGCTTATTTCATTCCAGTAAGAACAGACTACTCTCTTGATAGATTGGTCGACTTGTATATATCTGAAATTGTAAGATTACACAGGGTACCACTGTCGATTATTTCAGACAGAGATCCGAGGTTCACTTCGAGGTTTTGGAAGAAGTTACAAGAAGCTTTGGGTACAAAATTAAGTTTTAGTACGGCTTTTCACCCTCAGATAGATGGTCAGTCTGAGCGGATGATTCAGATTCTTGAGGATATGTTGCGATGTTGCATCCTCGAATTTCAGGGTAGTTGGGAAAAATACTTGCCATTGGTAGAATTTTCCTACAACAACAGTTTTCAAACACATTTGAAGATGGCACCTTATGAGGCCTTGTATGGCAAAAAGTGTCAAACTCCGTTGTACTGGACAGAACTTAAGGAAAGTTAGATCCACGGAATTGATCTAATCAAGGAAACTGAAGAAAAAGTTAAAGTGATACGAGATTGTTTAAAAGCGGCATCGGATAGGCAAAATTCATATGCTGATCTAAAAAGAAAAGAAATCGAGTTCCAAGTTGGAGATAGAGTATTCTTGAAAGTATCTCCATGAAAAAAGGTATTGAGGTTTGGTCAGAAAGGCAAACTAAGTTCACGATTTATTGGACCGTATGAGATCATTAAAAGAGTTAGACCATTAGCCTATCATTTGGCATTGCCACCCGAATTGGAAAAGATTCATGACGTGTTCCATGTATCTATGTTAAGACAATATCGATCAGACCCCTCTCATGTGATTTCACCAACTAAGATTAAAATTCGACCAGACATGACTTATGGTGATGAACCGGTCAAGATTTTGGCTCGTGAGATTAAACAGTTGAGAAATAAAGATGTGGCTTTGGTAAAGGTTCTATGGCATCGACATGGTGTGGAAGAGGCTACATGGGAGCTGAAAGAAATCATGAGAAGCCAATATCCGAACCTGTTTACTGGTAAGACATTCAAGGACGAAAGTCCCTAAGGGGGGAGAAATGTAACTTCCCGAAATAGAGCCTAGTCAGAATAGTGGTTTTGGGACCACAAATCCAACATTAAAATATTTATTTTATGATTATTATGGGGTCTAGAATATGAGAATATGCATGTGCTAAAGTTTCATGAAGAAATTCTTTGAGTAAAGTGTCTAATTGGAAATTAGGGACTAAATTGAATAAATTGCAAAACTTGGATTCTAGAAGCAATTTGCATGAAATTGCTTTATATTATTAATTAGAGGTCCTTAGGGAGTAATTTACCCAATTTCTAAGTTTTTGGACAAAAATGGGCTTGTATGGATGAAATTTTAAAGAAAGGGCTTAAGGGCATTTTGGTCATTTGGTATTTTAATGAAATAAAATGGGAAAAATAAGTCAAAAATCAGCTCATTTCTTTCATGTTGCTGTCGAAAATTTGGGTTCTCCATAGCTAGGGTTTTCAAGCTCAATAGTAAGTTCTCCCAAACCCCGTTTTTAATGTTCTTCGTATTTCCGAAATCCCGGTAGCTTACTCTCTCTATTTCTACCCATATTTCATGCTAGGGTTCATGTTTAGAAATTTACCCATGCATGAGTTACTTTTATTTTGATGTTTTATGGAGAAATATGAAAGTTGGATGTGTGTTAAACATCTTTTCCTAGGTGATTTTCATGAAAAACCCCTAAAAGGACCTTTTTGCAAAAGGTGTAAAGTATGAGGTAGAAATGTGAATTAATAGAAAAATGTGGGCTGCCATAAGAGGGAAAAGTGTTCGACTAGGCTTGGGTAAGGTAGAAATAGCATGCATTTCATTATACGAGCCTAGGAACTAAAACGTAAAAATGTGAAAGGTTAAGGGCAAAATGGTTATTTGGACCAGGGTGAAATTTAGACTTGAAAAGGTATAATGTGAGGTGTTAATAATTTAATTTTATTGTTATAGACCCCGAGGAACAAATTTCTAAGGTTGATTGAGGAAAACAAAAAGTTTCGGAATAACCGAAACACGATTCTGTGACGAATACCAGGTAAGTTTGGATAACTTAAAGTAAACTCACGGTATGCTTAATTGCATGATCTATAAATGTATGGTAATTGCATTTGATGATGGCATGAAAATCTATGAAATACATCCTTAATAATGACATGTTGATAAATGTCCCGGTTGAGGTTGAAAAGGGAATCTGATGGATAAACCATGGCTTACATGAATTGAGATCCTGCATGTGTTGCAGAAAGGATTTAGCCCGGACAGGTAATCCGTTGATCTCAAATATAAAAAAGATCTAGCCCGGATGAGTGTTCCTTGAGTGATCGAGCCTCTCGAAGAATATGTGTGCATTTTGGATTTAGCCCGAACGGGTAATCCGATTAGGGTCTGAATTTAGCCTGGACTGGTATTTTAGATTTGAGCTCATTAAGGGTGTTTGTCGCTGTAAGGGATTTAGCCTAGACTGGTAATCTCAACATCTCCTTATGAGTTTAAATATGGGGGATTTAGCCTGGACTGGTAATCCCGCCGTAAGATGTGAGGTTCGCGGGAGTGCGTACATGAGATGATCGCTCTTATGACTTGACGGTAAATGGATAATCCATCAAGATTTCCAAGAAACTCAATGGTATTAACATGAGATATAAAAATAAAATTATTGGATGATGATTTCATCTAAGAAAAATTACATGGTGTATTATTATAGTGACTAACTTGTTGATTGAGTGAATGTGATAGGGAAACCATTTCATTCTTGTTAGTATATTTGCTAAATATGGTTGTATGCTAATTACTTGGTAAGTTTACTTTCCAGTTATTTGGGCTTGCTAAGCATGTAAATGCTTACCCCTCTCTTTTCCCTGTCTTACAGAGCTCAAGGACTCGTAAAGTTTGGAAGATGGCTAGAGAATCAACAGACTATCAATTAGCCCAGCTTTGGTATATAGATACTCTTATTTTGTTCAATTGCATGTACAGGGCTTTGGTTCATTTTGTGATATGTGTCATTTGAATTGTCCATATGAAAGCTTGTAAAAGTTTACATATCTTCTTGTATTTGGCCATGGAAATTGGCTTATTTTGAAGTAGGCTATGACCTACAAATCTATGCATGTTTATGTTTACATGGAGTGGCTTGCCCATAATTGGCAATGAGTTACAATAATGAGCCAATCTTAAAGGTGTTAATGAGGCATGGAAAATCCTTAATACAAAGGAAATAACCTAGCATTTATAAAACCGATGATATGAGGTTTACATGCAATGAGGTTTATAAAGGATATATGTAAGTATATAATCTAGCCTTATTATGTATTAAGGTAACCTGTAAGTGTGATTGGTTGATAGAGGGTGACCAAAGGCTTAGAAAATAGCCTATCAAGGTCCACATGGGTAGACACACGAGCGTGTGTCTAGGCCGTGTGTGACACACGGATTGCCCCTAGAGGCGTGTGGTATGGCCGTGCGTCCCCTGCACTTAAAATTTTAAGTCAGTGTCGAGCACAGGCTAAATACACGGGCGTCTATCTTGGCCATGTGCCCCTAAATGTTTGTTGATGTCATAATCAGAGAGTTACACAGGCTGAGGGCACGAACATGTCCCAAGCCACACGGGTGTGTGCAACCACACAGCCCCACCCACATGGGCGTGTGACTCATTAAAGCAAGAAAATTTAACAAGTTACCCAAAGTTTATCGAATGTTCTCGGTTTTGTCCCAAACCGCCCCGATGTATGTTTTAGGTCTTGAAGGCCTGTATAAGGGACGATATGCATGTGTTTGAAAATTTTTAATTTTGGGTGAAATTAGGTGACCCAATTTAGTGTGTTTATGAATGTGTAAGCCTGGTAATGCCTCGAACCCTGTCCCAGAATTGGGTACGGGTGAGGGGTGTTACACACGGGCGTGTGTCTAGGCCGTGTGTGACACACGAATTGCCCCTAAGGGCGTATGGTATGGTCGTGCGTCCCTTACACTTAAAATTTTAAGTTAGTGTCGAGCACGGGCTAGACACACGGGCGTGTGTCTTGGCCGTATGCCCCTAAATGTTTGCTGACGTCATAAACAGAGAGTTACAAGGGCTGAGGGCACGGGCGTGTGCGACCACAAGGCCCCACCCACACGGGCGTGTGACTCACTAAAGCAAGGAAATTTAATAAGTTGCCCAAAGTTTATTGAATGTTCTCGGTTTTTTCCTGAACTGCCTCGATGTATGTTTTAGGTCTCGAAGGCCTGTATAAGGGAAGATATGCATGTGTTAATTTTGGGTGAAATTAGGTGACCTGATTTAGTGTGTTTGTGAATATGTAAGCCCAGTAACGCCTCGAACCCTGACCCGGCGTTGGGTACGGGTGAAGGGTGTTATATTAATATCATAAAGAGAAAATGTACCGATAATCATATCGGGAGATGACATATCCTCACGAGCACGTCTGGCATAAGCTCTAGCAGGTGCTCTAGCTTTGGATCTCACAGTTGAATCCTTTGTCACACATTTACTACTAGTTTCATTCTGGGTATTTCTCGGTGGCCTACCTCTATTGGTAGTATTACTCGGCCTTGTACTCTGAAATTTTTCTTCCTCAGCCATCCCAGGGCAATCTCGTATAAAATGCTCTTGAGAACCACACTTGAAACAATCTTAGTTATTCATCCTACACTCGTCGGGATGTCGTCTACCACAATGCTGACATTCAAGTCTACTAGACCTAACGTTACCCACACTTGGCATTGAAGTGGCTTGAGCTTTAGGACCCAAATATTGTTTCCTGCAGTCTCTGTGTGAATACCCAGCTGAAACATTTGAACGAGAATACATTCCTTTGGATTTTTTTGACTGAGATTGAAATGATTTACTTATCAGCCTTTTTCTTGCATCTCTAACCTCACTCTTGGCCTTTCTTTTCTCTTTGCTTAGTTCTTCGGCTTTGCAAGCTCGTTCAACCAATACAATAAATTCTTTTAGTTCTGAGATTCCAACTAACAGTCCGATATCCTTATTCAACCCGTCTTCGAGCCTTTTACACATAATAGCCTCGGAGGAAACACACTCTCGAGCATACTTACTAAGCCTGGCAAATTCTCGCTCATACTCTGTCACTAACATTCGGCCCTGTTTCAACTCAAGAAATTCTTTACGTTTCTGATCGATGAACCACTGAATAATATATTTCTTTCAGAATTCCTCTTGAAAGAATTCCCATGTAACCCTCTCTCTCAGTACCACAGATACTAGTGTCTTCCACCAGTGATATGCTATGTCCTTCAATAATGATATAGCACATTTCAAACATTCGTCAGGTGTACATGATAACTCATCAAATACCTTGGTAGTATTCTCAAGCCAGAACTCGTCTCTCTCGGGGTCATCATCTATGTTTACTCTATTTTCTTTAGCCCCTTCCTTTTGAATCTTATCAACCAGAGGCTTATTCAATCTTACCAATTCCACACCTTGAAGAGCTACGGGAATTGGTTGGGGATAAGGAGGGGGTGGAGGCTGTTGAGCAGTCAGATTTGTTCAAACAAACTCCGAATACCACCCGTTCATCATGTAGAAGAAGGCTTCCCTAAGCCCTCCTCTCTGACTAACCATAGGAGGTCTACTTTTAGATGGTCTTACCTCTTGAGAAGGAGCTAGCGCATTACTTTCTACCTCATCAGCTATAGCTCGATTGGAGTTCATTTACTATATGAAAACACAGTTTAAAATTGTCAGGAATTATCACGCTATCACAGTTTATTCATGCCATGTATAGCTAGACTCTTACACACGCTATGTTAGTCCGAGAATTGATTAAACCGTAGCTCTGATACCACTAAATATAATACCCCTTACCCGTATTCAAAGCCGGAACAAGGAATGAGGCATTATCTGACTTATCACACAAACAAACATACAATTTCGGGTTATAAATTTGCGTTCAAATTAAAACCATTCACATTCAATCATAAAGTCCCTAGCATGAGCCTGCAAGGCCCGAAACATGCTTTGGAAATGGTCCGGGACTAAACCAACCACTTAGGAAATTTTTACAAAACTTAGAAAATTTTTGCCCTAAACAGGGGTCATACGCCCGTGTGGTTTAGGACACGCCCGTGTGGGCAGGCTGTGTGGCTACACACGCCTGTGTCTCGATCCCGTGTAACTCACTGACTTGTAACCAATGAACAAATTCAGATTACAAGGCCAAGTCACACGCCCGTGTGCTAGGCTATGGGGATAATTAATTTTCATAAAATAGGTGCAAATTTCACATGACCAGGGCACACGCCTGTGTTCAAGACCGTGTCATCCACACGGCTAAGACACACGCTCGTGTGTCTACCCGTGTGGACAAAAATAAGGCTATTTACCAAGCCATTTTGCCATCCTTTAATGCACACACCTATACAACATAACATAGCAGCAATCCAAGCATATACTACAACTAAACATCCACAACCAAGACATCAACACATCATTCATGAAAGGCATCATTATATGAATATACTTATAACCAATATTAGCCCATTTCCAATGGCCTTATACAAAATGAACTTCTAACCAATATAAGCCAACACATTTGGCCAAATCAATTATGACACATAAAAAATGACCAAGTCCCCTATATATGCCATAACTCAAAATATTGATTTCATTAATACCAAAATAATTGTTGATAGCGTTAATGGATCTCCAACGGTCTCTGAACTCGAGCTAGCTTGGTGACACTATAAGACAAGGGAAAGAAAGGGAAGTAAGCTATATAGCTTAGTAAGTTCATATGCAAATAATAAGCATTTTAACCACACCTTAATCATACAATTTATATAAAGTGAGATAACATAAATGTTATTAAAATCTCATAGCCATAACTTGCATCAATTACAACCTTACCACGAGTTTATCACTTACCGAGTTCATTACTTATGAGTTTTATGTACATACCTGTACCAACTCATAACATAACCACATCCTTTCATATCTTTGGGTTTCCCGTTGAACACTTGGAATATTATCAGATACTTAGAAAATCTTGCACATAGTGCCACATATGTAGCCAAAGCTACCTCATATCTCATAACACATATAGGCTCGCTCTCGAGCTATTCACGGGCCTACTCACACAACCTGTCGGTCAGGACGTAGCTGCACACTGCTGCTCACACAAGCTGTTAGGTATCTGCAACATATGCCGGAATACCTAGCCACTGGTAGGACGTACAAGACCAGCACCCAGATCACATAAACGCATATATACATAGGTTCCTAATGACATGTCACTCGTATCCTATTTTATTCCTAAGGTTCAACCGGGATTTCTCGCTTGTTAAAACTTTGTTGAATACGTCCAAAGAGTCAATCACACAATTCATACAATATTAAAGCATTTAAAACATAAATATAACGTTACATTATTTACACACGAACTTACCTCAGTACAAAAATAGTAGAATTGGATCTAATCGTCAAACACTTTATTTTTCCCCCAATCTAGGTCTGAACCTCATTTTTCTTGATCTATAATAATAAATTTAACTCATTTAATACTCACATTATTCAATTTGGCCCAAAAATCATATTATGGCAAAAATTACATTTTTACCCCTAATATTTCACATTTTATGATTTAGTCCCTAGGCTCATAAAATGAAATGTATTCAAATTTGTCAACACACAAGCCTACCGAACCATTTTCATACTCATACCAGCCCACATTTTCCACTTAATCACACTTTTACTACTCATTTTATAACTTTTACAAATAAGTCCTTTTTGACATTTTTATCGAAAATCACTTAGCAAAAGTTGTTTATCTTACAACTAACATACATTTTCTACCATTAAACATCAAAATACATGTATGTCTAAATGGGTAAAATTTTAGACTTTCACAATACTTCAAAATAGTCCTTGGAAATGCTAGATTAAGTTACATGAATCTCAAAAACATAAAAATCATTAAAAATGGGGCTAGAATGAACTTACAATCGAGCTTGAAAACTTGGAAAATCCTAGCTATGCCCTCTCTTGTGATTTTAGACCATGGGAGGATGAAATTGAGAAGATGACATCTTTTATGTGTTTAATTTTTTCTTTATTACCCAAATGACCAAAATGTCGTTAATGCCAAACTTTGAAATTTTACCCTACCATGTCTATTTTTGTCCAACTTAAAGTTTAATGGTATAATTACCATTTAAGGACTTCCAATTTAAAATTTCATAGCAATTAGACACCTCTAGTTTCTAGAACATGCATTTTACACCTATTACAATTTAGTCCTCTTAGTCAAATTGGACACCTTATTGATAAAATTTCTTAACGATTTTTTCACACAATCATTTAATCATACTATAGACCTTAAAGAAATAATAAAATTAATAATTCTACTTCAGATTTGTGGTCCTGAAATCACTGTTCTGACTTGACCCTAAAACGAGTTGTTACATGCAATGTGTGTAGCGCGACACATAATGTCTGTGTTGCAACACGTAGCCTTGTGTTAAGCCACAACAACCCTATGTTGAGCCACATAAACCTATTTTGAGCCATAAAGCCTGAACGTGGGTTACAAGCAAGGATGATGTCCGTAACCATATTTTGGTAGATTCTCGGAAATTTTATTTCTTACTTGCACCCAAAGTATCGAGGGCATATTAGGCATAAAGTGTACATGTTTTAACCTATAAATAATAGGCTTCTATACAAAAATGAGGGCATCAATCAACCCATTCATCAAACATAGTTTTTCTAGTTTTCCTTTCTTTTATGTTTTAGTCGGAACTTTTCTATTCCATTGTAAAGACAATAATGACCGGAGATTGCCTCGACATCAAGCTTCAATAGTATTCATGAGCATTCTCCTATCTTTTTCTTTATTCTTTTATTTATGCTTCATTAACTTGATCAATTAATTGTTGTATGAATATTATAATAATTTCTTGTGCTTTATTTATATTTCTCATGATTCAATTGTTAAACTAATTTATTTGTTAAATAATTATTTATCTAAAATTGATTATTTATTCAAGGGTACTTAGTATATTAGGGAGTGATGCCCCTAATAGATTATCGAGACATGTGAGACCAGAAGGGTATCTATATGCCTAGAAAGAGATCGAAAGGGTGACTTAGGTGGTAATCCTTAGTAAAGATGAACCGGGAGGGTAGTCTTCGCTAAGGGTGATAAATAACTCAATCTAGGATAATTAATTATTTAATTAGATAATTAGGGATTTAATCAATCATAGGCTAAAGGCTCACATTATTGACACTATGAATAGAAAAGTCCATTAGGTTAATTTATGGTAGTTAAACTAATTAGTTTATTTAAAATATTAATTTGGATTCGCACTACTAATTCGTGACTTCATTAGATTAGTAATTATTTTTTATAATTAATTTAATATTAATTTCTCCAATCTACAATCCCTTGGGTATGATCCTTGGAATACTTATCGGTGTTCCGTTGTAACATATACTATATTACAATTTAATCCGCATACTTGTGGACATCGCTGTTCTCAATTCTTATATTTTTGGTGTGACATTTATTCTATAAATGATAACATGTTTATAGGCGGTCAAGGTCTCAAAATTCCGTGATGCTCTATTGAACTTAAAATTTGTGTTAGAGTCATTGTCAAAACATGATAGAATTGAAATTGATTATAAAAAGCCCTTTGTTTCCTCAATGAATTTGTTGATAACCTCTATTTGCCCTTAATAATTTCGAGAATCATTGAAATGATATCCTTGTTTCCCCTTCAAATTATGAATGCTGAGAATGATTTCTCCCAACTTTATCATGCAATGGGCGTCTGCCTCTAAGAGAATTATGGAAGTCTCCTGAGGTTCTTGCACTAGTTCATTGCCTTGTAGCTTAGCTTTTTCTTACTCATCATTTTCAACAAAAACATGAGCTTTCTTATATAATTTTGATAAGTTAGTTAGGGGTTTATCAATTAAATTATATTTCAAAAATTGGTGACTTGTTCCAGACATGAAAGCTTGACTAGCAAACTCTTTAGGTCATCTTTTGTGATCATAGTTGGTACATTGAGCCTTTACACAAAATCCCTTAAAGGTTCATCCTGACATTATTTAATGGACATGAAGTAAGCAAGAGATTTGCTCAATGTTTTGTTTGCCAAGAAGCTTCTCATAAATAGGTCTACCAACTTCTCAAAACTCGTAATGGAATGTTGTGGCAATTGTAAAAACCACGCATGGGCTGAATCTTTGAGTGTCATTGAAAATGCATTGCACTTAACTTCATCTAAAGCCCCAAATAAATTCATATGATTCATATAATATGCTAAATATTCTATAGGGTCTCCTCAACCATCATACAACATTTTAGGAAAAATGAATGTGGGGGAAACATGATGTCGCAATATTTTTTTAGCTAGGGGCTCATTTTTATACTTCTTCACTAATCTAGAGGATTCCATTTTTTTAAAATCCTGTAAATGTTTTTCTAACTTCTCTATTTTTTGTTCTAAAGTATTTTGACTAGCACCACTATAACTATCATCATAATCTTTGTCATAACTACCATCTCTATCAAACATATCAACATCATTATCTATTAAATTCTCATTACCTTTGCCTGCATCTTGTCGATCCTGCCCAGAATGGTTGGATTCTTTCCTTCTATGCCTGGGATTTTGCTTCTGATATTGGTATCGATTTTGTTGGTAGGGATTTTGTTGATTTTGGCTTTGTAGGTTATTTTAATTTTGTGGGGTTGTGTTTTGGTTGCCATACAATGAGTCTGAATGCTGGGTTATTCTAGTTTGGTTAACATTTGCTTCTATGTTGTGACCAGTAGGATCAGTAACTTGGTTATTGGTGGGTCAAACTGTAACACCCCGTACCCGAGACCGTTGCCAGAGTCGAACACGAGGTGCTAACCGACTTAATTCATTTACTTTCACAGTCCATTTTAAAAATTTCCAGGCAGTTGGCTAACTGCGTCACTGTCACTTTAAAAATCATATCTTGAGTTCCAAAACTAGAAAATCAGTTTTGTAATTTTTCCCTGAAACTAGACTCATATTTCCATCTACAGATTTTTTTCTAGAATTTTTGGTCGGGCCAATTAGTACAGTTTATTAGTTAAAGTCTCCCCTGTTACAGGGTGCGACTACACTGACCTTCATGCATTACGATTTGGATATCTCCCTGTACAGGGCTTCAATACTGATGCCGTTTCTTTCTATAGAAACTAGACTCAAAAAGGAATCTATACATATATGGAATGACTTCTAACTGTCTCTGGTTAATTTATAATGAATTTCCAAAGTCAGATCAGGGGATCCAGAAACCGTTCTGGCCCTGTCTCACGAAAACTTTAACATCTCATAATATACTATTCATATGAACGTTTCGTTACTTTCCTATGAAAATAGATTCATCAAGGTTCGATTACATAATTTATTCACTATTTAATTCCATTCTTACTATTTTTAGTGATTTTTCACATCCACATCACTGCTGCTGCCAGCATCTATTTTTAAGGTAAACTTTACCTATTTCATGATCCTCCATGGATCAACTAGAGTTTGTCATACATATTCCAAAAGTGATCATGAATAACCATTCCCATGGCTAACCGTTACCAACATTTCCATACCTCTCGATGGACAACATACAAAACGATTATAATGCTATGATCAAAGTATATTTAAGCCATTTTCGCATGGCTATCCAAATTTACACAAAACCGAAGGGTACATGACCAACAACAAAAGGGTAGTCCTATACATGCCATTTCAAAGTTCAACCAAAAGTATACCAAAAGGAGCTTTGATAGTGTGGGCGACTTCAACTTCAAAAATCTTGAGTCCGATAGCTGAAGAACCAAAATCTATAAAACAGAGAATTAAATAAATGGAGTAAGCATTAAATGCTTAGTAAGTTTTGAGCAAAGAATTTAAGCATAATCAAGTATAGCATTCATATAACTAAACGGATAATTCCATATATACATATTCTCAAATCATTCCTACTTCACATTCCAACCCCTATATTCATACATAAGGGATCATCTTAGCCAAATACGGAAGCTCATTACTCGATCGAGCGAATATTATTCAAGGAATCAACTATTCCAATGCACATACTGAAACATACCTCATTGTTGGGATTTTACAAGAGTATTAACTGAAATTTTTTACAGCAAGATCGCTCATTCTGAATCACGTACCTTGAATTTAACCGGATATAGCTACTCGTTCAAATGCCTTCGTGACATAGCCGGTTATAGTAACTTGCACAAATGCCTCGGGACTTAACCGGATTTAGTAACTCGCACCAATGCCTTGGGCTTAGCCCTAATTAGTAACTCGCACAAATGCCTTCGGATCTTAGTCCGGATATAGTCACTTAGCACAAAGCCTTCGGGACTTAGCCGGACATCATTCAATAACCATGCACATTTATCAATAAATCATGACACATCCGTATTTCATTTTCATTACCAAAGCTCAAACACAAGACACTTATCACACTTGCAATTTCGGCTCAATAGCCACATACAAAGAGCATGATTTTGATTTGCTTAAAACATGATCTAATCAAATCATAATCTAAGTTCCATTACTCAAAACTTACCTCGGATGTGGTCGAACGATTTCGTGGCTATTCGATAACTTTTCCTTTCCTTATCCAACTGTGGTCCTCTAAGCTCTTGAGCTAATTCAAACAAATTTAACTTATTAAAGTCTCATTATGCTAGCTTATGGCGAATATGACAATGAGTTTAATAGGTCATATGGCCACCCTTTAGCTCAAATACACAATGGTCATGCGCATTTTTAATCACATTAAGCAATTTAACACAATTCATTTGAACATCAAAAGAGAAGCTCAAGGTACTTAGCCCATATATACATTAGACATTAGAGTCACATATGTACGAAATCACGAATCGAATTCAACATATTAGCTAATATTCCCCTTTGCCGAATTTTCTAAGTCAAGATAAAAGCATCAATATGCTTGCCTCTAATCGAACACATACAACACAAATCTATTTCATGTGGCGAATATACATGTCTAGGTTGAGGCCGATTATATGCTTAATACTTCCTACAAATATGGTTGCTTGTATTGACTACATACCATTTGTTTCAAATTCAAAACTCGCTAATACACATATACACACTAGTAAATCAAACATTAACATTTGCTCTTCACCTTACTACCATTTCTCATCCAAACAACGTGAATAACAACCATATTTCTCCTCTACTTTCTACCATGGCCGAATGCATCACAACACCATACCATTTCAATTTTGGTCATGGTTAAACAAAGAACTTAATGTCTCACTCAAAATGCTAAAAGAAGATTCAAAAGTCATCAATCCACTATCACATGCATCATTACAAAGCTTCATTTTTAGCATGTAAATGACATCAACACCAATCCACCTTAGCCGAATTCCATCTCCATGACATAGCAAAGATTTGAACCATGGGCTAGCTAGAACTCAAGCTAACAACTAAAACATGCATGAATCTCATGGCACAACATCAAACATACCTTAGCCTAGTTACATGCATGGCCGAACCTCTTCAACCTTTATTCTTCCTTTCTCCTTAAAATTTTCGACCAAAGATGTTCAAGGATGAACACTTTTTTTTTTGTTTTCTTTCCTTCAACTCACGGCAATGGGGGGGGGGAACAATCACACACATTCTTTCTTTCTTTTTTTTCTCATCCTACTAACACTAATACTTTATTGCCCATGCTCTTTATTTTATTATTCCTTACATAATGCATTAACCCAACATGTCTATGACATGTTTTTTAGCCATAACATTTTGTCCACCCATGCTCATGGCCGGCCACTACTAATTAGGGGGGGAAAATTGACATGCAAGTCCTCCCTTTTGATTATATGCACTATTAGATCCTTGTAGATTAGCCTATCACATTTCAAAAGTGTCACACAAGTCCTATGTACTACATTCACATACAATTAACTAAATCGAAGCTTAAAATTTTCGCACATTCATATTCACATATTTTAGACCATAAATATCACATTCAAATAATTTGGTGACTCAGTTTTGCGGTCCCGAAACCGCTTTCCGACTAGGGTCACTATAGGGCTGTCACACAAACTTTGTAATAGGAGGAACATTGACACCTGAATTTGACATGTCTATCCACGCTCACCGCACCAATTGTTAACCAATGAGGTGAACAAAGGGAACAAGATATTGATCTGATGAAGAAAGAAGGAGTGTGAAGGTTGAAAGGAAACTTTGGTTTTGTGGAGATAGTTTTGAGGTTCAATCAGGGAAGTGTGTGAAAATAAATCTATGTGAGTTGTTTGCATGATCCTTTTATAGTTGGGAACAAACTTAGCTACATGTCCTAAGATTGTTGGCGTGGAAGTTTGATTTGATAGCTTTGTAGTGACGGTGATACGATGTCCTAGGATGAGACATGTTAGGACGAATAGCAATCAATTACTCTAGTCTCCACGTGGTTCTCATATTCTATCAGCAGAGGTGCATAGTTCTAAAGTTCATCAAACTGTGGTTCACAAACCATCTATGGGTTCGTGATATTGTTGGTTCCATTGAAAGACACATGTCAAGCTCTTTATAGGTATTCTGGGAGGTTCACTACACAAGGTATAACAAAAAGCTACTTCACATAACTGATATTTTAGGAGTTTTTTTAGGTTAGGATTCAAATTTTAAAGTTTTAAACCCGCTTATTTAAGCAAAGACGACCCTTAGGATGTAAAGATTCAGATTTTTCCTTTATTAATAAAATTTACTCATAGCAAGGTTTTTTCAGATTTAGTTATTATTTCTTCTTTAAGATGGCAGCAACCTCATTCATCCTACGGAAGTGTCCAAAAATTACTTTATTAGGTTATAACGAACTCAATGAGAGAATAGGAACAACATCAAATTTATATTGAATCTTTTCAATTCTATATTTGATCTTATTTAATTCTAATTTGATTGAATTTTCTCTTAATTCTTTATTTTACCATTGTTTAATTCGAAACAACTTCAAGAATTCAAAGCCTTAAGCTTAATTCTCTTCTTATTTTTCCTTTGTTCCACCTTTAATATTTAATTATTATTTTCTTGGTTTATATTATGACTTTAAATTCTTCAATTTCCCAGATTTTGATCCTAAATCTTTCAAGAAGTCATTCAAGCTCCGATCCTTTTTAGCTAATTTTTCTATTCACTAAATATGGTGCTAAAGTTCAAGATTTCGTATCATACATTCTCGTAAAAATTTCGCAATATCTTTTGATTTCATCATATCCTCAAAGTAATCAAATCATCACTGATTATTCAATTAAGACTGTGTAACACCCCCACACCCATCTCGATGATTGGTTTGGATGGAAGGTGTAACTGAAGCACAACTCAAAAGAACATATTGAAAAATACTTAACTTTTAAACATTTTAAATAAATCAAATAAATTCATATAAATGGAATAAAATCATTTTAGAGGTTTCAAAATCAAGTTGAAATCATTTAGAAATAATTCGGTAGTTGGAGATGTCTAGGCCGAAACGAGCTTCAATAGGCCCAAAATACCCAAAACAGTGTAGAGGCACTACCCAGGGGTTAGGTATCGATACCCCAGCCCCATTTTTCGATACACAAGGGTAAGGTATCGGTACCTAGGTGACAAGTATCAACACATGGACCCAAGTACTGTAGCTTTTTAACTACTATCAATAGGGTCAATATCGGTTCAATTCAGTTAGATTTTTTGGATTTTTTAAACCGTCCATCATAATTTGATTCGGCTCTCGATTTTTGCATATTATTATTTTGTTGTCTTTAGACTTATTTTGACAAAATGAGTGTTTTTTATGGATTTTGAATATTATTTGACAAAATTTGAAAGTATTTTTCATAAATATTTCTAAAAATAATATTATTTTCAAGAAATTTTAAATTATTTTCACTATTTTAAATATAAAATATTTTTTATATCATTAAAATTAAAATCAATTATATATTAAATAAAAAAGAATTTGGTACAATTACTTGCATTCCATAAAATGTCCAAACACCTTGGTTCAGGTCAGTTTTTAGTATTTTGGTTTTTCTTGCTCAACCCTATTTGTTAACCCGAGGTCCAATACTAAATAAGGTATCAGACCCTAGATCCGTAGGATCAACTTTTTGGCCATTGACTTACAAAATGTCGATACAAATAATATGGCTACCAAACCTTTGATGTAGGGGAACCGAAATTGCACTTAAAAAACACCTCAAACACACTCCAAAGCACTCTTAAACAACACCTACATAAAACCATCACAAAGATAAATTCAAGGTATAAAATATTAATCTCAAACACTTTTTAACATACACTAAACAAAATCATCATGAAAACATTTAGCCATCTTTTAAAGGCTTTAAGAGTGAAAAACACACATCCACAAACAGCCCAAATTAAAATAGTTGAATGAATGCATTCATGCTTGCGAAATATTTCATACATCTCAATAGTAAAGAATCATCAAAGGAATCCCCAACTCAACAATTCAAATCTCAAATTTCTTAATGATAATGTGGAGATCCAAGAATTGAGCTAAGCTTCAAGAATCCAAAAGTGAAATCTACATGCAAAGAAGACAATGTATAAGCATAAAATGCTTAGTAATTTCAAATGGAAATCATTATGTTTACCTTGCGTTGATGTGAGCATACCAACATATATTTGTTGCAATAATAAATTAAGCTAAAACAAAAGTGATGCTAAGATTAAAGTATTCAAAACAAGTATAAACATATCAAATTTCACATGGCTCTAATGCATACAATGGTTATTAACACATTCATTCTCATTCCACATTTCAAGAATTAAAACATAACTTTCCATCTAGCCAATCAAAAGCATAATTTCAACATTCATAAGGCCCACACATACTATAGTCACATTCTAAATTTGGTTAGTTGGTCATTTTCAAAATTAAGGATATTAACCCATTGTAACCTTAGTAAAATTGAACTTTGGCACATGGGTAACAACTAGAACACCCCAAAGAGCTTGTAAGAACTTAATTCTCTAGAACATACCAGAGTGCACATAAGTGCAATACCCAAAGGCAACAAAGAACACACTTAAGTGCAAAACCTCCAAAAATATCAATAAAGTCTCCAAAGAGACAGTGTTCACTGAATGGTCTCATAAAGTGCCCAACCATAAGGTAACATAACAGATCTTGAAACAGCCCATTTTCGATAAAATCGGAACAGTAGTTTTGGGACCACAAATCTGATTCTGAAAAGAAAATTTATTTTAATATTATTTTATGATCTACAGTATGATAATAATGTCGCATGAAAATTTCATAAAGAAATTTTATTGATTCTATGTTTAATTTGATAAAGGACCAAATTGCACAAAGTGTAAAAGTTGAGTTCTAATAGCTAAAGGGATTAAATAGCTATGGAAGTCAAAATTTGAGGTCTTTAAATGGTAAATAGACCATTAAAAATGCTTAGTAGTTAAGGATGATGATTCATCCATGGAAAATAAAATAAAGAAAATGATGAAATTGGAAAGTGAAATAATAAAAGATGATAAATGATAAAAAAAAATGAAAATATCATCAATTTTATCATCTTTTTCCCTAAAAATACATGGAAAACCTAGGAAAGAGAAAGCAAGCTTTCTTGGCTTAATTGGATCTAGATAGATCAAATTTAGAGTTAGAGCGAGGAAAAGAGAAAGTATCGAATTAGTAGATTTTACGTACATGAACATTTATTGAGGTAAGTTTGTGTAACTAAATTGTGTTTATTTTTATGCTTGAATTGAGTGTGGTATGTGTTTATATGAATTATATAAATGTTATAAATGTATGAAATAATCACATGCCCGATAATGTTCAAAAAATGATAAGTTCCATTAGAATAATGAAATTCGATGGATACATGATTTTCCATATTGAATGTGGTCCCGCATATGTTGCGGACAGAATATAGCTCGGACAAGCAATCCTGTTATAAGCCCTCTCAAGCGTCTTGTTATATAGTTCTTACGAGCATCCTAATCGGTAGTGATTCTGCATGTGTTGCGCACTATCGCAGCTCTTTGTGAGTGTCCTGTTACATGATTCGATCGGTTGTGATCTAGAATTTATTGCGGACACAAATGCAGCTCTTTGTGAGCGTCTTGATATAGGCTCTTATGAGCTTCTTAACATGGCTCGCTTGAACTTCCTGTTATGCTATCCAAAGTTCCTGTTACATGGCTCTTTGTGAGTATTCCTGATAGGCTCTTCGTGAGCTTCCTGATTAAAAGTTCTCTGTGAACTTCCTGTTATAGACTTTTATGAGTTTCCTAGTATAGCCTGGATAAGCTTCCTATTACATGGCTCACATGAGCATCCTGATATATGGCTGAGAGTGTGCTTCCTGATTATGTGCCCTTAAGGGGTACCCTTGAATATGAATTGACGGTTTCTGATTTGTACACTTCGAGTGTACTACATGTGTATCCATTGATATTTCATATAAATTCAACAAGCAAAATCCTGGCATAAGAAAATATGAACACAAAATGAATTATTACATGTATCTACCTAAAATTTATGAAAATGATGATACATGATATATGGAAGTATGAGATGGTGATATATGAACATGGAACTTGTTTGATGAATATGTTCATCTAAGATTATAGATTTGTACACTTCAAGTGTATTTTCCCAGGTTTCTATTGATATTTTAATTGATTTAATGAGCAAAATCCTGACATGAAATAATCTGAACTTGAGACAAAATATTATACAAAATGTACTTGAAATACATGCGTATGAATTATATATATTATTTGAATTCATGATGTGGAAAGTATATGTATATGGGAATTTGATTGTTATTGAGCCCATACATGTTTCTTGATGTTTATATGAGATAATATGCCTTAGAAATGAACTATTACCCATATGTACATGAAGTACATGGAAATGACATTACCTGATATAATGATGCATGAATTGGTTGTTACATGAATGTGGATCATGCTTGATGACTTTGATCATCCATGATTAAGGACTATTATATGTGATTACTTGGCTAACATGATGAGGATATTTGTTTAGAGCTTGTGATAAAATTGGTTGATAGTGTCTTGCATGTTTATTTTGAACATAAATATATGGTAAGTTATTTACTATGTTATACAAACTTACTAAGCATTTCATGCTTACTCTGTTTTATTTTCCCTTATTTTATAGTAATTCAAAAGCTCATTGTATTGGAAGCATTGGTGGGGATCGCTCACACTATCTATCGGGCCATCTTGGTATATATGGTAAATTAATTATGGTTATAATGGCATGTATAGGTTAATTAGCCAATGTTGGCATGTAAATGTTTGGGTTATAACTAGCCATTGGAATGGCTTATGATGAACATGTTTTGATATGTATAAATGAGGCTATAACATGTTTGGTGTGTGCTTAAATGATTGATTGATAGAAATTATGCTAGCATATTGAAAATTAATCCTAACATATTTGATAAAATATGCATATAGGTGAATTCGATAAGTTAAGTAAGCTTGTATATTTAATTATATGATAGTAAAGTGTCATTTGAGGTGTTTAAGAGCATATTAGGTGTATGTGATGATATGTCATGCACGAGACTTGGTTTTGACTTGAATTAATTGTTTTAAAATGACTTGTAAATGTTTAAGTATTGGTGTAAGAGGAAGACCGATTAGGTGAGAAATGTGGCTCGAAAAATAGCCTATTTTTGTCCACACGAGCATGGGTCTCAGCCATGTATGACACATGGCCTAGCACACGAGTGTGTGGATTGGCCGTGTGACCCCTGTTCCCACACACGACCTAGCACACGGGCATGTGGATTAGCCGTGCGACCCAAGTCAGAGAGTTACACAGTCTGAAACACAGGCGTGTCCCTGGCCATGTGAGCCGTACAGCCTGACCACACTAGCGTGTGACCCCTACATCTACAAAAAATTTTGAGATTTTGCGAAAAATTTTCTGAGTTCCTGGTTTAGTCTTAACTCGTTTCTAATGCATGTTTTGGACCCCGAGGGTTCATATAAGGGACTTTATGATTGATTTCAGACATGAATATTGTATAGTGTAGAATATCTGTTTATTTAATCTGTTAGTTCTGGTAATGCTCTGTAACCCTGTTCTAGGGACGGTTTCGGGTTAGGGGTGTTATAGAACAACAAACACTCTAAACCCATGCAAAAATACGCATATGATCTTAATTGGCATGCCAACCATATCCTAGTCTTCTACCAAGTTTACATGGGTACAAATGACAAAATGTTCTCTTTATCAAGATTACTTACTGAACAGAGTAAAGAATCATATTTTTTTTCTTATAAAGAGTATTTTTAGAGCTAAACCGAAGATGAAATACAATTTCACATTTTCATCAAAAAGGATCATACAAGCTCTGAAAACAAAAAAAAAAAAAGAAAAAAATTCATATCTTATAGTCATAGCCATAATTACACACTTTCACGCCAATATTATAAGACAACATGTTAAATTTTCCATAACATTATTCAAGCTTGATTGAATAAGATCACATGAGTGGTTTTTGCCACATATTACTCAAAGTCTCAAATAACAAATCATATAACTCCTTGAAACATGGTAACCCAACCTATCTTAAGTAACACACATATGAAACCAAATTCTAAATGAACTATGTTCTTCTCACATTTATAAGCAACTATAACATATTTAGAATACATTAATTCATACATTTAACAAGGAAACCATAATAAGTTTCATGAGAACTTACATTTCAAAACAACATAAAGGAAATATCCTCCAACAAAGCCTTCACTCTACAGTTTTCTCCTTTCTTTGTTAGAACTTTCTCTAACAACTTCTTTTGCTACAAGAATCATAACAAGGAAAATAAATATATATCAAGAGAACATGAGACTAACATGAAATAGCCATATGAATGGCTCAACAGCCAAATAGAAGTATATAAATATGAAATGAGATGATAAAGTGTTAGGAGTTCGAATCCTAAATAAGTGGGTGATGAAGATGATGGGGAGAATGACTCAATGAGGCTTTTATGGAGTCAATTTTTGTAAGAAAATGGTGAAAATTGAAGAGAAAATGAATAGAGAAGGATAAAAAAGAATTAGATAAAAGTTTTTCTACAATATGGTCAACTGGTAAGGATATATAATGAAGGGCTTTACCCTTTTTCTAACCTTTTAACAATTTAAATTACCAAAAAAATAATTTAACAAGTCAAATTTCATAATATGTGGCCAAGATTTTTTTTAGTGTAAAAATTGGTTTATAATGTTCTAAAAATCATCTCAACAATATATAAATTTAAGACTAATGGGCTAAAGCCCAAAATTTTATTTAATATTAAAATAAAAAGGAAGAAGATTCAGAATGAAAATAAAAGTGGCCCCAATCCATTAACCTAAATTCCAATCAATTCCAATCCATTAACTTAAATTCCAATCAAGTTTTACAAGTCTAAACTCCAAGTTTTAAAATTAAATATTTTGATATAAGATGGTAATAATTTAGAGTTGAAAAATAACAATGAAATTGGGCTAAAAGGATATAAAGGTATAAGCCAGTCTTTGTTGAATACTAATTACTGTGTCTGTATATAATTTTCAACTTGTTTTTCCTTATTTTTAGGAGGGAGATTTAAAAGGTTAAAACACGAAAAAAAAAATAACACATTTGAAAATATTTGGCCGCCCGCTCAAAAATCAGAAGCCCCCAATATTTCTTTAAAGCTCAGAAAACAAAAGGTCAAACCAGAAGAAGAAGTAAATGGCTCAAGAAGCAAGGCTAAAACTGAGAATGCAAAAGGAGCTGAAGCTCCTTCTTGTCGATCCTCCTCATGGCGCTTCCTTTCCTACCCTCTCTTCACAATCTGATATTACTGATCTCTCTTCCATCCACGCCCGTATGTTCATTCTCCCTCTCGCTTTTGCTTCACCCAAAAAAATTATTTAAAATAATTAAAATCCAAAATCTGGATGATGTTTAACAGAAATAGAAGGTCCTGAAGAAACTGTTTATAGCAAAGGAATCTTCAAGATTAAGATTCAGATACCTGAAAGGTATATCTAAGTTGCACAATGAATTTCAATTTTTCTTTCGCATTTTCTTTTATTAAAAGGAGGAGGGTTTTTTTTTTTTTGCCTTAAAGGTATCCACTTCAGCCTCCGATTGTGACTTTTGCGACGCCAATTTATCACCCGAACATCGATAATGGAGGTCGAATTTGCCTTGACATTCTCAATCTTCCTCCCAAGGTTAGTTTTGTTTTAGTTCCCAAGAAAATTGTAGTGATACTAAGTATTTATCTTGCATAATTTCCTTTGTATGCTTTTATTATATTTGAAGAGACAGTGAAACGATTATTTCAAAAACTTTTAAACTGATGGTTGGAAGAACTCAATTGTTACGTTTAAGTTTCTAACTTTAAAACTTTAGATTTATATTCACTCAAAGAATGTTGTTGACCATATGTGCAATATAATGGATCCTTGATCTTTATCCGAGTGGAATCAAGTTTAAGGTTATTGAACTTTCAATTGTTTACAGGGACCATTAAACATGAAGAATAGACTTGTCTGACGTTTAAGTTTCTTTTTTAGTTAGTAGACACTGAAATTTTTATGCTAAAAAACCATGTTTGCCTCATTGATTTCTCTTCTATTTCACTTCTAAAATGGAAGTTTTGTTTCTTTAAAGTATCTGATATATGATATATGACATGAAGAGTATGGTCCTCATCTAAACAGGGGGCATGGCAACCATCATTGAACATTTCAACAGTGCTTACAAGTATAAGGCTATTGCTCAGCGAACCAAATCCTGATGATGGCCTAATGTGTGAAGCAGTAAGTAGACTTTCTCTCAAGATAAATTGATTTTCCTTTCTTTTCCATGTTTTCCCTTTACTTTTGATATGTTAATGAATCTACAGAGTAGGGAATACAAGTATAATAGACAAGCTTTTGACCAAAAAGCACGATCAATGACTGAAAAATATGCCAAGGCTTGTAGCTATCAATGCACTGAAACTAAAGTTGATTCAACGATGGTATTAGCAGTTAATTTATTTGATTTTTATGTTGTTTGTTTTGGATTGGTTATTCTTCATACTTCTTTTGATTGCAGGTGGAAGTTCAAGGATTGGACCAAGCATCAAACCATGGTGGTCTGGAGCTTAGTCCTAGCAATAAAAGAACACATGGCATTAGCCAAAAGTTATCACTGGAATCTACAATCTTAAACAATAAAAAAGATGCTGACCAGAAGGTGCCTAATCACAACTTATTTCTTTCGGCATCGGGAACTCAAATGGAATGTAAGCGAAAAAGAGAGAAGGAAAATGATGTGTTGAGCGAATACAATCTTAACCATGAAAAAGTTAATGGAAAAGGGCGGAAATCATCTTCGAAAGTGTCTGGTCAGTTCAAGGACGATTTTGATAACAAGGAGAATGTGGACCCAAATTACCTATCATCACTCTACCAACATCAAGCTTCCTCTGAATCCTCATTTTCTCTGGCTAGCGACAATCAACAACTTGACCAGCATGAAGATGATAATTCAGCAAACAGCAGCACAAAGAGCAGTTCAAAGCTATGCCAAAGCCAGAAAGATCCATTTGGGTCTATGGAACCAATGCAAACATTTGAAAAAGTGAAAATTCTTGGGACAGTTGAAAAGAGTCATGTTGACAGAACCGAAAACATCTGTGCCAATAAAAAAACTGAGAAGCTTAGTTCAGTAGGTAAGAAGCTTTCACTGGGACTCAAAGGCTCAGCACATAGACAACAGGTGAACAACAAAGAGAATGTGATGCCGGTTCAAAACTTGCCATATTCAAAGCCCCAAACTCTTGAAAGAAAGGGGCTTGGTCGTAAGCTATCTTTAATTCCTTCAACACAACAACTGCAACAGGGATGCAGGGGTGACCAGAAGCCGCAGTCTCATCAAGTTGTTCAAAGTATGCAAGCTGATGTGGAGGTAAAGGAGAAAGGAGCAGAAGAAATGGAACAAGAATCTTCAATATCTGAAAAGGTAGTAGTGCTAGATAGTGAAGACAGCGAGGGGGAAAAGCAGACTGCCCCATTGAGGACGAGAATGCCACTAGCAGCTAGGAAGCGCCTTGGGAGGTGGAGAGTTTAAGGCTAGAATCAAATAGTTATAGCTTTCTCTAGTACTATTTGTGTTCTTTGGTGTATTTGCATGGATGCTTTATTGAATGAAACTTTTAAAAGTGTTAAAGACTCTTTGGTATATAACATGGTCCATGGTTCTATGGACAATAGAATCTTAAAGTAGTGATTTTGCATTTTCATCAGAAAAACTGGTTTTGATTAAAATTAGTCTGTTGATGTAGAACGCCATTTGGTAATAACTCTCTAATGTAGAAATGAAAAAACTTATTACCTCCTATTGCATCCCAAAAACGAAAATACAAGAAAAATACAACTTGAAGATATTTAAATAAAGTAGAAAGAGTTTTGAATTTTTTTTTTTAAGTTAACTGACAAAAAAGTGAACTTATCAGTTAGTTTTTATTTAGGGGGTACACAAAATCTGAAAGAGTGAGGGCTGAGCCACCAGAAATTAGAGTTATGGTCATTGTTTGAGAAACCCACTCTTGAGTAGCGCCCGACTTGGAGAAAAGGCGGTCGGATTTGTATAAGACCCTTTCTTAACTCTGTTTCGCTCCAACTGGGGAAGCAGTACACCCCACCAAATACCATGGCATCTTTCATTTGCATCTCCTTATCCCCGCCGTCCATAACCCTAGCTCCGCCCTCAACCACCTCCACCTCTTCTTCTTACACTTCCACGGGTGTCATTTGCAGATACCCCCTCGCCTTTACAGTCTCTAATGGCCATCAACGGAGCAGGAGAAAGACACGTCATGTGGTTTGTATGGCTCCCGAGGAAGAGAAATTGACTCGCCGCAATCCCCTCGATTTCCCCATTGTAAGTCCTTTATACTCTGTAACTAGTTTTTAATTTCCTTGCTAATGGGGTAGGGAAATTTCAAGTTTTTCGCAGTCGGGGCAATCCCTAACTACATGATACGATACCTGTGGTCAGCTTTTGTGAACAATAAAACGTTATGCAGTAATAGTTAAGATGATTTTTTTTGTTTTTTTTTTGTTGCTGTAATACTCTGTTTTATTGTGTTTGATTAGTGGGTAGTGGCAGTTTGGCTTAGATAAATCAATCATTTGAGAAACATGTTGTTTTCATTGTGTTTTTTTTCCTTTGTTTAAATGGCAGGAGTGGGAGAGGCCTAATCCCGGGCGTAGACCTGATATATTTCCTCAATTTAGCCCTATGAAGACACCATTACCACCACCAATGCCATACGATCCTCCAGAAGAAGATGAAGAAGAGGAAGAAAAGAAAGAGGAAGAGGAGGAAGATCCTGAAAAGGAAGAAGAACCCGAGAATCCTGATAAACAATAGTTAGAATTTGCTTGGTTGTGAACCTGAAAATACTAGTCTGCCTCACTTTTTTTGTAGTACTGAGTTTCAATGGTGATTCCAACTTGCTTATTTGCTTAGCATATTTGAGTGGATGCAAGAGTCATCCATTTTTGGAGTATCTTCCTCAGGCTAATATAGGCTAAGTTAGGTCGTCTAAGTTCCTATTTTCGGAGCATAATAAGTTACAAGTCTTTCCGAAATGGAATATACTAGTTTCTTTTGGTTACTCTGTTCTTAGCTGCTGTTTTCTTGTTCATTTGTTCTGAAAAATCCAGAGTGCAATACAAGGGTTAGGACTTCATGGTTTCATTGTCGGTTATCTTGATGAGAGGATGAGCGGATTTGGATTCTCATCGTGAAGCTACTTCTATTGCATCTATGACTTGAATCTTTGATATCCTCTTGTATTAGCTCTCATTAACCCTCATCTTATGATTTAAGTCTTCTCTTGCAAGATCCACAAGAGGAATAAACAGAGATGATCTTTGCTTACTGCCCGATCCCCAGAACAGAGTTGCTTCATAACTATTTATCAAGCTTCTGGGTCCACTTCTAAAGTTCATACATTTTGTTTTTTTTAAAAGAACATTCTTTGTAGTTGGAATTTGATGAAAATGACGAGGATCATCACAGTGAGCAGCAGCACTTAGCTTCATCTTCTCTCAAAAGGCATCATGGATGGGGTATCTGCGCTTCTGAGCATATAATCACAATGAAGAAATACAATATGATTGGATTTTATGCTAAACATCCCCAAAATACATAACTATAGACATGATTAGCTAGAACTTTTAGAGGGAAAAAGGAACACATATCTCTAGTTTGCATCTATCATGGATATATGGACGATATTTGCCGAAAGGTTGCCTGATTCAGTACCAGGAAATGTTACCCTTGTTTCAGTTTTAGTAGCATATGCAGGTTCTCTTGGTTCTTGCAGAAAATTTGGCCCAAAATATAGTAAATGTTATGTCAAGCTTTTTCGTTTATATTACTCTGTGCCAACTCACGCTATTTGTATCATGGACTCGATTGTGACTAAATATTCTTGGCATTCCAAAATTTGATAGTTAGGGTTCACATCATCATCATCAAGAAAAATATTACTATTTTTCCAATCTCTGTATATTTTAGGGTCTGTTTGTTTTGAAGTAAAATATTTTCCTAGAAAAGCTTTCAGCGTTTTCTGGTGTTTGTTTAGGCTGAAAATATTTTCCTCAAGCAAAATCAATTACAAAACACGGTAAAAGAGGCCCTTAATTTTGGAAAATGTCTTACGGATTTCATTTCTGTAAGACATTTTCTGGTTCCTCCTTTATCAGGTAAGCTCCTTCTTCTTCTTCCTTCTTCCGTTCTTCATTCCTTTTCCTTCTTCCGTTCTTCATCTTCTCTTCTAGGTTTTTGTTCTTTTCGTTGTTGATCTCTCTTCATATTCATCTTTTACGTTTGCCTGAAATTCTTGAGCTTGATTAGCACAAATGAACCCATTGGGTCATAATTTCACTTCCAGTCCATTAGCCCACCTCTCATCGTCATCTTCACCAGCCCTGGATACCGACTCATTATGTTCTTTTTCTTCATAATCGAATATTTTTACCTTCATTTTAGAGAAGGAAAAAAAAAAAAGAGAATAATTGCGGGATTAAATATTGAATTTTGAATTGAAAGTAATATCTCTCCAAAAGGGGGGAAAATGAGGTTGTTTATTACGTTGGTAGCAGCAGTTTTATGTATCTTATGCATCAATGTCTTCGCCGATCCCGTTTTCCCATCTCATATAGGTATCTCCATTTTTCTTTCTCTTTATTTTTTTTATCTGAAAGTTCCGGTTTTTAATGTAAAATTCAGACCTCTTTTTTAGGAATAATTCATCTGAATGTTGTTTGGGTTCTGGGTTTTCTTTAATTCTCTTTAATTTTGATTTTTCATGTATGAAATATAGAAGAGTTTAGCTCATGAGACCTAATTTAAAATAATCATGCTTGATAATTTTTTTGTTTGCTTTTTTCTGGATTAATGAATATTTTCTGGATTATTAGATATGCTACTTGTTTATTGTTAATGATTAGTAGTGTAATATATGCTCCTTTTCCAGTCCTTCATAGTTAGAAAATGAGTTTTTCCTTTTTTTGGATTTGGAATTTGATTCAACCTAGTGTTGTAATAGAATGATGCTAAAATTAGATATCCTTTGTTATTCAGCAGCCTGAGATCGATCCTTGTTTCGGTAACAATGAGGAATGTTTTCTGTTTTTCGCAAAATTAGAAAGGATTTGCAATTTTATATAGTTTTTTTACTTGTAGCAATGGATTTTTTAGAGTTAATAATAGGTGTAGAAGTTGAGTATTTATCTGTTGAAAGAAAATTTAATGCTGAGAGCTGATTGTAAGATAAATCTGGATATTACGGATCATAGATCATGTTCTTATGCCTGGGTAATGTGTATATGTGGACTAATGAAAACCTAGCGGTTCTTTTTTCTTGTACGTTTGCTGTTTTGTTTTATTATTACTTCTTGTTCTTCCATATATATATATATATATATATATCTGTTAATAGCTTGAGATAAAATTACTGCATTTTTCTTTGCATCGAGAAATGGTTTGAATACTTCCATTTCGATCTGCTCTTTCTCTGTTTTGATTTTTTCATCATCCAGTGATTTTATCTTCTTTGATCTCTAATCTGCTGTGGGTTTTCAGTTTGCTCTCTTTGAGTTCCACTTTCGGGTTTGCCCTCTTTGAGTTCCACTTTCGGGTTTGTTCTTCCTTGTAAATATTTGAATTCTTTGTCCATCTTTAGATGCTTGAACCTTTTTCAAGTGGTGGCTAAGTTCCTGTGATTATCATTTTTTTTCTCAAACGGATGAAAAGTATAAAAAGAAAAGTGGGAAGTGCTGAATTTCAATCGACATTTATGTGGTTTGGGTTCTATATTCGTTTATGAACAAAAGTAGTTATATAATGTAAAATTTCCTCGATAATTTTTATCTGGGTTCTGAGCCCTAAGCTAAATTGTTGTAAATTTCATCCAATAATATATAATATGTATATAGATAGATAAGATTGCTTGATATTGCATTACTTTGTGATTTGCTTTTATTTTAGGGAAATTACTTAACAGTTAAGTGCATTGAGCTAGTGTTGAACCTCTTCTTCAGTAATGAATATTTTGAGTGTCTTTCAGAGAAATGCTATAATGAATTTGTTTTTTTCATGCAGCAACCAGTTTGTATAAGTAGTTCAAGTAGGCCACGTTTAAGTTCGAACCAGCGACTTCTTGGAGTTTTGCTGCGAGTAAAAGGCGCGTCCATTTCTTCAAACAGGTTGGTGCTTAGAGCTCTCTGCAAGTTTCAAATTCATAGCACTTGCATTGGTTGTATTTACTGTGATTATTTTCTTTGGGATAATTGAGGCTATGGTTGCAGCCTTCTATACACATGTATAAGGGCACTAGACATAGTTTCTATTTCAGTATATACAATAAGTGCATGTGTAAATGTGGGGCGTCCATGTTCTTTGTACATATATAGCAAATTGGTAGTTGTGGTGGTGTTTAAGAGTGAAACTGTAGCAAATTGGTAGTCTCAAGTGTATCCTCATTAATGATATTGCAGGTTATTAAGGATTTTGCAAGTGGTGAGATTAAGCAGGTATCAAGTTTGTTTGACTGTTATTACAAAACAGCTTCATTGATTGCAGCTAGTACCAAGGGAGCCGCCATTTTCAGTGGAGCTGATCGTAGTGTAACAGAGCAATGTATGAATATGGAAAGAATCTTGGCCTATCATTATCATTCCAAGTTGTTGATGACATATTGGATTTTACACAATCAACAGAAGTTGAAGCCTGTACCAATATAGAACAGCTTTCTTAGGATATTAATTGGTTCCTTGTAAGTGATTGTATATTCATACAAGGCTTTGAGCTTTGACTTGAACTCCTAGTTTCAATTTCTTCAAATTATAGATTTGTCTGAGAAAAATAATTTCTCTGTAAAATTAAATTGATGAACAATAAAATTTTTGTGGTCATCAATATTAAGCTAATAAACTTTCATTATGTATACAAGGAAAACCTATGTTATAGGGGTTTCTCTTTTTTCTTCTTAAAATATTTGTGTTTGACGTTTATCGAAAAAGTGTAAATAGAATTTTGTTGTTTTCAATTTATGACGGTTAATATTGTAGCTTAATAATTGAGTATTATTATATATTTAATTTAATTTATTTATTTATAAATAAATCATTGCAATATATGCAAAAATAATTTAAAATATAAATTTATTAATATATGTAAAACAGCTTTTTCGAAAAATATTTTCAGGAAATCTGCTAAACAACAAAAAATATTTTACACAGATTCATCCAAACAACAGAAAAGTAATCATTTTCAGAAAAATAAATTATTTTTCAGAAATCATTTTCTAGAAAATATTTTACTGACAAACAAACGAAACTTTACTCATAATCCAGAATATATATCTATATCTATATATATATATATATTGTAAACGTGAAATGTGGCAGTTAGTGGAAGAGAGAATCAATTAAATTAGATGGAAGGCTTGGAAAACATGAAGAAAATCTACGTAGTAAAGGCATTTTCTCCTCTTCTTGCATTGTATGTAACAACCCAGAAATCTAACTTGGTTCATATTCAAAATTTCAATAATTGACTGTTAGAGTTGATTGAGAATGGTACCCCGATAGCATTGAACAAAAAAAATAATGTATGGTACTGAACCAAGCCGTTAAACCCATGATTCCCAAATGGCCAGGGAGGGAGGAAGTCGCTTGTACTAATAGGCAATCAAAAGATTATATATTTCACAAGTATAGTAGAACGGTTTGACCCCTCGTTTTTCTCTAGCTACCAGTTCCCAATTTTTTTCATAGTTCCTGGTAACTACAAGGAAGGTTAGGTCTGAATGTCAGCTGGTCCTAAGATTGGCAGTTAAAGAACCCAAACCCAATGGCCCAAACTTTCTTTGACTACCAGTTCCAAGCTCCTATTTCCTGCATTCTTTCAGGCTCTCCAAACTCCACAGTAACCCATGGTATATGCTTCTTTTCCTTGGCCATCTCTTCTTTCATCGTTCTTTATCATCATAACATCAATATTCATTCATACACATGTGTGTATAGATAGATAAGGCTCACCCTATACTTGTATTTCCTTCTTTGTTGCAGTCTCTGACGCCCCTTTTGTTTCGGTCTCTATTGCGGCTATTGATGTCGTTACTCACCGAGCCTGCAGCTTCTGTCACAACCTTGCTATATTACAGTGATAATCTGCCTCAGAACATCATCTGGGAAAGACTGGTTCGACATGAAATGTTAGACCAAGAGAATTACTTGTTCCATTTCCTCGTCAACTTCTTGAGATGTTTTTGTTAGACTATGATTACCACCACACCACTACTTCTCAAGCAGAAAGGCAAGATTTCAAGTGCCTCATCTCCTTTTCATGGATAGCTGTAATTGTTTGTTCATTTTGGTGATTGAGTAATTTTGTTTTCTCTAAAAGAAAATATTGTGTACTAATGAGTAATGACACGTTCGATTCAAGCATTTCGAAGCAATTTTGTATCAGGAAATAAAGTCAATATAGAGATGTGTATGACTGAAACTTTTGAATAGGGACTGTACAGGGCTTTGCTTTAGTAATTTTTGTTTTTGTTATTATATTCTTAAAAGTTTTACTTCCATCATGCATCCAACCAAAACATTAAATTTGTTTTCTGTAAATCTCTTATCACTTTTTCACATCTAGAAGATTAAAATCTAACGATTTAACTTTTGAATCCTACATTACTCGGCTGCAAAAAATTGATGATGGACATTGAGATTCCAGCGTTGAACTCAGCCACCCTTGGAACGATTAGGGCTGCTAAGAAAGTATGGTGGAGGGAAGAAGTGTAACGACCCCAATTTGGTTCCTAATTTATTCAATTTGAATCCTAATTTTTAACTTGGAGGGATTAGGGTTGCTAAAATTTATTCAATTTACATTAGGTCTTTTTCAAACAAGCTAGTTTTGAATCCTACATAATTTCATGATTATCAAGTTAGTTTGACTTATTTGTTAACTTTGCTACATTAGGGTTAGTTTGGCTTATTTGTTAACTTTACTACATTAGGGATCAAATTGAATAAATGTAAAAATTATCATGAAATTATGTAAGAAATAGAAAGTATAAGGTCCCTAATGAGAATATATTAAGTCGAATTTTAATCCGAAGCTAGGAACTAAAAATTATGTTTTTCCCGAGTTCAATGACTAAATTGAATAAAATGTCAAATATGAGGGAAATTGAAAAATATAATTATATGAGATCATGTATATCATAACATTGTATAAAAGTGATTGGTATTGATTTGTTATATAAAATAATTGTATAGATCAAGATTTGGATGAAAGTGGATCTAATAGGGGAAAAACTAAAATTACGGATTAATCCCAGAAGTATCCACTCTTTTCACATTTTGAACAGGTAAGTTAATATGAAACTTACTACCTTATTTTATGTTATGTGTAATTTTGCGTTTGATTTCATATATATATATATATGTTTGAATATAATTAGAGTACTAGTGAAATTGACATTCATGGCTAGTAATAGATTGAATTGAAATGTTATGTGAGGGTTGGTTATTTTATGGTCATGTACAGGGTACAATATGAATTATGGTTGATTACACGGATTGGTAATGATATATATATAAGGAAATGATGTTCGTGTGAACTTAGTAAAAGGTTAGGATACGAATGATATGCCAATAGGGTTATACGCGCACTTGTTAAGAGATTTTACATGTTATAACATGATTTAGCATCTATTGCAAATTTTTGGGCTATGTATAACATAGTTTTAGCCCAGACAGGTAAACTAATGTAATTTCAACTTGTGTGAGCAACTTAATTCACCTGTGTATCCGAGTCCATTTTACTATAGTACCATCAAGCGATATTTATCTTAATTGAAATAGAAAGACTTGAAAATGTATTGATAAGAAATGATATATGTTTATAACTTGCTATGTGACATGAAGTTGCTTTGATATTAAGTGATGTTATTCATGATATGCATGTGTGTCTAATCTATTTGAATGGTAATGTTGGAAAGTGACTAGTTAAGGCATTGTAATGCCCCGAATTTGCACCTAGAAGTATTAGGTATTGAGCATGGAAATAGTTAGGAGGCGGCACATAAATAATTAATTATGTAAGAAGTGACACAAATGCATGTTTGTCTCAATGGTTAAGTGTTCTGGGAAGTGCCTGAGAAGTTTGGGGTTCAAGCCTAAGCAGGTGCAAAAAAGTTTTGCTTTTGAAGGAATAAGCACTGTCTCTGGGCAATAGGCTTTTAAACAATTGTGGGGATAACATGTCATAAAAAGCCTGCTAGCCTAGTGGTAAGTGGTGTGTGGAGTGTGCTAGTGGTCTGAGGTTCGAATCCCTGTTTGTGCAAATAGAGATTATTTTTACTGTTAGCTATGGGAGGTAGTAGAGTTTGACTGAAACACTGCAGAGTGGAGTGGAGTTTGAATTGGTCATGGAGGGAGTTAAAGAGAGATTTTAGGAGGAAATTAAGGGGTTTTGAAGTAGATAGAGTGTTGGAGCCGAATTGGGAGTGTAGGCACTTGTGAGTTCGACTTTGGGGAGGAAAGAATTCAGCTGTGCAAAAATCACTCTCATTTTCCTGTTATTCTTTTGGTTCTTTTTCTCTGTGAATCGAAATATAGCATTTTGGGTACCTTTTTTTCTTATGGCCTGTTCCAAAATTGCACTTTTCTTCTGAGCCGGATACTCCATTTTTTTCTATCTCAACTCTTTTAAGTCTAACAATTCTCCTCTTTTGGTGCTTAGCTACCTTGGCCAATTCTCCTTCTTCTTCTTCACTCCCAATCGGTTTTGTTGTGCCAATCATCTCTCCTTGTAGCCGAACCTTTCCTTCTCCATAAACATCTTTCACTTCTCTTCTCTCCTTTCTCTGCTTACTCTCAATTTTTCCCCTCTTCTTTTTAAGGCTTGGCCGAATATTACTGCTCTTATTGCTCCACTGTGCCGACTTTTCCCTTCATTGTTATCTGTCATTTCTATAGTCACTGCTATTCTTCGGATTTGCATTTTAGGTAAGTCTAGCTCTCGGTATGGATGCGATTCTTTTTCTTTCTCCCTCTTTGCTATGTTAGTCTAAAACCTAACATCTTCCTCTGCTACCGTTTTTTTATAGGGGTGTGATTGTTTCACCTTGCGTCTATCATTCTGTGTACTGTCGGCTCTGGTGTGGGTGTAGGCCGATTGCCCCTTACCTCTAGTCTTGGCTTGGAGTTTTCAGTAAGTGATTAATCATCTAGTTCCACTATTCTTTTGACTAAAGGTTGATAAGATTCAGTTTAAATGCAGATAATCCCTTAAGGCAAAAGGATTGGGCTTATGCAATGAAGTAAGTGGGCAAGCCTAAACCGACTAATTCAGACGTGTGATAGGTAAGTTTGGATAAATGTTTTGATGCGGGTTTTTGATTATTCAATTAGTATGTGATTAACTGAAGCGTGTAATTGAAATAGGTGGAGTACTCGTGGGCATTCGCACGTCTTCGTGAACAAGGTGTGTAACCACACTGCTATACATATAAATTGGCGAAAGCCCGAAAAGTACAACTATTGACACTACACGAGCGTGCGCTCGCTCGTGTGGTAATCCGAACGCGTAAAACATGGGCGTTTGAGCGTTGAGGCCACCATGAGCGATTTCATGGGCCGAGACTGTTTTAGGCCACGTTGGGCCAGGCTGTGTAGTTTACACGGCCAAGGCTAGTTTTTGGCTTCGTGGGCCACACGGGCGTGTGGACCTGCATGGGCTGCACAATGGGCCTGGGGCCCATTTCTCACTGTTGGACTGTTAAAGTTGTACGAGTCGTGCGAGACGACTGTAACCTTCTGTTGGGTAGGTAAATATACCTAGACCCCAATGTGTTGAAATGACTGTTTTACCTTTATAGGATAAAATGACCGAAATACCCTCATAGGGTAAAATGACCGAAATACCCTCATAGGGTAAAATGATCGAAATACCTCCATAAGGTAAAATGACTGAAAATACCCTTGTAGGGTAAAATGACTGTAATACCCTTGTAAGGTAAAATGACAGATTTGTTCTACGATGTGTATGACTGTATTTGAGCATGCCACGTTATATGTATGTTGCATTGCATGGGGTGGGATATATGATTTTGGAGGAAGTGTACTGTACTGATATGGTCGCACGGGTCGCACAAGACGACTGTGGACCTACTGATGGCTTTAAGCTTACTATACTGGCAGCTTTGCTGCAATACTGTTTTAGTGCCGCAATTGGTGCTACTTGGTGTGTAGGGCTGGGTGGGTTGATTTTATCCCCACATGGTGTGTAAGGTTAGTACGGAGATGGTGTGTAAAGGCTGGACTGGGTAGGATTTTCTGCTTGCATCTTGACCGACATCTTATCTTGATCGACATTCTATCGCATTGATCATGGTTCTTGACCGACATTCTTTATCTTGACCGATTAATGTTATTGAAATGGGCTGAAGCCTAGATCGCTACTGTTACTGATATGGGCTTAGGCCCAAAATTTATTCACTCTCTGTTTGTCTAACTGTTTGTTATTATGGGATTACACACTAAGTTTTCGTAAACTCACCCAACAGTTTTAACTGTACAAGTAATCCTTAGGCAAATCAGTGCTGCGAGGGACCCGGAGGTGGACACACAACAGCTTACGCTTTTGAATTTATCTTTTAATTTATAAGTAGTTTTATTTGGGTATTTTTATGTAAAAGGCCTTTTTTAAGTTTTATTCTTTAATTTGGGCTTTTATTATTACATTATGATTTATACCTGTTAGTGGTACGATACGGGTTTTCAAAAGATATGCATGATTTACCAATATACCACGAATACGCAAAACTATTTCAGAAGCTTCGCGATAAACGAGAATTTAAAATTAATAACGTTTTAAAAGAAATACTTTTGATAGTGACGCAAGTTTTAAAATTATTTTCTAGATCACATTATGGATAAATAAACATTGGGTTTTTCAAACGTTATCATGATTTATGAAAAACACTTCAATGTGACATCGCTAGATCCGACCATAACATCCAGGCTAGGTTTGGGGTGTTACAGGCATTATGTGCCAAAGATATTTAAATTGCATGCCAAAGTGATTGGTAGTTGTTATACTGATAAGTGATCAAGATAAGCATAGTATTTCCATTTAAACTTACTGACAGTTCTCAATGTTTACTCTAGTTGTTTCCTTCACTTGTAGTTTGTCACCTTACGGAACTGGTCAAGCCAAATCAATGTGAAGTACACACTATAGATGAGAAAGTAGATATATATTCATTTTGAGTCTAGATATTATGGCATGTACATAAGGACCTTTGTTGTGCAAATGATCAATTTCGAGTTAATGGTTATGTGGTAATGTGATAATGGTTGAACTTGTATATTAAGTATCGCATGAGACCTAATTGATGCATGGTTTAGCCTTTTGTGATGCTAGCATGTGTAATGATCTTAATTGGTATGGTTTGGCATGTTAAAGATTGCAAGGAAGATAGTTGGAATAGCCAAGTTGATAAATGGCTTGAGAAATGGTATAATTGAATGTTAAGTATGAGATGTGATTGAATATATGCTTTGTGTGATTTATGTTGGAGTCATTTAAGTGCCAAGCTTCTAATTTGTACAAACATGGTATGTTTGAATGGTAAATGCAATAATTTAGCATATCTACTTGCTAAATGAATGAACTTGCACAAATGAAAAATATTTGTTTGATGCTAACTTGAACGCTTGATTTCACATGTTTATGAACTTGAATTACCATGGTTTGATGTGAATTGATTGAGTTTTGAATTGTAAAAGGTTACATGAATAGATATAAGGGTTGGATTGAAAGCATGAATTGGTACCAAATGTGATTTTTACCAAAACAGGGGCAATGTCGCAATTACCTAACCCCAATGTCACTACATAGTTCGAAAGTGAGTGGTATCGAAACCGTTGAAGTCACAACGTAACTCACTAACTGATGATGTCACGACGTAGGAACCATAATATTATAACGTCGATCCAAAATTTTTAAAACTTTACAATTTGGTCCTAATTCAAGCTCAAGTTAGCAAAAGAGCTTTCGTAAGCTTGTGTGGGACCTAGAAATAGTTATGTAACATATTATGTATGTGAATTATACTTAAATATATGTGTGAATAATTGAATTAATTTTTTTTAGTTGCTCTAGAAAATAGTTTAACATTTTGTAGCTCGAACCTGGCGACCGGGTCAAGCAAAGGGTGTTATAATAGGAGCCATTGGATAAAGGAGGAATGATGATGGACAATGCTTTATCACCTAGTCAAAATTCACTTATCTCTTTCAAGGATATGCTCATGAGCAATGACTCATGAGGGAATAAAGTCAACCATGAAAATGTAGATGAAGATGATTTGGTTACCGACGTCATTAATGGCATTCCTTTGATATAATTTTTTATAGGATTCATGCTTTGGTGGAGAAAAGAATGAAGAACAAGGTTGTGGTAGGTTGTGGTAAAACTATTGGGTAGAAAGATGGAATTTAATATGTTGGTGTATGGGGATAAAAAAATAAACTTATGAGAAATTAACCAAAGTGTTGACTCAAGCTTTTGAAGTGGTTGTCTATGTGCCAATGGAAGTGGCCACTTCCACTATCACTGTGTTAGATACATAACTTTCCTTGCTTGTTGACATGTTTGACCAAAATGTTATGAAGATTTGATTGCATATTTTAAGGATCTTATGAAGCCAATATGGTGTTTATCAGTGGAGAAGAGATTATGTAACACCCCAAACCCGACCCAGACGTTATGGCCGGATCTGACATGCCACATCAAAACGTTCGAAACATTTCAGGTTGTTGTTCTAGAAAAACTTACTTAGTGTTTTAAAAGATAATTTCAATACAGGTTAAAGTGAATGGAAGCTGAGCACCAGGTAGGAAACCGGAAAAGAGGAGGTGAGTCCATCGGACTACTTAAGTACCAAGCTCCTTTCGGATCCAATCCTAGACATGCACACCACTATTGCCACACCTTAACGTCATGCATATTTCCAGGAATCCAATTTGATTAAGTCCTTTTTAGGAAAAGTGATTAATTTTGGAAAATAGTTTCATTGCGGAAGCTTTACTTGTTGTCGTGTTATTTTGAAATCAATTACTGTTTTTGAAAACACGCCCTAAAAGCTATTCAATTTCAACAGTTAATATAAGTAATACCTATCTTAATAAAACATATTAAAACCATAAAAATAATTGAGCAGCCTTATTACAATTAAATAACTAAAAACCTTAAACGTAAATAAAAAGGGATGTCCAATTCACCAGAAGAAAATCAACTTGTAGAATGTGTGGCCACTTCGAATCCCTCACAGCTCCAAGCCTACTATGGTTGGGGATTACCTGCGTGGATGAAAATAAAAGAGTGAGTTTGGGGAAAATCAGTGTGTAAATTAACCCAACCATAGCCTATATCATTTCAAACCACAGAGAACAGAATAAGTTGGCCTTAGCCCAGAACAGAAGTCAGAATAGAGCCCATAGGCCCATAACAGAACAGAACATATATCACATGTTTATGCAAAACCCAACCCATATCCAACCACATGCACCCCCATACCAACCTTTCACCATGTGGGGAGACTACTCGACCCACCCAACCACTACACGCCACAGAAATATGCAGCATGGCTGCCAGAACAGATAATGTGACAGAGTCACCAGAACAGATAATTGTGGCAGAGCCACTAGAACAGATATATGTGGCAGAGCCACCAGATCAGATAATTGTGGCATAGCCACCAGGACGCTTCCTCCATAATATAACCCATGTCCCCATACAGCAGATATACAATTATGGCATACATCATACATAATTAAATCATCATGCTTTTCAGTCAAAAGTAACCCTAGGGGTATAATGGTAATTTTGCACCTAGAGGTATATCAATAATTTCCATACATAGGGGTATTCAAGTAATTTCACTATTCTTAAGGTTTCCATGCATAACATAGCCATTTACGTACGATCAGAAACACTTACCGCATTTTCTTACCGAATTGGGCCTGTTGGCCCACTATCCCGATTTTGGCCCATTAAGCCCAAAAACATCGAAATGCACAGAGTCGTGCACTCTACAGTCTTATCACTTTAATCTACCATACACATCAAACTATTAATCTCAAGAGCATTCGCACACTCGCATGTTCTCAAAATACCGGCTTTTCGGCATTTTGGCTTTTCGGCTTTTGCTGATCTAGTCTATAAGAGGTGTCGATTACACACACATTTGCGACGATATCTTGACGAGATCCACACATCGAATCGCCTACAATTGATTACTAACACGTTAATCTAACTATCAAAAACGACTATGTATTAACCTCTTACCATATTCGGCCAACCATGCCTAAAACCCTATTGCTCTTACCTTCTTGCCGAAATATGGATTAGATCCAAGGATCCAACCGAATAGTCTTCAAGTCTTTCTCTGCACGCTCCCTTGTTCACGCTAATTCTTACACATTCAAAAAAGAAAGAGGCATAATGCCCTTAGTCTAAACGTTAGCCCCCCTTAAGGGTTTCGGCTTTTTCTTAAAACATGTATGATTAACGCAAATTATTTCAACAACTTACCTATCATTGTTCGGCTTAAAAGAGTGCACCTATCCACGATCCTAACCCCGATCTATCGTACTCGTAAGAAGAAACAGATTCCAACAACCCAAGTTTCGGCTTCCTCCACCACAGGTTTATAGATTTCGACTTTTATAAGTAAGTAAGAGAAGAGAAGTTCGGCTACCACTAGATTCGGCTCTTGGAGAATATGGGAGATGGTAACAATAATGGATGCGACAGAGAAGGAAGGGTATGAGTTCGATTATGAGGAAAAGAGAAGATAGAAGAAGGAAAAGGATGAGAAAAGAGGTAGTATTCAGCTATGGAGAAAACGACACAGTGAGGGGTTTCTAGGTTCGACTAAAAGAAAAAGAAAAGATGAGCAGAGAATTTGGTTTTGTGGTTGTGAAGTCGACACAGTGAAGTCTTCGATTTTTAGCAAAATAAAAGGGAAGAGAAGAGAAACCTAATTTTCGACAGAACAAACTAAATAACCTAGTCCCGAAATACAAAAGAATTCGACAGCCCTAGACCAAATGCCGAAATTCCCAACATAAGGTGCCCTAGCCGAATATGCACTTGCAGGGTCCCCTATACGGCTAACTCCTACTTCATACTCAGATTCCTTGATTTTCTCCTCTTATCAACACCTAAATCTTCTCCCTTATCCCCTCCTTACTCAATCACCTGAGCAACTCAAACTCCTCCTGACAGTCTTTTACTTGAGTTCCATTGCTTACCTTTTCTAAACATAAAAAATAATTCCCTTAATATGCTATCATTGTGACTTGAACCTCAGCTCCCCCTAGCATCCACACGCCACTTTTATAGCCTTCCCAGTGGCGTCACATGCCATTTTGCCACCTGCTTCTTTGTGTTTTATTTTACCCAATTAATACTTAAAAGCCCAATTAACCAGAACCCCTTTTTCCTATGGAACTAAAATTAACTAAAGTTACCAAGTTTTAACTTAAACTTGGGTCTTCTAGAGGCCCACTAACATAATTAAACCTACGCCAAACAGACAAAACATAGAAATTTTAAATTTGCCAACATACACAGAATTCCCGAAAATTGGGGCGTTATAGATTAAATCAAACAAGATTAGTTTTCTAGGATTCTTATATGGTCCACTTACCTTATATGTTGAGATATACAATCCATGAATATATGTACAATCCATGAATATATGAGCTAACTTTATGATCTATTGTATCCTTATATTAAGGACAATTGATTATATATTGAGATATGCAATCCATAAATATATGAGTTGACTTTATGATCTTTTGTATCCTTATATTAAGGATAATTGATTATATATTGATATATGCAATCCATGAATATATAAGTTGATTTTATGATCTTTTGTATCCTTAAGTATAATTGATTTGATGAGATTTGGGCAAATCAAGATGATTTAAAGTTTACCTTATGAAGATGGATTCATGCTTCAAATATAAAAGGTTTTTTCAACCTGGTAGAGGTTTTATGTTAAGGCAAGTGACTTTTTAAGTGGTTATTGATGTGTCAAAGGAAGTGACCATTTCAACTAGCACATCGACAAACAATATAATTTGTCTTATTTAAAGTTGGAAATCTTTTACACTAAATTAGTTGGGCAATGACTTAAATAATTTTATGGATAGTGTGTTAGCCAATATTTGAATATCTATTTTGTGGAGCAACAAATCTTTAAAGATTGGATCAAACCGGATTAAGTAATCAAATTTTGTGAAACATTGAGATTGAATCAATATTGATTTGAAAACTTATCTTAAAGATCTTTGATTTATTTTGGACTATATAAGTATATTTGTAAAGCCTTTTATGAGGTTATTTTAATGGGATATTGAGTGTAATTTATCTTTATCATGGTAAGCCTTAAACTCTTATATATTGGAGACTTTTGTCAGTTAGAACCAAACAGCTAGAGTACTTATCAATTCATTGAGGAATGTTATTTCGGAGAGTGCATTTGTGTTAGTAAAACATTTTGTTGTTGGTTCTACACACTAAATTCTCAAAGGGAGAATTTGATGGTGAGAGGTCTAGTCTTTGTGATACAAGAGTGAGGATTCTTCACTATGATGTGTTAGAACTAGACTCATTGGTTGTATTTGTTTCAAAGATAGTGGATTCATCTCACTAAGCTAAGCCCTATAAATATAGGGAAACTGAATTACGTAATCAATTTATTGTCCCTTATTTTATTGTGGATGTTGCAGTTTGATCAAAAGTGCCCACTTCAACTGTCACTTTTTTTCATATTCTATTTCTTACAATTATCGACTGATTCAGGTCAACACGAAGGCTTTAAGGCGTGTAACAATGACACTATCTTTAAGGTTCTATTTTCGTCACCTAAGCAAAAGAGTTACTGAAAAGTGTACCTCGAGGATACAATGAAACCCGATGACTGCTTATGTTTTGCACTAATGAAAATAGTCCACTAAACATTAAGTGGAGCATAACAAGAGTATCAAAATTTTATAACGAATTTCTATAGCAATTCTTTATAAAATAATATTTGAACATTAAAAGATAGAGAAGAGTAAAAAAATTAGTCTTTTTTCTTTGTATTTTTTAGTAGTCATGCAAATGAAAATCCTCTCTTATTTATAGGAGTTCTCATGTCTCTTTATAAAGATAGAAGTATCTAATGGATGCCTATTTGGATAGTCACATCTATTAAGAATGGATACAGTTATTCATTACATATTACTTAAATAATCATAACCTTTTTGTTAATAATAAAGTAACATAACTTTTAGTAACAAGAGACATAATTCATCACTTTTGAATAGTGATAACTAGGGATAGCGATGAGGAAGGGCAAGGGTGGATATTACAAAATCCACTACCACTTCGCAATTGGAACATTCTACTCCACTACCTACCTTGTTCTGCTATAGATGTATAATCTTGAAAGCCACTACCACCTCCATAGATGTTGGATTCATCCATCCCCGCCCTACCCCGCTCCACTTCAATTTAATTGTTGCTACTTATCTTTAATATTTTCAATATTTTTAAAGTCAAGTAAATATTTAAACATAATTCTTCAAAATATATGCAAACATGAAAATATGATTTTTTTCTATATTACATTATTACATTTTTTTTTACCTTTTTAATAGTTTATATATTCAAAGATAAAATAATAATTTTATATTATGGAATAGGTCGGAACAGGGCAAGAAATTACTATAACCGCTCCATACCCACTATCTAAAAGAAACAAATCCATCCTATTCCATCCCGCATCCATTTTTCAAACAAAAAATCAGCTCCTTTCAAAACAAATCGATTCAAAATCCATGAGACGGTTTGGGTTTTGTCATCCCTAGTGATAACTTCTACTTAACTACCAAGTGTTATAAGTTTTAGTTACTTATTGATGAAGCTTATTGACATTGAGAATGATTACTTCTTGGTTAAAATTTGATCCAGAGATGAATATACAAAGGTGCCAGTCGAAGGACCATGTATTACTTTTGAGAAATATTTGACTGTGAAGCCATGGGAACTAGATTTTACAACTTCTCGGCCTTTTCCATCTAAAGATGTATTTCAAGATGAATAGTGGTAGCCAAAGGCGTTTTGCAAGGATGGGTTTAGTATTGATTTGAATAAGCCATAAATCATCATTAATTGGACAAGTCAGATTGTTAAGTACGAATCCTTACTATTTATTTGTTTATGTAGAAAATATAACCATGCTAGAAACAATTTTTCTATAGCTACGAAAATAGAGGAGCAAGAGAGTAGTTTATCGGTGAACAAATTGTTGGTAAAAAAAAAAGGGGCTCCTTGTTAATGAGTCATGGTTGACAAAAGATTGAAGTTCAATACTAAAATAGGATTATGGCTGCCTTTTGAAAATTAAGGAAATCATATCGTGAAGTCAAAGTTTGATTAATTATTAATTTATCGAAAGAAAATTAGGAGGTTTTGAGAAGGAGAATTAGGAGGTTTTGTGCTGGAGAAATCATTTAATTTGATTCAACAAGTTACTAAAAAGAATCAACCTTTTAGCAATGTTTAGAGTGAGCCCAATCGAGAGGATGCTAAATGTAACAACTTATTCTTCAATGGTGTCAGAAACAGTGGTTTCGAGGCCACCAAATCCAACGAGTAAGTTCGTAAATATTATTATTTAATATTTACAAGAAAAATATGGTTATAAAAAGGTTTTTGATTTGATAAATTATGTTATATAAGTGATTTATTAAGTTCAAGTGGTATGACCCTAAAGTCAAGTGGTTTTAGAAAAATGAGGTATCAGGACCTCGTTTCTATAAATCGACCCGTAAATTGTTTTATAAATATTTACGAAGTTTCATTAAGGTGGTATAGAATTTCGTTAAAAAATTTTAACATTTCGATGGTTAATTAATTAAAAAGGAGTAAATTGTAAAAGATCAAAATTTTGATCACTATTTGATTAGAATGATTAAATGGTTAATTGAATAAGGGAAAAGGGACTTAAATGGTAATTAGACCATTCAAGAGGTTAGTGGACAAATATGGACATTGGTGTTTTATTTATTTATTAACCAAGGGTAAAATGGTAATTTCATAATTAATTAAATTAAAATAAAAACATAAGTAAAAGATATGGTTGTCATCTTCCTTTCTCTTTTGTTTTTTTCAACCGAAAGCCATGGTTATGGAAGTTAGGTTCGGTAATTCTTCATATTGTGCATGTAAGTCCCTAAGCTATCTATTTCTAATAATTTTTGATGAATTTTTTGATTAGGGACTAAATTGTTAAAATAGTAAAAGTTAAGGATTTGATGTAAAATTAATACACATATGGGATGATATGGGTGCCATGAATATTCAACTATTATAGTTTGGCATTAAAAATGGTTAATTTGCATATTTTGGGCTCATGGACTAAATTGAATAAAAGTAAAACTTTAAGGGCATTTTTGTAAAAATGTAAAAAATGACCAAATTGCTTGAAATACATTTTTTATAGTCTAAATTGATAAATTGAATGAAATTATTAATTTAGACCAAGATCAGGTGAAAAATCGAGGAAAATAGAAAATTACCAAAATGTCCTTGAACTTTGGTATTTCTACAATTTAGCCAGGTAAGTTCGTATGAATTGTATTCTATACAATTTTGATTAAATTGAACGTTAATATATGACTATATTGTGATTAAATCAATATTTATATGTTAGTATGCAATTTACCGAGTTATGAAACGATGTAAATCCAACGACGTACGACGATTACCGAGCCCCATTCGAATCATAGGAATTTGTAGGATACAAGTGACATGTCATTAGGGTTTACATGATTCGGGTGCTAGTCTTGAACGCCCTACCAATGGTTGAGGTCCAACATGTGTTGTGGATACTCCACAGCTCGTGTAAGTAGGCCAATTTTCACAGCTCGTGTGAGCATACATGTACAAGAATTGAAGGATTACAGTTATATGTGTTAGAGCTATCCGGGTATCCAACAGTAATCTAAACTGTTCAACAGGCATTATTCAAATAAGAAACGGTAAGAGAATGATATGTATTATGACATGTACATATATGAACATCTTTGATATGATGATACATGGAAATTATGTAAGTTGAAATGAGTAAATAACTCAAGTGTTACATGTTGAGAATAAATGGTTATCAATGTTGAATTTATATAAAATATGTTCAAGTATGCTAACATGTGTTGTTCATTGATGCTTAAGCATGTGCCAAGCTATTGGTTGAATGGTATTATGTTTTCTGATAAGTTGCATTGAAATGGTAAGCGCTCAAGTGGAAATATGCTTGTGTTCATGAAAGAGTGGTAAGGTTTAAATTATGCAATTTCTTATGAAATGGTTTATCTTGTGATTAATTTGAAAAGAGCTATGTTTTATGCATATGAAACGGATGTGGAAAGGTAATGAAATAGTAAGTTCATACTTGAAGTGTAAAATGATGAAAAAGGGAATGATGTGTTGAATTAATGTTGTTATTTAAGTTAAAGAAAATAAGTGCAATGGAAAGTAATGAAATGCAAATGAAAATAAGAAAATTTGAAAGGGTTTAAAGTTATTTAAAATCCTAATATGCTAGGGATGATATGTTTATGTGATTATATGGATTTATTCACTTTGTGAGTTGCTTAATATGGTTTTATGAATCTTACGGTATCGGTATAGGATTATTCTTGGTATGTATAAATTTCATTTTTGAAATGGATTGATATGACTAAAGTTTATATGAGCTTACTAAGAATTCATTGCTTACGTAGTTGTTTTCCTTACTTTTTAGATTATCAGAAGCTCAGTCAAGTTGGAAGCTCGTCAGAGATCTATCGTACTATCCAACGATTATATCGGTAGATTTTGATGTCTTAGTTAAGGTTATAATGGCATATATAGGTGGACTTATGGTTGATGATTGGTTGAATGTTAGTTGATGAGTTTGGCATGTATATGTCATTTGGGGTGATGTAGCCTTGGTACATTTGGTGTCTTGTTGATATGTTTTAATTTGATAATGTGTTAAAGCATGTTTGAATGGCCAAAGTGATATATGATGAATTGACCTTAACATGGTCAAGATATGGTATGCTTTGGAAAGGTTTTGAATAGATGTGCATGATTGAAATATGGATTGTATACATGTTGATTGTTGGAACCATCTGGATATGGTTAGATTTGTATCTTTAAATGGCCAAAATGATATGGTTATTATGTATCAATTATGTTATGTTTTGGAATGAAACCAAGTTAATTGATAATTGGATAAATATCCACATGTATAGGTGTTTTTGATTGATGTTTTAACCATTATGTTTTGGCTTGTAAATTTGGCATTCTGAATGATTGGAATGGTTGACATGTGGATATATGTATGTGGCCTTTTGATGGATGACTTTATAGTCCTTATGATGCTTAGATGATGGAAGTTGAACATGGTCATTTTGGTATTAAAAATGTAGTTGGTATTTATGGCTGATGATGCTAAATGTTAAATGGTAAATTAGGTATATATGAGTGTGGATTTGATGTGTGAAAAATGGTAAGTTTTGGCTAAACTAAGCATTTAGTTATACATGTTTAATTGTTGTGATTGAGGTGTCTTTTGGGCATACTGGTTGTATGAATATGTACCTATTTGGATAGCTTGTTTTTGTATAGTTTGGTGTACTTCGGGATGCTTGATTACATGTGGTAAATTGGTTATAGGTGTGTACATGAATAGGCGAGAAAAATGGCTTGGAAATGACCTATTTTTTGTCCACACGGTCAGAGACACGGGCGTGTGTCTCAACCGTGTATGACACACGACCAAGCGACATGGCCGTGTATCCCTTGTAGGTTTTTTTTAAAGGTTGCATTTCAAGAATTACACGGCCTGGCACACGAGCATGTGGCTTGGCTGTGTGACCCAAGTCAGAGAGTTATACGGGCTCAGACACGACCGTGTGTCCCTACTTCAAATGTCCACACGGCTTGGCCACACGGTCGTGTGACCCCTGCAGTTTTGAAAATTTTCATCTTTTCCCAAAAAAATCTTTTCCCGAAAAATTCTTTATGTTCCTGGTTTAGTCGCGAATTGTTTCTAATGTGTTTTTAAGGCCTCGAGGGCTTGTATAAGGGACAATATGTATGTTATTAATGGAGTTTAATATGATTGGTGTTGTGAAATATATGATTTCAATTTTTTATTGTTTTAAAATGTAATCTCCAGTAATGCTTCGTAACCCTATTCTTGTGATAGATACGGATTACAGGTGTTACACTAAACAGGCCAAAAGGAAGGCTATGGTAGGCCTTGGTAATGCTAAGGCAAGAAACTAGGTGAATGTCTAAAAATCTATCTTGTTAGGCTAGAGTAGTAAGCCAATACTATTAAGCAAAAGTAGCATGCCCAGTCTAGTAGACCAGAGTAGAACTCTTAATATGGGTAAGGATAGTAAAGGATCTTTTTTTCTTAACAAGTCTAAAGATCCCACCATGGAAATAGGGGAAAATTTTAACCTTAATATTCCAGTTGGAGATTTTTACGGTGTTGGTAAGGAAAGAGAAGATGTCAAGTCATAATATTTCAGAGATTGTAGTGTTGTATTATAAGGTGCCGTCAAACAAACAAAGGGTTGACTAGGAAACTATATCCAGAGAGATAGAGGTTATTAAAATCTAATACTCATTTTCATCCAACTATTTTCACTATTGAATACCCATAATTATCTAAGATAATATAACTTAAGATTCCATGAGTGCTTACCTCTTAAGAAGAAAAAAGTGGTCCAAAATTCTCTTTTTCCTTCTTTAATCTTAAAATCTCTTCCTTCACTTAGCTTGAACTCCCTTTCTTCATTTCTTTCCTTTTTTTTATTCACATACATACATACATACATACATACATACATACATACATTGTGACAGCCCTAAATTGACCCTAGTCGGAAAGCGGTTTCGGGACCGCTAAACCGAGTCACCAAAGTATTTGAATGTGATATTTATTGTCTAAAATATGTGAATATGAATGAGTGTAAGTTTCAAGCTTCGATTTAGTCGATTGCATGTGAATTTAGTTAAAAAGGACTTATGTGAAAAATATTGAAATTGTGGTAGGTTGAAGTGTAGTTGTCAAATATTGCATGGCTTAAAATATGGTGATTTGCATGTCAAATTCCCCATTTTTATGTAAGTGGCCGGCCATGATGATGGTTGAATAGCCATATATGCATTATATATTATATTATAATAGTTAATGGTTTAAATTTTAAAATAAAAAAAGGGGGAAGCCATACATCCTTGCCTTGTGCTTGCCAAATGTTGAGAAAGAAAGAAGAAATATAATTATTAAATGATATTTGGCCACTATATAGGTAAGTGGACGGTAATGGACCACCATTAAAAGGGTTTTGATATTAAATTACAAAGATTAATTTAGTAATTGGCTTATTAAAATGAAATATAATAGAAGATGGTGATAAAAACAAAGTTACACTCATCCTTTCTTGCATTTTTGCGAAAACCATAAAGAAAAGAAAATGGAAATGAAGCTAAGGCATTCGGCTATGGTGAATGTATAGATTAAGGTATGTTTAATTCTCTTTCATTGAAAATCCTTGTATATTTGGAGTGGTCATCAAGTATAGAAGTCAGCTCATGGCAAAATTTTTGTAAATGGATGAAGATGACATTTGGTCATGGATGTCTATATTTCTTTGATGTTGGTTTTGATGTTTTGTGTATTGAGGGTTGATAATAGATGGAAGTCTAATGGTTGTTGTATGTAGATAGCATGCATGCTAATAATGTTTTTATTTTCTACTTAATATCTTATTGATTATGAGTTAACATGAATATTTAGTTGAACATATACCTTGAATTATGTTCAAAAATTTTAATTGATTAGTTGTACTTTTCTTTTTGCTTTTGAATATTCGAAATATTGAAGGTGAAAGGCTGGAAAATTTCAAGTTGAAATGTTGTCCAAATGCTGGAAATTTAGCATGCATATTCTTTTATTTAAATGCTTTGACCGAATGTTGGAAGTTAATTTGCATGCTGTCTGTTTTCTTTGCATGAGGGAGTTAAAATTGAACTTAAGATAGTTTATTACTAATTAATTTGCTGCTGTAATGCTGTAAATTATTGGCATTCAAATTAGGACAAATTTATGGTACTTAGCTAATTAATATGCTGCTGTAATACTTAAATTATTGGCTGTCCAAATTAGGACAAAATCATGGTGTTATGTGCTAGCATGATATGTATGCATGATTTAAGTGAAAAATGTTTAGATGATTTATAGTAATTGGCTAATGTGTTTTTGTGGATATAGATGCCGAATGTGGACTCAAGAAATTAATTGGAAAATTTGTTGTTTGTTTAGGTGATAGAAAGGATGAAATAGTCTTATGTGATACGTGTATATAAGTAGATGGAAGTGAAGTGTCCTATATTTTTGTGTATGGGATTAATTGCATTTTGATTTTAATGTGCATGATTATTACTATGTTTAAAATGTGTGAAAGCCGAATATGCTCATGATACAATGCTTGATTAGTTGATTAACAATAAGTTAAATTTGTGTAATCCAAGCTTAAGAGCAAAGAGGATCAAAGTCGGATAGGGGAAAAGAGAAAGTAAACGAATAGCCGTGGATATCTAGTCGTCGACCACTTCCGAGGTAAGTTCATAAGTGTTTGGACTTGAAAATTTAAGAGCAAATTGTAATAATTTGCTTAGGACAGCAGCAGTAACGTGATTTTAGAAAATCACTATAAATTGTTGGTGTAGAATTATAGGCTGAATAAAATATGTAATCAAAGCTTAATTAGTCTAGTTTCTTATAAAAGAGACCGTGTAAGCAAAGAAATTTCCTATAAAGAGATATTTAAAGTTGTGTGAGACAGTGTCAGAATGACTCCGAAATCCCCTGTTCTGTTTTTAGAAAATCACTATAATTTGTAAAAAAATGGTTACAAGATAAAATTTATATGCTTAGACTCCTTAATGAGTCTAGTTTCAAATGAAATCAAATAGAACATATTTTGAATTCTGTACAATGAGAAATTTGATTCGTAGTGAAGACTGGTCAGATTAGTCAAACAGTGAAACAGGGGAAACTTTAAGAAAAATCTGGTATTGATTGGCCAAACCTAAAATTCTGAAAATTTTATGGATGGAAGATATATGAGTCTATATTCAGGGAAAATTAACGTCAATTGATTTTGAGTTTTGTAGCTCCAGTTATAAATAATTTAGTGATTATTGCTCAGGAAAACAGCTTGTAGTGAATATGTGAATTTGTTGAAAACATTGATGAAACTATTTGAGTTGCTTATAAGCTATTGCTGAAATTGATGCACAAGATAAATATATGTATATGTGGTAAGGCCGAATGGCTAATGTGAAATATGTATGGGATATGTATATGTGGTAAAGCCGAATGGCTAATGTGAAATATGTATGAGATATGTATATGTGGTAAAGCCGAATGGCTAATGTGAAATATGTATGAGATACGTATACGTGGTAAAGCCGAAGGGCTAGTGTGAAATATGTAGGAGATGTGTGTATATTGTGGCCGAATGACCAAATGTGAAAGGTGTGTATTATTAGATATTTGATGAGGCAAATGAATTACAAATATGACAGTTGATGTGAATGTTGTAACATGTGATTAAATGTACATGAAACTTGGAAATATATTCCGGGTAAGACCCGATGACTACGTGTGGAGATTATGTCCGGGTAAGACCCGATGACCACGTGTGGAGATTTTGTCCGGGTAAGACCCGATAACTTCGTGTGGAGATTTCATCTGAGCTAAAGGTCTCGCCGATAATCTGAGTAGAGGTTAAAGTTATAAGACTTCGTAATAAGAATTGCTTATAAATATATTCAATGCGAAAGGTTAAACACGTATGTACTCCAAGTTTATATGTGAGCTTGATTTGAACTAAATCATAAGGTAGTTATGTGATGCATACGAGAGCAATCTATGAGACTATTCCTATGATTATGTGACATCGGATCAGTGTGAGAGGTTATGTGAAATTATGCAATATATCTATGTCACATGAGCTCACTTTTATGTGAAAGTTTATCTTCCTATTGTATATGCTGAGATGTGCATATTCGGTAAAGGGATGGTATGCCCGAAGGAAGAGTGAAATAAAAATATGAACCACTATGTTATAATTTGATTGTTATCTGTTAACACTGCTTAAAACTTACTAAGCATTGTAATGCTTACTCCGTTTACTTTGTTTTTCTGTTTTATAGATCTCATTTCGAAGCTACAGGCTCGGGGATCGTCAGCAACTAGTCACACTATCACTATCCACTGCTTGTTACTGTTATGTTTTGAATTATTTTATGGCATGTATAGAATAGACCAGTGGCCGAAGAATATTTTAGTTAATGTATATAAGTCATGCGAAAATGGCATCTTTTGAATGTGTACTTATAGAAGTTTAAATTGTATCCCTGACTGTCTTTAGTACTTATCTAAAGGAATGTTCAAAAAAAAAAAAATTTACTGTTCTGATATGCGTTTCAAGTCCGGTAATGCCCCTTTACCTATTCCGGCGATGGATACGGGATTGGGGTGTTACATACATACATACATACATACATACATACATACATACATACATACATACATACATACATACTTACTTACTTACTTACTTACTTACATACTTACTTACTTACATACTTACTTATTTACATACACATACATGAACATAGTCCTCATTAACATCAAGTTTTCCTACTTTTTATGAATAAAACCTTAAATAAACAAGAAGGGATTATTAGAACTTGTTTCTTTACCTTCCTTTTTCACTTTCTATCTCAAGCTTCAACTTCTCTCTCTATCCACTCAAAAATCCTAAGATTTATGATGAAATTGATGGTGGGAATGAGCTTCAAAGAGTAGCGATGGCAAAACCCAAATCGTCTAATAGATTTCAAATTGATTTGCTCCAAATGGAGTGGATATTTTTTTTTAAAAGCGGATGCAAGGCAAGGTGAGGTGGATTTTTTTCTTTTTGATAATGGGTATGGAGCAGTTATGGTAATTGCTTGCCCTTCTGATAAAGATTGAGCAGAAGAAGTGGAAGTAGGATCGAATTCAAATTGTTTTAATCAAGAAGGAAATATTCAAATCTGACCTGTAAAGAAAAAATAAACAAATTAGAAATTAAAGAAAATGAAAACACTAAAAAAAGAAAATTAAGAACTAAGAATAAATATAAAAACAATAAGTAACTAAATAAATAAACAAAATTTAAAAGTGAAAGATGGATCAAATAAAACGATAGATATGATGGATAGAAGGATAAGTTTCCAATTGAACCATTCAAGATATAAATCTTGTAACACCCCTAACTCGTATCTGTCACCAAAATAGAGTTATGAGGCATTACCGATCAACCACAACATAAATCATACATTTGTGCAATCATAATTAAATCCATTCATCTCAATCACTTTGTCCCTTATAAGGTCCTACGAGACCTTAAAACATGCTTAGAAGTGGTTCAGGACTAAATCGATAACATTTGCAAACTTTGGGAGACCTAGAAAATTTTCTTTGATTTAAAAGTCACACGCCCATGTGAACTGGCCATGTACCTCACACGGCCACCAGACACGCCCGTGTCACAGGCCTTGTGAAAACATGGCATACATACTGACTTGGGTCACACGGCCGACCACACACCCATGTGCCAGCCCGTGTGTCACACACGGCCAGTAGACACGCCCGTGTGTCTAGGCTGTGTCAAAACTGTAGGGTATACTGCCTTAATTGGAAAGGGTACTCCAAGGGACACACGGCCGTATAACATGACCGTGTGTCGCACACGGCTAAGACACACGCCCGTGCCTCTACCCGTGTGGACAAAAATAGGCCATTTGCAAAGCCAATTTGCCACCCTTTTCTCATGCACACCTAGCCATCAAAATAGTATCATTTTAATACATTTATAGGCAGTCAACACATGCCAATTCCTACACATATCATGCCATCTATCATCAACCATTTCAACTACTCAATTCCATAATAAAAAACATACCAAATCAATATACCAAAATCATCAAAACATACATATCCTCTAGATGAATTTTCTCACCTTTCTATCAACCATATCATGCTTCTCAAACATACCATTTCATCATCTATAAATCATACCAAAATATACCATTTCTTAAGCATTAATATATCAACTAAAAGCTAACCAAATGAGCAACCACTTAGCCATACCAACAACCATGGCAAACATGCCAAAACACATGGTAACTTATAAACATCACATATATCACTATGGTCTTACATGTTATCACATATCGACGCCATTGTCCCAGACAGGGACTTATACAAAATCAATTAATGATGCCAATGTCCTAGACATGGTCTTACACATAATCTCAATACAATGCCAATGTCCCAGACATGGTCTTACATGTAATCACATCTCGGTAACCTAATGTCATGACATTCGTATCCTATACTATTCTTAAGGTTCGTACGGGACCTTTGGATATCGAAACTTCATTGTTTTTTGCTCGTATTTGCTGATTCCACATTAATAAAAATTCAATGATAATTAAACATATATAATTCTATTTAAAGACATTTATTTGTATATGAACTTACCTCGTAGTCGAAATAGAGGAACTAGATCGACTATTCGATAACTCTGGATTTCCCTCGATCTAAATTTGATTTCTTTCATTCTTGATCTATATACATTCAAAAGTAACTCTTTTATTCCTCAACACATTCAATTTAGTCCACAAACATATATTTGGGCATTTTTTCACTTTGGCCCCTAAAGTTACACATTTATTCAATTTAATCCCTATTTCATAAATACACAAAATTCACAAAATTCAATATGACCCATGCTTAGCTGAATTCTCTATAGGTCCCTAGAAGCCCATATTTTTCATTTTTTCACAATTTAACCCCTCAATTTACACTTCTCAATTTAATCCCTAATTGACATTTTTGTCAAAAATCACTTTACAAAACATGTATATCAAACACCAAGCTTGCATAATTCATCATCAAACATCATAAAACTCATGGATTCATCAATGGAATTTTTCAAAGTCAGTAACAAACTCAAAAATTAAGGTACGAGATAGCTAGCACTCAAAGCAACGATCACAAAAACATAAAAATCATTAAAAACCAAGCTAAAACCGTACCTTAATCAAAGCTTCAAGTTTCCAAAACCTGAAACACATTCAAGCTTTAATTTCTTAATCAAATTCGGTGCAAAGATGATGATAATGGACTCATGTCATGTTTGTTTTATTTTAATTATACATTAATTCTATTATTACCATTTTAACCCTTGTTTAAAACATATAATTCATATAATTCAAGGCCATTTATGTCAACATCCACTAACCATGGTCTAATTACAACATAAGGACCTTTCATTTAATAAGCCATGTCAATTAAACACTTTTAACAAGTGGAATGCAACTTTTGCATTTTACGCGATTTAGTCCTTTTTATCAAATTGAGCTATTAAACGATAAAATTAGCTCACAAAATTTTCACACATATATAATCACATGTTGTAAACACCAAAAATAATAATATGAAAAATAATTTTCTGACCTCGGATTTGTGGTTCCGAAACCACTGTTCCGATTTAGCTAAAACTAGGTTGTTACAAATCCCAAAAAACTCAATTAACAACTCTAACAAAACCTCCAAGAAATAATCTTTGGAAAATTACAGGATGAATAATGAATTTCCACGACTTTTTAAAGAAAATCAAGAAGAAAACTACTTCTAAAAAATCACAAGAAAGAAATCTTGCACAAATAAACTAACCCCTAGAATTGAAAACTTTATTAATGAAAACAATTGTGTCCCTAATGAGCAATGAAGAATCCTTTTTATAGGCTAGCTAAGTACACGATTTGTAATAGCCCATTTTTTAGTGAAATCGGAATAGTGGTTTCGAGACCACAAATCCAACCCAAAAATAAAATTTATTTTTATTTTATTATATGGTCCGGATTATGATAGACATGTCGTTTGAAAATTTTGATATGAAAATTTTATCAATTAAGTATTTAATTACGAGAAGAACTAAATCGAATAAAATACAAAAGTTGAATTCTAGTAGCTATAAGGATTAAATAGCTATGGAATTCAAATCTAGAGGTGCTTATATGATAATTAAACCATTAAAGAAAAGTATGTAGATTTTTGGTGACTCATCCATGGAAAAATTAGAAAAGAGTAGAGACTAAATTGGAAATTGAAATAATTAATTGACTAAAAGATGATAAAAAGAAAATATCATCTTATTTTGTCATCCTCAACCCTAAAATTTTATGGAAACCCTAAGAGAGAGAAGAAACTTTCAAGGCTTAATTGGGTAAGTTTCCTTATCACATTTCCAGTAATTGTGATATTATTTAAACCGGGATAACTTAACCTATCTATTTAGGGGATTACTTTGAAAATTTATCAAGGTATGAAATTTGGATCATGGATGAATATGCTGAAAATTAGAAATTTATGGTAGAAAATGAAGGGTTGTTGATAGATAAACAACTATTACAAAGTGATTTTTTATGAAAACATGATTTAGGGACTAAAATGTAAAGTTGTGAAATTTGATGAAAATTTCTAAATTTTTATGAATACATGTGCTATAAAATTTGTAATGGGATTTTGGTTAGGCTTAGAATAGGGGGTAAATTGCACAAGTTTCATTTTCCAAGCCTGGGATGAAATTGGAATTTATGGAAAAGTTAAGGCCAAAATGGTAATTTGGACTAGAATGTAAATTGAGTCCAAATAAGTATGAAATATGTGAAATTTATTATTAAATCTATTTATATAGATCTGGAAAACAGAAATTCGAGGCTAGACCGAGGAAAGAAAAGGTTTCGGATTAGTAGATTTTATACGCAAACAAGTGATAAGGTAAGTTTGTGTAACTTAATCGAGCTTTGGAATATGTTTAATTGAATGTTGTGTTTGTATGGAATGTGACTTATATTGATGTACATTATTTGAATGCTATAATGAAAAATTTAATACATGCTTGAAATGGTGAAAAAGGTTTAATTCTCGATTGAATATTGGATTCCGATAATTATATGCACTTTCCCGAATTGAATAAGGTCATGCATTTGTTGCGAACAGGGTTTAGCTCGGACGAGTAATCCTATGACCTTGTTATAAAAAGGATTTAGCCCAGATGGGTAATCCTGATATAATATATCTCGAGTATATGTTACGATTAAGGTTTAGCCTAGACTGGTAATCCTAATTGAGCTCTTTTGAGCATGCGTTATATAAAGGATTTAGCCTGGACTGGTAATCCTATTATACGATATGTGGCTCAAGAGTGTGTTCCTTGGTTAAGTGCCTTAATGGGTACCCTCGAATAAGAATTGACGAATTATGGAACCGTACACCTCGAGTGTACTACTTGAGCATCCATCGGAATTTCAATGATTCAACGGACACAACTCTTGACATGGTATGAGAATTCTGAGATGAAATGATAATGACTTGAAAGAATATTGCATGATGAACTTATCAATGTTTACTTGATTGTTATGAAGATTTTGGTGACTAACATGTTTGATTGAATGCATGTGTTTAGGCAATATTGCTAATGGATGCCAAACATGATATTGTATACTTAGATTTAATAAACGGGATTGATAAGTTTAGCTTCCATTATACGAACTTACTAAGCATGTAATGCTTACTTCATTTTATTTTCCCTGTTTTATGGTGCTCGAAAGCTCGCGAAGGTTGAAAGATCATTGGAGCATCGTCACACTATCAACTGGCTTATTTTGGGTATACATAGTAAAATCATTTTGGTATAATGGCATATATAGGACAACTTGGCCATTAGTGGCATGTTAATGATGCTTGTAATATAGCCATTGGAATGGCTAGTAATGGTTATTATGGTATGATTAAGTAGGTAATTATGATATAATAATATGTGATATGTTAAGTATATGTGATCAAATGATGTTAATACCTAAGTTAATCCAAGGTAAGTTTATAAACACATATGCATGTATTGGTATACCATGATGAATGATGGAATTGTTTAATTTGAATGCTTGGAATGGTTGGTATTGGATGTGTGTTTCAAGTGCAGGTCTTGGGTGAAATTTTGGGTGAGAAATGAAGCTAGAAATGGCTTTATTTTGTCCACATGGGTAGACACACGGGCTTGTGTCTAGACAGTGTGTGACACATGGCTGAGTACATAGGCGTGTAGTTAGGTCGTGTGTCCCTGCACCTAAATTTTGAGATACAGAATGCTCAGAACTGAACAAACGGGCAAAGACACAGGCATGTGTCTCAACCGTGTGTGCTACACGGCCTAGAACACGAGCGTGTGTCTTGGCCGTGTGAAACCTGCACCTAAATTCGAAATGAATTAATTGACCACACTGCCTAGCAAACGGGAGTATGGCATGGCCGTGTGCACAAGTTAGAAAGTTACATGGGGTCGAACATTGCCTGCAGCACGGGTGTGTCCTAGTGTCACACGGGCGTGTCCCTTGGACCATATGGGCATGTGAGACCTGCACCGTGGAAAATTTTTAAAATGTTGCAAAAAATTCTTAGAGTTCCCGATTAAGTCCCGACTCAACTCTAATGCTCGTATTGGGCCTTGAGGGTCCAATTAAGGGATGTTTCAAATAATCTTGAATAATGAATAGTAATTTACAAAAATTATTTGTAAAATCTTTTGAAAGTTTCGGTAATCCTCCAAAACCCTGTTCCGATGACGAATATAGGGTAGGGGTGTTGCACGATTATTAACGGCCTTTCACCTAAGTTTAATCATGTTGTGTCTATTATAACCACCAGTCAAGTGCCTTTTGATTTACAAGGGATTACAATAGCCTTATTGGATGCCGAGGCTCAACACCAAGCTCCTTTCTCTCAAGTTCATGTTTTTGTAAATCTTGTTGTAATTAAGAAAGACACTCCATCGCTTCTTGCCTATAACAGTCAACCTCCATCACAGTCTTTTTGTTCCAATCAAGTTTCTTGGTTTGCTTGTGGTCACGGTCGCGGTCGAGCTCGTGCAAGTGGTACGTCTCGACTGCAATGTCAAATCTGTGGCAATATAACAGCCCGTTTTTAGTGAAATCAAAACAGTGGTTTCTGAACCACAAATTCGAAGTTAGAAAAAAATTATTATTATTATTATATGGTTTATAGTATGATAGAAATACTGTATAAAAATTTCGTTAAGAAATTTTACCGTTTACATGCCTAAATTGATAAAAATGACTAAATTGCATTTAGTGCAAAAGTTGAGTTCTAATAGCTATAAGTATTAAATAGATATAGAATTTTAAATAGGAGGTCTGATATAGTAAATAGACCATTAAAGTGGTTAGTAGATAAGTATGAATAGTCATCATTGGAAATTTAATGAAATATTAAGGTTAAATTTGGAAATTTGTGATTAAAATTGTAATAAATTAATAAAATAAAAAATATCATCTATTATCATCATCTACCACCAAAATAAAAAAAATAAAGGTTATTTTGGTTATTTTTCTTGAAATATTAGCAAGCTTATTTTGCTCAAGTATATATTTTTGTCCCGTTTTTAAATATTTCTATGTTTCCAATATCGTAGTAGCTTAATCTAGTTGGTTCGGGGATTAATTTGAAAAGCCGTTAAAGTATTAGGGTTTTGCAATTGATGAGTATGCTTGAATTTTGAGGTTTTATTGTAGAAAATGAAAGGTTGTTGTTAGGTAAACAAATTTTATAAAGAGATTTTTGATGGAATTATCAATTAGGGATTAAATTGAAAAGATGATAAATTTATGGTAAAATTTAAAAATTTTATGAAATATATGGGCTGCTATTAATAGGTATAAAAATCGATTAGGCTTGAGTAAGGATTAAATTGTGTGAATTTCATTTTCCAAGTCTAGGGACTAAACTGTAATGAATTAAAAGTATAGGGCAAAATAGCAATTTTTTCAAAAAATGTGTTGGTCTAAATTGACTATGAATTATATTGAATTGAGTGAAATTCATTCGTATAGATCTGGTTAAACCTAGTACGGAGTTAGATCGAGATAAAGGAAAAATATCGGATTAGTCACCTTCGTATCTACTTAAATTGTACATTTATATGTGTTAAATTGAATTTTTGTTTGTGAATTGTACAATTGCCATGAATAAATACTAGTTTTATATTCAAAAATTAGTGAGCCCCGTTTGAACCTTAAGAATCCGTAGGATACAAATGACATGTCATTAAGGTCACCGATTTCAGCTCTTATGAGCTTCCTGTTCTTCGGCTCGCATGAGCTTCCCATTCTTCAGCTTGCATGAGCTTCCCGTTATTCAACTCAGAAGAGCTTATTGTTTACAACTCGTATGAGCATACATGAATATGAATTGACGAATTACAATTCAGTACACCTCATGTGTACTACCTGTGTATCCAACGATATTCTAAATGGTTCAACGGCCATAGTTCAGTTACAAGATTATATGAGTTTGATATGAACTATTATTGGTAATTATATAAAACACATGAAATGTGATTATTTGATGAATTCAACCATATGTGTTGCATCATATATGTGATTTTCATGGCTAATATGTTGGTGATCATATGTTTAGGCTTTTGGCCAAATTGGTTGAGATATGCTATGTTTACTTACCTACTGTATGGATATATGGTAAGTTAGATTCCGTGTTATACGAACTTACTAAGCTTAAATGTTTACTGTGTTATTTTTCTATGTTTTATAGTAATTCGGCAGCTCGGTTAGGTTGGAAACTGGTCAGATTTATTTCACACTATCCATCAGTCTTTTTGGTATTTTCAATAAATTAATCTCGGATATAATGGCATGTATAGGTTATTTTGGCCAATGATGGCATATAAATGTTTTGTTGAGGTTCACCATGTATATGGCTTGTTTTTGGTATATTTTGATGTGTATATAAGTTACCTTATCATGTTTGAGGTGTGATTGATATAGTAGAATGAAAGAAAGTAAAATGTGGCTTGAATATGTATATATGAATTTTGTCATTTAGGTAAGTTGAGATACTTGGTTGATATGCCTTTAAGTTTTCATTTGAGGTGCCTAAGGGCATATTGGTTCTATGTGATGATATTTCATGTTTAAGACTTGATTTTGGGTTGTTTTGAATGCCTTGTTATGGCTTGTTGATTTGCAAAAATGTTGGGTTAGGTTGATGTCAAATTGGGTGAGAAATGTGGCCTGGAAATTGGCCTATTTTTGTCCACACAGGCAGAGACACGGTCGTGTATCCCCTGTATCTTTTAAATTGCATAAGTTAGTATGCTCACACAACCTAGCACATAGGCATGTGGTTTGGCCGTGTGGCCCAAGTCAGAGAGTTACAAGGGCACGGACACGAGCTGAGACACGGTCGGGTGTCCCTATTTCGAATGCCCACACTGCCTAAGACATGGATGTGTCTCTTGGCCGTGTGAATCACACAACCGTGTGACCCCTGCAGCTTGAAAAATTTTAGTGTTTTTCAAAAAATTCTTTAAGCATTCAGTTTAGTCCCGACTTGTTTCTAAGCATATTTTGGGCCTCGAGGGCTCATATAAGGAACAATATGTTTGATTTCGATTAGATTATGATATGAATATATATGATGTGAAATGTTTGAAATTTCTGTCTATTTATTCTGTAAACTCCAGTAATGCTCTGTAACCTTGTTCGTTTAATGGATACGGGTTAGGGGTGTTACATTTATTGGTATAAGAGCTACGATTTAGTCGATTCTTAGATTAACGTAGCATACACAAGTCTAGCTATACATGCCATTATATAACCCGTGATAGTGTGATATCTCCTGACTGTTTTAAAACATGTTTTATATAGCAATGACATCCAAATGAGTTGATTTCGATGAAGTAGAGAGTAACGCTCAAGCCTCCATTCAAGGAGTAGCTTCGAGTAGTAAAGGGCCCTTATCTGAGGGCCAGGGAGGAGAGGCTAAAGAAGCCTTCTTCCAGATGATGAATGAATGGTTCACAGAGTTTGTACGAACGAACCCGGTTGCTCAACAACCTTGATGGCGTGGTTTCATGATAGGTTTTAAATATTTATAATTACTCGTTCTTGAACTAACTATTATCGTGATGTAGGCAAGTGTACCTATCGAACATTAGTATAGTTTTAGCAAGACCGGATTGTCGAACCCAAAGGAACTAAAAATACTAGTAATGACTGTCTTTTTATTATCTAGCCTAAGAATAAAGAGGTTTTATTTTAATTGACTAATTATCTAAACTAAGAACGCACAGAGAAAAGAATTGGGGAATTGCTTTTGGGAAAAATCGATTGACTTAAGACAATACCTAAGGAAAAATCAACCTAGACTTTACTTGTTATTCTGGCTCCGAATCGGACGATTTATTCATTCAACTTGTTCCGTAGAGATCCATAAGTTATGTTATTATCCCTATTCAAGACTAATAACGTCTAATCCTTAGATTGAATAATCGAGACTTTTCTCTAATTAACACTCTAGGGTTGCATTAACTCGATCTATGAACTCCCTTATTAGGTTTCACTCTAATCCAGCAAAATCTTGTCACCCTATCACTAGGTGTGCAATCAACTCCGCTAAATTACGACAAATTTACTCTTAGACAGAGACTTTTTCTCCTCTAAATAAGCACATTAACTTGAATCAATATCCTGGAATATTAAAACAAGAATTAAGAACACATAATTAAGAACAAGTCAAATATTTATCATACGATTCAGAAAATAATAACAAGATTCGTCTTAGGTTTCATTCCCCTTAGGTATTTAGGGGTTTTAGTTCATAACTAAATAAGAAAACATCTCAGAAGAATAAAGAATACAAAACATAAAGAAAACCCAAAACTCCTAAAGGGAAATTGAGGAGAGATCTTCAGTCTTGATGATGAATCCGGCTCCTGGGATGGATCAATCGACTTCCTTGGAGTAATTCCTTACCCCCTATTCTCCGTCTCCCTTTTCCTCCTCCTCTAGGGTGTATTTATAGGCTTTGGAATGCCTAAAAGCCCTCAAAATTGGCCTTTTCTGAATTGGACTCAACTTGGGCTCGGCAGGGACACGCCCATGGCACACGTCCGTTTTCTATTACTTCAGGCTATGTTCGAGCCTACCTAATTGACACGGCCGTGTGGTCTGCCCATGTGAGGAGGTCCAGGCCGTGTTGAATTCGTACTTTGGCCCATTTTCTCCGTTTTTGGCCCGTTTCTCATTTTTTTCACTCTCCTATGCTCTCCTAAGTATAAAACATGAAATTAAAGCATTAGGAGCATTGAATTCACCAATTCTAATGATAAATCATTCATAAAATGCATTAAAAATGGGGTAAAAATATGTATAATTTACGGTTTATCAAATACCCCCACACTTAAGCATTTGCTTGTCCTCAAGCAAAATTCTCAACTCATAATCAAAATAAATTCTTCACAACTTATAATTTCTATCGATAATATCTCACATTAATCTATAAGTAATCATACATTAAGAATTCAACTAAAAGAACATACAAGTTCCAAACATTCCAAGTTGAGCATTTTATTCATGCAAACATAGGTGTCTCCCCTCATCTAAGTAATTACCTTTGATTCAGAATATCACAGAGTTTTACATCCTCACTAAAGATTCACTCAAATTACTCGAGCTGTTTAAGGATAATAAATGAAGCACTCAATAGTCAATAATGAAAAGTCATTACCATAGGCTTGCATGAAAATCAAATATCCACCACTATAGTTTAAGATGATACATCAATCAAAAGGTTTTTAGAGGGTTGTAATGAGGCTTGGTTAGGGGGTCTGGTCACAAGCTGAAAGAAAAGGGTTAGAATTGAGATTGAATTGAAAAATTACCTAACTAGAAAAAGAGTTAATCTTCACTTGCATACAACAGAGCTTCTTCTCAGAATATGAAATTACAGATATGTATACATAGTTTTTTTTTTTAAGAAGAAGTTAATAATCAAACAAGACATAGCTAAGCAATTTCTTCAACTCAAATCTCGACAAAAATAAGAATCAAATTAATTTAGGGGATTTTGACAATAATGGGTTAAGGGTTAATATTGAGGTTAATACAAGGAATGGCTTGTTAGGCTCAAGGGGGTTTACTAAGAGATAATCGTGGAGGTATGCTTTTCATGGCATGAGTGGGTTAATCCTAAGTGCCTTAATCATTTTGACATATCAAATCAAATGGTGTGGTCTCGACATGCATAATCAAGCAAGTTCTAGAATAACAGTTCAATACTAACGCACTCAAAGCAATAATAAAACTAACCATGAAAGGATTAATAGATGCTCAAAAGGCTCCAAAATCTCACAAAAATTATGGCTTTTTGATGTTTAGACTCGTGAATTCCAATTCAAAGTAATACCTAGACTTAGGGAAACAACCTATAATTTTAAATTCTTAAAAATCAACTTATCATGCTTGATTCTCTAATGTCTTAAAGTTTAAATAATCAATGCATAAATCCCTATGTTTTAATTCAAGATATATCAATCAAAATCATAAATTAATTAAAATTTATCCTAAATATGATATGAAAGCTTTTCAAGAGAATAAGGCAATCATTCAACGATTTTTCTTATAATGAAATAAATATTCCCCCCACACTTAAGACGTACATTGCCCTCAATGTACAACGATAGATATTAAAGTATAAAAATAAGATAGGGAGAGAAGTGAAACTTCCTGCATGATAAATTCCTCGAACTAGAGTTTGGGAGAGTAAACGGTTCAAGAGTCGAGAAGGATACTCCGGTGGTCGTAGAGGTTCATTAGTCCATAAGTCCTGCGCCAAAAGAATATTATATCTAGTGGTAACTATGGTCGTGGTTGATCAAGACATGGCAGTCGTGGAGAACCTTTCTCGGTGGAGTTTTAGTTCCTATGTGACGATGAGCTTAAGAGCTCTATAAAACTATGATAAAATTAGGAACTTTTTAGGGGATATTAGGGAGAATAATTACTCAAAAAGAAATAACCAAAATTAATAATTAAAAATAAAATTTCTAAAATCTAATAAAAATAAAAATTAGTTTCAATAAAAATTAAAAACATAAAATAATAAATAAATATTTTTAAACATCTTCATCGTTGGATGGTTCGCGAGGTGGGACTGGCAATGAGATGTGAAGGTGCTGACAGATCTGTTGTAGAGTAGCATCAATGTTGTCAAATCGTTGAAAACACTACTGCTCGAATCGGGTGAGGCGCTCAGAGATGTCAGCATAAGAAGCCGCCGCATGAACTGGACGAGAGGGTGGTGGTGGCTGAGTCGGTGGGTCCTCGTGCTGTGGGGGGACATCATCAAGAATGTCCTAGTAGGCCTCCTCCTCGGTAGATTGGGCGAGACGAAACTGGGGAGGGTAGGTTCCTCGGCGCTTCTCGATCATCCTCATGCTAAGCATGATCAAGATGCCTTGTGGAGACATCTGGCTAATGAGAGTGAGGGATGATTCTTGGGCCGCGGTGTTGAGGAGCCCGAAGTGTTGCGTCAGTTGAGTCACGTAGGGGCCAATGGAGATGACCCCCTTCCGATGCCGCTCCGTCTGGTGCTGAATCGCAAGGGCGGTGAAATAGGCAAGGTCGATGACGTACCCTTGGACATACACCATAAGAAGTAGACGTCGGGGGTGTTAACCACGCCAGTGCTCTCTCACCTCTCTGTAATCGTGTGAGCTAAAATAGCATGTAAGCACCTCAGGGATGGTGGGAGAACTAATGCCTTGGAGCGACTAGGATTGTAGGAGGCCGCGCTAGGGGCCAAAGTGTTCCAACACTTCGAGGGAGAGAAATGTATGTGGCGATTGAGAGCATGTAGTTTATTCTCTTCTTGAACTCTTCCGTATATAGGCGTAGTGCAGCACCGAACTCTGGGACACTTACCTGGCGGATTAATCCACCTAGGCGAAATTGGACCGTACTGGGATCATCGTAGTACGTCATTACAGTCTGAAGATGGAACGTTGAGCATAGTTCCATCGTGAGATCAAGGTATATCAGCTCGATAATCCCAAAGAATAGCTCCCAAGGGTCAGTGGTTAGGAGGGCCCGAATCGCATCAACTATCTGAACTTGTTCTACGGTAGCCCAGTCGATACAGCAGCCCGCAATTAAGGGTCAGGCCCGAAGTATTTGGAAAAGCTCTTCTTGGGGCCCTTAAGGGAACTGTAGGAGGGGGTGACGAATTTCCGTAGTTGGACCCGCGGAAGATGACGCTCCCTTCCTCTTCTTCGAGGCAGGTACGACGGCCTTTTTACCACATGAAGATGACATGGTACCTGCGTTTAGAATCATCAAGTCATATTGATGAGTGGTCAAAGTAAAAGGAATACAATTTTCAAATAAAAAGCAGAATTTCAACCACAACCAAACATAACTAATCTAATAATTTCGTGACCTTATCATTGTATGAAAATAAGCATAGTAATGGCATGTGTAGGACAAAAGAGTGAGGCTTTTCCAACAACATAATTGAAAGATGCAAATTGAATGATAGACATTGGCATGGAAATATCATGAGAATGAGCATGGTAAAGTCATGGGTATGAGGTTTCCCTAATAACATGATTTAACACGCAATGCATAATAACTAACCTAAGAATGCAAACTAAATGATAAAATAATGAGAAAAATGACAAATAGTTTGAAAGCAATGAAGATTATGCTAACAATAAGTATTAGTAATAAGTAAAATAGAAGTGAAAGGAGTAAACAAACGTTAAGGGAGAGGGATTGAGCATTAAAAATGAAGTTTGAGACGGTGCACGGGCATGGCAGGGAGGCCGTGTAGAGTTGCAGCGGCTAAGTTTAGGGTTTTTGGATGGGGAAGAAAGTGAATAGTGCAGGGTATTTATAGATTTTGGGCTACACGGCTAGGTCACATGCTCGTGTTCCCCAATTTCAGCCCGTGTGATTCGCGAATTTCAAATTTGGGCGCGTCTGACATTTAGTACACTCTCGTGTTCCTCGGCTATTTTTGTTGGCTTTGTCCTCATGACTTGCCACTGATAGTTATTCAGTGACATCTCCTCAATAAACTCATAGGCATCTTCAGGTGTTTTATTATTGATGGTTCCGCCAGCAGCTGCGTCAACGATTTGCCGAGTCGAAGGATTCAGACCATTGTGGAATGTTTGAACTTGGAGCCAAAGCGGTAACCCATGGTGAGGGCACCTTCTCAGTAAGTCCTTGTATCTCTCCCATGCATCGTAGAAGGTTTCTTAATCCATCTGCACAAAAGAAGAGATGTCATTATGTAATTTAGCCGTTTTAGCCGGCGGAAAATATTTTAGTAAGAATTTTTCGGTCATTTATTCCCAAGTAGTAATTGACCCTCGTGGTAACAAGTTCAACCACTGTTTAGCTTTGTTCCTTAATGAAAAAAGGAATAACCGAAGATGAATGGCATCATCAAAAATGCCATTGATTTTAAATGTATCGTAAAATTCCAAAAAGTTTGCTAAATGAGCATTGGGATCTTCATCCTGCAAACCATCGAACTGAACAAATTACTGTATCATTGAATAGTGTTAGGTTTTAATTCAAAAGTATTTGCAGCTAAAAACAGGTCTAACTATGCTAGATTCAGTTCCTGTTAATGAAGGTTTAAATAATCATACATAGTGCGTGGAGCAAGATTTTGATTAACCATAATTGTAGGAGGTAGTTGATTGCCTTGGTTTTTAGCCATCTCTTCGGTTGGGGGTTGAGTATCGTCTTCTCGCTCATTCTCTGTGTATCTTAAGCTTTGCCTTATTTCTCTTTGGTTTCTACAAACTGTGCAATCTATTTCTTCGTCAAAAAATAGTGGCCCTAACGGGTTTCTTCTAGTTATAAACTATAAAAACCTACCAAGAGACGGAAAAATAAATAAGTAAGTAATAATAATATAAAATTAAATTGCAAGAAAAATAAATGGCTAAAGTAATAAAAATTGAGCGTTCCTAATATTTCAGTTCCCCGACAGCGGCGCCAAAAACTTGATCGTATGGTTTCGTGAAAGGTTTTCAATATTTATAATTACTCGTTCTTGAACTAACTATTATCGCGATGTAGGCAAGTGTACCTATCGAACAGTAGTATAGTTTTAGCAAGACTGGATTGTCGAACCCAAAGAAACTAAAAGTACTAGTAATGACTGTCTTTTTATTATCTAGCCTAAGAATAAAAAGGTTTTGTTTTAATTGACTAATTATCTAAACTAAGAACGCATACAGAAAAGAATTAGGGAATTGCTTTTGGGAAAAATCGATTGACTTAAGACAATACCTAAGGGAAAATCCACCTAGACTTTACTTGTTATTCTGGCTCTGAATCGGACAATTTATTCATTCAACTTGTTCCGTAGAGATCCCTAAGTTATGTTATTATCCCTATTCAAGACTAATAACGTCTAATCCCTAGATTGAATAACCGATACTTTTCTCTAATTAACACTCTAGGGTTGCATTAACTCGATCTATGGATCCCCTTATTAGGTTTCACCCTAATCCGGCAAAATCTTGTCACCCTATGTCTAGGCGTGCAATCAACTCCGCTTAATTATGACAAATGTACTCTTAGACAGGGTCTATTCCTCCTCTGAATAAGAGCTTGTCTTGAATCAGTATCCTGGGATATTAAAACAAGAATTAAGAACACATAATTAAAAACAAGTTAAATATCTATCATACGATTCAGAAAATAATAACAAGATTCATCTTAGGTTTCATTCCCCTTAGGTACTTAGGGGTTTTAGTTCATAACTAAATAAGAAAACATCTCAGAAGAATAAAGAATACAAAACATAAAGAAAACCCAAAAGTCCTAAAGGGAAATTGAGGAGAGATCTTCAGTCTTGATGATTAATCCGTCTCTTGAAACGGATCAATCGGCTTCCTTGGAGTAATTCCTTACCCCCTATTCTCCGTCTCCCTTTTCCTCCTCCTCTAGGGTGTATTTATAGGCTTTGGAATGCCTAAAAGCCCTCAAAATTGGCCTTTTCTGAATTGGACTCAACTTGGGCTCGGCAGGGACACGCCCGTGGCACACGCCCGTGTTCGATTACTTTAGGCCGTGTTTGATTACTTTAGGCCGTGTTCGAGCCTGCCAAATTGACACAATCGTATGGTCTGCCCGTGTAAGGAGGTCCAAGCTGTAACACCCCTTACCCGTATCCAAGGCTGGAATAGAGGACGAGGCATTACCAGACTTAACAATACACATAGACGAAAACCGGGCCATAAAATTTCATTTAATTCAAAACTTTTCGAACACATGCATAACAAACAAAGCTAACTAGATCATCACATCAAAACATAGGACATGGCATGATTAATTAAACTTATAATCCATAATGGATAAGGACTACATCTCATGATCATATACGATAACTCAATGCAGACTGATACGTATGGTCAAAATCATAATAAAAATATATATCACAAACCAACTTCCTATACATGCCACTCACTTGATATTTCTAATATTTGAATTAATTCTCCCAAAATGATAGTTTGATAGTGTGATTTTGCCTCCGACAATCTCCAACCCCGAGCCGACCTGCCAATACTAAAGAAATGGAGAGGATGGGTAAGCTTTACGCTTAGTAAGTTCATATGAAAATAATAAGCAATTACTACCACGCTTTTCAAGATAAAACACTATAATTGTACAATTACACATGTTCAGGTTAAGCTGTGTTGTCGAGTTACAGTTACTAAATCATTAATATCTAAAGATACAAAAATCCAAATTTAGTTTCGTTAATTTTCCTTGAAACTAGATTCATATATATTTCTCTCATAAAATTTCCAGAATTTTTGGTTTATCCAATTAGTACAGTTTATTCATTAAAGTTTCCCCTGTTTCAGGGTACGACTACTCTGCCCCCATACACTACGAACCAAATTTATCCCTGTACTGAATTTCAACGACCATGCTGTTTGTTTCCCTTAAAAATAGACTCAATAAGGAATCCATGCATATAAGGTATGACTCTTAATAAGTTTTTTACAATTTATGGTGAATTTCTAAAGTCAGAACAGGGGATCTCGAATTTATTCTGATACTGTCTCACAAAAATTATAATATCACATAATATATAACTCTTTTGCTCCCCATGTTTCTTTTATATGAAAATAGACTCATTAATATTTAATTCCATAATTTTTTTGAAATTTAATTCAACTTACACAATTTTTGGTAAATTTTCAAAGTCATGCACTGCTGCTGTTCAATACTGATTTACTACTAAAGTTCACTTTTACACAATTCACTTAATCCATTCCATTTTACCGAGGTTCGCTCAAATATCGAGCATATTGCTCATAAATTCAAATAAACATATACTTGCACTTGTTCATCACATAATCACTTTCACATGTATTTTCATTTAATCGATTTCCCGTTGAACTCATCGGAATAATAACAGATACACAATTGCCTGCACATTTTCCCATTTCCACACTTGTAGCTGAAGCTATCTGGTACGCATAGTAGCCTGAACTTAGTACTACACATGCGGCCAATAATCTGGTACAAGTAGTAGCCTGCACTTAGTACTACACACGTGATCACAGTTTTCGGGTACTACACACTAGAAACTTCTAGAATGTAAGTTTTGCAACTTATTCAATTTAGTCCCTAACTTCAAATTAAGCACTTTATGCATAGAATTTCTTCACAAAATTTTCACACAATCATGCAATCATATCATAGACCTCAAAATAATCATAAAATAATTATTTATATCTCGAATTTGTGGTCACAAAACCACTATTCCGATTAGGCCCTAATTCGGGATATTACAACTCTCCCCCCTTTAGGGATTTTTGTCCCCGAAAATCTTACCGGAAAAGTGGTCTTCACTTAGATTTCTCAATTTCATATTCAGTGATGAAGAACTTTCACTCAGGCGGTGCCTCCAATATATCTCTTTAATTTCTCATATATTCTGAAAGCTTACGGACTCATCTCTTAATTGTTCTTAAAATTTCAACCCTTCTCCGTTTCCCTTGTCATCTTGACATAAAACCAGATCTCAATTTGGTTAATGGAGACTAAAATTCCAAGAAATCCAACAATCAAAGGGACCTACACTCTTCTGAAATAATCATACAGATTTTTATCATCAATAAATCACAATCCAATAACATCTGAATCAAATTACAATACACGTCGTTACTTTCTGAATGAATAGGCAAATTTTCACTGTGAGCTTTATACAATTCTTTCTGTATAAGCCTCAGAATAATAATAATAATACCATGAATCAGATCCAATCTGAAATTCAACATCAGAAATCGATCCTCACTGTACTCTTTTAGTTTACTACTCACTATCACATTTCCATCTTTCCGCTACGAAAATAATTCTGATATAACCTCGAAAATAATCCTTTCTTCTAGTTACAAAACAATTCATCATGCCATCCTTTACTATTCATTCATTACGTTAATCAAAACCGTCTCAATTGCATTAGTTCAAGTACCAAAATATCTCAATTGAAGACATTAACTATAATTGACTTACTTGAGAGAAGTAATCCACCATACAGATTGAAACTCGCACTTTTATCACTTATACCTTTATTGTTGTCAAACCTTACCCAAAAATTAGAAAAATCCCAATACTGAAATCACCACATCACCCAAACCAAATCAGAAGTATAGTCATACTTGACATGATTATCACGAGCTGAAGAATGCACTCTGAACATAAGTCATAATTGACAAATTACGGAATAAAGATAACAAGAAAACTGAATAAAGAAATTCAAGATAAAAAAAACCCAGAATAAAGAAATCCAGAATAAAGAAACCCAAGATACGATACTATGCCGGAAAATTGAAAACCAAACTCATAGGAAAATATAGAAGATCCCGATAATTCCTCAAAGAAAAGAAATCCAGTATAAAACATCATTTAATCTCACTGGAATCAAATGCAACAAGAACAATGTACCTTCCCATATATATACATATCAAATGGAGCATCAAGTAGAAGAAACAGAATCATAGTATCATACATATTCTCTCACCAATTTTTTTATCAGGTAGAATATAATGGAATGCCCAAAGGAATAGAGTAATACAAATTATAAACCAGTCAGGCTACCAATGTTTTCGTCTAACATCAGGATTAGAAAACATCCCCATATAACTAAAATTTCTTCAAAAGATCAATAACCATAGAAATATTTCTGGGAACGGATAAACACATAGAACATCTTAGAAGAAACTACTAAAATCATCTAGCCAGAATCGCTTGTCACACTCGGATATTACACATTTCGATATCATTTCCCCAACTATTTACGCCATCACAAATTTCATATTTCTTTTCACTAAAAAAGACTAGTTCTGAATAAATTTTGATTTGCACTTTTCTCGACCTTGTACCTTAGTAATTCGATTTATCAAAATAAATTTCTTCTCTAGTTGGAACAATGTATAACTCCAATAATCCTTATGCCAATCTGATACTTTTCTAGCTTTGACTTTACTTATCAACTCATTCTTCAATCTCTAATCATATTTATAATTATTCTATCACTGAACTCTTTGGTTTCTCAACCGGAAACTTATTCAGTATAAATCTCATGAAATTCCATTATAAAACACCACTTTGGTAAGGGGAAAGGGGTCGTAGGGCCTCTAACTCAACTCTCATATACATATACATGTAACACAGTTTTCATCATAGCAATCATATCTCAATCATGTCATTCATTTTGAGTAACTGACATTCATATTGGTTTAATGCCCACTTTCCAGTTATCTCATTTAGTCAAGTATAATTATGCATGCATCCTGTGTTTTCTGGATAGCTTGACTTATCCATTCATCTACTCAAACAAATCATACTCATGACATCATATAAGGGTTAAACAAACATAGATATTTGCATCACAATCGTAACTTTCATTTCGTGCATCATCATATACATATCATTACAATCACATAATTCAGTCCAAACAATTTAACATAGATAAATTCATTTCATTATAATCAATTATCTCATAAAAAAAATATCATTGACATTCATCAACATTCAACGTTCAATCAAGGCAATGACATTTTCATTCATATCGTGATATTAAGAACTTTTACTCATACCTCTACGAATTTCTATTTATCCCGTTCATCTTATTAAGTTAGTCAAATACACTACATCATATGAGCATCAAGCAAGTATGGATATTTATCACAACATTCTTTCATCTCACGTGTTATCACTTATATATATATCATAAATTTTTATTCATACTTTTCTAAATCGAGACTCATCATAATCGTAATTTTATTCAAACACCTTCGCATCACATTGAACATGGTCAGTGCAGCTCGGTTGGAGAGTACATCTGTCTAAACAAGACGGTGCTCATACGCGTCGGGAGATATCACACTATCACAGATCAGTGGCATGTATAGCTGGACTTTTACACATGCTAGGTTAGTCCGAGAATCGACTAAACCATAGCTCTGATACCACTAAATGTAACACCCCTTACCTGTATCCAAGGCTGGAACAGAGTACGAGGCATTACCAGACTTAACAATACACATAGACGAAAACCGGACCATAAAATTTCATTTAATTCAAAACTTTTCGAACACATGCATAACAAACAAAGCTAACTATATCATCACATCAAAACATAGGACATGGCACGATTAATTAAACTTATAAACCATAATGGATAAGGACTACATCTCATGATCATATACGATAACTCAATGCAAACTGATACGTATGGTCAAAATCATAATAAAAATACATATCACAAACCAACTTCCTATACATGCCACTCACTTGATATTTCTAATATTTGAATTAATTCTCCCAAAATGATAGTTTGATAGTGTGATTTTGCCTCCGACGATCTCCAACCCCGAGCCGACCTGCCGATACTAAAGAAATGGAGAGGATGGGTAAGCTTTACGCTTAGTAAGTTCATATGAAAATAATAAGCAATTACTACCACGCTTTTCAAGATAAAACACTATAATTGTACAATTACACATGTTCAGGTTAAGTTGTGTTGTCGAGTTACAGTTACTAAATCATTAATATCTGAAGCTACAAAACTCAAAATTTAGTTTCGTTAATTTTCCGTGAAACTAGATTCATATATCTTTCTCTCATAAAATTTCCAGAATTTTTGGTTTATCCAATTAGTACAGTTTATTCATTAAAGTTTCCCCTGTTTCAGGGTATGACTACTCTGACCCCTGTGCACTACGAACCAAATTTATCCCTGTAAAGAATTTCAACGACCATGCCGTTTGTTTCCCTTAAAATAGACTCAATAAATAATCCATGCATGTAAGGTATGACTCTTAATAATTTTTTTACAATTTATGGTGAATTTCTAAAGTCAGAATAGGGGATCTCGAATTTATTCTGGCACTGTCACACAAAAATTATAATATCACATAATAAATAACTCTTTTGCTCCCCCTATTTCTTTTATATGAAAATAGGCTCATTAATATTTAATTCCATAATTTTTTTGAAATTTAATTCAACTTACACAATTTTTGGTAAATTTTCAAAGTCATGCACTGCTGCTGTTCAACACTGATTTACTACTAAAGTTCACTTTTACACAATTCACTTAATCCATTCCATTTTACCGAGGTTCGCTCAAATATCGAGCACATTGCTCATAAATTCAAATAAATATATACTTGCACTTGTTCATCACATAATCACTTTCACATGTATTTTCATTTAATCAATTCCCCGTTGAACTCATCGGAATAATAACAGATACACAATTGCCTGCACATTTTCCCATTTCCACACTTGTAGTCGAAGCTATCTGCACGCATAGTAGCTCGCACTTAGTACTACACATGCGACCAATAATCTGGTACACGAGTAGCCTGCACTTAGTACTACACACGTGATCACAGGTTTTGATGCATAGTAGCTCGCACTTAGCACTACACATGCGACCAATTATCCGGTACACGTAGTAGCCTGCACTTAGTACTACACACGTGACCTCACAATAGTTCATTTGTATCGCTTCTATTCTGAAGGTTCAACCGGGAAATTCCTCACTTTTCAACATTTTACTAAATTGTCCGTATTCAATTTAAATTCATAACTTACATCAAATAACCATTTGATAGGCAGCCACATTTCATATGATATCAAAATATAATAACATAAAAAGAATCGATAGATTATTTATGTACGAACTTACTCGAAGTGTCGATCTCACTATCCATAGTACCAATTGTCCTTTCATAGTATAATAAGACACAACTCAAATATCAAATCAGCTTTTAAGAATTTACATAACATATATCACATATTTTATATATCACTTATCATGTATCATCATTTTCTTGCATTTCATGTAACATTCTTTCATGTCATATTTCCACATCATAAACACCATTCCATCAACTTTTCCAATATATTAAATCATACAATATATGCAATAATAGTAAGAAATATAATTCAAACATAACATTGCATTATTATTATCATACGAACTTACCTCGATCCAGAAACGGCAATTTACCATTTTAGTTCAAAACCTTGTATTCTCCCGATTTAAGCCCAAATCTCGATTTCCTTCATCTATAATATCACATTTAGCCTAATAATTAGTCACAATATTCATACGGGTCCAAAAATCATATTTTTACAAATTTTCATTTTGACCCCTAAACTTTTGCATATTTGCACTTTTACCCCAAGGTTCGAAAATTAAACTTCATCCTATTTTCTTATTTATTATGACATGTTGATCTTTTTTCCCTTATATGGAAACATCAAATTCTCACTCTAACATGTACTTATGACTATTAGGTATTTTTACCGATTAAGCCCTTTTACTCGTTTTCACTTAAAACCGAGTAGCACAAGTTGTCTAACATAATTTAAAACCTCATATTCTATCATAAAACACCAAAATACACAAATTTCACCTATGGGTATTTTTCCAATTATGAACCCTAGGTTGAATTATTGCTAGCATAAGCTAAATCAAGTTACCAAGACTCCAAAAACGTAAAAATCATTAAAAACGAGGCTAGAACGGACTTACAATCGAGCTTGGAAGCTTGGAAACCCTAGCCATGGAGTCTCCCTTGTTATACACGTCCATGGTGAAGAACATGAACAAAATTGGCTTTTAATTTTGTATTTTAATTCATTTTACCCCTAAATGACCAAAATGCCCTTTTTACTAAACTTTCCAAAAATTTCATCCATGTCCAATTTTTGTCCATAAACTTAGAAATTGGTAAAATTGCTATTTAAGACCTCCTAATTAATATTCCAAATCAATTTCATACTAGAAACTTCTAGAATGCAAGTTTTGCAACTTATTCAATTTAGTCCCTAACTTCAAATTAAGCACTTTATGCATAGAATTTCTTCACGAAATTTTCACACAATCATAAAATCATATCATAGACCTCAAAATAATCATAAAAATAATTATTTCTATCTTGGATTTGTGGTCACGAAACAACTATTTCGATTAGGCCCTAATTCGGGATATTACATATGCCGTGTTGATTTTGTACTTGGGCTCATTTTCTCTGTTTTTAGCTCATTTCTCGTTCCTTTCGCTCTCCTATGCTCTCCTAAGTATAAAACATGAAATTAAAGCATTAGGAGCATCGAATTCACCAATTCTAATGAGAAATCATCCATAAAATGCATTAAACATGGGGTAAAAATATGTATAATTTACGGTTTATCAAACCTCCACCCCCTCCTGTTTCTCAACTAGTTCCTACTATTCCTCAAAGTACAGAACCTATCAGAGTTGGTAAGCCTCCTGTTGATAAGATCCTTAAGTATAGTGCTGAAGAATTCTGAGCTATAGCTGAAGATGATCACAAGAGAGCTAAGTTATAGTTAGGAAATATCTTCAAAGTTCTTGATGAATTATCTTGTTCACTGCTTGAATGTCTTAAGTGTGTAGTATCTCTATTAAAAGATTCAACTTATCAGTGGTCGAATACGTTGATTTCTGTTGTTCCAAGAGATCGAGTCATTTGGGAATTCTTTCAAACCAAGTTCCAAAAAAAATACATCAGTCAGAAGTTTCTCAACTAGAAATGTAAAGAATTTTTGGAGCTTAAATAGGGTTGTATGACAGTATCCGAATATGAACAGGAATTTGTTCAATTGAGCAAATATGCTCGAGAATGTATTCTGACTGAAACTACAATGTGTAAGCGGTTTGAAGATGGCTTAAACGAAGATATAAAACTATTATTCGGGATCCTAGAGTTGAAAGAATTTGTGTACTGGTTGATCGAGCATATAAAGCTGAAGAGCTGAGTAAAAAGTTTCAAGTAAGAGATTGACGGGAAAGTCATACCAGACAGAATCGAAAAAATCAAAAAAATATCAAGACCGTTCCACTACTTTTGTGGGATACTCCGATGGAAATAGAGGTATCCGACACTCCAATCCTAAATCTCAGGCTACATCTATAGCGAGTATAGGTAGTGCTAGAAACATCAAACCTAAGTGCAAGCAATGTAACAGGCTACATTTTGGTGAGTGTCGAATGAAGAGTGGAGTTTGCTTTAGATGTGGTTCCTTTGACCACTATCTTAGAGATTGGCCGGAGAAATCTGAAAAAGATAATATTCAAACATCGAGGCTGAGTAACACAACTGCAATAGTAGACCACCTCATAATCCTGGAAATATGAGCAATAGTCATGGTGTGACGAAAGACTCTACTATAAGGTATGAGGCACAAACACCAGCTAGGCTTACGCTATTTGTTCGTGCGAAGATGCTTTTGCACCAGAAGTTATTACTGGTACTTTCTCTCTTATTGATACTGATGTAATTGTTTTAGATGATCTCGGATCGACTCATTTATATGTTTACACAAAATTAGTGTCTAGTAAAAATTTACCTATTGAGTCCATTGAATTCGTGGTTAAAGTATCAGACCCTCTAGGCCAATATGTGTTAGTTGATAAAGTTTACAACAATTGTCCGTTAATGATTCAAGGTTACTATTTTTCATCTGATTTGATGCTATTACCATTCGATGAATTTAATGTGATATTGGGCATGGATTGGCTAACTCTATATAATGTTGTAGTAAATTGTAGACGAAAGCATATCATATTTAAATTTCAGAATGGTGAGATGTTTTATATTGAATCAGATAAATTGAATGGGTTACCTAATGTGATATCAGCTATGTCGGCACAAAAATATGTGAGAAAAGGTTGTAATGCTTACCTTGCTTATGTATTGGATACTAAAGTGTTTGAATAAAAGATTGAGTCAATGCCAGTTGTTTGCGAGTATCCTGATGTGTTTCTAAAGGAATTACCTAGATTACCACTAGTCAGAGAAGTTGAATTGCAATAGAAATTGTACTAGGAACAATACTGATATCGATAGCACCATAAAGAATGGCTCTTACTAAGTTAAAAGAGTTGAAAGCACAGTTGCAAGAGTTGACTGATAGGGGTTTTGCTCGACCTAATTTTTCACTTTGGGGTGCTCTGTGTAACACTCCAAACCCGTATCCATTGCTGAAATAAGGTTAAGAGGTATTACTTGACTGAACAAAACTTCTATAAGGTCAAAGATACTTACCAGACATAAATAATCAACAATGCAAACATGTCTCATTGATTTTCCATAAGAGCTCTTATAAATTTCCAAAATGACACACTATCAAAAAATAATCGAATATCTAATAACAAATTAACTACTGTCAAGTTATAACTAAAACATTTCACCACATTAGTTCAATTATAAGGCTTCTCTAAACAAAATGAGCAAGCCATCTTCGCATGGCTATAATGTATACAAAGTCGAAATATCATTCTACCTATAGTCTATCCTATACATGCCTTAAACCATGATGATATACAATCTTCTCAACTCACATAATGACTCGATAGTGTGATGATATCTTCGGCCCTTCCAACTCGAGCTAAAGTATAAACCTATAAGAAATGGAAAAGAGAACACGGAGTAAGCTTCAATGCTTAGTAAGTTTTAAGCAATGCAAACAATTAATTTACTTATAGATCGATTATTTCAAATTTTCAAGAAATCATTCCTAGATAATTGCCACTTTGGCCAAGTATCCATGAATGTAATGCATATTTAGCAAATTCACCTCACTTGAATCTGGACTCAATTAAAACCAAATATTTAAATCACAAATAAGATCGTAAGAACTCGAAAAGCATCTCATTAACAAGTTTTAACCATGTTTGCAACAAAATCACAAATTCACTACAAGTTGTCTTCCTGAACAACAGTCACTAAATTATTTATAACTAGAGATAAGAAACTCCAAATCAAGTGCTGTAAATTTTCCCTGCAAATAGACTCATATATCTTCCATATATAAAATTTTCAAAATTTTTGGCTTGACCAATCAATACCATATTTTTATTGAAATTTCCCCTGTTCCACTGTTTGACTATTCTGACCACTCTTCACTACGAATAAATTTTCTCATTATACAGAATTCGAAATATGTTATCATTTATTTCATTTGAAACTATCTCATTAAGGAGTCTAAGAATATAAATTTTATCTTATAACCATTTTTTTACCATTTATAATGATTTTACGAAAAGCGAGCAGGGGACCTCGAAGTCATTTTGACTCCATTCCACGCCACTTCAATTATCTCATTATTGGCAATTCTTTTGCTTACAGTTTCTTTTATAAGAAACTAGACTCATTAAGATTTCATAACATAATTTATTCAGCCTCTAACTCAACTTCCACAATTTATGGTGATTTTCGAAATCACGTTCTACTCTTCATTGTCTCAAGCAGATTTATTACCCATTCTTTGCATTCATATTATTTAACATGTATATCACCAAATCAATCTCATATAACCTTTCACCATAACCGAATACACACATACACATATGAGATTTTCACATATACTTCTCATTTCGTATTCATGATTCAATTCCGATCAATCTAACGTATAAAAGTATATAATACATACCTGACCAACTTAATGTATTGAACATATTCAATGGTAGTTTACTACGAACATTTGAAATCAAAATCTTACTCCAATCATCGACATTAAGTCTGCTAGGTTTAAAACCCAAATCCAATCACCACCACAAAGCATGCGGGACTTTAAGCCGGATGTAATACCAAGACAAAGCCTTGAGGACTTAGCCGGATATAACACCAAAGACGAATGCCTTGGGACTTAGCCCGGGTATAACACGGCCACGAATGCCTTCGGGACTTAGCCGGATATAACACCCGCACGAATGCCTTGGGACTTAGCCGGATATAATACCAGCATGAATGCCTTCGGGACTTAGCCGGATATAACACCAAAGACGAATGCCTTGGGACTTAGCCGGATATAACACCAAAGACGAATGCCTTCTGAATTAGCCGGATATATATCTCACACAAGGCCTGCGGGTCTTGGCCCGGTTAAAATCCTAAATTATCGTTCACACACACACACACACACACACACACACACACACACACACATATATATATATATCATAATACATTAGCATTTCATTTACCTCACTAGAACTCAAGCACAATATGCTTATCAATAATTTCACTTTCGGCTCAATAGTCACATGCAAAGAACCCGATTTCATTTCACTATCCAACATGATTTCTATAACCATTCGGATACAAGTCATATGTACAAATTACTTATCTCACTACTTAATTCAAGTAGATACATTAGGTCACAATTTATATATTATGCTTATATATCATGATTTTATCAAATCATAAGCTAAGTTCCATTACTCAAAGACTTACCTCGGAAAATTTTGAATAGTTGTGAATAGGCTATTCGACTGCTTTCTCCTTTCCCTTATCAGATCTAGCTCCTCTTTGCTCTTGAGCTTAATTTAAACCAATAAATTTGTTTAATCATTTCTAACATCAAAGGCAATTTAAAGCACTTAACCCTTATACTCAATAATGAAACCAAACCGTATACCTAATTATTTTAACACATCACCTCCAATGCATATATTGACTAACATATACCCAATCTACATGCCAAGTTACCATGAATAAAAATATTACATATATATATATATACTACTAGTAATCTAATTATCTACTCGATCATATAGGGTAACTTCAATGCATCATAGTTATACAATTTGCCATACACATACCGCATATTTGACAAACCGAAACTACACTTACATATTATCCATTATAATCATTTCAATATATATATATATATATATAACATAGCTGAATATTCCTTAATATAAATGCATATAGTGATACTTTAGTAAAATATAATAACCATCTCCATAAGTATATTTTTACTCATGCAAAGACCGTACCTAAATCAACCATAGGTAGCACCCAAATCATCAACATTTTAACGCACCAACTACTTAAACTTAACCTTTCATACACTTATATCTAATGTCATAAGAAATGTCGAATGCCTAATTTAACCAAACTTAAAGATTTAGCCTTCATCACTTTAATTAACCACTACCTATTTTTCAAGACTTCAAATACAAAGAAATGAACACTTATACTCTTATGCCGAATTAGCTAACACTTATAATCCATAGCGAATGTCATTAAACCTAAGCCACCATAATAATTTTACCTATCACCTCATACTTTATTATCAAAATGAATTAATTATACTTATAAAGATAATATCAAGCGAAACCTATGCATAACATTACTTATATTATTCAAAATTATACCTTAAAAATCATATACATAGCGAACCTTTTGATAATTAAACCTCTAATTATTTATTTCAATCACCCAAACGGCATTTGCTCCCATTTAACATTTATATACCAAACGATTGTTCAAGACAAACAAAATCTTATCTCCTCCTTGACAACCACAACCAAAGCTCAAACCAACATCCAAATTTCAAAGTTTTCAAATGGGCTAAATATGAAACTAGTTAATTAACTTAAACTAAGCTTAAAATTTCAAAAACTAATATAATTTACTAACCTTCTTCAAGCTTCAAGTGACCGAATGTTTTTGCCCAATTTCTTTCTTTCAATTCGGCCAAGAAGACAAAGATAAAGCTTTGTTTTCTTTACCCAAATTTTTACTTATTTCTTTATTCATTAATATTATAAAAATTATAAAGCCATTTAGTTGCCTTAAAACTAATAAATAATACATATATATTGTCATAAACATCAACATCGCCGGCCACCATAAACAAAAAGGGACATTTGACATGCAAGTCCAAACTCTTTAAAACATGCATTAATAAACCACTTATAAATTTATCTATCACATTTCAAAATTTTCTCACATAAGTCCTATTTAATAATTTCACATACAATTAACAAAATTACAGTATGAAACTTTCACACATGCACGTTCACATATAATAAGCATCGAATATGATGGTTAATTATTTTTACGACTCGGTTTTGTGGTCCCGAAACCACTTTCCGACTAGGGTCAAATTAGGGCTATTACAACTCTCCCCCCCTTAGGGATTTTCGTCCTCGAAAATCTTATCAACAAAAATAGTTTCCATTCTGAAAACGTTTTCAAAAAATTTCGGAATCACAAATTTCCATTCATCACATGTATCTCTTTTTACCAACAATCTCTAAACTTTAATTCACACTGACAGATCACATTGGCAGACTATATTATGAATATCTTAACAACTTTGTCCATCGGAATTTTATACATACTAAACTGAAGACACAAATTCTTCCTTATTAAAAGATCAATCATGACCCAATGACATTTCCTTTTCAGAAGACAAATAATTTTTTTTTATTCGATTTGGATATCAATTCTGTCTCATAACCACTTCTATAACATCACTTATTGCTTTTATTCCATATACACAAAATTTCAACTCTGATAGATAGCAACTTGTCATCTGAATATAGTTCTGAAATACGCTACAATACACAGTCACTTATACACTTGATCCATATATCTGTATTATTTATTTTAACTCAGATAAACAAACATTTTCACAGTCGGAGCTCATATAAAAATCCTTTAACCCATCTGAATACTTATTCCATATAAGAATAATAGTAACATTAACAGAAATTTCATATGTCCAGACATCCATAATCGAATAACTGTTACTCTGAACATATTACAATGAATTCTCAAACAGAGGAATACGATGATACCGATTATAAACCAATCAAAATGGCAATACTTTTATTAAACATTGGAGTCAGATAACATTCTCACTTTATAGCATTTTCATCAGAAAAAGGAACAATCACACATGTGTCTCTGAGAATAAGAAATATACAGATCAAAAAGAAATCATCGAAATTCACTTGACTGTAATTATCCAATTCAGACGCTCTTACTATTCATTAGTCGTTTCGAATTCTACTCTATTTCATTCACTAATGAAACCCACTCAGGAAGAATTCCCAACAGATACATACTTAGACATCATATCTGATTGAATTAAATTACCAGACCAACTTTCTTTACTAATGACAATATTCAATCTGAAGAACCTTCGGGACATTGTACAAGTCCTTCCAGCCTTAATTCATTGCCAAATCATTCTGAACTTTGCTTACTTTATCATTATCTCACTATTTAACTCTTTAATCTTTCTTTGCAAACTCGTTCTATTTCGTTCCATTGAAACCTTATAATCATATCACTGGTAAGGGGGGTGAGGTCGTTAAGCCTCGAAAGGGAGTTTCATATTCGAATACACAGATAAATTCATCACTCATCATCATAGTATTACACACTTTGATTCAAACACTTCATTCAAACATTTCAACTTTTCATCTTGTTACAAACACATTTTCACATATCTCAGATTTACATGCAACTTTATTTCATATGAGTATTAACAAAACATAAGTGAATTTATCACGATTCAAACTTTCATTTCCATTTACTTTATACGATCTCATACATCTCTTTACACTGATGGACACATATCATAAAATTCTTTTCATACCTTTTTAATTCCATCATATCACATATATAAATTACAATCAGTTAAATATCAATTTCAGATCAATTAATAATAACTCGGTTGGAACACATCATTACCTGAGCAAAACAATTTATAAGAGCCGGGAGACCTCACACTATCACACTTTACTTACGGCATGTATAGCTAGACTCTTACACTTGCTATGTTAGTCCGAGAACCGACTAAACCATAGCTCTGATACCACTAAATGTAACACTCAAAACCGTATCCGTTCTTGGGAATAAGGTTAAGAGGTATTACTTGACTGAACAAAACTTCTATAAGGTCAAAGATACTTACTAGACATAAATAATCAACAATGCAAACATGTCTCGTTGATTTTCCATAAGAGCTCTTATAAATTTCCAAAATGACTCACTATCAAAACATAACCGAATATCTAATAACAAATTAACTACTGTCAAGTTATAACTAAAACATTTCACCACATTAGTTCAATTATAAGGCTTCTCTAAACAAAATGAGCAAGCCATCTTCGCATGGCTATAATGTATACAAAGTCGAAATATCATTCTACCTATAGTCCATCCTATACATGCCTTAAACCATGATGATATACAATCTTCTCAACTCACATAATGACTCGATAGTGTGATGATATCTCCGGCCCTTCCAACTCGAGCTAAAGTATAAACCTATAAGAAATGGAAAAGAGAACACGGAGTAAGCTTCAATGCTTAGTGAGTTTTAAGCAATGCAAACAATTAATTTACTTATAGATCGATTATTTCAAATTTTCAAGAAATCATTCCTAGATAATTGCCACTTTGGCCAAGTATCCATGAATGTAATGCATATTTAGCAAATTCACCTCACTTGAATCTGAACTCAATTAAAACCAAATATTTAAATCACAAATAAGATCGTAAGAACTCGAAAAGCATCTCATTAACAAGTTTTAACCATGTTTGCAACAAAATCACAAATTCACTACAAGCTATCTTCCTGAGCAATAGTCACTACATTATTTATAACTGGAGATAAGAAACTCCAAATCAAGTTTTGTAAATTTTCCCTGAAAATAGACTCATATATCTTCTATATATAAAATTTTTAGAATTTTTGGTTTGACCAATCAATACCATATTTTTATTGAAATTTCCCCTGTTTCACTGTTTGACTATTCTGACCACTCTTCACTACGAATCAATTTTCTCATTATAAAGAATTCGAAATATGTTATCATTTATTTCATTTGAAACTAGACTCATTAAGGAGTCTAAGAATATAAATTTTATCTTATAACCATTTGTGTACCATTTATAATGATTTTCTGAAAACAGAACAGGGGACCTCAAAGTCATTTTGACTCCATTCCACGCCACTTCAATTATCTCATTATTGGAAATTCTTTTGCTTACACAGTTTCTTTTATAAGAAACTAGACTCATTAAGATTTCATAACATAATTTATTCAGCCTCTAACTCAACTTTCACAATTTATGGTGATTTTCTAAAATCACGTTACTGCTGCTGTCTCAAGCAGATTTATTGCCCATTCTTTGCATTCATATTATTTAACATGTATATCACCAAATCAATCTCATATAACCTTTCACCATAACCGAATACACACATACACATATGAGATTTTCACATATACTTCTCATTTCGCATTCATGATTCAATTCCAATCAATCTAACATATAAAAGTATATAATACATACCTGACCAACTTAATGTATTGAACATATTCAATGGTAGTTTACTACGAACATTCGAAATCAAAATCTTACTCCAATCATCGGCATTAAGTCTGCTAGGTTTAAAACCCAAATCCAATCACCACCACAAAGCATGCGGGACTTTAAGCCCGAATGTAATACTAGCACAAAGCCTTCAGGACTTAGCCCAGATATAACACCAGCACGAATGCCTTCGAGACTTAGCCCGGGTATAACACCAGCACGAATGCCTTCGGGACTTAGCCCGGATAAACACCAGCACGAATGCCTTCGGGACTTAGCCCGAATATAATACCAGCACGAATGCCTTCGGAACTTAGCCCGAATATAACACCAGCACGAATGCCTTCGGGAATTAGCCCGGATATATATCTCACACAAGGCCTGCGGGCTTGGCCCGGTTAAAATCCTCAATTATCGTTCACACACACACACACACACACACATATATATATATATATATATCATAATACATTAGCATTTCATTTACCTTACTAGAACTCAAGCACAACATGCTTATCAATAATTTCACTTTCGGCTCAATAGTCACATGCAAAGAACCCGATTTCGTTTCACTATCCAACATGATTTCTATAACCATTCGGATACAAGTCATATGTACAAATTACTTATCTCACTACTTAATTCAAGTAGATACATTAGGTCACAATTTATATATTATTCTTATATATCATGATTTTATCAAATCATAAGCTAAGTTCCATTACTCAAAGACTTACCTCGGAAAATTTTGAATAGTTGTGAATAGGCTATTCGACTGCTTTCTCCTTTCCCTTATCGGATCTAGCTCCTCTTTGCTCTTGAGCTTAATTTAAACCAATAAATTTGTTTAATCATTTCTAACATCAAAGGCAATTTAAAGCACTTAACCCTTATACTCAATAATGAAACCAAACCGTATACCTAATTATTTTAACACATCACCTCCAATGCATATATTAACTAACATATACCCAATCCACATGCCAAGTTACCATGAATAAAAATATTACATATATATATATACTACTAGTAATCTAATTATCTACTCGATCATATAGGGTAACTTCAATGCATCATAGTTATACAATTTGCCATACACATACCGCATATTTGACAAACCGAAACTACACTTACATATTATCCATTATAATCATTTCAATATATATATATATATATATATATATATAACATAGCTGAATATTCCTTAATATAAATGCATATAGTGATACTTTAGTAAAATATAATAACCATCTCCATAAGTATATTTTTACTCATGCAAAGACCGTACCTAAATCAACCATAGGTAGCACCCAAATCATCAACATTTTAACGCACCAACTACTTAAACTTAACCTTTCATACACTTATATCTAATGTCATAAGAAATGTCGAATGCCTAATTTAACCAAACTTAAAGATTTAGCCTTCATCACTTTAATTAACCACTACCTATTTTTCAAGACTTCAAATACAAAGAAATGAACACTTATACTCTTATGCGAATTAGCTAACACTTATAATCCATAGCCGAATGTCATTAAACCTAAGCCACCATAATAATTTTACCTATCACCTCATACTTTATTATCAAAATGAATTAATTATACTTATAAAGATAATATCAAGCGAAACCTATGCATAACATTACTTATATTATTCAAAATTATACCTTAAAAATCATATACATAGTAGAACCTTTTGATAATTAAACCTCTAATTATTTATTTCAATCACCCAAACGGCATTTGCTCCCATTTAACATTTATATACCAAACGATTGTTCAAGACAAACAAAATCTTATCTCCTCCTTGACAACCACAACCAAAGCTCAAACCAACATCCAAATTTCAAAGTTTTCAAATGGGCTAAATATGAAACTAGTTAATTAACTTAAACTAAGCTTAAAATTTCAAAAACTAACATAATTTTCTAACCTTCTTCAAGCTTCAAGTGACCGAATGTTTTTTCCCCATTTCCTTCTTTCAATTCGGCCAAGAAGACAAAGATAAAGCTTTGTTTTCTTTACCCAAATTTTTACTTATTTCTTTATTCATTAATATTATAAAAATTATAAAGCCATTTAGTTGCCTTAAAACTAATAAATAATACATATATATTGTCATAAACATCAACATGGTCGGCCACTATAAACAAAAAGGGACATTTGACATGCAAGTCCAAACTCTTTAAAACATGCATTAATAAACCACTTATAAATTTATCTATCACGTTTCAAAATTTTCTCACATAAGTCCTATTTAATAATTTCACATACAATTAACAAAATTACAGTATGAAACTTTCACACATGCACGTTCACATATAATAAGAATCGAATATGACGGTTAATTATTTTTACGACTCGGTTTTGTGGTCCCGAAACCACTTTCCGACTAGGGTCAAATTAGGGCTATTACACTCTGGATCTCTTTGTTAAGAGAAAGGATGGATTGAGATTATGCATTGACTACTGTTAACTCAATAAAGTTACAATCAAGAATAAATATCCACTGCCTTGATGATTTGTTTGATCGGTTGAAAGATGCCATAGTGTTCTTGAAGATTGATCTTCGTTCTGGTTATTATCAGTTACAAGTGAAAGATTTTGATGTACCGAAACCGACATTTAGAACTAGGTACGGACATTATGAATTTTTTGTGATGTCGTTTGGTTTAACTAACGCTGTAACAACCCATTTTCAGTGAAATCGGAACAGTGGTTTTAGTGCCACAAATCCGAGTCAGAAAGAAAATTTATTTTAATATTATTGTATGGCCCGTATTATGATAAGAACATTATATGAAAATTCGGTTAAGAAAATTTTACCGATTATGTGTTTAATTATGGAAAGGACCAAATTCTATAAAATGCAAAACTTGAATTGTAGTAGCTAGAAGGATAAAACAGCTATGGAATTCAAACCCTGGGGTCCTTAAATGGTAATTAGACCATTAAAGAAAAGTTAGTAGATATTTTTGGTGATTCATCCATGGAAAAATTAGAAAAGGCTAAGTACTAAATTGGAAATCAAGCAATTAAAAGATGATAATAGAAAATATCATCTTATTTTTCATCATCTTTCCCAAAATTTGCATGGAAAACCTAGGAGAGAGAAAGGAAACTAATCTAGCTTGATTAGGTATTTTTTGTCTCGTTTTTAGTAATTATTATATTTTTGAGATTGGGATAGTATAATCGATCTATTTTTGGGATTAATTTGAAAAGTTATCAAAGTAACAAAGTTTTTTCATGGATGAATATGCTGAAATTTGGAAATTTATGGTAGAAAATGAATGGTTGTTGATAGATAAACAACTTTTACAAAGAGAATTTTGATGAAATTATGATTTAGGGACTAAATTGAAAAATTGTAAAACCCATGGAAAAATTCTAATTTTTAAGAAATTCATGGGTTGTTGTTAAGACATGTAAAATTTAAGTTAGGCTTGGAATAAGGATTAAATTGCATGAATTTCATTTTTCGAGCCTAGGGACGAAATTAGAATTTATGAAAAATTTAAGGGAAAAATGGTAATTTTGCCTAGGGTGTAAATTGAATCCAATTAAGTATGAAATGTATTAAATTGATGATAAAATTCATCTATATAAATCCGAATAACTCAAATTCGAAGCTAGATTGAAGGAAAGAAAAAATGCCAGATTAGTATACTTTTAAAAATACGAACAAGTATCGAGGTAAGTTTGTGTAACCAAATTGTGTGTAATACCCCTAACCCGTATCCATCGCCGGAATAGTGTTACGAAGTATTACCGATCAATACATAACACATAACTTACATTTATCAACCTCAAGCAATCATTCTCATACATCATTCAATACAATCACATTGTCTCTTATGAGGGCCTACTAGGCCTTAAACATGCTTTAGAAATGGTTCTAGATTAAACCAATAACATACCGTGTGCCTCACAGAACTAGTGACACACCCGTGTCTTAGGCCATGTGGAAATAGGGCATACATACTAACTTGTATCACACGACCGAGGACACACCTATGTGCCAGGCCATGCGAAAACTGGAGGGTGTACTAACTTGGGTCACACGGCCAACCACACACCCATGTGTCCAGCCCATGTGCCCTACGAAATGGCCACACACACCCATGTACTAGGTCGTGTGCCATTTAAGGGGTATACTGACTTATACCACATGGCCAGCCACACGCCCGTGTGTGAGACCGTGTGGAGCATACTGACTTCAATTCAATTTCAACACCAGAGGACACACGGCCGTGTAGCATGACCGTGTGTCGCACATGGCTGAGACACAAGCCCGTGTCTCTACTTTTGTGGACAAAAATAGGCCATTTGCAAAGCCAATTTGCCACCCATTTTTCACATACCTACACAAGCTTATATGGTATCATTTTAAGTCACAAATATGCAGCCAAAGTTCATCAATCAATACACAAACATACCAAATCCATATCAACCATTTCAATACTCAAATCCATATTATTTACCTATTCAAATATCAAGCTATTTAACTTGCTTTTCTAAGCATAATTCACATCTATAATTCACAAGACCAAACTAATCCAAACATTCATACCAATTCAATCCCATTCATTCATTATAGGTCTATTACCAAACATTATAATTATATTCATTTACACATTCATAAGCATCATCAAGTTCATCCTTTTATGCCAACTCAAATGGCCAAAATACATATACATCAAACATACCAAAGTGACTCAAGCCTATACATGCCATATACCATATATACATAGCTTCAAAAGTACCAAAATAGATGATCAATAGTGCGATGAAGTCTCTGACGATTCCCGGATCCGAGCTAGCTTCGTAAATCTATAGAACGTTGAAAATTAAATAGAGTAAGCTTGTAACACCCCGAATTTGGGCCTAGAAGTATTGGGCCTTGAGTGGGGGTCCGTAAGGAGGTTGTATATAGGTATTTAATTGTGCAATGAAATGAAACAATTAAATGTTTGCTATTAGTGGTTAATGGCTTTGAGAAGTGTTGGAGAAATCTTGGGTTCAAACTTGGGCTTTAGCAAAAATTTTGGTATTAAGTGAAAAAAAAACCTGGATGCTTGGATGAGGGTTTTAAATTATTGTGTTAAATAAATGACACAAGGAAGCTTGTAGTCTAGTGGTTGTGGTGTCATTAAGGTTGTATGGGAGCACAGGGCTCTTGCAATTTATTTTGTTTTTTAAGGAACACGGACTTTGGCCTTTAGACCTTATAATTAATTAGGGATAAAATATGACACAAAAAGCCTTGTGGCTTAGTGGCAAGTGGCGTGTGGAGCACTTAAGGGAGGCATAGGTTGAATCCCATGTCAAGCAAAGAGCATTTATTTTGCTAACGAGGTGCAAGAGTTGGTGTTGAATTTAAACTCTAATGTTGGAGGATCCCATATCGAAGCTAATATAAGAGTGGTTGTGAAGTCGGCTTTAAATAAAGGGAACCATGAAGAGAGTAAATGTACCTTTCTTGGTGATCCCTTTCATTTGTATGGCGTGCTCGTTTGGGTTGGGCGTCGGCTAAGAGTGCTCGGGCGTGGATTAACTCCAGTCTCCTATCGGTGTGTATTTATCACTACTCTTGTTGTTGGATGGCTACTTGGACGCGATGGTAGAAAGGGGCCATGTGGGCCCAATGGGCCTCACAGGCCCAATTGGATAAGTTGTTTGATTGTGTAGTAAATATTGGACTAGGCTAGGTGAATCTAATATTTGTGGCTAGATTTGGGCTAAAAGGGTCACACGGCGTGTGGGCCCATTTGGTAGAGAATGGGCTTTAGAGCCATTAGTATTGTTATCCATGTTTAGAATACTTTAGTTTACTAAAATTACCGAAATACCATTAGTTTGTAAAAATCTTTGAAATACCCTCGATTTGTAAAATTCTGAAATACCTTCGACTTGTAAAATTACCAAAGTACCTCGATTCTGAATTATCGTTTTACCCCGATTTACATAATTACCGTTTTACCTCGATTTACATAATTATCGTTTTACCCTCGACTTACGTAATTACTGTTTTACCCTCGATTTACGTAATTACGGTTTACCCTCGATTTATAGAATTACTATTTTACCCTTGATTTACTGAATTCTTGTTTTACCTCGATTTACAAAATTACTAAAATACCCTTAGTTTGTGAAATTACAGAAATACCTCAATTTGTAAAATTACCAAAATACCCCGATTTACAAAGTTACGAAATACCCTTGACTTTCTAAAATTATAGAAATACCATTGGTTTACAAAATTCTTGAAATACCCTTGGTTTGTAGATTTACCAAAACACCCTTGTAGGATGAAATGACTAAAATACCCCTATTAGGTAAAAAGACCGTAAAGCCCACAGTAGGGTAAAGTGACCGTAATAATACCCTTTATGGTAAAATGACGAATATGCCCTTATGTTCCGTATGGTGATGTGCTTAGGATTTACATATATTGATATTGGAATAGTTAAGTTTGAGTGGATGTGGTGGTTATCGTAGGTGATTGATTATGGAAGCGTTTCAACTTCAACCCGTAATGTGTGTACTAACCCTCGTAATAGCTTAGATTAATATTTCTTGAAAAGTCAGAAAGCTTCATATTTTAGTGATTCGGGAATTAATATTTAGATCTATTTTCTCATGCGTTTAAGTTGGATTCTAGCGGATATGGGGTAGGAAGGTATTTGGAACGTTCTTCAATGAGTAGATCTCTTGGTAAGTATTGAACCTTCTTTCCATTTGTATCTTGTGGTTTAAGAAAAGTGAAAACCCTCTCGTCGACTAAGGCTAAAAGGGTTTTAGTGTTATTTGGTTTGTTGGTGCTATTGAGGATTAAAGGCTACCGATCGAGGTGTGTGAAAAGCTTGGATCATCGGAGTGACTAAATCTAGTCATCAACTTCGGCAAAGGTATGAACCCAAGGGCCATTGTGGATGGTGGCGAATGTGTAAGTGATGATAATAGATAGTTTTCGATTTGGTTTAATAATAACATGGTCTAATCTATAAGTGGTTGATTATAGGACAAATCGCATAGGAGATCTCGTCAAGGAATATCGCAAATCGGTGTGTAACGAACCCTTTTCATAGCTTAAAGCGATAAAATGCGAAAAGTCGAAATCTGAAATTCGGCATTTCGAGGACTTATGAGCAATGACGCTCACTAGTTAGTTAGAATCGATGAGGCGATGATCGAGAACGATGGAAACGGTAAGAATGTGATTTTTGGCATTCTTGGTAAGTTGGGCCTCGAGGGACCGAAGTGGGGTCCATTAGGCTTTCGGGCCCATTTGGGTAAAATTGGTAGAAAACGGAAATATGTTAAATTGCATGTTAAGACTGTTAATACTGTTATGGATATAGGCTAAATGGGCCTAGATGACAAAATTAGCTGAGTAGGGCCCATCAGGGGTTTTTTGGCCCAATAACTCGTTTTCGCTAAAAGTGGGCCAGAATCACTGTATGCACCCATGAATTGTTTGTAACCGTTAATGAACATGGAAACCCTAATTTTTGGTAAAATTAAAAGATTACCCTTATAATATGAAAATGACCGTTTTGCCCCTAGGTAAAAATAACCATTATACCCCTAGGGTTTATATATGAACTTAATGCATGGGATTTTGATAAACATGATATGTATGATATGCACATGACATGTATGATATGCACATGATATGTATGATATGCACACGAGATGTTCATAAATGCATTGGGTTGGGTTTTTTATATGAATGGAGGAAGTGAAAAAGGGCTTATGCCCCGATTATTAAAGGGCTTATGCCCGATTATCAAAAGGGCTTATGCCCGATTATCAAAAGGGCTTATGCCCGATTATCAAAAGGGCTTACGCCCGATTATTAAAGGCTTATGCCCCGATTATAAAAAGGGCTTTTGCCCGATTATTAAAAGAGGCTAGGCCTCGGTTATATGATAAAGCGACTAAAGGCGCCGGTGGAGAGTTATGGCGGGGTGGGTCGAGTTAATCCCACATGGTGTGTTGGTTGGTACGGTGGAGAGTAGCGGATGATGGGTTGAGTAGTCTCCCAGATGGGTTTGCATTCTTTCATTGACATTATATGTGATATTGAAATGGGCCTATGGGCCATACCGATTTCTCGTAAAGGCTTCGCCCGATAATATGAAATTTGAAAAGGCTTGCCCGGTGTTATGAAATATGAAATATGAAAAGGGCTATGGCCCAATACATGTTTGAGATTGGATTTGGGCTTAGACCCAACAGTGTTATTGTTTTGGGCTCGAAGGGGCTTGTTGCACTGAGTTTCCAAACTCACCCCTTTCCTTAACCTTGCACGTGAGCCTTGATGTGGGGACTTGGTAGAAGGGATTCAGAATGGCCACGGTGATTGTCTTTGGACTTTTAAATAAGCGTAGGTTTTCTTTAAATTTCCTTTAAATATTATTTATTTTTGGGTTGTAATAAGGCCATTTTAACTTTCCTTTTATTTCTTTTCGGGATTACTTTAATTTTAATAACTTTAAACACGGTTGATAATTATTCAAATGGGCTAGACTTAGGACGTGTTTTCAAAATGATACTTGTTTTCAAAATATCTCAACACCACGATTAATCGATTTATCAAAGACGTCCACTTAAACAAATTTAAACTCGATATAACAAAGTGTGGCTATGGTTGTGGGCATGTCTAGGATTGGATCCAATCAAAGAGCTTGGTACTTAAGCAGCCTTCATGGCTCACCTCCTCTGTCTCGGATACCTACCTAGTGCCCAGCTTCCATACACTTTGTTAACTCAACAAAATATATGGTTTTAAAACACTAAAACGGAACGTGGGTTTTCAACTCCAATGTGGCACGTCAGATTCGGCCATAACGTCTGGGCCGGGTTTGGGGTGTTACAAAGCTATAAAGCTTAGTAAGTTCGTACGTTAACATGAAAGAATCACAAAATTCATTAACAATTCAAAATAAATTGTATCATAGACATTTAAGTCATCAATTCACAAGCTAATATAAGGTTTATCCATATCATCATTCATCAATTCTCAACTTTCACTAGTTCGATATTCGAATGGTTTTCCGTACATAGCTGTACCGAGACATTTCTATTTCGCATCAATACTTTTATCGAACCACTTCGGTTCACAATTGCTTACAATACAGTTTCATTGATTTTTCGCTGCCATATTCCAACTATGGTCTTTCATATATACATTTCCAGGGCCTTGCCATGGTCTTTCCTTCACATGCCATAACCTAGTTATGGTCTTATTATTCGTTTGTCATAGCCCAGCTATGGTCATGTTAGGTAACTTGCCTTACTCAATCCACACATTTCCTTTATTATTTCAACATTTATCCAATAGAATATATACTATCTCAAATTCATACATCAAATAAATAGATATTCATTCAAATCCAATTGTACGAACATACCTCGTATTTGGAATTGACAGATCGAGTCGATTACTTGATAACCTTGCTTTTCCTCTGATCTAAATCTGAATTCTTTATTTCTTAATCTATATGTATTCAAAATTAACCCATTTAATCACCTACTCATTCAATTTAGTCCAAAAATACATATTTAGGCATTTTTGCACTTTAGCCCCTAAACTTTCACATTTTAACAATTTAGTCCCTATTTCACAAATATACAAAATTCACATAATTAAATTTAACTCATGCTTAACCAATTTATACATGAGTCCCTAACAGTCCAAAACTTTCATTTATTTCACATTTAAACCCCTCAATTTTCACATTTCACAATTTAATCCCTATTTGACATTTTTGTCAAAATCACTTTACAAAACATTAAAATCTATCATCAAGCTTTCATATTTCATCATTAAACATCAAATAACTCATATATTCAATAATGGCAACTCTCAATGTAACACCCTATACCCGTATCCTATACCGTGGTGGAATTCGAGGCGTTACCTCACTTAAACTCGTGCCTACAACCATTTCCGAGTCTCTAAGACTTGGACAAATTTAAAACTCTCTCAAACTTATCAACATATCCATAATATGGGCCTTCGAGGCCCAAAACACACATCATAAATCACTCAGAACCAACGCAGGTACTTTTGCCAATTATATAAAAATGTCACTTGACATAGGGTCACACGCCCGTGTGAAAGGGGCACACGCTCGTATGGCCAATTCAACGTGGTCGTGTTGATGTCCTGTCTAGCTTACACAGCCTAAGCAATATAGGGACGTGCCCGTGTCCTCCACTCGTGTGGAATTTATTTTAAATGTACACCTACAGGGGTTTTCACATGGCCTGACACACGCTAGTGTGCCTGGCCGTGTCCTTCACATGGCCACGACACGCCTGTATACTAGCCCGTGTATAAAAACATGGACATTCTGTTTCTGACGTCAGCAACCCAAAAATGTCACACGGCCAAGGCACACGCCCGTATGCTTGGCCTTGCCCTTCACACGGCTGAGACACATAGCCGTGTCTCTGCTCGTGTGTTTATTATAATGCATACTGACTTAAAATTTTTACGTGCAGAGGACACACGGTCAGACCACACGCCCATGGGGTAGACCATGTGTCACACACGGCCTAGACATATGCCCGTGTGCCTATCCGTGTGGACAATATAAGGCTATTTACCAAGCCACATTGCCACCCTTACATATGTAGTTCTATACAAATACCAACCAATACCAAAACAAGCATAATTCCTATAACCAAACCAGCCACAATAGACATTTATTCAACCATGATAATGCATCTTTTATAAATTCAAAATGAATATTAGCCATCATTCAAAGCTTAATACAAATTGAAGGGTTTCCAACCCAAGCCAATACATATGGCCAAACCTCAATGACACAAAATAATAAAGTCTAAGTCCTATACATGCCATATCTCTGATTTTCAGTGATCCTTGAGCTAGTTAGGTGGCACTGTAAGGAAATGAAAAAGGAAGGGATTAAGCGTAAGTTGCATATAAGTAAGTATACAACAACAATTTATCAATAATCAACATGCTCATAACACCAAGGTAGGCATAAGCATAACTTACTCATTACCATCAATACAAGTCACATATTATTTATTGAGCTCATATCTCATGCATACCAATTAGGTACATGTACCACTCACAACACGATTATACTTTCCTCGTTAGCTTAAGAACATAACTTTTACCGTTGAACCATTCGGAATACTACTGAATATTACATAAGCCTCAAGCATAGGGTAAGGTGTCGATGCCATGTCCTAGACACGGTATTATACTAGCTCATATCTCAAGTTGATGTCATGTCCCAGACATGGTCTTACACTAACTATCATCTCGTAGCCGATGCATGTCCCAAACATGTCTTACACTGGCTTACGTCTCAAGGCTGTTGCATGTCCCAACCATGTCTTACACTAGCCCTCGTCTCAATGCCAATGCCATTTCCCAGACATGGTCTTACACTGGCTCTCATAATATGGCCGATGCATGTGCCAGACATGTCTTACACTAGCTTACACACGAATGACCCAAATGTCATGGCATGAATATCTGATTTACTTCCTAAGGTTCCAACGAAAATTGTACTATCTCATTTATCATTATACATTCTCAATTTCACAATCAAGCAATTTATGCTGTAATAATTCAAGCACATATATTTAACAGTGTAGTTGTATTATTTACATAGCATTTACCTCAGATTACAAAATAAGGCGACTAGTCGATTTAGTCGGTTTGCTTGGCTTTCCCCCAGTCTAGGTTCAGACTCGATATTTCTTGATGTATAATAAGAAAATGCACTTATTAAGTCACTTTACCAACCTAAGCACTCAACAATTTAAAATTGGGCTAAATGACCATTTTCCCCCTAAACTTTTGCAAAATGACCATTTTACCCCTCGGCCCGAAAATCAATTTTTATCGAATTTGTTTATTTCTCAAGACTAGCCGAACCTCTTTGAATATTATAGCAATCAAAATTCCAACTAATTCACACATTTTTCATATATTTTATAACTTATACAAAATGGTCCCTTTAGGTGTTTTCATGCTAACACCTTTTACAAAAGTTGTTTATGTCACACCCAAGACTCATATTCTTTCATAAAATTTAAAAAAAAAAACCCTAGATCATCTCATGGAAAAACCCTAGACTTTCAACCATTTTGCAAAATAGACCCTTCATTTGAAAGCTCATGCTTCAAGGGTCTCAAAAGTACAAAAATCATCAACAAAGGACATGGAAATCACTTACTTGTGAGTGCTTCGAGTTGCTAAAAATTTTAAGCTTTCAAACCCCCTTTAATGGCTGATTTTTGGTAGAGAAAGAAGATGAAAAAGGGATGATATCATCCTTCCTTTATTTATTTTTATTTTAGTCAAAAATAAGCTACCTAACTCACCAAATTTGAAAATTTTGTCTCCTCTTTGACTCTATGGCCGGCTATGCTTTCTTTTAAGGGTCTAATTGCCCTTTAAAATCCCCAAATTTTGATTCTCTAATAAAATAACACCTTTAGCTATCAAATTAGGACTTTTTCACTTTATGCGATTTAGTCGGTTTTTTTACAATTAGGCTTACAAACTCAAAATTAACTCACCAAATTTTTCGTACACTAATATAAACATGCAATGATTTTGAAATAATGATAAAATATTTTAGTCGAATCTGGATTTGTGGTCCCGAGACCACTATTCTGACTAGCCCCCAAAATTGGGCTGTTACACTCAAGACCTTTAACAAATTCAAAATCTAAGGTAAGGGCTAGCTAAATTGAGCTGTAACGACTATAAAAACATAGAAATCATCAAAAACTGAGCTAAAATCACACACCAATTGATCCCTCAAAGTGCCAAACCCTAGAATGCTTCCAAATCTTTCTTTTTCTTCCTTAATTCGGTTGAAGAAGATGGAAAAATAATGAATTAAAAATGATTTTTTTTTCATTTAATTACCTTAATTTACAATTTTACTATTATAGCCTTAATGAAACCATTATAAAATTACCTAACACATGCCCGTTTATGTCCATTCCCACTATAAATGGTCTAATTTCATCATAAGGCTTCCACATTTAAATTTCATAGCAAAAAGGCACTTTAAACTATGAGAACATAAATTTTGCATTTTATGCGATTTAGTCATTTTCTCAAATTGATAAATTAAACGATAAAATTAGCTCACGAAATTTTCACACATACATGCTGTCAAGCTATAAACACATAAAATAATATTAAAATAAATTTTTAACCTTGAATTTGTGGTCTCAAAACCACTGTTCTGATTTAACTCAAAAACGAGCTATTACATTGTGTTTAATTTCATGCTTGAAATAAATGTTGTATGTGATTGTATGAATTGTAAAAATGTTATAAATAAATGAAATAATCACATGTTCAATCAAGTTTGAAAAATGTTAAGTTCCATTTTAATAATGAAATTCGATGGATATATGTGATTTCTCATAATAAATATAGTCCTGCATATGTTGCGGACAGAAAATAGCTCGGACGAGCAATCTTGTTTTAGCCCTCTCGAGCATCCTGTTAAATAGTTCTTGCGAGCATCCTGATCGGTAGTGATTATGCATGTGTTGTGCACTACCGCAGCTCTGTGTGAGCGTCCTATTACATGATTCTATCGGTTGTAATCCAGCATATAATGCGGACATGAATGATACTCTATATGAGCGTCCTGATATAGGCTCTTATGGGCTTTCTGACATGGCTCGCTTGAACTCTCTGTTACCTTATCTGGTGCTCCTTGATATTAACTCTTCGGAGTTATTTGTTAAGCTCTATGAGCTCCCTGAGTAAAACTCTTATAACTTTCCTGCTTAGCCTAGATAAGTGTCCTGTGACATAGCTCATTTGATCATCTTAATATCTGGCTCGAGAGTGTGCTTCTGAGTAAGTGCCTTAATAGGTACCCTTGATTATGAGTTGACGGTTTATAGCTTTGTACACCTTAAGTGTACTACCTGAATATCCATCAATATTTTAATAATTCAACGAAATAAATTCCAGACATGAGAAATTGTAAGACTAAGATAACTATATCTCAAATGCTTCTGAAAGACCTGAAGGTTTATAACAAGATGAGCTCATCCATGCTTACTTGATGTACATGTGAATTATGTGACTAACTTGCTTATTTGAGTGTATGTGATTAGGAAAATTTGCTAATTTGTTGGAAAGCATGATATTGTTATGCTTATTTAAATTAATATGATCGGTAAGTTTACTTCCTATTATACGAACTTACTAAGCATTAAATGCTTACTAGGTTTTAGTTTTCTCTCTTTTATAGTGCTCAGAATCTCGCAAAGGTTGGAGATTGGTTGGAGTATCATCACACTATCCACCAGCTTATTTTAGTAAGAATAGTAAACTTATTTTGGTATAATGGCATGTATAGATTAACTTGGCCAATTGATGGCTTGTAAATAGATGTTTGTAATCTAGCCATTGGAATGGCTAATAATGGTTTGTTTTGGTATAGAATTATGAGATTATATATATCATGATTAATATATATGTATGCAGTTGGTTAGATTGAATTAGGATAAAATATAAGTCTTTACTAAAAGGTAAGTTTGATCATATGAATGTATGTGATGTTATTTCATACATGTTATTGATGTTTTCTTGATTAATGACTTGAATTGGTTGGAAAATATATGCAACTATTTTTGTAGGCTGAAGGTTAAATTTGGGTGAGAAATAAGGTTAGGAAATGGTCTTATTTTGTCCATATGGGTGGATACACAGGCGTGTGTCTTGACCATATGTGACAAATGGTGTGGCACATGGGCATGTAGTTTGGCCTTATGTACCTTGCATCTTAAAAATTGAGAAATAAAATGCTCAAAATTGGGTACATGGGCAGAGACAAGGGCGTGTGTCTCAGCAGTGTGTGACACATGGCCTAGAACACAGGCATGTGTCTTGGTCGTGTGAACCCTACACTTAATTTTTGGAAATTAAATTGACCGCACAGCCTAGCACAAAAGTGTGTGGCCAGCCGTGTGGCACAAGTCAAAGAGTTACACGGGTAAGGACACGGGCTGGAACACGACCGTGTGCCTCACATCGAATGCCCACACGGCCTGAGACATGGGCATGTCACTTGGCCGTGTGAGCTACATGGCCTACTCACACGGGCCTTGAACTCTCCATTACCTTATTTGGTGCTCCCTGATATTAACTTTCTGGAGTTATCTGTTAAGCTACATAAGATCCTTGAGTAAAACTCTTATGACTTTCCTACTTAGCCCAGATAAGTGTCCTGTTACATGGCTCATCTGAGCATCCTGATATCTGGCTCGAGAGTATGCTCTCTGAGTAAGTGCCCTAATGGGTACCCTTGATTATGAGTTAACAGTTTACAGCTTTGTACACCTTGAGTGTACTACTTGAATATCCATCGATATTTTAATAATTCAACGGAATAAATTCTTGACATGAGAAATTGTGAGACTAAGAGAACTATATCTCGAATGCTCCTGAAATACCTGAAGGTTTAAAGCAAGATGAGCTCATCCATGCTTACTTGATGTACATGAGAATTATGTAACTAACTGGCTTATTTGAGTGTATGTAATTAGGAAAATTTGTTAGTTCGTTGGAAAACATTATATTGTTATGCTTATTTAAATTAATATGATCGGTAAGTTTACTTCCCGTTATACGAACTTACTAAGCGTTAAATGCTTACTAGGTTTTATTTTCTCTGTTTTATAGTGCTCAGACACTCGTAAAGGTTGGAGATTGGTATGAGTATCATCACACTATCAACTAGCTTATTTTGGTAAAAATAGTAAACTTATTTTGGTATAATGGCATGTATAGATTAACTTGGCCAATTGATGGCTTGTAAATAGATGTTTGTAATCTAGCCATTGGAATGGCTAATAATGGTTTGTTTTGGTATATTATTATGAGGTTATATATATCATGATTAACATATATGTATATGATTGGTTAGATTGAATTAGGATAAAATATAAGTCTTTACTAAAAGGTAAGTTTGATCATATGAATGTATGTGATGTTATTTCATACATGTTATTGATGTTTTCTTGATTTATATGACTTGAATTGGTTGGAAAATATATGCAAATGTTGTTTTTGGTTGAAGGTTAATTTTGGGTGACAAATAAGGCTAGGAAATGGTCTTATTTTGTCCACACGGGTAGACACACAGGCATGTGTCTTGACCGTGTATAACACACGGTCTGACACATGGGCATGTGGTTTGGCCTTGTGCCCCCTGCATATTAAAAATTGAGAAACAGAATGCTCAGAATTGGGCACACGAGTAGAGACACGGGCATGTGTCTCAGCAATGTGTGACACATGGCCTTGAACACGGGCGTGTGTCTTAGCCGTGTGAACCCTGCACTTAATTTTTGAAAATTAAATTGACCACACGGCCTAGCACAAAAGCGTGTGGCTAGCCGTGTGGCACAAGTCAGAGAGTTACACGGGTAAGGACACGGGTTGGGACACGACTGTGTGCCTCACATCGAATGCCCACACGACCTGAGACATGGGCATGTCACTTGGCCATGTAAACCACAAGGCCTACTCACACGGGCGTGTGACCCCTGTATATAAGAATAATTTTGAAATTTTGTGAAAAATTTTTGAGTTCCCGATTTAGTCCCGACTTGATTCTAATGTTTAAATTGGGCCACAATGGTCCATTCAAGGGACAATACGATTAGTTTCGTATATGAATAGTAAATGAAATTAATTACATGAAATTATTCTATAAACTCTAGTAATGCTCCGTAACCTTGTTCCACCAATGGATACGGGTTAGGGGTGTTACAAACGCACTTGCAGTTTTATGCATTTGATGAATAGAATTTTCAGACCATATTTAGATAGATTTGTCGTGGCATTTCTTGATGATATTTTGATATATTCCCGAGATGAAACTGAACATGCTTAGCATTTGAGAATTGTTCTGGAAACCTTCGAGATAAACAACTGTTTGCTAAATTTAGCAAATATGAGTTTTGGCTTCAGGAAGTTAGTTTTCTAGGGCATATAGTATCGGCTGAAGGTATCAAGGTTGATCCGAATAAAATTTCAATGATTGTTAACTGCAAAACCACCGAGAAACGTATCTGAAGTTAGAAGTTTTCTAGGATTAGCTGGTTCTTACCGGAGATTTGTAAAAGGATTTTTGATGATAGCTATACCAATGACATGACTATTACAAAAAGATGTGAAGTTTGAATGGTCTAATAAATGTTAGCAAAGTTTTGACCAGTTGAAAGAATTATTGACTGAAGCACCAGTTCTAGTTCAACCTGAATCGGGTAAGGAATTTGGGATGTTCAGTGATGTGTCATTGAATGGTTTAGGCCGTGTTTTGATGCAAGATGGTAAAGTAATAGCTTATGCTTCCAGACAGTTAAAGCCAGATGAAAAGAACTATTCGACACATGACTTAGAGTTGGCAGCTATAGTTATTCCGTTGAAAATTTGGTGACACTATTTGTTCGATGAAAAATGACATATATTTACCGATCAAAAGAGTTTAAAGTATCAACTTTCGCAGAAATATTTGAATCTGGGACAGTGTATATGGATCAAACTATTGAAAGATTATAAGTTAGTTATTGATTATCATCCGGGAAAAGCAAACGTAGTTACTGATGCTTTTATTAGAAAATCCTTGTTTGTTTTGCGGGTGATGAATACTCGATTGTCATTATCTGATGATGGCTCGATCATAACTGAGTTAAAAGCGAGACTGATATTTTTACAGTAAATCTATGAAGCTCAGAAATGTGATAATGAGTTGCGACCTAAACGAGTATAGTCTGAGTCGACTTCTGATTCAGAATTTCAAATAGGACCTGATGGTTGTTTGTTATCCAGAGGTAAAGTTTGTGTACCAAAGAATTCAGAGCTTATATAGAAAATTAGGAGAAATATTTGCCGTTAATTGAATTCGCATATAATAATAGTTTTCGGTTAAGCATAAAAATGGCACCGTATGAGGCTTTGTATGGTCGCAAATGCCGAACTCTGTTGTATTTGACTAAGCTCAGTGAGAAAAAGATACATGGGTTGATTTGATTCGCGAGACTGAGGAAAAAGTAAAAGTGATCCAAGATAGCTTAAAAGCAGCTTCAAATCGTCAGAACTCTTATGCAGATCTTAAATGTAAAGATATAGAGTTTCAAGTTGGTGACAAAGTATTTTTGAAAGTTTCACCTTGGAAGAAAGTTCTTCAATTCGGTCATCAAGAAAAGCAAAGTCCACGATTTATCGGGCTATATGAGATTATTGAAAGAATCTAACCTGTTGCGTATCGATTAGCTTTACCGTCAGAGCTAGAAAAGATTCAAAATGTCTTTAATGTGTCTATGTTACGACAGTACCGATCTGACCCTTCACATGTTATCTCCCCGATGGATGTTGAGATCCAACCTGACTTGACATACAGTGAAGAACCGATTAGAATTCTGGCACGAGAGGTGAAAGAATTGAGAAATAAAAATGTAGCTTTAGTAAAATTTCTTTGGCAGCGACATCGAATAGAAGAAGCTACCTAGGAACCCGAGGAAATTATGAGAAATCAATATCCGAACCTCTTTACTAGTAAGATTTTCGAGGACGAAAATTCATTTAGGGGGAGAGTTGTAACAGCCATTTTCAGTTAAATCAGAACAGTGATTTTGGGACCGTAAATTCGAAGTCAAGAAAATTTATTTTTATTATTCTATGGTTTATAGTATAATGGAAATACAGTATAAAAATTTTGTTAAGAAATTTTACCGTTTACATGCCTAATTTGATAAAAATGACTAAATTGCATTAAGTGCAAAAGTTGAGTTCTAATAGCTAAAAGTATTAAATAGCTATAGAATTTTAAATTGGAGATCCTTATATAATAAATAGACCATTAAAGTGGTTAGTGGATAAGTATGAATAGTCATCATTGGAAATTTAATGAAATAATAAGGTTAATTTTAAAATTTGTACTTAAAATTTTAATAAATTAATAAAATAAACAAATATCATCTATTATCATCATCTACCACCAAAATAAAAATTAAAAAATAAAAAAAGAGAGAAAATCTAGCCATGGAAGCTTGAAATATTAGCAAGCTTATTTTGCTCAATTAGGTATGTATTTTTGTCCCGTTTTTAATTATTTCTATATTTTCGATATCGTAGTAGCTTAATATAGCTAGTTCGGGGATTAATTTACAATACTGTTAAAGTATTAGGGTTTTTCCACTTATAAGTGTGCTTGAATTTTGAAGTTTTATGATAAAAAATGAAAGGTTGTTGTTAAATAAATAACTTTTATAAAGAGAATTTTGATGAAATTATCAATTAGGGATTAAATTGAAAAGATGATAAATTTATGGTAAAATTTGTGAATTTTATGAAATATATGGGCTGCTATTAATAGGTATAGAAATCGGTTAGGCTTGAGTAAGGATTAAATTGTGTGAATTTCATTTTCCGAGCTTAGGGACTAAATTGCAATGAATTAAAAGTATAGGGGAAAAATAGTAATTTTTCCAAAATATGCGTTGGACTAAATTGAATATGAATTATATTGAATTGAGTTAAATTCATTTGTATAGATCCAATTAAACCTAGTACGGAGTTAGATCAAGGCAAAGGAAAATTATTGGATTAGTCGCCTTCGTATCTACATAAACTCGTTGAGGTAAGTTCGTGTAATTAAGTTATACATTTATATGTGATAAACTGAATTATTTTTTATGAATTGCCATGAATAAATGCCGGTCGTATAGTCGACAATTACCAAGCCCTTTTGAACCTTAGGAATCTGTAGGATACAAATGACATGTCATTAGGGTCACCAATTTCAGCTCTTATGAGCTTCCAGTTATTCAGCTCTCATAGCTTCCTGTTATTCAGCTCAGAAGAGCTTACTATTTACAGCTCGTATAATTATACAAGTATATGAATTGACGAATTACAATTCAGTACACCTCGTGTGTACTACCCTATATCCAACAATATTCTAAATGATTCAACAGACACAGTTCTGTTACGAGATTATATAAGTTCGATATGAACTATTATTGGTATTTATATGGAAAACATGAAATGTGATTGTTTGGTGAATTCAACCATGTGTGTTAAATCTTATATGTGATTTTCATGGCTAATATGTTGGTGATCATGTGTTTAGGCTTTTGGCCAAATTGGTTGAGATATGCTATGTTCACTTACCTATTGTATGGATATATGGTAAGTTAAATTTCGTGTTATACGAACTTACTAAGCTTAAATGCTTACTCTGTGTTATTTTTCTATATTTTATAGTAATTTGGAAGCTCGTTCGGGTTGGAAGCTGGTCAGAGTTATTTCACACTATCCATCAGTCCTTTTGGTACTTTCAGTAAATTAATCTCGGATATAATGGCATGTATAGGTTATTTTAGCCAATAATGGCATACAAATGTTTTGTTGAGGTTAACCATGTATATGGCTTGTTTTTGGTATATTTTGATGTGTATATAAATGACCTTATCCTTTTTGATGTGTGATTGATATGGTAGAATGAAAGAAAGTAAAATGTGGCTTGAATATGCATATATGAATTTGGTCATTTAGATAAGTTGAGACACTTGGCTGATATGCCTTTAAGTTTTCATTTGAGGTGCCTAAGGCATATTGGTTGTATGTGATGATACTTCATGTTTAAGGCTTGATTTTGGCTTGTTTTGAATGCCTTGTTATGTCTTGTTGACGTGCAAAAATGTTGGGTTAGATTGATGTCAAATTGGGTGAGAAATGTGCCTTGGAAATTGGCCTATTTTCATCCACACGGGCGTGTGTCTCAGCCGTGTGTGACACACGGCCAAAGACACGGTCGTGTGTCCCATGTATCTTTTAAATTGTACAAAACAGTATGCTCACACAGCCTAGCACATGGGCTGGTGGTTTAGCCATGTAGCCCAAGTCAAAGAGTTACACGACCATGGACACAGGCTGGGACACGGCGTGTGTCCCTATTTTGAATGCCCACACCGTGTGACCCCTGCAGCATGAAGAACTTTCGTGTTTTGCAAAAATTCCTTTGAGCATTTGATTTAGTCCCGACTTGTTTCTAATGCGTATTTTGGTCCTCAAGGGCTCATATAAGGGACAATATGTTTGATTTTGATTAGTTTATGATATGAATATTATATGATGTGAAATGTTTGAAATTTCTTTCTATTTGTTCTGTAAACTCCAATAATACTCCGTAACCTAGTTCCATCGATAGATGTTTCAGGAAAAATTGGCCATATAGCTCGCCGGTGCTTTTATCACTATGATGATTCCTATAAAGATTCTATTGGTGTTGTTTCTAACTCTGGGATTTGGCTATATGGATCATTTATTCTAGTCCTATCACTCGCACAAGTTTGGCCCTTGTTTAACCCACGTATGTACATAGATAATGGTTTTATTGGGCATTGTCATCCTGAAGCCCTTTTTTTTCATACTAATTCTTACAAGCCCTCTTTCCACTTTATTGTTCATTCATGTGTAGGTGATTTTTCATCCACTGCTTCCAAGCCTACTACCACAGGCATTGTCGCCGATGCAACTTGGTATCCCGATAATGGTGCCATGGTTCATTTGAGTAATGATCCGTTCAAGTTTTCTAGTTGCAACCCTTAAATTGGCTCAGGTAAAGTGATTGTAGGGAATGGGAATTCTGCTTCTATATTTCCCATTGGCGAGTCGTATATTTCTTCTAGTTCCATTCACATGCCTCTTACTGATTTGCTATATGTTCCTGCAATAGACAAAAATCTTTTGTCAATTTCTAAGTTTACAACATAATATAATGTGTTCTTTGAATTTCATCCCTCGTGTTACTATGTGAAGTATCTGATGTCTCATAAGATCTTGCATCAAGGCGTTGAGTCAAATGGGTTATATCAACTGCTACCCACACCTTCCACAAAACAATTTATTGCTTTCAATAACATTGTCTTTAGTTTCTTTATCCATGACGCATCTACTAGCAAGTATATGACTCTCGAAACCATAACTCAGCTCACTCGGTGGCATCAACGTTTGGGTCATCCTTCCACTGAAGTTTTAGCGAATGTGTTACAATAATGTAATATCATTGTTCCACAAATCAAATTTCCTTGACTTTGTAACACGTGTGCTCTTGGCAAGAGTCACAAACTCCATTTAAGTCTTCCACATCTGTCTATACTGCACCACGTGAACTGGTTGTTATGGATCTATGGGGCCCTAATCCTTGTTATTCTAATGGTTATAAATATTATATTTCATTTGTGGATTGTTTCTCTCGACATACATCTACTTTCTTTGGAACAAGTCAAATGCCTTATAAGCATTTTTATTCTTTAAACAAAATATTGAGTTGTAGTTAGGAACTAAGATCAAAAAAATTCAAAGTGATGGAGGTGGGGAATTTCGTATTTTTCACCTTCGTCGCCAACTTTTTGGCATTCAACATCGTGTTTCCTGCCAACGTACCTCTGAACAAATAGACCGATTGAAAGGCACCACTGATAGATAATTGAAACTAGCTTAGCCCTTCTTGCTCAAGTATCATTACCTCTATCATATCGGATTGATGTTTTCACTTCTGTTGTCTATCTAATAAACTTACTGCCTATAAAAGCAATCCATGGTGTATCCCTTACAGAGAAGTTGTTTAACCAACAACCTGATTACAAATTCCTCAAAGTGTTTGGTTGTCTTTGCTACCCTCATCTAATACCATATAACAGACACAAGCTTTAGTTTTGATCCACTCTGTGCATAGTTTTGGTGTACGCTCCAAGTTACAAAGGGTACAAATGTGTCGAAAAACATTGCAAGAGCTTAATTTCGCTACATGTACAATTTGATGAGGGTGTGTTTCCTTATGTTAATCATTCTGATTTATCTACAGTCTCTCTAGTCAATAGCTCTACCACCAATGATTCTACATGTACACTACCACTTCTCCTTTCACCACAACATGTTGTGGTCTCTTCTACTCTACCTGAGTCTTCATTGCTTCTCCCCGCTACTACTTCTCATGAAAGCTCCCACACTTTGCTTCCATCAGTCTCATCTGATTCTATTAACAGCCTGTTGTCTCATAATTCTTCAACAAGTGCTACATAGTATGATCCTCATCCACCTCCTCCTCACAACACCCATTCTATGGTTACAAGGAGTAAGGATGGCATTTTCAAACCTAAAGCCTATGTTGCAACTGCTAGTACAATGGAACCCTCCAACATTCATGAATTCATGTCTATCCCATTATGGAAAGATGTTGTTGTTGACGAATTACAGGCTCTGACTACTAATGGCACCTGGGATTTGGTTATCCCTCTTCCAAATCACCCCATTGTTGGGTTTAAGTGGTTGTTTAAAAACAAAAAGAATCTTGACAGCTCAGTTGTTTGAAACAAGGCACGCCTCATAGCACAAGGCTTCTCTCAAGCTACGGGTAAGGATTATCATGAAACATTTAGTCTTGTTATTAAAGCTAACACAGTGCACACTATGCTTTCTTTAGTTGTTTTTAAAAGGTGGAAGTTAAGACATGCGGATGTCAACAATGCATTCTTGAATGGGAGTTTGGCTGATAAGGTATACATGAGACAACCACCAGGGTTCGAGGTTACTAATGCTCATGGAAATCTGCTAGCTTGTAAACTTAACAAGGCTCTGTACGAGCTTAAACAGGCTCCTAGAGCTTGGTTTAAAAAACTTCATGATTTCTTAGTTTAGGACTTGCAATTTCAGTCTTCCAAGGCTAATTATTTATTGTTCTTCAAACAGTACCTTACTGGTAGTAATGTGTTTCTTCTTGTTTATGTCGATGATATCATAGTTACTGGTGACCCTAATTCTTCGATTGAATTAGTTATTCAATCTCTCGATAGTCAGTTTTCTCTAAATGATTTAGGAGAGCTTAGTTTTATTCTTGGACTTGATATGGAATACCAAGTTTGTTGCTACGCCTATGGTTAACTCACCAATGTCGTCCTCTCTTGTTGGTTCACACTTTCAAGATGGGGACCAAATATAGGCAGATTGTAGATGGCCTTCAATATATCTATTTAACTCGATCTAACATTACATTTGCAGTGAATAAAGTCTCACAGTATATGCACTTGCCATATGATGTGCATTGGACTATAGTAAAAAGAATCTTAAGGTACGCTCGAGGTATGTTAAATTATGGTCTAGTTTTTCAACCCTCGGCAATCCGCCTGACGGGGTTCTCTGATGCTGATTAGGTAAGCTCACTTGAAGACCGCAAGTCAACATTTGGTTTTTTCATCTATCTTGGTGACAACTTGATTGGATGGTCGTCTAAGAAACAAGGGGTTGTGTCTAGGTCCACATCTAAGGCTGAATACAAAAGCCTTGCAAATGCTACTGCAGAGATAATTTAGTTTCAGTCTCTTCTTAGTGAGATAGGAATCTCTTTAGGCTCCAATGGTGTGGTGTGATAATTCCAGCTCTGTAGCCTTGGCTGTAAACCCAATCTTACATGCACGTGTCAAACATGTTGAGCTAATTTTGCATTTTGTGCGTGACATGGTCTTGAATGGAAAGCTTCAAGTGAACTATGTTTCAAGGCATAACCAAGTGCATTTTCTAGATTTCGAGGTCAACTGAATGTTACTGCACTTGAAGAATTTCAGCAAGGCAATGCAGAGGGAATATCAGAGAAAATGAATAACAAATAGAAAAGCCAGCTCAACTCAATTCTCAACTGATTCACCATTTACCATTTGTTTGTTACTATTTTTTTGTTACAAAATGTTTCCTTTATAGGAAAAATTATGGAACATTACTTGTATATATATTGAGGTCTTGTGCTCCTTAAGAGATATGAAAATGAGAATATTTTTTCTTTTATCTATATTTTTTGGTAGTAAATGCTTCTGATCATAGATGTAGAGATCAAAAATTAACTATAAATAGCTAAGATGATACCATTGTTTGTAACGGTCTAGTAGGACATGAGTGTAATTTGTACTAACATTTTGCCTTTCTTGGATGAATAAAATATGTACTTAACCTGCAAAGAGATTATAATATGAAAATTAATTATATGTTACAATATAATCTAATATCACACACGTATATAATATATATAAAAACACTTTCGACCCACTATAATACCATTTATTATTATCGAAGGTTTGTAAAAGGGTTTTCTATGATAGCTTCTCCAATGGCTTGTTTATTGCATAAAGATGTAAAATTTGAGTGGTCGGATAAATGTCAGCAGAGTTTTGACAGGTTGAAAGCATTATTGACAGAAGTACCTGTGTTAGTTCAGCCTGAATCGGGTAAGGAATTTATAATTTATAGTGATGCTCATTGAATGGTTTAGGCTTTGTTTTGATGCAAGAAGGTAAAGTAGTAGTCTATGCTTCAAGACAGCTAAAACCACATGAAAGAAATTACCCGATACATGATCTTGAATTGGCAGCAATTCTATTTGCATTGAAAATATGGAGACATTATTTGTACGGTGAAAAATGTCATGTATTCACTGATCATAAAAGTTTGAAGTATTTGATGTCACAGAAAGACTTGAATTTGAGACAGCGCAGGTGGCTTGAATTACTGAAAGATTATAATCTTGTTATTGACGACCATTCGGGAAAAACCAATGTGGTTACTGATGCTGTGAGCAGAAAATCCATGTTTTCCTTGCGAGCTATGAATACTCAATTTTCATTATCTGATGATGGTTTAATTATAGCTGAGTTAAAAGCTAGACCGACATTTCTGTAGCAGATATCTGAAGCTCAAAAAAATGATAGTAAGTTGCAAGCAAAACGGATACAAATTGAATCAACTCCTGACTCAGAATTTCAAATCGAGACTAATGGTTGTTTGTTATCTAGAGACAGGGTATGTGTACCGAAAAGTTTAGAACTAGTACAAAAGATTTTGAATGAAGCTCATAATGGTAACATGTCTATTCATCCTGGTAGTAACAAAATGTACAATCATCTGAAAAACATGTACTGGTGGCTAGGAATGAAATGAGATATTTCTGAGTTTGTATTTAAATGTTTGATATGTTCGCAAGTAAAAGTTGAACATCAGTTGCCTTCTGGGCTATTACAGCCAGTTACGATACCGGAATTGAAATAGGAAAGAATTACCATGGACTTTGTATCGAGATTACCCCTATCTCCAAAGAAGAAAGATGCCATTTGGGTGATTGTTGATCAATTGACAAAGTCTGCACACTTTATACCAGGACATATGGATTATTCTTTAGACAGATTGGCTGAATTATATGTCTTTAAGATTTTCAGATTACATGGAGTGTCTATCTCTATTATATCAGATAGAGACCCTCAGTTTACATCTCGATTCTAGAGCAAATTGCAATAAGCTCTGGGTGCTCAGTTACACTTTAGCACTGCATTTCATCCACAGGTAGTTAATCAATCTGAATGTGTTATACAGATTTTTGGAAGATATGCTACAGTGTTGTATACTTGAGTTTGAAGGTAACTGAGAAAAGGATTTACCTTTAGTTGAGTTTGTTTACAATAACAGTTATCAGTCCAGCATCAAAATGGCACTATATAAAGATTTGTATGGTCTCAAATGCAGAACTCCATTGTATTGGATAGAACTCAGTGAGAAAAAGTTACACAGAGCTGACTTAGCCCGTGAAACTGAGGAAAAAGTGAAAGTAATTCGAGACAGTTTGAAAGTAGCCTCTGATTGTCAAAATTCCTATGCTTATCTTAAATGAAAAGAAATAGAATTTCAGGTTGGTGACTAGGTATTCTTGAAAGTATCACCTTGGAAGAAAGTTCTCTGGTTTGGTCGTAAAGGAAAACTGAGTCCACGGTTCATTGGGCCATATGAGATAATAGAAAGAATTGGACCAGTTGCTTATCGGCTAGCTTTACCACCAGAACTTGATCGGATTCATAATGTTTTTCATGTGTCTATGTTATGACTGTATCGATTGGATCCTTCACATTTTATTTCTCCAACTAAAGTTGAGATTCAGCCTGATATGACTTATAGTGAGAAGCCGATCAAAATCTTGGCACGTGAAATAAAAGAGCTAAGAAATAAAAAGGTAGCATTAGTAAAAGTTCTTTGGCAACGCCACAGTATAGAAGAAGCTACCTGGGAACCAAAGGACACTATGAGGAAGCAATACCCGAATTTTTTTACTGGTAAGATTTTCGAGGACGAAAATCCTTAAAAGGGGAGAGTTATAACAGCCCATTTTTCAGTAAAATCGAAACAGTGATTTCGAGACCACAAATCCGATTCGAAAATAAAGTTTATTTTTATTTTATTATATGGTCTGTATTATGATTGATATGTCATGTGAAAATTTTGATACAAAAATTTTATCGATCAAGTGTTTAATTACAAGAAGGACTAAACCGCATAAAATTCGAAAGTTGAATTCTAGTAGCTATAAGGACTAAATAGCTATGGAATTTAAAACTAGAGGTCCTTATATGGTAATTAGACCACTAAAGAAAAGTATGTAGATTTTGGTGACTCATTCATGGAAGAATTAGAAAATAGTAGGGACTAAATTGGAAATTGAAATAATTAATTAATTAAAAAGATGATAAAAAATATCATCTTATTATTTTGTCATATTCAACCCCAAAATTATATGAAAACCCTAGAAGAGAGAGAAAAAACTTTCAAGGCTTAATTTGGTAAGTTTCCTTGTCCTATTTTTAGTAATTTTGATATTTTTAAAAATTTATCTATTTAGGGGATTAATTTGAAAATTTATCACGGTATGAAATTTGGGTCATGGATGAATATGCTGAAAATTAGAAATTTATGGTATAAAATGAAAGGTTGTTGATAGATAAACAATTTTTACAAAGTGATTTTTGATGAAAACATGATTTAGGGACTAAAATGTAAAGTTGTTAAATTTGATGAAAAATTTTGAATTTTCATGAATACATGTGCTATAAATTTTGTAATGGGATTTTGGTTAGGCTTGGAATAGGGAGTAAACTGCACAAGTTTCATTTTCCAAGCCTAGGGACAAAATTGGAATTTATGAAAAAGTTAGGGGCAAAATGGTAATTTTCTAGGACATAAATTGAGTCCAAATGAGTATGAATTATGAGAAATTTATGATTAAAGTTATTTATATAGATCCAGACAACTCACATTCGAGGTTAGACCAAGGAAAAGAAAAGGTTTCGAATTAGTAGATTTTATATGCGAACAACTGTCGAGGTAAGTTCGTGTAATTTAAATCGAGCATGTAATTATGTTAAATTAAATGTTGTGATTGTATGAGATCTGATTATCATTTATGTGATTTAATTGGATGTTACAAATATGAAAAATTAATACATGCTTAAAAATGGTGAAAAAGGGGTTATGTCCTGATTGAATACTGAATTCCGATGAACATATGCACTTTCCAGAAATGGATGAGGTCCTGTATTTATTGCGGACGGGATTTAGCTTAGAAGAGTAATCCTATTGACCTCATTATAGGAAGGATTTAGCCCGGATGGGTAATCCTGACATAATACCTCTCGAGTATAAGTTATGATTAGGTTTAGCCTGGACTGGTAATTCTAATTGAACTCTTTTGAGCATACGTTATATAAAGGATTTAGCCTGGACTGGTAATCCTATTATACGATATGTGGCTCGAGAGTGTGTTCCTTGGTTAAGTGCCCTAAAGGGTACCCTTGAATGAGAATTGACGGATTATTGAATCTTACACCTCGAGTGTACTACTTGAGTATCCATCGAAATTTCGAGGATTCAACGGACAAGACTCTTGGCATGATAAGAGAATTATGGAATGAAATGAATAATGTCTTGAAGGAAAATTGTATGATGAGCACATCTATGTTTACTTGATTGATATGAAGATTTTCGTGACTAACATGTTTGATTGAATACATGTGTTTAGGCAATATTGATAATGGATGGTAAACATGATATTGTATACTTAGATTTAATAAACGGGATTGGTAAGTTTAGTTTCCGTTATATGAACTTACTAAGCATGTAATGCTTACTCAGTTTTATTTTCCCTGTTTTATAGTGCTCAGAAGCTCGCGAAGGTTGGATCGTTGGAGCATCGTCACATTATCAACTAACTTATTTTGGGTATCCTTAGTGAAATCATTTTGGTATAATGGCATGTATAGGACAACGCGACCATTAGTGGTGTAACAACCCAATTTTTAATGGTGTCGGAAACAGTGATTCAAGATCACTAAATTCGACGAGTGAGTTGAAAATTTAATAAATTAATACCTATGAGTCAAGTGTGATTATAGAAGTTTTTTTTTTGTAATTAGTGAATTTTCTGATTTAAAAGAATTAATTAGTTAAATCGGGTTGAAAACGAGGTATGGAGACCTCGAATTCATAAATCGAGCCATAAATTTTTTATAAATATTTATGGAGTGTTATTGAGTTAGTATTAAAGTTTCGTTAGAAAAGTTTAACGTTTAGTTAGTCTATTAATTAAAAAGGACTAAATTGAAAATAGTGCAAAATTTGGTAAAGTGATTAAATAGCTTAAGTGACTAATAAGGAGTGATTTAAAAGGCAATTAGACCCAAATTATATGGGCTGAATGGTTTAGGCAAGAAAATCAACAAAAAGACAAGGAGAAATAAGGGCAAAATTGGAAATTTTGCAAATTACACATATAAAATAAAGACAAAATTGAAAAATCTAGGGATATCATCATTTTTCTTCAGCAAAAACACCATGGGAGGTCTGGAAGTTTCTGGTTTTTCATATTTTTACATATGTGGAGTTTAATTTTTACTTTTTCTTAGTAATTTTATGTTTTTGTGACTTTTACAATTAGGTCCAATTATCTAATTCATTAGTTTTTGATTTTATGGGTGACTTTAAAAGTTACCATGAATAAGTGTTGTATGATTATGGTGAATTATTATGGAATTGAAGTTCTTATTTTATTATATGATGATTTTTTTAAGTGATTTTGATAGAAATTAATTTTAGGACCTAATTGTGAAAAAGTTGTGAATTAAGATTTGGTACTGAAATTCTGGTTTTTAAAGGTTGTTTAGTAGCTTATAATGAATAATTAAAGTGTTAATTGAGAAAATTTAGCTCAATTAATGGGTTAATTGAGCAGGGACTCAATTGTAAAAACTAAAAAAATTGGGGAAAAAGTATAATTTAGGAAATTAAAGGGTATAAACTGTAAAGTAGAGTAAAATTGAAATGAATGCTAATGAATGAATGATTTTACAAATATAGATCAAGAACCCGAAGTGAATTGTGGAAAAGAGAAAATAGTCGATTAGTCCCTGAACTTGTATGACTTCTGCGAATTTTCCCAAGCAAGTTCGTACGGTTAAATTATTAAATTTCAATATCATTTTATGAATGGTGACTAATATTTATGTATGTTAATTGTTGAAAATAAGTAAATTATGTACAAAAGTTACGAAATTGAACTAAGTATTTCGGAGGAACGGAACGCAGAAAATGAGTACGATCGTTCAGTGAAAAAATGAATTGATGATAAATTACCCAAGTAAACCGAGATTCAGCATTTGTTGTGAATTCTCGTGTTTGCTTTCTGTTTAGCTCTTACAAGCTTCCAATAACTCATATGAGTTTCAGTTAACCCTTTTGGGATTTCAGTTCAGCTCTGATAAGCTTCAGTTAGCCTTTGGGCTTCTGTTTAGCACTTGTGTGCTTCAGTTAGCCTTCGGGCTTCTGTTTAACACTTCTGTGCTTTAGTTAACCTTCAGGCTTCCATTTAGCACTTATGTGCTTCAGCTAGACTTCGGGCTTCAAATCACGATGTACTCAAATCCGTAAGTCGTTCCTTGAATGGAAAAATTGGTAAGTCGTAAATGTAACATGTGGAAAAAGAAATGTAAGTAATGTTATCATTATTATTATTGAGCTCAATTAAGTAATTTTTTTTAAATGAGATTATGACTTTCAAGATGAAAGTAACTTACTTGAAATGTCCATATGATTTGAATTTTGGAAAACTAATATTCGATAAGATTTATTTTTCTATGCCTATGAGCTTACTAAGCTTTCATAAGCTTACTCTTGTGTGTTAAATGTTCTTTGTAGATTGACGTGAAACCGATGGATCAGATCAACACATCAGGCCACACTATCCAGATTACTTTGGTAAATTTTATTGTGCATTTTAAGGTTTATATGGCATGTATAGGGTTTAATTGAAAGGAAGTGAATATGTTATGAACATAGTTATCAACATTTTTCACTACAACAGTTTTTGGACAGCAGCAGTAGTCCAAATTTGAAAAATCACCAAAAATTTTGGAAAGCGACTTAGAGGTTTAATAGAATATGAAATTAAAGCCTATTGAGTCTATTTTTACATAGAAGAAACGGTGTAAGCAAAATAATCTTATTTTATGAGATATTTGAATTTTTGTGAGACAGAGTCAGAATGATTTTGAAATCCCCTGTTTTGATTTGGGAAAATCATTAAAAATGATATAAAAATAAGTATGGGTTATAATTTATATACTTAAAATCCTTAATGAGTTTATTTTCAAAAAAAAACAGTAATATCATCTGAATTCTGTATAATGAGATAATTAATTGTAAGTAAAGAAAGGTCGAAGCTGTCAAATAGCAGAACAGGGGTAACTTTGAAGAATAAACTGTACTTATTGGCTAATCCAAAAATTCTGGAAATTTTAAGGTAAGAAAATATGTGAGTTTAGTTTCAGGGAAAATTAGCAGATCTTAATTTGGAGTTCCGTAGCTCCAAATATAAATAATTTAGAACTATGACTCGAGAAGATAGCTTGATTGGAATATGAGCAAATAGTGGAATTATGTGTAATTATTCTGTAAACTCCAGTAACATCTTGTAACCCCGTTCTGGCGACGAATGTAGGTTAAGGGTGTTACATTTATTGGTATCAGAGCTTCGTTTTAGCCGATTCTCAGAACAATTGAGATGTGTAAAGTGTCTAGAAATACATGCCATATAAATCTGTGATAGTGTGATATGTATGATCCGATCTAATATTTGTTTTACTTATAGACAGAGATACTTTCCAACTAAGCTATTTTCGATAGTACTAAAAATGATATTGAGATATTTGAAATGTGTTTATGATGAGACGGAACTTAGAAAGGTATGAATAGAAGTTCATGATATGTATGTGATAATGTACGAAATGAGATAACCATTAGTTGAGAAATGTGGAAACATGAATGAAATGAAAGTTTATATTGTGAAAAGCTTATCTATGTTTGTGTGGCATTCATATGATGTTATGTGCCTGACTTGTTTTGTTAAGTAAATGCTATGAGTAAACTTACTCAAAATTCATGGAATGTATGTTTAAGTACACTTGTTTGAAAAGGATAATTGAAAAGTTCGTGTAACATAATTATGTATGTTAATTTGCTTGAAGTGAATTATGTAATTGTGATGATATGATGTTGATGATGAATGCTAAGTCATATGTGTGTATTTATGAGAGTTCAGTTAGAAGCGTTACGACCTCACCCCCTTACCAATGTGGTATTTTATAACAAAAATTCACGAGAATTATGTTGAATAAGTTCACAAGTGTGAAACTAAAGAGTATAACGGTGGAATAATTAGTAATGCAAACGGAGTTGAAAATAGTTTGACAAGTGAATACAGTTTTGAAAAAAGATATCAGATTATTCTAAAGATCATTCAGATTATGCAATGTTATAGTTAAAGAAAAAGTTAACCTCAGCTAGTCTACTTATTCAGATATGATGTCTAATGCAGGGTTCATGATGACAGAATTAGTCAGAAAAATGATAATTGAGTAATAAAGATGTCTGTGTGTGACAGTTACAGTTGAAACAAATATGATGATCTTTTCTGGGTATTCTATATATTCTTTTATCCTCAGAGATATGTGTGTGGTTGTTCAGTTTCTGATGGAGTTCTGATGTTGTGAGAATGCTAGCTAACTATGATGTTAGACGAAAGCCCTATTGCACTACAAGAAAACAGACTTTTAGCGGTGTTTTTTTAGCCAAAGCGCCGCAAAAACTATTAGAGGCTTTTTCCCAAGCGCCTCAAAAAATGCCGCTATAGGAGAAGCCTCCAAATTTTACGGCGTTTATCTGAAAAAAATGCCACAAAAGATCAAGACTTTTAGCGGCGCTTTTTTCACAAACGCTACTAATTTTGGCAGATTTGAAATGTACATTTTTCACCAATATTTAACCCTTCCTACATTAAATCCAACCAAAAACAGCAAATATAGCATGAAATCCAACCAAAAATAGCAAATATAGCATAAAAAATATAATCAAAAACATTAAATCTAAATGATACTTCAAATTCAACGAAAGATCTATGATATAATTAATAAATTAAGTAATATTCTTACAAAATGTTAAATATGACAATGTTAAAAACATTCTTACAAGAAGAAAACTAATGTCTAAGATGGCGGCTTTTGCGACTGCTAAAACATCTGCATCATTTGCTGAAGCTGCAGCTGAAGCTCATCGTACTTTCTGCTCTGCTCTGCCTCCCTCGCTGCTCATCGCTGCCTCCTCACGCAAAGGATGTACTCTAATGTGACCCTAGTCGGGAAGTGGTTTCGGGACCACAAAACCGAGTCATAAAAATAATTAACTGTCATATTTTATGCTTATTATATGTATATATGCATGTGTGAAAATTTCATATTTGAATTTTGTTAATTGTAGGTGAATTTTAGTAAATAAGACTTATGTGAGAAAATTTAGAAATGTGCTAGGCAAATGTAAAGTGGCCTATTAATGCATGCTATAGAAATGATGGGTTTGCATGTCAAATTGCCCAAAATTTGAGCTAGTGGCCGGCCATGCTATGGGTCATAGCATATTTTAAGCATGGTGTGTTAATGTTTCATGTTGGAAAGAATAAAATAAAAGAGTTAGTAATAAAATAAGGGGATGAAGGGTGATGAAAACAAAGAAAAGAAAAAAAAAATGTTTATCCTTTAACATCTTTGGCCGAAAATTCTAAGGAGAAAGGAAGAAGAAAGGTTGAAGAGGTTCGCCATGCATGTAACTAGGCTAAGGTATGTTTGATGTTGCTCCATGAGATTCATGTATATTTTAGTTGTTAGCTTGAGTTCTACCTAGCCCATGGTTTAAATCTTTGCTATGTGAGGGAGATGATATTCGGCCATGGGTGTTGTCTTCTTGGTTGGTGTTTGATGTTGTGTTGATGAGGTATGAAGATGATAGAGTGTGTGTGAGAATTTGAAAAAGGTAGGTCTTAGCAACTTCATGAAGCATTCGGCCATGGTAGGAAGTAGAAGAGAAATATAGTTGTTGTTCATGTTAGATGAAGTAGAGAAGTTGTGTGCTAAGGCCAAATGTGACTTTGACTACTATTGAGTAATGTATATGTTTTAAATTGATGGAATGGAGAGGATGCTTTAATTTTGTTATGAATAATTATATGTTAAATTAAGGGTTGCTAAGTTAGCTATTAAGGTGAAGTGCAAATGTTAGTATTTGACTACAAGTGTATATATGTGTTTTAGCCGAACTTTGAACTTGAAACAAAATGGTAATTAGTCAATACAAGTGACCATATTTGTAGAATGTATTAAGTGTACAATCGGCCTCACCATAGACATGCATATTCGGCCACATGAATGAATACATAGATTGATGTTGTACGTTCGGCTATAGGTAAGCATATTGATGGCTTTATCTTGACTTAGAAAATCGGCTAAAGGAGAATATTGGCTAGTAGGTTGAATTTGATTCATGATTTCATACATATATGACTCTAATGCCTAATATACATGGGCTAAGTACCTTCAATTTCTCCTTGATGTTCAAAATGATTAATTCAATTTATTTGTTAAATTAAGCTCAAGAGCAAAGGGGAACTAAATCCGACAAAGGAAAGGAAAAGGTGATCGAATAGACGTTGAAATCATTCGACAACATTCGAGGTAAGTTTTCGAGTAATGGAACATAGATTATGATTCGATTAGGTTATGACACATAAGTATGACAAATAAACGATGATATAATGATTCTACTTGAATTATATATTGAGGTGATTAGTTTATACCTATGACGGGTAGCCAAATGTGTATAGAGATCATGTTATAAAGCCAATCAAAATCGTGCTCTTTGTATGTGGCTATTGAGCCGAAATTAGTAAGTGTGATAAGTGTCTTGTGTTTGAGCTTTGGTAATGAAAATGAAATATGGATGTGTCATGATTTATTGATATATGTGCATGGTTATTCGAATGATATCCGGGCTAAGTCCCGAAGGCTTTTATGCTAGTGACTATATCCGGACTAAGATCCAAGGCATTTGTGCGAAGTTGCTATATCCGGGCTAAGACCAAGGCATTTGTGCTAGCGACTATATCCGGCTAAGTCCCGAAGGCATTTATGCTAGTAACCATATCCGGGCTAAGACCCGAAGGCCTTGTGTGAGTGATTATATCCGGCTAAATCCCGAAGATACTTGGGTTTGGGAATGATTGATCTTGCTGTAATAATTTCAATTAATACGCTCGTAAAATCCCAACGATGAGGTAAGTTTCGTATATGCATTGGAATAATTGATTCCTTCTAAATAGTGTTCGCTCAATCGATTAACAAGCTTCCGGCTTTTAGTCAAGTTGATTCCTTATGTATGAATATAAGGGTTGGAAATGTGAAGTAGGTATGATTGTGAGAATATGTGTATATGAAATTATTCGTTTAGTCATATGAATGCTATACTTTAGTTGTGCATGATTTCCTCACTCAAAACTTACTAAGCATTAAATGCTTATTCCGTTTCTTTGATTCTTTGTTTTATAGATTTTGGTTCGTCAGCTATCGGACTCGGGAGTGTCCAAGTCGAAGTCATCCACACTATCAAAGCCCTTATGGTACTCTTTTAGTTGAACTCTGCTAATGGCATGTATAAGACTGCCCTTGTGTTATTAGTCAAGTACTTTGGTGTTGTATATATTTGGATAGCCATTGGAAAATGGCTTATATATTTTGAGCATAGTGTTATAATCATTTTGTATGTATATGGTTATTGAGAAGTGTGGATATGCTTTGCAATGATTGGCCATTGGAATGGTTAATCATGATCATATTTTGTGCTATACATGATAAAGGGCTAGTTGAATCATGGAAACTATGAAATAGGTAAAGTCTACCTTAAAGGCAGATGCTGACAGCAGCAGTGATGTAAATTTGAAAAATCACTAAAAATAGTAGGAATGGAATTAAATAGTGAATAAATTATGTAATCTAACCTTGATGAATCTACTTTCATATGGAAGAAACGAAACGATCATATGAATCGTATTTTAAGAGATATTTAAGTTTTCATGGAACAGGGCCAGAGCGATTTCTGGATCCCCTTATCTGACTTTGGAAATTCACTATAAATTAACCAGAGATAATTAGAAGTCATGCCATATATGTATAGATTCCTTTTTAAGTCTAGTTTCCTTAGAAACAAACGGCATAAGTATTGAAGCCCTGTACAGGGAGATATATAAGTCGTAATGCATGAAGGTCAGAGCAGTCAAACCCTGAAACAGGGGAGACTTTAACTAATAAACTGTACTAATTGGCCCGACCAAAAATTTTAGAAAAAAATTTGTAGATGAACTTATGGGTCTAGTTTCAGAAAAAATTTACGGAACTGGTTTTCGAGTTTTTGAACTCTAGTTATGATTTTTTAAGGTGACAGTGACGTAGTTAGCCAGCTTGTCTGGAAATTTTAAATGAACTGTGTTTTACAATGAAATAAGTCTGTTAACACCTCGTGTTCGACTCCGGCAACGGTCTCGGGCACGGGGCGTTACAATTTTATTGGTATCAGAGCTACGGTTTAGTCGATTCTAGGACTACCGTAATACGTTTGGGTCTAGCTATACATGCCATTATGTGATTATTTGATAGTGTGGTGATTTCTGACAATTGAAAATGTGTTTATTTATAGTAATAGATCCCGATCCCAACCGAGCGGTAGCTGATGATCTTGAGAGTGTAGCGCCTGCTCCCGCGCAAGGGACAGCGCCGGCGGACTCTAAACCTATTGCTAGTAATCCAAACGATGAAGCTAGACAAGCTTTTTATAGCGTGATGAATGATTGGTTCAACCAATACATTCGAACTAATACGGCTGTTCCACAACCCCCATTCCCGACTAATACAACCTCGCTTTTGCAATGCCTCCGGTCCTTGACCAAATAAGGTCAAATAAGCCCTAGTTGATGAATCCGAAAACACGGGCTCTTGAATTTAAAGCTACTGACAATGACGACGCCGAGCAAGCTGAATTTTGGTTGGATAACACTATTCGGTACTTGATGAACTATCTTGCACACCGATGAATGCTTAAAGTGTACTATCTCCTTGCTACGTGATTCTGCCTACTATTGGTGGAATACGTTGATTTCTGTTGTGCTCAGAGAGCAAGTAACTTGGGAGTTTTTCCAAACCGAGTTCCGAAAGAAGTATATCAGTCAGAGATTCATTGACCAAAAATGGAAGGAATTTCTTGAGCTTAAACAAGGTTCCATGTCGGTTACCGACTATGAACGAAAATTTGTGAGGCTTAGCCGGTACGCACGAGAATGCATTTCTTCAGAAGCTGTGATGTGTAAACGTTTCGAAGATGGACTGAATGATGATATAAAGCTGTATGTTGGCATTTTAGAAATCCGAGAATTTGTGGTACTTGTCGAACGAGCTTGTAAAGCCGAGGAGCTCAGTAAGGAGAAAAGGAAAGCTGATATGGGAGCAAAGGAGTTTCATAAGAGATCTTCGGGAAAGTCCTTTCAACAGTCATCGAAGAAATTTAGAGATGACTTAGGCCAATCTAGAGACACTTCGGTTTTTCTAGACGAGATCGTGACCAAACCCACCGTGAGTACACGAGTCACTTGTCGCCGATGTTGGAAATGATCGTTGAGGCGAAGCGGAGTGCCGATATTATGGTAAATGGCATTCGGGAGTTGTAGATTCCATGACCGCTCGTTATAAATGCGGATCAATGACCATTTTATCAAGGATTGCCCGAGACCGTATCGAACAAAATGTAAATCGAGTAGGAAACCGGTGCTACTATCGCTCGGGGTAGACCGTCTAGAAACACGGCAATGCTAGTGGCGGTCGAGAGGATCTAGAGATGCTACAACCAGATCTCGAGGCTCGTGCGCTGCTAGGGCTTATGCTATACGTCTTGTGCGAGGATGCTTCTTCGCGATGTTATTACGGTACTTTCACTCTCTTTGATACTAATGTGATTGCTTTGATTGACCCCGGTTCTACTCATTCTTATATATGTAAAACCTTAGCAACCAAGAAGACTTTACTGTTGAGTCTCATCGAGTTCGTAATTCGGTGTCGAATCCTTGGGTCGTTATGTGCTTGTCGACAAAGTGTGTAAGAAATGTCCCTTAGAAATCGAGGTTCTCGCTTTCCCGCCAATTTGATGCTTTTGCCGTTTGATGAATTTGATGTTATCCTCGGTATGGATTGGCTAACCGTTCACGATGCCGTTGTAAATTGCAAAAGAAAAACTATCGATTTGAGGTGTGCAAATAATGAGATGATTCGAGTTGAGTCTACTGACTTGAATGGGTCGCCATTGTAATATCATCGATGTTGGCTCGAAATATGTAAGAAAGGGTGCGAAGCATACCTTGCGTATGTACTTGATGACAAAGAGTTAGAAAAGAAGCCTGAATCTGTGCCGGTGGTTTGTGAATATCTGGATGTTTTTCCCGAAGAATTACCGGGTTTACCACCTGTTCGGGAGGTAGAGTTTGGTATTGAACTTGTACCTGGGACTACACCGATTTCGATAGCTCCGTATCGTATGGCACCAATAGAATTAAAGGAATTGAAAGCTCAGTTGCAAGAGTTGACGGATAGAGGTTTCGCTCGACCAAGTTTCTCACCTTGGGGTGCACCAGTATTGTTTGTGAAAAAGAAGGACGGAACCATGAGGTTGTGCATCGATGAATAAGGTGACAATAAAGAATAAATACCCGATACCGCGCATTGACGATTTGTTTGATCAACTAAAGGGAGCCTCAGTGTTTTCAAAGATAGATTTGAGATCGGGTTATTATCGCCATAATTCGAGATTCGGATATACCCAAAATAGCTTTTTAAGCGAGATACGGTCACTACGAGTTCTTAGTGATGCCGTTTGGGCTCACTAATGCCCCTGCGGTATTTATGGATCTGATGAATTGGGTCTTCAGACAGTATCTGGACCGGTTTGTAGTTGTGTTTATTGATGACATCTTGGTCTACTCAAGAGATGAAACCGAGCATGCTGAGCACCTGAGATTAGTGTTACAAATTTTACACGATAAGCAGTTATATGCTAAGTTCAGTAAGTGTGAGTTCTAGTTAAGAGAGGTGAGCTTCTTGGGTCATGTGGTATCCGCATCGGGTATTCGAGTTGATCCGAACAAAATTTCAGCCATACTTAACTGGAAGCCTCCGAGAAATATTACTGAGGTTCGGAGCTTTTTGAGACTTGCCGGTTACCACCGACGGTTTGTAAAAGGTTTCTCAATGATAGCCACACCAATGACGAAGCTACTTCAGAAAGATGTTAAGTTTGAATGGACAGAAAAGTGTCAGAAAAGTTTCGATCAATTGAAAACTCATTTGACGGAAGCTCCAGTACTAGTGCAGCCCGAATCAGGCAAGGA